>NC_092348.1:14370583-15023006 GCF_963676685.1 Mytilus edulis | reverse complement strand
TGTTTAATATTAGAATCGAACACCTGAGTGTAGTTTGATTTCAAATTGATAAAAATTCAAAGCACACGGTTCAAAACGGGAAGTTAGTCCATCGTAAGATTGATCAAGTACTTGCTTGACAACCAATGGAAAATACTTAATTAAATTTAATTATCAATCGTACTAAAGGTAAGTTAACTTGGATATATATATATATAACCCCTCCAAGAGTTTAGTAATAGTCAATGTGGTGTGTAGCGCTCACCCTACAAGATCGTTGCATAATTTAAGAGCATACCAATCTAATAGCTTCAAGGGAAGATGATGCACCCAAATGAAAATGCGTTGTTTTTGTAACGTTGAATGATTTGTCAAAAAATCACTAACGCAAATTTACATCGGTGGGCATACAATTCGAGAAAAACGAAGACAAGTGTCCATCATTTACAAGTTCCATTTTATGACGGTTTGTATAGAACATAATCAAGTTTTGCAGACATAAGCCAGCTGCAATAGGATGTGATGTTAGCTTGCCGCGTGTCAATATATTGCGCGCATTATGAATAAAACTACTAATTTAACACCCAATGCTTTGTTTTGTATATTAATCCCTCTTAAGCATTTATAGCAACGACGTTCATTGTATGTTAAATTAGTAACTTCACCTAGTTTTTATGAGAAAAACACCACTGTGATATGAGAAAACCGTCAAAATCATGCCTTCTACTACAATCTCAGCATTTTGCGAGTTGTCCCAGTTCCTTCAACTTTAATTTCATACCAAAATTATACATATACAAATATACATATTTTGAAAGTTAAGCTATGCATGTGAATGAACTTTCTATACTCTTTCCCTATATGTTCCGTTGAAAATCAAGGCCACAAACTTAAGTTATCTTGATGTATCCTTTCATAATGCCAAATGTTTTGTGTCCATGTGTAACTGCTGTGTGTGCATGTCTTCTTTTTTTCTCTGGAAAGGAGGGGGTGTCTAGTGCTCGCAGTATTTCTCGTTAATCATAAACACGTATAATGTCATTAAAAGCATATAGACATCAAAAGGAGGATTAGCGTAACATGCACTACAAGGCCAAATTAGTATATTTAATTGTTTACATCTGTTTCTATGGACTTGAGTTTTACTAGATCTTAATAAGGTGCATAATTTAGGAATTTATGCATATTGTATGTATACGTGTTTTTACAAGCTTAAATCATATTATAGAGCTTCGAAATATTTGTAAACTGTTTAATTAAAGCCGTGACAAATTTTGGCAGCCCCGATATTCCAACACTTAAATAGTTCCGACACACTATTAGTTCGACATTCCATCAGTCTGACGTTTATGTTTGGAAGCCAAATAAAAGGTTCGTTTAATATTAAGAAGAGGACACTGTCCTTAGTGTGAACAGGTGACTAGCTTAGTACTAAAGTAGAAGAATTTTATCAACACTAAAAGCACAAACTACTTTGTTTTAAAGTATTGGCGAATTGATTAAATATACTTCTCCATACAGCATCTCAGAGATACAGGTTTACAATGGCGTAAGAAAATAAAGAAACCAATGAATCTTAGCTGCATATATATATACACAATTTATATATGTACTTAAATATAACAGTATATATAATGCCTTCAGTTGAAAAAGAACAGTAATTGTCAGTTTACTAGTAGTTTGTAGATAACTAACAAACTAATTAACTAAATTTATTCAGTATGAAATTCAGTGCAAATGGATCATCGATAAAATACACGAAAACATAGGGAAAAATAAATGAAAAAAGAGACCACAAATTTGTGACATATTATAAGATCAAGATATTTTATTTCCTAATCATAGGGCTCATAACAAGCATGTAATCACATAAAGTAAAAATAAAAAGCCTTTCTCTCCCACTCGCATACACTCACACATACAACTATCGTTCTGATTAAGGATGATTGATTTTACATTACAACATGTAATAAACTAATTACTAATTACTTACTTACTTACTTACTATAAATGAAAAAAAAAATACAGATAAAAATACCAATACAAATGTATTTTTTTTATGAAGAGAGTCGGTTGCCTACATTGTATATATGGAACGAAGGATAACTCTTACTGCCCAGAAAAGAACAATTCAAGTAATGTTACAATGAACTGGTGAAGACTATAAATAAGTTTTATAAGTTTCAGTTAAGCAAATATTTAGTTTCTCAATGTTTAAAATTAGGATAGCAATTCACATAATTTAGAGTTAAAATGAAGGCTATCGTTTGACATAAACCAAATAAGCAGATTACTATCGGATATTTGGGATAAATATGGGTATTTTGCAAAGAGTTCATCCAGAAAGGTTTTTCTTTCCTTATTATAAAGGGTACATTTAAATAAAAAATGTTCTTCGTATTCAACCGAGTTCATTGAACAAAACTGGCATGTTCTTTCTGATCTTGGCAGTGTAATATTTTTTCCATGGTCATCAATTTTTCGTTCGTAACGGCCTCTCTCTATGCGGAGACAATGATTACCTATTCTAAATCTAGTTCGTATAACTCTCTTATCTCTGTTCTTAAGTAATCTTCAAAAGTGAAATTATGTTTAAATTTAAAGTAGTTGCTCAATTTACTGTGATCATCTTTTTAAATTAAGTCTTTTTGATGGCTCCAATATGTTAAAAAATCAGTTTTGATACATTTTCTAAGTAAAATTTTGAATTATTTTTTACTGAGTTTTTTTACAAAGTGCTAAATTTAAACCAAGTTTTTCACTAAAAAACTTTATGTTTGCATACCACGATTGATTAGCCACAGCTTTATCAGAGGAGCTTTCAATATAAGCATCACTTAAGAGATCACAGTGGGCGAGTTTTCAAGGCGGTGCCAATACATAAACATTTGAATTACTATGTTAATATATAAAGGAAATATATCTGCCTTTTTCGATGTGTAAATTATGGTTAGAAATTTTTAATATTTCTATGTGACTGTAGTGACTATATACCTTCTTAATGTAATTGTTGCATTTCGGATTTCTTTCCTAAGCGATTATTCGAACAGAGGCATGTATTTATTTCCCTATCAACGACTACCTTTTTGGCTATCGTTTCAATCAAAGTTAAAATAAAATCCTGACGAAGGCACACTGGAGGTCTGTTACTGTCTAGAAAATGTATTTCGGAAAATAACATAGACGCAATGGGAGATGGATCTGTCATTACATTCAGTGACAATTTAATTAAATCGTGCATTGGCTAACAGTATACTTGCGCCATTGTAAAATACACCATCGTTAAAATGTAACATTCATATAATGATACGTTTATGTATCTCAACTTATTCGATTTGTTCGTGTATGTAACAACGTATTCGATTTAAACGAAATAAATCTCAGTTTTACTAAAAAAAAATATATATATACACCAGAGTTTTCGATATCACAAACTCACAAACTAGTCAAAAATAAAGGCAACAGTATTGTCACAAGTCGATTGAGAGAAAACAAATCTGGGTTACAAACTAAAACTAAGAGAAACCCATCAACTATATAACAGGAAAGCAACAAAACAACAGAACACTGAAGTGCAACAAAAAACAAACGACAATGCAACATACATAGAAACAAACTATTAAGGAACAACTGCCATGCACATTCCTGACCTGGTACAGGACATTTAAAAAAATGTGGTTTGACCTGGTATTGTGGCTAGCCAAACTTCGCGCTTTATGGCAATATTAAATATACCGCTAAAATGTCAAGATTATATACATGACGGGAATACACTTACAAATAAATGCAAAAACACACAAGACAGAGAAATACATGTACACAAATAAATATGTTAAAACATTAACTAAACGTTATCATCGATACAAGGACATCATACGTAAATGTATGTAAATCAACATGCAGACATCGTATATGTTCAGGTATTCACACATCCAATCTTTCATGGTAATTTTCTTGACAAAACACAAAAATGTCACCATAAAAACCAAACCTAGTTGTTGGCCTGCTACGGGTTACGTTCTTCTCATATACTTTATAATGGTGTGATACTAAACACCTAACGGGATTGTCAATGTCATGTTTTTGTGTTTATCTGTCATACCGACCGTGCGAGGGCTGTATAGCCAGTCAAAGTCTTTTTAAAAACCTCCTATCATCATGGAGGTTTTGATTAAGTGATTACTTGGTCGTTTTTTATAGCAATTTATTTGATCATTAGACCAAATAATTCATGATTACTACTAGTTTGATTTTTTGATTATCTTTAGAATAAATATATGGTTATATGATTATATTGGCAACAAATTCAAAGTTGTGATTATGTGATTACTTGATCATCCCCACGAGGGGCCTCTGTGTGATCAGTTTATATGGCACTGAAACCTTAATAGGGATATCCCCATAAATCGGTCTGCAGGTTGTCTTCTACTAGAGATATCTAGTTCTGGTTTGTATTATGGTTACTGTCTCAGGCATTGACAAAAATTCCCATTACTCCGATAAATTCTTCAAACATGTATGTAGCTGTAAAATTTATACAAAGGTATGTTTAGAGCTTGAAATACTGCATTGTCTGATGAAGAAGAATTCATGTTCCTTGGGCTTTTTTAATCATCACTCAGGGGTTGCTGTCTCATAATATAAATATTATCAGACATTTACTTCTGTCAAAAATAAACGGAGGATAGTTGTAAAAATTAATGATTTAAGCACTTATCTAGCACTGAGACTACTAAAACTGTGTTGAATCGAGAAATTTTTATGTAGTTTTCTATAGTTTTGGTTTGTTCTGTGACTATTTTAGAGGGGGGGCAAGGGGTTTAACTGTTATGCTGTTATGGGGCAATTTAATTCTTTGTTATCTGTTATTTTGAAAATATATTTGCTGTTAGCTGTTATTGTCTTATTCATTGTTAGCTGTTATTGGGCTTTTAGTTTTTTTGTTATCTGTTATTGTGATAATGTATTTGCTGTTAACTGTTACTGAAAAATGGAATGTTAGCATTTTCTTTTGACAGCCAATATTCGGTAGAAATTAAAGATCATTGGACATCGGGGTCTACCACTAGTAATATGTTGGTCACGTATTCGGAGAAGGATTTCATTAACATATACCCATTACAGAAGTGAGGTCCAGTATATCTTATGATTATCCTTTGTAATAAATTCCATTTTATTTTTGGAACATGTATTAAGAATTATCTTATTTTTTTGTATGAGGATAATGTTCCTTGTTTCCCGTACCAACATATTAAATCAGAACAATTATTAATATGACAAAAAGGAAACATATGGCCAGGAATATCTGACAAGAATCTCAATTAAGGACTTTGTCCTTACAACCACTTGAACAGTTAACCATTTATATAATATGGTACATTGACTCAGCTCTGTGATTCTTTTCAAAGCAGAACCAAACACATTGTACAATGAAAGTTCCAACCATGTACTGGGTCCTGAAGCAGCACATAGCTCATTACAAACAAAGATTTATTTCGTCTTCACTGAGCCATTATATTGCTCCCCTACTAAACTATGTATTCTACTTACTAGTACACTTGGTCCAATCAATAGCCTGATAGAAAATTGTTCAAATTGAGCATTTGAAAATAATGGAATAAATTACTTTTGGAGTGTCAAAATTGGTTCTAGGTACTTGATAAATTGCATGCTTATAATTGGTGCTTTTGATTTTTCTATCCTATATACTGACAACTTTGCCTCATAGTCTTATTAAGAAAAATTCACACACCTCATTAAATGGGCATTTAGAAAAAGTCAGAATGCGAATATATATATTCAAACTCTTTTAGGTCATTTTTTAGTAGCAACAAACACAAGAACTATGTGAATGGAATACCATAACAAGCCCTTGAATTTTTACTAGATATCATTTTTGTCTCTTTGACATATTCCTCATTTCCATTCTCAATTTTATTACACACTATTGAAATTACAAGCATGCGTGAGTTTCTAGAACTGTATAAAAACAAATGCTGAAAAAAAGTATTCTATAACAAATAAACAGCTACGCCATGAGCGCATGATACGCCCGTCGCCCTTTTTGAAAGATTCGATCATTTCTCTATGTCATATCAGATATTTATAAAAATTGAAAGGGAGCTTCAGTCAATATATATAAATAATACACCAAAGTTTCATGCGAACTGCTGAAATATTTTTTGAGTTATTGACCGAAAACTGGAAAATACCACCTTTTTTAATGAACAAAACCCCTTAACTCAATAACATAAAATCTAAAATTAATGAAAATAGAAAGGGAGCTTACAACAATAGCTATAAACAATTCAGCAAAGTTTCATGAGAACTGCTGAAAACTTTTTTTGTGTTAATGTCCGAAAACTGGAACCCCCCTTAGTAAAATCTAAAATTTATAAAAATTGAAAGGGAGCTCATGTCAATAGATAGTAACAATTCACCAAAATTCCTTGCAAATTTGTGAAAGGATTTTTGAGATATTATCAGAAAACTGAAAAAAACACCATTTTTATTGAATAAAACCCCATTAATTTCCAAACGTTTTATGCGAATTGGTTAAATAGTGTTGGAGTTAATATTTGACATGTTGACGACAGACGGACAACAGTATTCCATAATACGTCCTGTAAACGAGCGTATAAAAATATATTGAGTAGTAAACTCATTCTAGATACATAATTTTAAAAACATGTTCAGAGAAAATAGAATGCATTACAAAGGATTATACCCGTAATAAGAAATACTGGATTTGTCAAGGTTCCGACTTATTTTAATATTAAATTTACTGTTATCTGTTTTTGTCCATTTTAATTCCTTGTTATCTGTTATAAGCCAAATCAATTTGCTGTTTTGCTGTTATTGGGACCCCCCTTGCCCCCCCCCATTTTAAACTTGAGGTGTCCCAGCTACTTAGTAGGGTCAAGTGTTGCAGATCCCCAAATAACGATCATCTATTAGGGGGCAAAAAATGATTATATATATTGTTTAAATATTTTTCTTCTTCTTCAGATATGATTTTGGCAACAAACATAATAGCTAGTTATACATGTCCAGTGTTGAACAAATCTCATTTTTAACAGCCCGCTCTCTGGGACGTACTCCGGGTTTTAGATAGTTCAATATGTCAGCCCACACTTCTCCCCCACATGAAGTTGTTTACCTTTTCATTTTCTCGTTTTATATGTCATTATAGATTTGAATCACATTTAAACATGAGCAGTTTTGTCTCCAGTATCAATCATATTAGCGGGAAGTCATCCTGGGTGATGCAAGATGAAAATTATGACTATCATCAAGAAATAGCAAGGTAAGATATTTTTTGTTTAGATCACACTCAGTGGCTCACAGATAGACCGAATTCTTCTGTCCCTATAATGCATACATTTCCTAATTTACATTTGCTTTTTATTGCTTTTGCTATGTTTAACATTTCTTTCACTTTTTGTTTACATGTTCTTTTACTTTTACAGGTCAGCCTATGCAGATATGCTACATGATACAGAACGGGTAAGTGTCATCTCATTCTTGTTATCTACTCAACATCTTCAAGTACATAGGATATATATATCTATTAGATATTTACCTAAACATTGGATATCTTCTTCACCTTACCTGTACATGGGAAATCTAGATATCTACCTGACCTGTTCATTGGATATCTACTTGACATTTACCTGTACATTGGATATCTACCCCATACTTGACATTTACCTGTACATGGGATATCTACTTGACATTTACCTGTAAATCAGATTCCTGACCAAGGACAGGTGCAAACATATGCAGCGGGGTTAAATGTTATATCCTACTTGAGCCATGGTACCAACCCTATCTCTAATAATAAGATTTTAAGTATAAGTTTTTTCAAAGAAGTGAAATTGCCACACAGAAACATCATAATTTGAGGATATGTGTTCTTTGTTGGTAATTGTAGTAGGTTTTACAATATTGTCGTACATAATGTACAATACACAATGCATACAAAAAATCTATACCTTATATACCTATTATTTTCAAAAATGCTTATTTTAAACCCTTTTGTCAATGAAATGTAATAAAACATTGTATGCCCTGCCTACAGAAGAAAGGGCACATTTTGTTACTTTATCTCATTAGACAAGTGTAATATAATGATACCCTTTTGAAACAAATAAACATTTGAGTTTTATTCCAGGTAGATGAATAGGTCTGATGCAGATGTATTGGTTCATTAAGGAAAAATAATAAGTTCCTTACTCATCTTCACTATTATCAAATTATAATAATCTCAAAAATTACATGTAGTTGATTACAAGTGAAACACATTAAAAATCAGTAAAATCTACTAGTTTGAAAACAATGTAGTAAATTTGACATGTCTTATTTTCAGAACAAAAAATATTTCTTAGCTTTGGGAAAGGCTATTCAGTTGAAACGTGATAAAGGTGAAAAAGTACATGTCCTTGACATTGGTACTGGTACTGGACTTTTGTCAATGATGGCAGCTTCCTTAGGAGCAGATACAGTCACAGCTTGTGAGGTAATATAAAAAAAGAAGATGTGGTATGATTGTCAATGAGACAACTCTCCACAAAGACCAAAATGACACAGAAATTAATAACTATAGTCACCGTACGGCCTTCAACAATAAGCAAAGCCCACACCGCATAGTCAGCTATAAAAGGCCCAGAAATGACATGTAAAACAATTCAAACAAGAAAACTAACGGCCTTGTTTATGTACAAAAAAAGAACGAAAAACAAAAATGTAACACATAACCAAACATTTGGATTGGATAATGTCATCAACTTTCATGGCAACAATTCACAATTAATGTTATGGAAATGTTTGGGCAAGCGCAGACGATGTATGACAAATTTTAAATGTATGATTGGACATTGTTCTCTGTCCGTTTCATTATAAAGGAGATAACAATATTGTATTTTTGAGGTTTGGAAATACCCATTTACTAACTCATTGCCAGTAAACTTTATTTGTAACCATCAAATCATCAAATGATGCCGTCGAAGTTCAAAAAGGGAAAAGAACAGGACTTTTTTGTAATCCTTGGCTAGCAAAGATAGGTCATATACTGTTTAAAGGACACAACATCATATAAACCAGAGAGCATTTGAAATATGCTTAATAAAAGACTAAACATTTCTGCATAAAAGATATGCAAAACAACTATCTACAAATATCAAAGACCTTGAAAGTTGCTAAAAATAGCATGGATTAAAAAGAATATACATCAAATGATTTGTTAACAATGAAGGATTGAAAAAATTGTTGATGACATCATTTAGCATTTGCATACCTTAATATATAGATATTAAAAAAAAATAGAACTGATTTGTGATACAGTCAGATCAGTTGTTGTAAAACACTCAGTAATGGATTTCTGTATATATTATTTACATACCAGTATTCATTTTATCTTCTGTTATTTTCAGGCATTTAAACCTATGGCTGATTGTGCTAGGAAAATAATACAACAAAATGGTTATGGAAACAAAATCAAATTGATACCAAAACGTTCCACCGGTGTTTCAGTTGGTCCAGGTAGAAAGTTTACTCATAAGTTATGATAATGAAGCAGATTCTCATTCACAGCTTGGTGACCCCTCTCAATCAATATTTATGTCAGAATTTCTAACTAAAAATGAAAGAATTGCATTTTAAGAGTCCAAATTGAAGATGTAGTTAGTCTCACCTGTGACTAAAATCATAGCATGTCAATCATAGGAATTACGGTTAAGTGACAGAGAAAATAATTTATATAAAACTTTATATTTCAGAAAGTAGATGCCCTGGATGCCTCATACCTTGCATGCAGGTGCCTTGTATGTTATAAAGTTTGTCTTTTGTATGTCCATTGTCCTTTATCTCATTTGCATGATTCATCAACTGCTTAAAAACACGTTTTTTGTCATGTGAAATACAAAATGTACTCACATATCATGATATACAGGATCCTTGCAACATTTACACCGTGGTCAGATTTTTTCCAGATACTACAAGTGATAGGGCTACTATACTATATTTGGTGTATGCAATTATTGTAAGGTTTATATGTCTGTCTAGTCCTCATATGACCATGATCTCATTTTATAATTCATTGATCAACATTTAGATTTCATGTTTTTTTGTCAGTTTATCAAATATTTTAACCAGTAGGTCAACTAGGATTGACTGTAAGGTGTGCATGTCTATCAGATAGGTGTCATCTATAATTAACCTCATTTTCATGGTTCATTGGTAAATGTCAATTTTGATGTTATGCATGTGTCTCAGATACTATGATCAATAGGCTAACTATACTTAGTTTATGGTATGATTGTAAGGTGTCTTATGTTTTTTACGGTTGAAAATCTTACATTGTGGTTTCATGGTTGGGGATCATTGAGTTATCAGGATTTCTACATGATAGAAATCAGAATGGATTGACAAAAACCTTTTGAAAATTTCAATATCTTGCATTTCTTATCCTTAGATACTAAAAAAACAATGCCAGCATGGGTATCCCCAGGCACATTCTACAAGCTGATACAATACTGTTAAAGTTTATTGTGTTTTATGTAAGAGTAAATAAAACCTAATTGATGTACCTTGTGAGAACATATGAAAACACTGTTATTTCAATATAAAACAATTTTATAGATGGAGATATGTCACAACGTGCTAACATCTTGGTAACAGAAGTGTTTGACACAGAACTAATTGGAGAAGGTGCCTACGGAACATATACTCATGCACACAAAGAATTACTAGAGGTAATGGCTGCTTATATTGGTTTTGATAATGTTGTGAAGATAAAGAATATAAATATCCCATTTATTCTTACAACAATTTCAATATGCTTGTCCTTGGTATGATATGTAATGGGATTCAACTAAAATAATGAGATTTTGACCACGATTTCATGTTGAACATGGAATGATTGATTGATTGTTTGTTACTTAACATCCGGTGTACACTGAACATTCTTGTAAAATTATGGAAGGATGTAAGGTTGATACAAAACCTACATGAAAAATCAAACTTCAAAATATTTTAAAAAAAATACTGAGTGATATTAAGACTTTCTCAAAAATGAACCTTTCAAAAAGATGGAAAATTGACAAAAAACATATCACCCTAGAGGAATTATTCTTTAATCAGTGAATAGATAAGTTTCTGCTGTATTGCCAAATTACTTATTTTGCTAAATATTTCAGGAAAATTGTATAGTAGTTCCATCATCATCCAACATGTATGTACAAGTTGTCTCATCAGAGTTCATCAGTCGATGGAAAGACATACAGCCAATCAAAATACAAGGATGTGATGATGTCAGACCCCCTTCAGATACGACCAGTTGTAGTGGAGCTATTGCATTACATGACTTACAACTTCAGGAGCTTCCAAGAGATAAATTTACTTGTCTTTCTGAGCCTTTGAAAGTATTTAGGTAAACAAAATGTTACTTTTTCTTCTTATGTTCATTTATTTTGTTTTTATGAACTTCAAAATATATAAATAACAATATAGTATGATTACCAATGAGACAACTCCACATCATAGACCAAATAATATATAAGTATAAGTATTCAAATGACCATTATTTAGAAATATGACGTTCATTGTTGTTGTTTGTTAATGTGGTTCATAACTGTTTCTTGTTTCTCATTTTTGGAAAATGACGCTATCAGCGGCATGTTTCCAATACCATTGACCAGAACAATCGGAAGTTGATTGTTTTCTCTGCCTTCCACACTCGGTTTCATATTTACAATTTTACATACTAACTGGAATCTGCTTGTATTACGCTTCACTCGAACAAAGTGTTGTAGTCGGACGGGAACAGTTTACATACCTTTTTAGCTCACCTGGCCGAAAGGCCAAGTAAGCTTTTCTCATCACTTGGCGTCCGGCGTCCTTCATTGTCCGTCGTCGTCGTCCATCGTCCTGCGTTAACTTTTACAAAAATCTTCTCCTCTGAAACTACTGGGCCAAATTTAACCAAACTTGGCCATAATCATAATTGGGGTATCTAGTTCAAAAAATGTGTCCTGTGACCCGGCAAACCAACCAAGATGACCGCCATGGCTAAAAATAGAACAAAGGGGTAAAATGCAGTTTTTGGCTTATAACTCAAAAACTAAAGCATTTAGAGCAAATCTGACACGGGGGTAATATTGTTCATCAGGTCACGATCTATCTGCCCTGAAATTTTCAGATGAATCGGACATTCCGTTGTTGGGTTGCTGCCCCTGAAATGGTAATTTTAAGGAAATTTTCCTGTTTTTGGTTATCTTGAATATTATTATAGATAGAGATAAACTGTAAACAGCAATAATATTCAGCAAAGTAAGATCTACAAATAAGTCAACATGACCAAAATGGTTAGTTGACCACTTTAGGAGTTATTGCCCTTTATAGTCAATTTTTAACCATTTTTCGTAAATATTAGTAATCTTATAGAAAAATCTTCTCCTCTGAAACTACTGGGCCAAATTTAACCAAACTTAGCCATAATCATCATTGGGGTATTTAGTTAAAAAAATATGTCCAGTAACTTGGCCAACAAACCAAGATGGCCGCCATGGCTAAAAATAGAACATGGGGGTAAAATGCAGTTTTTGGCTTATAACTCAAAAACCATGGCATTAAGAGCAAATCTGACAGGAAGTAAAATTGTTGATCAGGTCACGATCTATCTGCCCTGGAATTTTCAGATGAATCGGATAATCGGTTGTTAGGTTGCTGCCCCTGAATTGGTAATTTTGAGGAAATTTTGCTGTTTTTTTTGTTATTATCTTGAATATTATTATAGATAGAGATAAACTGTAAACAGCAATAATGTACAGCAAAGAAAGAACTAAAAATAAGTCAGTATGACCAAAATAGTCAATTGACCCCCTAAGGAGTAATTGCCCTTCATTAAAATTTGAAGATTTTCAATAACATTTTCCACAGAAAGTACTATTATAGATAGAGATAATTGTAAGCAGCAAGAATGTTTAGTAAAGTAAGATCTACAAACACATCACCATCACCAAAACACAATTTTGTCATGAATCCATCTGTGTCCATTGTTTAATATTCACATAGACCAAGGTGAGCGACACAGGCTCTTTAGAGCCTCTAGTTTTATTTACCAAAAATAATCTTGACCTGTCCATATGTTTTTTGTTATTAAATGGTGTTTGGAGCTATCCCTTTTTGATAATTTTCATATTTATTCGAGCTTTCACTGTTATGCACATGTCTAACAATTGTAAACAATCGGTATGCATAAATTGATCCCCGTTTTGTTATGGTGTTGGACTTTTTACACTCCAATGATCAGCTAGCAATGGCTAGACCAAATAGATCTCCTAAATAATGTCAGCCTTTCTTGTCATTTCAACTTTACAATCATTGATGAATGCAGTACACTCTACAGTGTCGTCTACAGTTGATTCCATGTGATCACTGTCTTACAAAGAATGAGTTTGCATATTGCACGATGTTTTACTTGGTGGAGTGTCAAAACACTTACAGTTAGAGTTATTTTTCACTTGCTTTTCCACAATATTTGTTGCATGGTATTCTTGAATTTCTCAGCAGTTATGGTTCTCTTTGGACATGCTTTTTTGAGGAATTTGTCTGGTTCAATAGCGGGAATCAGCCCCTTAACTACTTTTTACATAAATATTAATTTCTGGCTTCAACACCGTGTTCATCTTGTCTGGAGATCTCGTTGTAGTCGCAGTTTGGCAAGCATTTTGGAGACGTATCCTTCCTCTCTTGATTAGTAATCTCTGGTTATAAATTTTGCTGCCTGACGTTGTATCCTTTCAAGCTTGTTTATTTTTGTTACCGTGCAGGGGTCCCATACTTTTGCTTTAAGTTACAGAAATAATCAGGTCACTTGTAACTTATTTAATGAGTATGTGGGGTATTAGAGCTTGCTCACAACAGGCTCTTCAAAGTTAAGTAGTCTGTATCCTTGATTTAGAAAAATGTAATTGCAAGAAAAAAATCACATTACTTAGAACACTTTAGACCATTCAGGCACATGTAGTCTTTATTTATGTGTACAAAAGAACAGCCAGTAGTCATTGGATATTTTAGATCATTCAAATAGTCTTGACCTATTTATTAGTACAAAAGAACAGCCAGTAGTCATTCGATACTGTAGATCATTCAGGTAGTCTTGACCTATTCATTTTGTACTTAAAAAACAGCCAGTTGTCATCTTCACTTCAAACACACACATATATGAATATCAATTATATGCTAACGAGACATGTTGCAATGTTAAACTAATTACTGTATGTGAAAATCAAGACTTTAATAAAAAAATATCCCAATATTAGAGGCAGTGGCGTCATTTTCCTCAGAGCTTTCAGTTCTTTGATTATATGAATTAGACTGTTGGTTTTCATGTTTGAATGGTTTTATACTATTCATTTTTGGGGCACTTTATAGTTTGGTGTTCAGTGTGAACCAAGTTTCAGTGTTGAAGACCATACTTTGACCTAAAATGGTTTATTTTACAAATTGTGACTTGATTGAGAGTTGTCTCATTGGCAATCATACCACATATTCTTATATCTAATTATTGCACAGCAAGTTATAAAAATAAGGAAACAATTTTTTTGCACCAGATGCACATTTCCACAATAAATGTCAATACCGGTAAAGTAAGTAACTTGTAATACATTTAAATTTATAGATATAGAGAGTTCTGATACTTATTTGAAAAAAATAAAATCATTGATACGATAATAGTTCTATGGATGTAGTTATAATACAGGTAACTAAAACAATTGGAAATTGAATTGATTTATTCGAGTATATTGTTATACATTTGTATATGCAGTTGTGATATCAACTACCAATTAAATCATAAATTGAAAGTTTTTATCCAGTATAAAAGGTTTTTTTCCAAATACAATGCATTTAATCAAAAATGTGTGCATGAATTACAAATTGTCTTTTATTACATTTGTAGATTTGACTTCAGTGGCAAAATACCTCTAGTTAGTGACAGACAGTCAGAAATCTTTTTTGAAGCTTTATCTAATGGTCAGGTGAATGGCTTTTTAATGTGGTGGGATTTACAGATGGACACAAATGGGGAAATTGACCTTAGTTGTGCACCTGACTGGGGACATCCTAATCCTAAGGAATTACAGGTAAAGAGGGAAGCTAGAATTTACCTTAGTTGTCCACCTGACTGGGGACATCCTAATCCTAAGGAATTACAGGTAAAGAGGGAAGCTAGAATTTACCTTAGTTGTGCACCTGACTGGGTTCATCTAATCCTAAAGAATTACAGGTAAAGAGGGAAGCTAGAATTTACCTTAGTTGATGCACCTGACTGGAGACATCCTAATCCTAAGGAATTACAGGTAAAGAGGGAAGCTAGAATTTACCTTAGTTGTGCACCTGACTGGGGACATCTAATCCTAAGGAATTACAGGTAAAGAGGGAAGCTACAATTTACCTTAGTTGTGCACCTGACTGGGTTCATCTAATCCTAAGGAATTACAGGTAAAGAGGGAAGCTACAATTTACCTTAGTTGTGCACCTGACTGGGGACATCCTAATCCTAAAGAATTACAGGTAAAGAGGGAAGCTAGAATTTACCTTAGTTGTGCACCTGACTGGGTTCATCTAATCCTAAGGAATTACAGGTAAAGAGGGAAGCTACAATTTACCGTAGTTGTGCACCTGACTGGGTTCATCTAATCCTAAGGAATTACAGGTAAAGAGGGAAGCTACAATTTACCTTAGTTGTGCACCTGACTGGGTTCATCTAATCCTAAGGAATAACAGGTAAAGAGGGAAGTTGGAATTTACCTTAGTTGATGCACCTGACTGGGACATCCTAATCCTAAGGAATTACAGGTAAAGAGGGAAGTTGGAATTTACCTTAGTTGATGCACCTGACTGGGTTCATCTAATCCTAAGGAATTACAGGTAAAGAGGGAAGCTATGATTTACCTTAGTTGTGCACCTGACTGGGGACATCTAATCCTAAGGAATTACAGGTAAAGAGGGCAGCTAGAATTTACCTTAGTTGATGCACCTGACTGGGTTCATCTAATCCTAAGGAATTACAGGTAAAGAGGGAAGCTATGATTTACCTTAGTTGTGCACCTGACTGGGGACATCCTTATCCTAAGGAATTACAGGTAAAGAGGGCAGCTAGAATTTACCTTAGTTGATGCACCTGACTGGGGACATCTTATCCTAAGGAATTACAGGTAAAGAGGGAAGCTAGAATTTACCTTAGTTGTGCACCTGACTGGGGACATCCTTATCCTAAGGAATTACAGGTAAAGAGGGCAGCTAGAATTTACCTTAGTTGTGCACCTGACTGGGGACATCCTAATCCTAAGGAATTACAGGTAAAGAGGGAAGCTAGAATTTACCTTAGTTGTGCACCTGACTGGGGACATCCTAATCCTAAGGAATTACAGGTAAAGAGAGAAGCTAGAATTTACCTTAGTTGATGCACCTGACTGGGGATATCCTAATCCTAAGGAATTACAGGTAAAGAGGGAAGCTAGAATTTACCTTAGTTGTGCACCTGACTGGGTTCATCTAATCCTAAGGAATTACAGGTAAAGAGGGCAGCTAGAATTTACCTTAGTTGATGCACCTGACTGGGTTCATCTAATCCTAAGGAATTACAGGTAAAGAGGGAAGCTATGATTTACCTTAGTTGTGCACCTGACTGGGGACATCTAATCCTAAGGAATTACAGGTAAAGAGGGCAGCTAGAATTTACCTTAGTTGATGCACCTGACTGGGTTCATCTAATCCTAAGGAATTACAGGTAAAGAGGGAAGCTATGATTTACCTTAGTTGTGCACCTGACTGGGGACATCCTTATCCTAAGGAATTACAGGTAAAGAGGGCAGCTAGAATTTACCTTAGTTGATGCACCTGACTGGGGACATCTTATCCTAAGGAATTACAGGTAAAGAGGGAAGCTAGAATTTACCTTAGTTGTGCACCTGACTGGGGACATCCTTATCCTAAGGAATTACAGGTAAAGAGGGCAGCTAGAATTTACCTTAGTTGTGCACCTGACTGGGGACATCCTAATCCTAAGGAATTACAGGTAAAGAGGGAAGCTAGAATTTACCTTAGTTGACTATATATAATAGTTGTGCACCTGACTGGGGACATCCTAATCCTAAGGAATTACAGGTAAAGAGGGAAGCTAGAATTTACCTTAGTTGATGCACCTGACTGGGGACATCCTAATCCTAAGGAATTACAGGTAAAGAGGGAAGCTAGAATTTACCTTAGTTGTGCACCTGACTGGGTTCATCTAATCCTAAGGAATTACAGGTAAAGAGGGCAGCTAGAATTTACCTTAGTTGATGCACCTGACTGGGTTCATCTAATCCTAAGGAATTACAGGTAAAGAGGGAAGCTATGATTTACCTTAGTTGTGCACCTGACTGGGTTCATCTAATCCTAAGGAATTACAGGTAAAGAGGGCAGCTAGAATTTATCTTAGTTGATGCACCTGACTGGGTTCATCTAATCCTAAGGAATTACAGGTAAAGAGGGAAGCTATGATTTACCTTAGTTGTGCACCTGACTGGGGACATCCTTATCCTAAGGAATTACAGGTAAAGAGGGCAGCTAGAATTTACCTTAGTTGATGCACCTGACTGGGGACATCTTATCCTAAGGAATTACAGGTAAAGAGGGAAGCTAGAATTTACCTTAGTTGTGCACCTGACTGGGGACATCCTTATCCTAAGGAATTACAGGTAAAGAGGGCAGCTAGAATTTACCTTAGTTGATGCACCTGACTGGGTTCATCTAATCCTAAGGAATTACAGGTAAAGAGGGAAGCTATGATTTACCTTAGTTGTGCACCTGACTGGGGACATCCTTATCCTAAGGAATTACAGGTAAAGAGGGAAGCTAGAATTTACCTTAGTTGTGCACCTGACTGGGGACATCTAATCCTAAGGAATTACAGGTAAAGAGGGAAGCTAGAATTTACCTTAGTTGTGCACCTGACTGGGTTCATCTAATCCTAAGGAATTACAGGTAAAGAGGGAAACTAGAATTTACCTTAGTTGATGCACCTGACTGGGTTCATCTAATCCTAAGGAATTACAGGTAAAGAGGGAAGCTAGAATTTACCTTAGTTGGGTCAGGATCCCTAATAGACCTTGAGATGAGGAACTCAGATGACGTAATTAAAAAAAAATATTAGTCCGCCATACAATTGTGGATGCTGTGATTTTAAAAATGGACATAAATGAACTATAAGAACTGTTTTATAGAGCTGATGTGATGAGAAAAGAAAGATGTAGATTTGACCTGAAATAAATTATTAGAAAGGACAATTTTTTTATTGAATTTTATGATCAGAATTTTGGGATTATTTCATGAGGAGAGTGACATTTTTCACCATCTTCCGGGGTCCAGCAATTTGCGAAAAAAGTAATCTCACTTGCCACCCCGAAAATTTAACCAGACATGTATAAATGTACCAGCTTCGATATGAGCCATCATACATGTTCAAGTAAACGATATGGACTGAGCAATGGAGGAAAACGTTACCATTACGGCCTATGGAGAATTAATTGTAAATGTATACCCATATTGAAATCAATACTTCTGATTTTTCCAAATATTTTTATGTGATCTTCATCGGTATAACATTCTGAATAAATCTGTGTATTTTTGTCCATTTCTGAAAAAAAATAAAGTTGTTTTAGCACTATAAGGCAATGACACTTTCGTCGCTATATTCATTTATTTTGAATACAATGTGTATGTATAATTAATTTCTTCCAGAATACATTCACTAGTCAAAACAAGGACAAAACTTCTGATTATATCCTTTAATTACAATACACAGACCCTGTTAAAGCATTCTATAAAATTTTCTTGTGTCTTAAAGTGCATTTTGGCAGAGAAATTATGCAAAAATGGAGATTTTATAAAAAAACCAACACCAAAATAATTATTCTTACTAGTGGAAATCTGGTATTTAAAACTGTGGAAAGCACTCTAAACTACTGGGAAAGTCATCCTTATCATATAATTAGAGTGCAATATAGTGCAAATTTTCAAAACTTGTCCTTTCACATAATTCTATTTGAGAAAAAATGTTTTTAACATGTATTTCAGTGAAAACCTTTTATCAGTGAGAAATCCACATGAGGTTTTAAAGGAAACATTGTGACATCACATGTATTATGGCGTCATTAAATAACGACAGATCAAAATAGTGCTAAATATAGTTTGCAGTGTTACGTGAGAAACAGTTGCCGCAAGATTTAACTCGAAATATTGAGTCGAAACGATCTGTAACTAAGCCTTTCCATTCAATATCAAGACCATAGCAACAGTTTTCATATTTGCATATTTTTAACATACCGACTGTAATTTCAATTGCATAAATACCATAAATAAACAATTTAGAGCTTGCCTAACAAAACAAAATGCTTACCAGTTATTCAGGACTTTTTAAAACCTCTAGTTTGCCATCTCAGGTTAAAAAGTAATGATATGTCTGGAACTGAAATAAGACAAAAAAAAATTACTCAGGCTGTGTTATCATTTGATTTAAATACATAAGTATTATTGAGAGAGAAAAATCTATTTCTTGAAAGTTTAATTACAAAGAAAGACAAATGCTTCTCCCTTGTGGCTTAGTAACCTTCATTTAAACCTTTTATATTAGAAGCAATGGGTAGTAGCTAACTAGCTTAATAGTTGAATCGGTGCAGAAATATTGTTTTCAAAAAGGTTTGACCCTCCCCCTTTTTCACTGAGAAATGACAATATCTTTTGTTTTGCTCAAGTGCATTAAAATAATAATTCATGATTTTCTTAAAACATGTACATGTGTTTTCTGTTTTTTTGCATATGATATCTACTGACCAGGGGTCAAATCATTGGATAAAAGCACATGCGATGATGTATCTCACTTTACTCGTATGAAGTGTGTTATCTCCCATGATTATCAGGTATTCCTGTAGACCGAAGTGATAATTACATAACAAAGACTATATTGTGTCATGTTTACTTACAATTTAATAATATTTAAAAGTTATTTCTTGCCTTTTTCAATATAGTAAACAAATTCCTTTCGGATATCTCGGAAGTAAACAAAGTTATGATTGTGCCTAAAAAAAGTGTTCAGCCCCATGCCAGTAATGCATTTTAAAAGCGAAAATTTCATTGAGTTTTTGCTGATCTTTATCAATAATATTTATCTTAAACCATTTATAATAACTAGGTATAAATAAAAAACTACTAACCATCATTTTCGGTGGTGTACAAGGTGAAATCATCCATAAATCAGCCTGAAAACTTCTGGAATTAAGCTTCTAATTATATTGGGTCAGGATCCCTAATAGACCTTGAGATGAGGAACTCAGATGACGTAATTAAAAAAAAATATTAGTCCGCCATACAATTGTGGATGCTGTGATTTTAAAAATGGACATAAATGAACTATAAGAACTGTTTTATAGAGCTGATGTGATGAGAAAAGAAAGATGTAGATTTGACCTGAAATAAATTATTAGAAAGGACAATTTTTTTATTGAATTTTATGATCAGAATTTTGGGATTATTTCATGAGGAGAGTGACATTTTTCACCATCTTCCGGGGTCCAGCAATTTGCGAAAAAAGTAATCTCACTTGCCACCCCGAAAATTTAACCAGACATGTATAAATGTACCAGCTTCGATATGAGCCATCATACATGTTCAAGTAAACGATATGGACTGAGCAATGGAGGAAAACGTTACCATTACGGCCTATGGAGAATTAATTGTAAATGTATACCCAGTTGTGCACCTGACTGGGGACATCTAATCCTAAGGAATTACAGGTAAAGAGGGAAGCTAGAATTTACCTTAGTTGATGCACCTGACTGGGTTCATCTAATCCTAAGGAATTACAGGTAAAGAGGGAAGTTGGAATTAACCCACACATCCATGATATAATAACCTTACTATGGACATATTTTGCATTGGAAGATGTTAAACTGTTATTGTACACTTTTAAATCTTGGGAGGGAATTAAAAAGGAATAAAGAACAAAATTGTGATGACAGCATATAAAATTATGTCTTTGTATATTTAAAGTGGAGAGATCACTGGATGCAGGCAGTGTATTATCCCAGCAACATTTTACCAGTACAGAAAGGTGATAAGGTGAAGGTCATCAGTTACCATAGTGAATACAATTTATGGTTTGATGTAGCAAAAGAAAACTGGTAAGATTTAACACATTTTGCTTGTTTATATTTCATATGCAAAAACTTTTTACATTTAATATGTGTTGAGTATATTCAAGGTTATTCACTGATTGCTCCGTATGAACTAAATGTGTGAATAATCAAAAGCATATTCATTGTGTTATAATATCCTCTATAGCATTGAATGGCTATGTCAGTTGATTTAACAAACCATTATGCTTGGCCATAATGAAGGTCTTTTGGCTGGGATACCTTTGTACTTTCAACTATTCATTTAAAGTAAAAGAAGAAAGTGTCGATCTCAATACTTTTGTATATACCTTACCTTCAATTCTTTGAAAAAATGATAAGCAGGACAAATTTAAATACTTTTCGATATGAAAAGTGAACCACAAACTTGAATATTCAACGAATCACAAATTTTCTATAGGCTTGTATGCAGATTTGGCAAAACCAAATAAGTTTTCTTCAATCTTTGAAAATTGGTATCAACTAAAATAAATGAATCCAAAGTAAAGACATTTCAATAAAACAAGATGAAAAGTCACACTGTACATTAAAGATTAAGTTATTAACTCTTCTGCAGTTGCTGGGATTGCTGAAACAATACATGTATAATTTGATTTGTATAAATGAAGTTTTTTGTTGATATTATATTTGAATATTTTTTTACTTTTCAGTAATGGAAATACTAAGATCAGTAGTGGACTAAATTGTTTGTGTGGTATACACACAGCCATAAGTAGAACTAGATTTGGAATGATAAATGACCCAGATAGAAAACAAATAATTATTGATGTGTTGAGAAAGGTAAACGTAACAGTGTTTTAGTCATTATATATATATAATAATCCTTAGTTCCAGACTGAAATTATTATGCATCTAAGACATTAACCAAATATAATCCAATATGATTCCAACTGCAAACATAATGGTTTATGAATGATAAACCAAAAAAGAAACACAAGTATATAAAATAAAATATGATAAAAAATGTTTTCTGATTTATAAGTAGGTACATGTATCATTTTAAAAAAAGCAACAACAAAAAACCAACTTGAATACAAAAAAAAAAAAAAAAATCTAAATTACAATGAAAAATCAAAAAAAAAATCAGCTCAAAGTCAGAGAATTATATTCATAAATGATAAAATATATAAATAAAAGACTTGTAGAAAAAAACACCAACAATAAATTATTATATAAATCTTAAATTGTTTGAGTTATCTCCCATTGTAAAAAAAAATAAATTCTTCATTGTGATAAACTAAAATATTTTTGTATAAAAGTGAATACAACTTTACTAATTATTGTCATCATTTGAATGAGAATTCCTAAAAATCATTTGCATGTTTGTTTCAAGATGTGTTAATTAAGTAAAAAGATATGTGGTACGAGTGAAAATGAGCTAACTCTCCATCCAAGTCACAGTTTGTAAAAAGTAAACCATTATAGGTCAAAATATGGTTATAAAACACCAAACAGCAAGCTATTTCTACAAAAAAAACCTCCAGGAAAACAGAAAAACTAACAGTCTAATCTATATAAAAAAACAAGAAACACTTCAACCATTGACAACAGGTTCCTGACTTAGCACAGGGTCAAACAAAAAAGTCTTACTGTTTAATAGAAATTAAAGAAGACTTAATATTACTTATAAGGTGGCATTAAAATACCTAGGAAAGAAGGACACAAATTAACACTTTTGATTATAGTATAAGTATTCTCAAAATTCAAATATAGAAAAATATTTATGGAATGACCAAACAACACATTAATTCACATAAGTTAGCAATTAGTGTTTTTTTAGTAATAAAGCGAATATTTTTCAATATATTGATTTTTTTATCAGTTATTCTTTTTGAAACATTGATGTTTAGGTTTGAATAAAGTTCAAAATGTAAGGAACTTTATCTTTTTCAATCAATTCTGAATATGTTTGATGCTACGTCATCAACAAAAAGCAACCTGTTGTTGTATGAAGTCACAAGCTAACATTCATTTTCCATATTTCATATTCCTGTAAATTTACTGCAACCAATCATGTAATAAATGAGTTTTTTTTTTTTATTATAGAATATTAAAGATGATACAGTATGTCTATGTATAAGTGATGGAAGCCTTCTACCCCTGATAGCCGCTAGACTTGGTGCTAAACAGGTAATAAACAAAACATCATTGAAATAGAAAGAATTCTACTTATTTATCATGATAACATGTCATAGTGATAGCGAGACTAGAGAATGCCTTGTAGTACAGCAGAACGCATTGAGTGTGTAGACAAAAGTTGAATTTTTGGTTAGGTTACTTGATAGCAGAACCATGAAGTCATTATTAGGTTATGTATACTACCCTCCCTAGTCTAGCCCTACAGACAGATAGATAGATTGGTTATCTGTCGTACTAGTCTACTCTTAAAGGACGGTAGTTTACATAACCTAATAATCACTTCATTTTCATTTTCAACTTAGCAAGCAAGTTAACCAAAAGATATTACCTTTATTTACACACTCAATACATTCTGCTATAATCAAACCTCATGAAACTTGTACAATGTATATGGTATTGGAATTGGTGTAAAAAGATCCTGTTGGATTATGATAATTTTTAGAGTTATGAAACTGTGTCACTATCTGTTTTTATGCCCCACCTACGATAGTAGAGGGGCATTATGTTTTCTGGTCTGTTTGTCCGTCTGTTCGCCCGTCCCTTTGTCCGTCTGTCCCATTTCAGGTTAAAGCTTTTGGTCAAGGTAGTTTTTGATGAACTTGAAGCTGAAGTCCAATCAACTTCAAACTTAGTACACTTGTTGCTTATGATATGATCTATCTAATTTTAAAGTCAAATTAGACTTTTGATCCCAATTAGGGTCCACTGATCATAGAAAATGAAAGTGTGAGTTTCGGGTTAAAGTTTTTGGTCAAGGTAGTTTTTGATGAAGTTGAAGTCCAATCAACTTAAAACTTAGTACACACGTTCCCTATGGTATGATCTTAATAATTTTAATGCCAAATTAGATTTTTTACCCAATTTCAGAGTCCATTGAACATGGAAAATGATAGTGCAAGTGGGGCATCTGTGTACTTTGGACACATTCTTGTTAAATGCAATTTTGCACATGTCACACTATCCCAGTATGCTTGAATGATTACCTTTAAATCAAAAGTTTTTTTGGGATTGATTACCTGTTTTTTGTTAAAGCCTAAAAATTCTAAACGGAAAGTCCTTTATCAAATGGCAAAATCAAAAACTCAAACACATCAAACGAACGGATATCAGCTGTCTCATTAAAAATTTAAAACAGAAAGTCTCTAATCAAATGCAAAATTAAAAGCTCAAACACATCAAACAAATTGATAAAACTGTCATATTCCTGACTTCATACAGGAATTTCTTATGCAGAAATGTCAGATTAGACCTTTTATAGCTAGCTAAACTTCTCACTTGTAAGACAGTCTCATAAATTCCATTATGTTTGAATCTATTTTCTGAAAACTATACACAACTGTTTGAATTATAGAAATTAACATTCCTTTTGAACAGGACAGACATATCATGTGCTCTTGGTGCAGCTGTTAATTTTATGTCATACTTTTGTATAAAGCATCTGTTACTGAAAATTTCCAATTAGAAAAATCCATGTTTGTTTGCCTATAAAGCTAGCTGAATTTCATTTCAGGTTTATACTATAGAATCTAATCCATTGTGTAAAAGAATTGTTGATAGATTCCTAGAAGAAAACAATCTGAGTGGAAAGATCAAGGTGATAGAGAAACATCCAGAGAATGTTACCATTGATGATCTTGATGGAAACAAGGTGGACTAATATTCTAGTAACAAATATACACATGTTACATGGTCTATTGAATATAAAATGTCTGCTTAGTTTATATATTTTAGTCTGATTTGGTCAACCAAGGGTTATTACTAATGGAAGATCAATGATATTTCGAATGCAGTTATATTATAAAAAAAGAACATGTGGTAGGATTTTCAATGAGACAGCTCTCCACAAGAGACCGAACAACACAGAAATTAGCAACTATAGGTAACTGTATGGCCTTCAACAATGAGAAAAGCCCATACCACATAGTCATCTATAAAAAGCCAATATCATTTCAAGATGCCTTGGTTTTAGTACAGGACATTTGTTTAAAATTTTATGGTTCATACATTGATTTTGTTCCATATAGATATGACAGTTTTTTATTGGTTATTTTCTTGGTAGTATATAAGGCATTGCAAATCAACAAATATGTCCATCTGTAATCTTGATGATACTCAAAAGACCTTCTCAAATAAAACTCAAAATAGAATTTCTACTGTTGAAATATTTCAGGTTGACTTAGTTGTTGGAGAACCATATTTCCAAACATCAATGCTGCCATGGCATCATATACAATTCTGGCATTCTGTGAAATGTTTACCCACCATTTTACATCCTGAGACAATAGTTTTACCATGTAGAATGACTATACATGCTGTAGCTGTAGACTTTATAGATCTGTGGAAGATAAAAGCTCCTATTGGAAACTGTGAAGGCTTTGATTTGGATATTTTTGACAAATTAATTGAGGTAACAGATATGATACTGTAACTACCTGGTCCAAGGACACAGTTAGCATTATTTGCTTTCCGTTGTCTACAAATGTAGTCCCTAGTGCTGGACAATGTATAATCGCAATTTTTTTTACACACCTCCCAAATTTATTTCTTTTCATTTCATGCATAAAATTTTATTAGTAGGGGGATGAAATTACATGTTAAAAAAACTGGGTGATGAATAGGTCAATTATTGATTTGGTCCAATCAAAGAAGGTTAAAAATTAGCATGTCTAAAGCTGTCATACTGAATTATAGACCCCTTTAACATAGAGTTGACATCTTCAGGAAATACATAAAGAAAGTAAACTGTTATCTGCTTTTTGGTCGGGTTGTTGTCACTTTGACTTATTCCCCATTTCCATCCTCAATTTTATTGCAATGTTTTTTTCCAGGCATCATCTGATATAGCAGATGAGATAGTAGAGCCACATCCATTATGGGAATATCCTTGTCAAGCCAGAAGTGATATACAGAAGGTCTATACATTTGATTATACAGATTTTATAACCAAGAAATCATTACCTTGTATAACCAACACAGAACTCAACATTAAAAGGTTAGTTCAGAAAATACTACCTATCAAATATATAGATACTGTTCATTTCACATTTGGTAAAAGGACATGCAAATTAATTTTGAATGTTTTTGTCTAAATAATCCATGATTTTGTTGCTTACAAATTTAAGATGTATTTCACAAAAGACACATCAAGCTCTTAATTTTCCATTTTCTAGGAAAGATATGAATAAATTTTATAAAGCTTATCAAATTTTTGCTTTAAACCTCAATTTCTTAAATAACACAACTCATATTGGCTATTAAGAGCTGATAGGACTATTGATTAACAATCTCTTCCAAGAGCTCATATACCAGCACATGTGTCACTGTTAATGCACATACCATACATTGGACTAAATACAGTTGTCCTATAATAAAAAAAATGTATTTCATTTAAATATTTTGTAGCCATGGTAATTGTAATGGTGTTGTGTTATGGGCTGATTTTGATTTTGGAGATGGAAATGTTATAACTACAGGACCAAGGGACATAACTGTGATCAACCAGAAAATAGAATGGGATTATTATTCTAGACAAGGTGTACACTTACTGAAGAAACCAGTACAAATTTCTGCAGAAGATTTAAAGCTTAGCAAACAATGTGTTATTAAAATTGAAACAAAATTTGAACCTTTTAAAAGTGATGATTTTGCATTTGCATTTTCTACCAAATATTGTCAATAAAATAACTTAGTAATTTTATAAATATGTATTGCTAGACCCCCCCCCCCCACACAATATATAACTTTATTTTGTCCTGTACCTGTTGTTGCTTACTATCAGTCATGTCTCAGTCTTATAACAGCTGAATGGAAGTGCCAGGTCAGCTCTCGATTATCAGTCTGCCATGTGATGTTTTCTAATTAGCTGTAGGTGTTACTATGTCTATAAAAAAACATTTCAACACAATGCAATATATAATGTTTACTGTTTGGTAGTTTTGATGGTCTGTGTCTACATTCATTTAATTGCCTTTACCTGTTTGTGTGTCCACAGAGTCCAAAGACCCTGTATCTGTGATTTTGTAGATAGCTTTACCCGACTGCTCTGGCTCTTATTATTGTCATCACCTACTTGTATCCATCAACTTGGACTACGACTGATTGACATGGCTCTGAATATATCTTTTTGAGAGTTTATGTCACCAAAACTAAATGACATCAACAAACCTTTCTCTTTATATCAAAACCAAAAATATTTACCAAAGGCCCATAAGGTCATCTGTAACATCTTATTGGAGTCATTAAAACCCTCCAAACTAGTAGTAACCAACAACTAGCTAAAGTTGCGTTGGTTGTATAGGTCATATGGAACAAAGGCTGAGATTATAAAATAATTACATTAATTTTGCAATTAAGAATCTGTTTACATTTCTCTATAGGTTGCATTTCTGAAAATATTGACAATGCAATTTCCCATAGGAACTCCTTTTACGACTAAAAATGTACCCCTTTTACTATGAAGTTTTGAAAAAAATCATCGTAGAATTGAAAGTTCATATGCACTATAATTTTTTTCAGAGGTCAAAATATAGGGCTGTGCGGCATATTTTCAACGTTTATATGCCCTGAACTTCTCAGAGTTTAAACTAACACTAATTTTCTTAACTACTCCTACCTCGAATGAAAGGTTACCACAGATTTCAATGTAAACAATATGCACATGTTTATTAACTGGTAACATTCCCAAGTTATGTCTCTGTGAGATGGAACAGAGAGCATAACTGGGAACCAGTATGTAAACAAAATTAATTTTCTATGAATATTCAAGATCTCCCCAAAAGAGGTGTGGTTTGAGAAACAGCTGTATTTCAAAGTGCAACCTCTAATGCACCATACATACCTCATTGTTCAACCCAATCTACATAAAACTAGTGCTGGAATATATAAATGTAGTTTGGCTACCATAACAGGATAGTCAGGTGCTTCATTTCGAAAGAATCATTACATTGAGCTGCTTTTTTTACTTTAATGAGTTATACATTTGGAATTTTTATTTTGAGAGAAACATACTGACATCTTTGAAACAACTGTCGATCTTTTCCTTCAGTATAAAAAGCTCTCTTTGATTACATGTAGGTTCTTATCACCTTTATTTTCTTACAGTTGAGTTAATGTTATGAAGTTGTGCATTGTCAGGTTCACAACAACTGTCTTTTTAATTTTTTCACAAAGGGTCACATTCTTTATACATGATATAACTTTTTTCTCCATTCAACAAATAATTATGAGTTTTATCTTGTTTTCTCATAAGTATGGTTTATGTCAGGATTGATGCCAGCTTATTAAAATAGTTTTAACAAATTTTAATGATCCATCGAATTTGCCGATTTTTAGGTGCACTTTTGATATGTTGCAGTTTATTATCAATTATAACTTTGTCCCATCTGGTATGTTAAAAGATGTTTGATTATATGTGTACTGACAGGATAAGAACTTGAAAATCATCTGTCAGACGAAATGTGGTGAAAAAATGTATCCTTATGTTAATGTGTTACCATAACTAATAAATAGATAGAAGAAGATGTGGTATGAGGCCAATGAGACAACTCTCTCATCCAAGTCACAATCTCAGTTGGATGTCCATTTGACTGTATGGTGTATGAGGTTTGCAGTCAACTCTGGTTAGAATAGAGACATATTTTATCCAAACCTCCAGTAAAACATGCCACGTTCTCTGCAAGTTGTAGAATTGTTCTAACAACTATTTTAGGAATCAGAAGGCAGCCTGTTGCAATGTTAAAATTTCTGCTTCGAAAAATCTATCCAATATGTCCCACTTTGGAGAACCTATGTATTGTATAAAAGTATTTTTTCTTGCCCTGTGTATGCATGAAATAATTGCCACTGACTGTTAAGTAACAAACATTCAAACAATCAATGTCTATTAAATATGATCCCACTAACATGTTCAACCCCGCCACATTCTATATGTATGTGCCTGTCCAAAGTCTGGAGCCTGTAATTCAGTTGTTGTTGTTTGTTGCTTTGTTACATGTTTGTTTTTCATTTTTTTGTACATTAATTAGGCTGTTAGTTCTCTTGTTTTCTTGTTTAACATTTGTGATTTTAGGGCCTTTTATAGCAGACTATGCAGTATGTGCTTTGCTCATTGGTAAAGGTCATACAGTATCCTATAGTTTTATGTCAATTTGTCTCTTGTGAAGAGTTGTCTCATTGGCAATTATACCACATCTTCTTTTTTATATTGTTATTGGTAAGGGATATTAAGTCAAATGTAGAGAAAATAAACACAATGCACAATTATAAATATTTAATAGTTATGTATATGCAATTTATACTTGTCATAGACATGATAAACAAATGTATCAAGGCACTAAATGGTCATTCATAATCATTCAACAACATTTGGTGACTCTTTCTTATCTTTTCACAGGAAAAAAATAAAGTAATATCAAAAGCTTAAAGAAGAAGAAGAAAATGTTTTAAAATGATAGGCAAGTGACAAGAAATATGATGATCAAAAGCAGTAGTTAAATTTGTTGAATTTCAGCCTTACTGGTTTTGTTTATTTGCACTTTATCTTTACTGAAAAACATAAAATTTGACAACATATTCCTGTTTTAATCACAATAAATATAATTTGGTTTATAAATTCTTGCATAAAATAATTGGTTTATATATAAAGGCATGCAAGTTTGTAAAATGGCATTTACTTAATAATCATACTGGTAATTTAAAACAGGTTGATGAATTGAGATTTATAAATGGTTACAATCTATACTTTCTTTGGTAGTCAACAGAACCTGTTAATCTGAGTACAGAGTTAATATATGATTGTCTGTTAATATAAGACTATTTCCAGGTTTGTGGTAGATGATTTAATCCCATGAAATACGTTAAATTGGAAGTTAGAAATTGGATGTAAAAACATATCTTGTACTTTTCTGATTCTAGGGTTAAGCATTTGGTGAGCAAACTTTAAAAAAAAATGTGCACATAGATATCTAAATATGTTGATCTCCCTAATTAGTTAAATAAACAGTAATGACACAAACATTAATATAATTTCTGTTTTCTCAAATGAGATTAGTGGTAGATTTGTTTCTGTAACGTAATAGATTTTATATCGACGAAGAACAAAATTAGTGACTTAAAAGTTTGACTAACTACCACAAATTTGGAGGATGCCTTTTATTTTATTAATTTACTTGCATAGTATTACATGTACTGTATAAAATGTACCGGGTATCAACGTTTCAAAAGCATACAGTTTTCCTAAATGTTCTGCAATTAATGGTCATTATTATTCAAGTTTTGTTAAGAACCTTACATGTTTCATGTGTAAATTTAGTCAGAAATAGCTCTAAATTGAGGAAATTTGAAACTTAAAAATTTTGAGAATTAAATTTGGAATAAAACGATAATTACGCTTTCAACAAAACTAATACTGATTACCATTATAAAAAATTTGTTAAAAAGTTGAATGGAAAAAAACTATGAACACAAAGAAAAAAAAAATGTCATAATAGATCTTTGTTTTAAATCTAGAATATACCTTTTACATGTAAGTGATACATCAGAGCAGATCTTGTATAAACACAACATTAAGTAAGCTAATACCAATATCTTTTCATTCTTAGGCCATTTCAATTTGAATATAGATAAGGGGAGACAATCCACAAAGTTCTACGCTGATGTAAACATTTCTGACTGCTTTTTACAAACTATAAAAGTTAATTCATATTAAATCTTGTTGCAGACCTGCTGCTTAGATAAAGAAATAGCCTAAGAAAGAAAGAAACAATATTATCAGCTAGAACTAATATAGCAATAATCATAAATAAATTTGAATTTTTACAATTCCTTTTCCTATTTTACAAGAATTTTCAAAAAAAATTTCTTCCCAATATATCATATATGTAAAATAAGTTCACTTGAATTATGTTATCTGGGAAGAAAATTATTTTAGTTTAATCTAATACATACAAGTTATATAATCATGGCAGTTGATTATACATGTACTACACTACATCATTTCATTGAAAAAATTGTCATAAATAAATATAAATTAAAATAGCACTTTCTGATGCAAATTACTACAATCTGTATGATTTTTAAATTTACAAATTATAATATAAATGAGATCATTTCTGAATAACATACCTTTACTGAATAAATGTACTGCTATAACCACTGACCAATCCTAGCGGTCATAATAACGAGCATTAATATAAAATGCTTTATGTTATCATTTTTTATGAGCACCTTTGAAGAGTGAATAACAAATTTAAACTGATATGTTACTAAAAATTATCAAAAGTTTAAATCTTATCAAAAACGTTTCAATATTTTGGTTACAAAATTATTTTTTTTAAGGTTGAATTGAATTTTGAATGGCCATGAAAACTAAAATGTAAATTTTTATAAAAAAAATATTGTAAGTACCAGTACTTGTACTTCCATGAAACTTTTGTTAGATGATGTATCAAAATAAACAGCATATAACTCAATTAAAATGAATAGATTCCAAAAAGTTCAAAATCAAATTGTCCAAAAAGGGAAATAACTCATTATTTCACAATAGAAAATATATGTATTTATTCACAATTTTTTTTTCGAATTATTGTTGTATTTTAACCTTTGTGGTGGCTTCTTTCTTTTCTGTTTTATCTTTTTAACCTACATGATGGACTAAGTCATTTCTAGAGTGCATTTAGATTATATACCATGTAGGGTAGAATGGTAACAGAGAAACTGAAAAGGGCCCGTACCTGAAACCTTACACAAATTGATAGATTTAATACAATAATGTAAAATATGTCACCTTTTAAAAAAAAATAGCAGAAAAATATACTTTTTGTATTTAGCTTTTTGAAGTGCTGTCAACTGATGGTTTTATTGCTTATTTCTAACATGATCTCCAAAATCAAGGGAATACTGGTACTTAATAACATTTATAAGACATTTATGTAAGCTTAGTATCAAGATAAAAAGAGCACTATAAAGCAGAAGCCTGTCCTATCACAAGTTTCAGTTCATACGCAGCGTGAGAAACATCGACAACTCTATCCACCATTTCCTGCACAGCAGGAATAGATGGGTATTGTAATGCTGCAGTTTTAGTCGCAGATACTGTCAATTTGAGAATATCACATAAATGATTTGCACAATGCATTATTTTATTTCTAACTTCAATATTCATCAGGTTTCTGTGCAGTGTGTCCCCGATATATACAAGTTTATGAGCGGAAACAACAACGAATTTACTGTTTGATATAAATATTTTTGGTCCATGTCCACATTCAATACAAGTGAAGAATGCATCAACAGCATTGGTCAGTAAAGTTGAATGAGTATCTAACTGACTTGAATAATAACAGACCACTTGTTTATCATTTGGATCTAGTTTGATTGTTGATGGTAGGGAAGTTGGCGACGTTAGTTTGAAATTTCTGTCAACTGGTGTTTTCACAAATAATGGTTCAGGATTACCTTTGTTGGATAATATATCATCCATGCTATTTGATTTTTTCATGAATTGTTTTGATGGGGAATTTTCTCGCATCGGTGAGCCTGAACGACTCCCAATTTTAGGAGGTGTTAATTCTCTCATTGGGGATGTTTCTTTCACAGGTTTATCATCCAGATCAGGATGGAGGTTTTGCTGCTCCAATTTTGAATTATCTATTTTTGTTTTAGAAACATCCAAACCTTCAGGCGAATCCAAGTGCACATAATCGTATTCTTCGATAATTTCATTCTCATCTTTAACGTTATCTTGTGCTTTATAGGTATCCATTGACATTTGTTTGAATTCTTCAGATAACCTTCTGAAATCTCCTGAATCCCGTTTAAATTCAACAGAAGCAGTCTTTGAATCAAAACTCATTGACTTTTTATCTGTTGGTGTTGGTGGCAGCGGTCTTGGTGGTGCAGGCAGGGGTCGGCCTTGAACATTAGTAATACTAGGTTTTGGCAAAACAGATGGTTTCTGAGCCACTGGTGGCTTTGGTGGTGTTGAAAAACTATGATTTGAGTCCTGAGCTCTTTTGAACAGTAATGTAGAGTTGCCATGAATGAGTGAAACCATCTTTTTAACATCCGTTGTGAGATCTTTTGAAATTGATCCAATTTTGCCTAAATCATCATCTTTTGAAGCATCATTTGACATCAGACTAGATAACTGCCAATTGATAAAATCTAGATTCTTTAAACATGCCTTGATTTGGTCCAGATTTTGTAACAATGGACATAATTGTTTTGTCAGTTTATTTATGAGTTTCTTTTCTGGCAGTTTAGCAGAGTTTGCTAATGTACCTTGGGCAAATTCAAGAAATTCTTCCAAAGTTGCCTTTACTTTAGTACATGCTGATTTGATATTGTACAAATTAGGTTCCAGAACATCTTTCCTTCGCCAGCTACTACTTATAAAGCTACACAATTTTGTTGTAGCCTTTTGCACATCTTGCTGCAGTTTAACCATCAAATCCATGGCTGCATCAAGATCATAAGGCAATTCATCATAAATTGGAATGTCAGAATTTCTAGAGTCCAAACTACAAATTGATAACCTGTACCCTTCATCTGTACTTTCAGATGAATCTGATTTTGAGGAAAACATGGAGTCCCTTGTCACTTGTGGTGGAATATCATAAACACCACCACATCTCTCTCCCCTAGTAAGAGTTCTGTCCCCAGATTTTTCTCTTCTCCTAGATTTACCATCAAGCTCATCAGAAAGAAAGTTCTTTTCATTTTTACGCACAAGTGTATTACTTTTTGGTACATCATATATATCATCAATATCATGTTCAATGACAGAGGATTGATCAGCGATATCATAAGCATTTTCAGTGTGCTTTCCCGGACTGATAAAAGAGTCGCTGTGAGACTTAGGGATGTCATAATCTGCTTTTGGTACATCATAATCCTCCATAGAATCTGTAACAGATTTCTGTTTTTGTGGAGAATCATACATGTCCAATCCTGAGTCAGCTGATGGCTGTTTATGATGATTAAAAGGCAAAGCTTGCAGTCTTGATGGAGGTACATCATAAAAGTCATGGGGTGAAATATCCATGCTTGAACGAGCAGAATCAGTCATGCTTTCCTGATTGGATCCTTGATTTCTACCACTACCATGACTACTTTTGTTTGAAGCACTACTGGATGAAAATGATTCATTGGATAAATGAGAAAGGTGGGATAAGTTTGACATAATGCTGGAACGATTCGATAGTGATGTTGGAACATCATAGAATTCTGTTGGAAATAAACTCTGTGGTGTCATTTGATTGTTTTCTTGATTGTGCTGGAAATTCTTCTGTTGTGGTGGAGTGTCATAATCCAATTGTTCAAAACTATTTTGGCTGTTGAGTTTTGGTGGTGTGTCATAGTTCTCCTGACCTTCTATTGGTTGGGGACGTGTTTGAGGCACATCATAATCCTGTGTTGGCATTTCGGGAGATTCAAAGATAAATTGTTGTTGGTTTCCTGTCTTCGTTGGTGTTCCAACCTGAAAACAAAAGGGATAAAATTAATATATTGCATGAACTGTAATTCTTAAAGATTTAAAATAAAACTGTCAAGACTTTAAACATAAATGGCAAGCTTTATTCCTGGCTCAGAATATTAACCTGAAAATTCGTGTTGAAGAAACATAGATTCCACAACAGCAACAAGTGCATTACAATATTTCTCCACTCGAGACAGTTAGATTTTAATATTTAAAGCGCGAGGCTTGCTGAGCTTTTTAAATAATTAAAACTTAACTGTTGAGAGTGGAGACATATCGTAATACACAAGTTACAGTGGTGGAATCTGTTTCTCTTATGCTTTTTATCCTTCCTTTTCAAAGATTTGAGGAAAGTTGTGTACTTTTCATGTGACATCATCAGGCATGGTTGCCTTTTTTTATGACGTCACAATAAGAAAATTCAGAAGAAAACAAGAAAATTTAAAGTCATAATTAATTTTCAACCAATCATTTGCCGAGAACATATTTTTTACTGAGTGAGGAGAAATATTTTTCTCACACCGGTCAGGAAATATGAAAATAGCACAAAAATTAAAGAAAGTACATTCTCAATAAATTGAAAAATTTTGTGTGAGAAGATGCACATTCTCAGTAGAAAAATATGGCCATTTACAAGTACCAAAATACAAAGTCTAATTGTCAATAACTTCATTCATCTGGCAGGAGATTTATTACTTTTATCAATTGTACATATTATATAATTTTCATATAAAACCATGATATTTTGTAACTTTTCAAATTGCCAAATCTTATTCTTTATTGCATAACTATATTTCATAATGCATATATCCTCATAAAACTGCCTCAATATCTCCTTGGCTGATTGTCAATATCAACAATCACAATCTAATTATAGATAAGACAAACATATTAAACTTTCTTCAGACAAAATATACACAACGGAATGTTTGTCAGTAATGTTATCATTAATTATAATTACAATATTTACACTAAGTTATTATCAATCAAGCTAAGATAACGAATTAAGCATGGATATAATGATAATTTTTGGCAGTTTTGGCACCTATCTACTTTCATTTTTTGATTGCATAAATTCTTTCTGCTCTGTTGGGTGTCGAAAATAACCACAAGTTATGCATCTGATAGTATTTATAGGTAATATTTATTAGTCATCAGAATTCTTAAACATGTAAACATGTCTGATGTTTGAAAAATCTAATTGAATCAAACAACAAAAACCTGGAATCAGTGTCAAAAATCTGCCAAATCAAAGAATTGTTCTGAGTTATCTCCCTTATATCACTGACAATAAATAACCTGTTTACAGGTCTGGCAGTTTTACTGATATCATGTGATCAAGATAATAACAAATAAACAAATTAATCAATCATTGTAATCAACAGCTTCCAAAAAAACAACCTGTTTATTGTAAACAATAAACAAATATAATACCTGTCCAAAACCATTATGAATACACAGACTTCAACTACCAAAGTGCATTTTGGAAAAAAACAAAGCAATACTTTTGTATAACCTTACAAGAAAGTACAATTCTATAAAAAGGATATTTGTTCACCAAAAGATTATTTCTATGATTCATACCTGAATATGAAATCAATCAAAGAGTGTTTTTTGTATAATTAACTTTGTATTTTGCACTTTAAATTACACAATTTTAATTCATATTGGACTTTTAAAAATTGATCCCTCCCACCCTATGAGATGTAAATATATGTCTCATATAACTTTAAAATTGCAAAATCAGACATGTAATAATTTTGAATACAGAATAGAGAATTTTGCAATACATCATTCTTTACTAAGTTCAAATCAATTCATATTAAACATAATACAATCCATCAAAAACCCTCCCCAAGTTACGTTAAGCTTCTATAAGCCTTCAGAATCTTGATATAAAAAGATGCAGTATAAATAGTGTCATTTCTAACATGTAATTTATGTATTTACCTTGTAAGGATGTATAAAGAAGTCTACACTTTGTAGGTAAATTAGCAACAATGGACAGTTTGTTTTACTTGTGCAGACTTTTACAACTTCTTTTTTTCTGTCTGTGAGAAAAGTATAGAAAAACAAACAAATGCACTTATATCATTAAAAGAAATAAATCATGCATAAATTTGAGTTATCTGCATTCTGCACTGAACAAAACCACTTGAGAAAAAGAAGCCAAGAATTTTATCTCTATTTAAAATCTTTAATGAGTCCTTTGTTTCCTTTAAAACAATGGAGATCAGTCATTGCATATTTGTCAAGCGACAAACCATGTAAATGTGGCGAACATCCTGTGAACAACCCCAAGCACCTCTTTAACCCAGATTTTATTCAAATCCTCGACACCTGAAAAATTGTATTGAAAAGTTGAGTCTAGTCTTCCATGTTTTTGGCACTTGGTATATATGTTTACCTTGTATATACCTAGTAGTGTCTACCACACCTTATTAGGAGAATTTCTATAAGTTCTCAAATATTGGGATATCAAAACGTAAACTTAATACAAACAGAAGTTTATAACACACCTAAACACTTTATGGTTCAATGAGAACTCCCAACAACAGAAAATTTGGTCAAATATCTATCTTAGGTTTTTTTGTTTATGACAAATATGGGATATATACAAATATACATACCAACAAATCTTATGCACAAATAGTGAAAATTTGTTTATTACATCCAAAAGAGTAAATTTCAATGAAAATTTGTTTTTTCACAACCAATAGGAGTATATTTCAAAGAGAATGCATCAAGTTTCTAAATATATCCTGATGGAGAGCCTGACAATTATATGTAGGATAAAGTATACAATAGGAGATATGGTATGATTGCCAATGAGACAACTATCCACCAGAGTTCAAATGAGGAAGATCAAAAAAAATTATAGGTCACTTACAGTATGTCCTTAACAATGAGGAAAACCCATATCATTTAGTCAGCTATAAAAGGCCTGACCAGGATACATTGGAGTGCAACACTTCATTTTCTTCAACTCGAGTTAAATTTGCTCTTTTTAATTATAGTGAAACCTACACTTCTAATAGTCTGCTCTTGTCATTTAAACTTTCCAAGTTCTACCTTCAAATTAGTTTTAAAAGGTTACTATTTAGCATGTTAAAGGTCAATAAATTGAAGAAAACTGCTTTTGGTTATAAAATAAGTGCATTGTCATTATGATCCTGACACCAAAAGACATCACTTCAAATTGTCTGTCACATTATTAAATCAATAACTACTAGTTATTCCATCATCAAACAATAACCTTACTAAACCTCTGCATAGAACTTGTTATACTCCTGAAGGCAGTACAATATCACGTTTTCTCATCCAACTATTGGGTATATAATTACCCCTCCATGTTAGAAACACTTGACAAAATTTGACAGTGATAAATTACAATTACTTCACAAAATGTCATTAAATACTTCTCCAATTTTTCAAATTAAATGCAGAATTGTGCAGACTGAAATAATCCTCTTTGTTTGTAAAGTTCACTAATTTGTTTAATTTCCTCTTTGAAGTTATAAAAATATCTGGTTCCTCCTGAGATCAGGAATTATTGACTTGTTATCTGAATCCTACCATCTGTCAGTTTGTATTTTGTTCTAGCTGATCATTCTATATAGCAGGAAAGGCAATGATATGAGACACATATTGAAACAAGCATGAAGACAGACAGAAACAGCCAAAATATGTCAGAAAGACAATGGAAAAGTTATTAAAACAAGAGGAAATAAAAGAAAAGGCCAGCACATATTATAAAGCTTGCAAGACCAGAGCAGAGAAAAAATGCCTTATTGTAAAGAAAAAGAAAAGACATGATCACATTAAAAAACTTCACTCAGATTGAAAATAAATGCAATTTCTGGTGTTTTTTTTTACTCTATCTATATAGTAAAACTACAATATTTTTTTCCGACTCTCTATTTTTTTAACCTCGATCTGAGGTTGTGATTCTTTAGGTACAAAAAGTATTCTGCAATCTTAATCACTGTGATTCATTTGGACTGCTGACAAAAATGTGACAAGCGAATATGTAATCAGGTCACACCAACTAATTAATATTTTAAGTTATTAATGAATTATATAATAAAGTGCACAATTATTTCAACAGCATGTCATAATGATCATATGTTTCAAAGAAATATTTGACCTTTCACAATTAATTAAAACTAAAATAAGTAATTTTTAAATATAGGTTTCTTAGCATGATTCTTTTAATTTAAAATAAATCATTCCCACCCAGGTAGGCAAATCTACAAAGGTTAAACAGTTTGTGTTAAAATCTGCAACCTATCTGATTATTATTTGGTTAAAATCAAATTAATGTTACACTTAACAGACATATTTTTTTTCTCTGTCTCATGTTTTCTTTGCCTCATGTTTTATTCATCCTTATTAAATGTTTTACCCTCAAATCAATCATTCTACTATTCATATACAGTCTTTAACAATGAGCAAAACCCATACTGAATTGTCAGTTATAGAGCTATAATAGATCTGGTTAATTTGTAAGCTTTCCCTTTGTTCCAGATTTTAAACTTTTCTGGTGAACCTTTTCTGATCCAGTCTTGGGAACTCCACTCCATACACCCCTTTCGCATCCTCTTATCATTCATATAACCCATTTTACATTTAAAATTATTTTACTGACTTTTGACTCTCGAAATCAGTATTTTACTTCAACAAAATTACATCATACAAAAATATATTCTGCAGCAGCACCTGCATGAACTGTCAGATGAAGTTTCAGAATTAATTCCAACCCATTACCAGCCAGAGAACACTTAATGAGATTGTTGCATAACAAATCAATTTCAAAGCTCAAATAGTTTTTTCTTTGATAAATTTCAGGAAGCTCCAACTGTTTTGAGTGATATAGTTATTTGTAGTCAGACAAAAATAAAATTTTGATAATTCTGATATGAATCTCCTACCTGCTTTATCTATAAGGTCTCAATACCAGAACAATGTTTGCTAGGAGTGAGATTGTGTCGAATGCCAGTGGATATATAATTCGTAACTTTTCATAATCAATAACAATGAAACAGAATACATTTATTATTTCATGGTTATGAATACAAATGAGTTGATTTTCAAATTTGATTTGAATACTAAATTTTGATAATGTCATTGGTATACTGTGACCTTTACAGAATTCAAATTAATGTTAAATAGTAAATACACCATGTACATAGCACATAAAGGTCACTGAACACTGATGAATTTATTGAAGTTTTAAAAGTTTGCACTATGTCCACAAAAGAACTATAACTATTTAGTTTGTTCAAAATGTATTTATAGCTCAGAGCCTCAGATATACACATTCTTATTCTGGAGATCATACAGTAAAGTCACAATAAGGCTTGAAATCTGGCTGAATAATTGTCACATTATTTTTCTTTGACCAATGACTTCATATGTTCTAAGGAGTAACTGAATTTATCAACATCCTCAAACTTTCATAAATAAAAGATTGATTGATTGATTAATAGCTGCTTAACTCCAATGCTTAGGTTTTGAGAATTACAAAATAGATCCTCAAAAGAGTGAATCTGTATATCATTAAGTTGGAGGCTGGTATTGTTACCTCACATGATAATTACAAACAATCTAGCCCATCATAACAGGGAAGTTTTCACACCTTTTCATCATATATAACACATCTGGTATTTTCTACAAATTCCATCATATTTCAATCATCTAATGCCATGCATATACAATCAAGGTTAGAACGAACTTAGGATTTTTATTCTGTTACATCTGGAAGTAGCTTACCAAGAATTATAGCTTTTTTTATTTACAACTGAATTATTTCTGTTGCCATAAAGGAGCCGTAAAATGCATTTAGGATAAATAAGCTCTCATCCAATTTTAAGTGCCTACCATTCATTTTATCTGCTTTCTTCCACTAGTACCATCTGAGGTGTCTGCCATATTAAATAAGTTATAATTTCCTATGTTCAGTCTTCAGTGGAAAGCGAAATTGGGGTTAAATTAAATTAAAATTAAAATCATATTAAAGGCAACATGTGTACTAAGTTTGATTGGATTGCAACTTCATCAAATACTATCTTGACCAAAAACTTAAACCAAACACATTAACTTGAAGCGGGACAGAATAAAGAAGAACAAACTGAGGCAGAAACTGAAAAACATCATGCAACTAGGTGGGGCACAAATATTAACAATTCATTAACCCCCTGTGCTTGTTGTCCTTCACCAACATTAGATTCAGAAGTTCTCAAGTTATCAATGGCTCTGCAGATCCTATCCACTACAACTTTACAAAATGTATTGCACTGGCAATCTTGCTTTTACCCAACAAAATACTTCACTCCTAAGAACATAGACTAAGCTGCACTAAAATGTGTATGATTTATGATCAATTTTACTCTTGAGATTTTTTGCGAAAAGAGCTGCTAAATTACTCTTTACTTGAGCCTAATAAGACCATGCAAAACTGCTGTGAAGAATGTTTTTCAGAACTGTGCCAATAAAGAAAGTGCACATTAGTCCCGAAGTGATTTTTCTTTTTCTGAGGTATTTAAACATATAAGTTTTAATAACAGATATATTTCACTGGAAATATTATGAATTTCTGCAACACTAACTTTGTAGGGGCAATCCATAATCCATAAAAAAAAAAGTAACTTCACTGATGAAAGTCTGATAAAATTTGATGTAAAAAGACCAAGGGCTATGAGCCAAAAATTAGGTGTGATAAATAAGTGTAATCTATTAGCTGGACCAGAAAATTTGCAGTTTTGACAAACATTCAAATCAAATTGTATACATATGAATAATTCATTTCAAAGGTGGAGTCATTTCGAGTCAATATGCATCTTCATATTTAATCAAGATCTAAACAGGACATTTTTTATAACTATTTTATAAGTTACAGCCATGGGCAAGACACTAACTATAAAATTTGTCAAACTGGCCAAAATATTATGATAATTATGTCAAGTTCAGTATCTATTTATCAGTCACAGTAGTCTATCTATTGCTTGACAAACTAGGTATTCTAAAAGTGTCACTTATAATTTAAAAGATGTCAGGCTTACCTGTAAAAACTTCGCTATAGTATACAGACTCAGAATATGATATTGATCAATACAATGTCTGCATGGTATTTGTAAGATTTGTACAATAGTCACATAGCATTGCAGATTAGTTTTTGTTTTGCTGGTCAATAATATCAAGATGTTCCCTCCTATGCTTACTTAGGTATAAAAGATTACTTATACTCAGACAGTTTCTTCATAAAATTTGTAATGCTTGAAAAAATATGTCAATATTTACCTAGCGCAATTCTTAATAGTTCAAATTCATCTATTATTAGACTTTTTTTATCATCTTTTTAAGTACTAGCTGTCATAAGATTTAAAATTAGAACAATGAAAAATGAGCTGAAAGTTTTTGGTTTAATTTTATTAGGATAACATAAACATTTCAATTTTAGAAACATCTCCACCCAGATCAAGAAATAACAATATCTATCAAAATAGCTTCTTGATAATGAAATCTTCATGCAATGATGCCTAAATGAAATTTGCAGACATTAAAAAGTTATTTACAGCCAGTCCTCGAAGGGCAAATCAACATTCTATAAAAAAAATCTTACATAAAAATAAGTTTTTAGTAAAAGTACAAGTCTGTTGGCTGGAAGCAGACAGTATAGGGCATATTTTGCATTTGTCACTGAGTGGGGCTGAGATCTATAACACCCTCATCATTTTATTGTATACACATTTTTATACATGTCTAAATTGACCATAATGTGAAATAGTTTTTTATATTGTTGACCTTATTTTGACCCAACTTGCAGGGTTTATTTAAATATTCTGGCAACTCACAGGACTACAGAACTAACTATTGGCACCAACAAACAAAAATCATACACATAAATTATTTTGAGAAGTGCCATGAATTCTGATTTCAACAACAACAAATGGAGACAAGCAAGGCAGACAAGACAAGGCTGCAAAGATACCAGTACAACAAAAACTAAATCAGGGGAGATAACTCTGATAACCTGTTTCTTTGTGTACCATCATAAAACTGTCAGTTTCTATTCAACTGGATGCACATCTGCTGTAAAACTATATCACATAAAAAGAAATCTTGCAGTGTATTTATGTCAATGATTATGTAATAATAGCTTTATGAAGTCTCAAAACACACCAAAATTAATCAAATTTGGTGAAATAATGGAAAAAACAGAAATCTGATGTTGCCTTCCCTACCAAATGTGATTCAGTATGTGCAATCAATTTTCTTTGTTTATTAGTCATAACTGTAAAGATATTGAGTGCTGTTTGAAGTCGATCAAACAGAAAAAAAAGATCGTTAATGATTAATAGAGATTTAAACAAACTTTCTAACAATAGATCTTTCTCTGGGGATATTTGCAAATCTATTAAACCTTAAACTAAGCAATTTAGTAGCTGTTATTAACAAAAATACTGAACATAAAAAGTCCAGGTCAGGGCTAAGCAGCTTTTTCTTTTTTCCTGTGAGAATATTTTTTACTTTTTTTGTTGTTTTCAGTCTTTTTAAATATCTGTACGGGAATACCACAGCATAAAAGCAAAAAAATATGTATTTCCTATACTTTTAATTGTGATTTTTGTATCATTATAACATTGCACTTAAAAAATGGCAGAAAAAATATAACCATCTTTTTTTACCGGTACTCTTTTTCCAGCACTGAGTACTTTATGTTGATAATTTACCTTTTGTTGGAACTTCCTTCAAAAGTAAAATACCCTTACCCATCATCTCAGCATTATGAGCCAGGTAAAGATAATTGTTTACCTTTCAGGGATGGGTTTATGCTAGAATTGTATCATATAAACAAAATGGCAAAAACAAGAAATTTACTAAAAGCTGCGATTCATATATTTTGAGCCTAACTCATTGCTTTTCATGTCAAGGAACAAGTAATGTTCTCAAAGATACAGAGACAACAGGAATGAAATATTATTTTTTTTAAAGTAACTTAACTTTTAATGAAAAGGCTACAAAGACAAAATGTGCAGACAAAGAAAACCTGATATCTTCCTAAACTATTTATTATCTTACAAAAATGTTGTGGTCAGAGTTCTTTACATAAAAAAGTCTACCTTTACATTGTACGAATTCCAATCTGATCCACTATTCATCAACAAATACAAAGATTTAACTGACATTCTACATGGAAATCAATTAACAATAATTGAGGATTTTATCAGTTTTCTACAATTAAATTGTTCCCTGACAGGCCGGTTATCATTGGGATAATTAGTGACATTGACAGAACTCTCAACATGGACATAGTTATTGATGTTCACTCAATCTGTTCATAATAGAACATTTAACCAATCTAAACTGTACCATTCATATTAAACTTAAGTGTATCCATTCTAAACTGTACCATTCATATTAAACTTAAGTGTATCCAATCTAAAATGTACCATTCATATTAAACTTAAGTGTATCCAATCTAAACTGTACCATTCATATTAAACTTAAGTGTATCCATTCTAAACTGTACCATTCATATTAAACTTAAGTGTATCCGTTCTAAACTGTACCATTCATATTAAACTTAAGTGTATCCAATCTAAACTGTACCATTTATATTATACTTTTACAGGGAAAATTGTCCCAGATATCAAATCTAAACTGTACCATTCATATCAAACTTTAGTGAAAATTGTCCCAGCATATCAAATCTAAACTGTACCATTCATATCAAACTTAAGTGAAAATGGTCCCAGCATATCAAATCTAAACTGTACCATTCATATCAAACTTAAGTGAAAATTGTCCCTGCATATCAAATCTAAACTGTACCATTTATATCAAACTTAAGTGTATCCAATCTAAACTGTACCATTCATATTAAACTTAAGTGTATCACATCTAAACTCTACCATTCATATTAAACTTAAGTGTATCCAATCTAAACTGTACCATTCATATTAAACTTAAGTGTATTCAATCTAAACTGTACCATTCATATTAAACTTAAGAGTATTCAATCTAAACTGTACCATTCATATTAAACTTAAGTGTATTCAATCTAAACTGTACCATTCATATTAAACTTAAGTGTATTCAATCTAAACTGTACCATTTATATGAAGTCTGGAGCTGGCATATCAGTTAACTGCTAGTAGTCTTTTGTTATTTATGTATTATTGTCATTTTGTTTATTTTCTTTGGTTACATCTTCTGACATCAGACTCGGATTTCTCTTGAACTGAATTTTAATGTGCGTATTGTTATGCGTTTACTTTACTACATTGGTTAGAGGTATAGGGGGAGGGTTGAGATCTCACAAACATGTTTAACCCCGCCGCATTCTTGCGCCTGTCCCAAGTCAGGAGCCTCTGGCCTTTGTTAGTCTTGTATTATTTTAATTTTAGTTTCTTGTGTACAATTTGGAAATTAGTATGGCGTTCATTATCACTGGACTAGTATATATTTGTTTAGGGGCCAGCTGAAGGACGCCTCCGGGTGCGGGAATTTCTCGCTACATTGAAGACCTGTTGGTGACCCTCTGCTGTTGTTTTTTATTTGGTCGGGTTGTTGTCTCTTTGACACATTCCCCATTTCCATTCTCAATTTTATCATTTATATTAAACTTAAGTGAAAATTGTCCCAGCAGTTGTTAATCCAGGAACTCATCAGATTATGTGTATAGGTATAGATGTTGACCAGGAACTCATCAGATTATGTGTATAGGTATAGATGATGACCAGGAACTCATCAGATTATGTGTATAGGTATAGATGATGACCAGGAACTCATCAGATTATGTGTATAGGTATAGATGATGACAGATATAGAACTTTGCACTAGTCCAGTCATGTCAGATTTCTATATTTCTATATGAAGTAGCAATAGATATAGAACTTTGCACTAGTCTAGTCATGTCAGATTTCTATATTTCTATATGAAGCAGCAACAGATATAGAACTTTGTACTAGTCTAGTCATGTCAGATTTCTATATTTCTATATGAAGCAGCAACAGATATAGAACTTTGCACTAGTCCAGTCATGTCAGATTTCTATATTTCTATATGAAGTAGCAATAGATATAGAACTTTGCACTAGTCTAGTCATGTCAGATTTCTATATTTCTATATGAAGCAGCAATAGATATAGAACTTTGTACTAGTCTAGTCATGTCAGATTTCTATATTTCTATATGAAGCAGCAATAGATATAGAACTTTGCACTAGTCTAGTCATGTCAGATTTCTATATTTCTATATGAAGCAGCAATAGATATAGAACTTTGCACTAGTCTAGTCATGTCAGATTTCTATATTTCTATATGAAGCAGCAATAGATATAGAACTTTGCACTAGTCTAGTCATGTCAGATTTCTATATTTCTATATGAAGCAGCAATAGATATAGAACTTTGCACTAGTCTAGTCATGTCAGATTTCTATATTTCTATATGAAGCAGCAACAGATATAGAACTTTGCACTAGTCTAGTCATGTCAGATTTCTATATTTCTATATGAAGCAGCAACAGATATAGAACTTTGCACTAGTCCAGTCATGTCAGATTTCTATATTTCTATATGAAGTAGCAATAGATATAGAACTTTGCACTAGTCTAGTCATGTCAGATTTCTATATTTCTATATGAAGCAGCAATAGATATAGAACTTTGCACTAGTCTAGTCATGTCAGATTTCTATATTTCTATATGAAGCAGCAATAGATATAGAACTTTGCACTAGTCTAGTCATGTCAGATTTCTATATTTCTATATGAAGCAGCAATAGATATAGAACTTTGCACTAGTCTAGTCATGTCAGATTTCTATATTTCTATATGAAGCAGCAATAGATATAGAACTTTGCACTAGTCTAGTCATGTTAGATTTGTATATTTCTATATGAAGCAGCAATAGATATAGAACTTTGCACTAGTCTAGTCATGTCAGATTTCTATATTTCTATATGAAGCAGCAATAGATATAGAACTTTGCACTAGTCTAGTCATGTCAGATTTCTATATTTCTATATGAAGCAGCAATAGATATAGAACTTTGTACTAGTCTAGTCATGTCAGATTTCTATATTTCTATATGAAGCAGCAATAGATATAGAACTTTGCACTAGTCTAGTCATGTCAGATTTCTATATTTCTATATGAAGCAGCAACAGATATAGAACTTTGCACTAGTCTAGTCATGTCAGATTTCTATATTTCTATATGAAGCAGCAATAGATATAGAACTTTGCACTAGTCTAGTCATGTCAGATTTCTATATTTCTATATGAAGCAGCAATAGATATAGAACTTTGCACTAGTCTAGTCATGTCAGATTTCTATATTTCTATATGAAGCAGCAATAGATATAGAACTTTGCACTAGTCTAGTCATGTCAGATTTCTATATTTCTATATGAAGCAGCAATAGATATAGAACTTTGCACTAGTCTAGTCATGTCAGATTTCTATATTTCTATATGAAGCAGCAATAGATATAGAACTTTGCACTAGTCTAGTCATGTCAGATTTCTATATTTCTATATGAAGCAGCAATAGATATAGAACTTTGCACTAGTCTAGTCATGTCAGATTTCTATATTTCTATATGAAGCAGCAACAGATATAGAACTTTGCACTAGTCTAGTCATGTCAGATTTCTATATTTCTATATGAAGCAGCAATAGATATAGAACTTTGTACTAGTCTAGTCATGTCAGATTTCTATATTTCTATATGAAGCAGCAATAGATATAGAACTTTGCACTAGTCTAGTCATGTCAGATTTCTATATTTCTATATGAAGTAGCAATAGATATAGAACTTTGCACTAGTCTAGTCATGTCAGATTTCTATATTTCTATATGAAGCAGCAATAGATATAGAACTTTGTACTAGTCTAGTCATGTCAGATTTAATTTACCCATTAAAGTAATATAAATGGTACCTTATCAGAAATTTAAAACTCAGCAAAGCTGAAAACTCATACCAACCAATATTACAGACAAAGACAGCCTTTTTATTGTCTCCTAAGCACGAAGAATGATATAGCAAAAATAAATTCACTCAAGAAAATAAAGTTACTTGTCCTTGTTTACAAATCCATTCTTTTAGGACAGACTTTGTACAACTTTTAATTCATAAATAGTTATAGCTATAGTCATAAACATATGCGTATAAATGACAAAATTTATCACAAGACTAGATAGCTCTTCTGATTTCGACTCCTTATAATAACCAAACAAATTGAATTGAAATAAAACATTTCAAGTATGTGAGTAACAAAATGATTCTTCCCACCTGAAAGCTTTAAAAACATTATTTTCAAAAAGAAAACAGGTATTACAACTATACAAATTTTGGATTTGGCCAATCCTAATTTAATATGCATACAAACGGCTATCAATTTGACCTTTAATAACCGTAACTCATAATCCGCATACCACCAAATATATTTGTATTTAATACTTTCATATAAAGGTATGCATAATTTCACACCTTGACGAGCTCGACTGAATTTAACAAAAACAAACAGTTTTTGAGTCCATCCTAGCATGTAAGATGTCAACAATTGTCCTATCAGGATTTATTTATGAGTTTTACATGTGGATCACTTATTTTGCAGATTATTTTATTTATGACCAATACTATTCAGAACTTTCAAGAAGAGCTAATGGATCCAAAATACTTAATATGACATTATATCAGACCCAAAGCCACATCAATAGTTTTTTAGCCCACCTTGAGAGAAAATTGTTGGGAAACTCTAATTGTACAAAAAATGTACTTATCTTTTTTATTTACAAAAATTTGACATGGAGAGAAAACAAATATAACCAACCAATGTCATTCCAGTTAACTTTTTTCTTTATTTTCTTAACAGAAATTTTACTTTCAAAATAAAAAAAAACATATATATATTTGATAACTATACAGTTTCTCAACCAAACAAAACAAGGACAAAACCAGGAAAGAAACACCAAGAGAACAACATAAATAGACACATGAAAATACAAAGGTAATTGCCAAAGAAACAATTCTCCACCAGAGAACAAATAACATTAAAGTCAACCACTATAGATCACTTTAAAGCCTTCAACAATGAGCCAAACCCAAACTGTATAGCAAGCAACAAAAGCCCCCAAAATGACATCTAAAATTTACGTTTTTTTCAAGTTCACTTCTAAACTAGATACTTATGTACCTAAATAATTTAAGGAATATTTTGAGGTGATATAATTTGTCATACTTCAATGTGTTTTATTATTTAGATTATTTGGTGTTAATGGTATTATCTTAGAATATACTTTGATAATCTCTATTTAAATTGTTGACTAGTCTTTTCAATTGGAACAAGTAAGAGCTTGACATAAATGCATGTGATATAAGAGGAAGATGAACTGAAACTATCTTAGAGGATTTGATTTTAGACTAAGTACACTAATAAAGTGCAAAGTTTTAATAAAAGTGTCACTGCAACGGAGTGCACAATATGACAAATTGTCTTTTGTCCATTATGAAAGGTGTAAATAGTTTGTTGTTACGAAATATTGCTTCTAAATCAGAGATGAGATGATTAATTTTGATCTTGTCACGTAATAAAAAGGTATTATCATTTTTAATAAACTGACACCAGGTATACTAATGTTTACATAGGTAAACTATACCCTATTTTAATGTGTACCAAATGTTGACCTCAATTTAAAGTGTTTTTTTCACTGATTACTAGACCATTTCTAAATTTCTAAATTTGAAAAAATAAAATAGTTTTATTTAATATTTATTAGACCAAAAAAGAAAGAAATGAACAGAATAAATTCTTTGATGAGTATATATTTCAATTGAATGTCATTTGAATGGTTTTTACAATGATATCAAGTTTCTACATGGTAGTTGGTACATTAGAGGAAGCAATAACTATTGAAGACATTACTAAACAGTCTATTTGTATTTCAACCTAAGCTGGAGCACCACATATAGTCAGTTTAGCATGTTCCAAAGCTCTATACTCCAATACAAACACTAACACAATGCTAGTGCCAAAGACAAAAATATCTCAAATTCTTCTAATTAAAACATTAAAATATTAAACACACTTTTCTTTTGCATTAAAATAGAAGTAATTTCTAAGTATCTTACTCAGTGTAAATATCCCTGTAAACATATCAGGTTTCATTTAATTCTGTCTGTAGACACTTAATACATTTATAAACTTCTCACACAGACTTTTAAACAGAAAAATGACAATCATTAAACTTCTTTAATTCATATTCAGTTCAAATTTCTTCTAAAAAGCAATAAATCATTTGAGTGAATTTGAATGTACGGCTTACCATTAAATCTATCAGTTGAAAATAATTAGAACTGTATATAGATTGAAAACAAAATGTCATGCAAAGTTATCTAGTGAGTTTACCATTCTGTGCATTCAAATATATCATCACTGGGGGTAATTTTTCTCTATTTAGTAAAGCTCTTTTTATGGTAGCATGCACTGATATATATGATGTGTCAGACTATTTTGAATTATATAACATGAATATTGAAATTTGGGTCTAAAATACGACTGACATAACAAATATAAATTTATAAAAATTCCACTATCCTGCTTTTACAATTTCAAAACTAAACCAAAATTTGATTTGAAAGATACCCAAAAGAAACTTGTATCATGTTTTGAAAGAGTAACTGGTCTTGAAATAATGAGGTCTAATAGACATTAAATGTATTTTCCTTTTATATACATCAATTTTAGCATGCTATCATAATTGAAGGTTGTCACTTCGTTTCTGTCAACTATTCTTTGTTGATTTACCTTTTAAAAGATATTTCTAACAGCAAAAAGAATGAGACACCAGTTCAATTAATCAAAGTACCACTAATTACCCACACACCAACTGTGAAACCAAAGCACAATGATGGCCAGTAATTCAGATCCATCTCATGATGAGCATGAAATCTGGATAATTTACTCAACAGACCCTTAACAATTTTTAAATAGAGGAAACTATTTCCTTATGATTGGAAAAACTGTCAGAAGGAATTAATTTTATTCTTGTGTCAGAAGTTCAAGTCTGCTCTTGATTTAGTGAAAAAGTCTGGTATTACTATGTTATTTCTTACAGTTAAACTGAAAATGAAAAAGCAGATACTTGAAAGAATGCTTTACTTTTCTTCTAAAGTTTGATATACCTATATATATTGCAATTTTTTCTGAGTTGCTTATTAACTGAAATTTCATATTCAAAATTGTTTCAGTATGATTAAGAAGCCAAATATTTTCAACTTTAGTTTTCAATGTACCTAAAGGAATTCAATAAGTGAGGAAAATAATTTTAATAATGTTATTTTTTTTCTCTCTCAACCTTTGATCACTGTAACTGTTGTGTTACACGGCTATAGAAAGATGGCAGAGACCACATGAAATGAACATCTTTTCCTCCAGGAAACTAACATCAAAGCTAAGATGATTATGTAAATTACATAAGATACTGAAATTCCACATTAATTAATGTGTAAATTGTGCAATCATGCAATAACTTCTAGTTTACAGCTGGATTTTCCATTTTTATATCATTTATATCATTTTGCCTGTAGTTGTTTAACATTTTTGTGTTTTCTTTGTTAAATTGGCTTTACCAGTAAATACATGAAATATCAAGTAAAAATATTGACTTTTCATATTTCTTTTTCAATAGGTTTTTGTTATGGCTATCTGTTAATATTGTTCATTCTTTTTATAAAGAACATCTGTACAACATGGTGTATACTATTTTTCATTTCAATATAAATTTCAACAATTTTTAAATATTTTGTGTTGTTGCAGGGTGGCAAATCTGTTATTGTTAATCATCTTCCCACACCTGCATTTTAAATATATTTGTACTCATGCATGTACATGTATTATGCAATGTTCCCCTCTGCTGCATTCTGATGTAATTTTGTATCAATGTTATTCAGATAACTCCATTTATCTATCATTCCATTTTTCCTTATCAAATTAAAAGTCTGTATCTTTTTGCTTTTATTTCAAATACATATTTTTAGTTGCTCAAAGATTTCCTTTGTTTGAAATATATAATTGATTCACTTATTAAAAGAATTTTAACAGTTTGTGCATTTGCTTTTTTTTAGTTTGTCTTCTATATGTATTATAGTGTTACCTTGTTTGGTGTAACGTCCCAGCTTCGTCTATTTAGCTGTTTCTGTGTCATGGGAGACTGGTAGTCTGATTCCTGCATCCCTGTCAGAAGTTGCAGTCTGTTCCCTGGAGCAATTCCTTGTTTTCCTCTGTAGGAGCACAGCCACCAGCCCTCCAGACCACCTGTGTCCTGCTCAATAACAGACAAAACATCTCCTCGTCTGAAGGCAAGTTCATCTGGGGTTTCTGCTTTGTTGTCATAGACAGCTTTAGCAAGTATTGTCTGAAATTGCAAAATAGTCAATATTATGTTTAATAATAGGATTTAACTTGCAACATAATGCTAGCATGCATTACATAATTATATAATAAAGTTGATATCAATATGCAGTTGCATGTTTTATGATTTTGTAGCTATAATTAAATTAAAGTGTCACTCACCATGATCAATTTAATCCGATTACCAAACTATTTTATATGCAAAGACAAAACCACAGCAATATTCTACTGCAACATATTTTTGTGATACAATTTATCTTGGATGAAAGTATTATGGTAACCTCTGTTGTCAGTTTGTTTTTGCTACAGATTTGTTTTCTAGTTTGCTTCTCTTGTCTTGGAAAAGGGGGAGTGTAGGGAGAGAGTTAGGACTGGGGAGGTTAAAGGATAAGCACAGTGTTTCTAGTCCACTCTTGCTTTGAGAATGGGGTGTAGTTAAAGATTATGGCTAGGGAGGGTCAAGGGATAAGTGCATTCTTCTTATTTGTAACCATTGGTTGACCTTAAAGCACAGTTGCAATCATAAATCTTTTTAGTTTATCTGTGTGAATATATTAACCCATCTGGAAAATAATTCAACCCTCAAAATGTCTACTTTCCCATCTGCTCAGTATTAAACATGTTAATTGAACAATTGTAACTTCAAAATGGATATAGGTTTAAATTTGATGAGCAGGCAATTAACATCATCTGCTTTTCTACATCCCAAATAATTCCCTGTACTTTAGAATTTAGAAACTCTGCCAACTTAAACACATAAAAGATGTAATTTTAGCTTCTGTTCCTTTTTTACCTAACTTCAAAACAGATAGCATTGAAGTAGATTTTGTAATTTAATGTATCTTATTTTTTATGTTACAGAAATATCTTCTTACAGGAGTTTGAAATATTGTGTACCTTGTTTATCTTTTGACATGAATAAACAATTGAATACATTTCTTTGAGATATCCATTTCTAATTTTGATTTCCATTTTTTAATTGACAGCAGGGAATGTAAAAGAAAGATAATTTTGGGCAAGCCTCTTACATATATTGAATACTTTCATTAATTGTAAATACTATAAATAACACACATTTTTTTATGTTTTTATGACATAGTTATAAAAAGATGACACAACAGATTAATAAATCAAACATTAAAATGACACTTAGTAATAATGTCATTAAAACTGTGCTATAAGAGCATGATAAGCATGTAAAAGGGCCTGTCCCAACTAGTTGTGTTTAATATATAAAGTGTAGTCAATATTTGAAAAAAAGTTATCAAGTATTTGTATATTAAACAACACATTTCCCTATATTTGACAATAGCTTTGGAATAACATAACAGAAAATCCATAAAAGGTATACAGACTTTCAGTCTACCAACATTTGTAAAAAGGGGAAAGTGAATGGTTCCTGGCATACTTTTAGTTATTGCATTATGTAAAAATTCCATATTTTTTTTATGATTGAAGACCTTTTTCTGTGAAACAAAAAATACATATTGACACTCAAACATGACTGGGTGTATCTAATATAAAAAAAAGTTTTTATTACAGTTGTACTACAAATTACCAACTATAAGCTGTTAAAGGCTGACTAACATATGATTATTTATTATAACAATATGTTCTCAACATATTTATTAGCAATGTATATATCATGTCTTTTTTTTTAAATAAATCAAAATTATGCAAATGTTTCGTCAGTGTTTAAAAAGACAGAACACACAAATTTGACATGGAAGAACTGAATATCTCACAATCTCCTAATATTCTCAAAACTGAATAAATCAACTAGTGTTTGCATGTTTTCAGTTCATGGCCAAACAATTTGATATTTATATTAGATAAGTATATATTGAGAACCTTTAAAGTAAATAAAACATTTACCTGTCCTTGATAACTGGACAGAGGCTCATTATAAACCTGACTGAAAATTACTTGGGTTAAATTAGGACACATTCCACAATAAACCATCAAGACAGCATCTTCTCAAGATTAAAATTGACAACAAATTATCCAACTAAATTTTAATTTCAGATATAAACATTCTCAAATAAAACAAAGCTTATGCCTTAACCCTAAAATCTTTTTCTTCAAATTGTGTAGATTTTGTTATACTTAACTATTGACACAAATATTAGTGAAGAATTTGAGTCTACCTTCTTTGAAGGATAATAATAAAACTTCCAGAAAGACCTTACCATGAAAATAGTCAAAATTCTTTCTTGCAAATGTACAATTCCAGCTACATTTCATCAATACTCATTAAAACTGACCTTTCATCCCATATGGTCATTATGACCCACGGAGATCAAAGTATTAATATGGAATCCATACAGTTACCTAATGGGTCACTTTCACTGACAATACAGATTCAATGTTCTGAATCCCTAGGGAGTCTTTATTAATACTACAGAACAAACAGATTAACCTTATCTGGTTAGACAGTCTCTTAGAGATTTCTCTAATATCATAACATAAATTTCATGCATTATTCAAATGATAACTTTCAAATCCATGCATGATAAAATGATTGTATCAAAATTGATAATCAGCCTTTGTTTACTGTAAACCAACTTATTTTCACTTATGCCTTATTTCACATAAAACACTTACTAGCCAATTTGAATTTTTGTGATTTACAAATTTACTTTTATGTAGCAAAGTAAGGAAAAATCCAAGTTTTACATTTTTGCAACAATCTATATTGTGATATTTTTTACTTGCAAGTCACAAAAATTAGTTGGTTTACAGTAAGCTAAAAACTGCAGTGGTGGATCCAGCCATTTAAAAAAGGGGGTTCCCAACCCAGGACTAAGGAGGGGTTCCAACTATATGTTCCCATTCAAATGCATTGGTCGGCAAAAAAAGGGGGGTTCCAACCCCCGGAACCCCCCCACCCTGGATCCGCCAATGAACTGATGGAAAATGTATTCTCATGTTTACCTTCTTTGGCTGTTAATAAAATGCGGAATCATTCAAAACTCAAAAAACGTTTTTCTACCCTCAGGCATAGATGATTGACCTTAGTTAGATTTGGCACACTTTGGCAGTACTTCGGTTTTCAACACTCATGCAATATTATCTTTTATTGGACAAAGTTTCTGAGAGACAACATGACATCTGATGGAACTCCAACTCTTTAGTCAGACTTAATTCAATCAATCTATAAAACAGTCATAGATCAATCAAAGATCTACATACTTTTTCCTACAAGCATAAACACCTGACGTCTGACAAGATACAGCCGAAGACCATCTTCATCATAAATTTCTGCACAGCAGCTGTCTTTATCATCATTACAGATAAATATTTATTTTTATATAATCATTACTGGTGCTTCCTGTGAGCTGGTTATGTTCCTAAATTAATGACAAATCATAAAGCGGTACCACACTCCTGCACCCACCATCTTGAGGAGTTTAGATAAACGTTTTATTTTCTTCCCCAGCAGGTCCCAACCTCTGATCTTTGTAAATCATATTGTTTATCTATAAATATCTATGTTTCATTCATAAAATCTATGAATCAACTTGGATTGATTTTTTTCCTGATAAAAAAGTAAGCTTATTCATAAAATGAATGCTTGTTTTCAGGTCAGTGTAAAAATATTACATCAAATCTTCTATAGAAGCAATAATTAAAGGATGAGTTCATAAAGTGTCTTGAGATAACTTACTCATACAATCTTTCAGACTGATAGATATATAGTATTTACATTTATTTTTCACTGTTACAAAATAATCAAAACAGTAGCTAAAGGATTTATCCGAATTCAAAAATTCTTATATCTCAATTTCTGACAGTCAAACTTTGAAAAGAGAGCAACTTGAGAGAGAGAGAATAAATAAACAATACATGAAAGACAAATTTATTATCTTTAAATCCTGATATAAGCACAAATTGAAAACTAAAACGAAAATTAAATGGAAAACATAAAGATACCTTCTTGAAATATATTGTACAAATTGTTTATCCTTAACAAAAAACATCTGACTACTTTTGTCATCATAAGAAGCAGTCTAAAGTAATTAATTTGCAAGCTACTGAAGTACCTACACACCATATGGCTGGGCCCCAGGGGCAAGGATTTTAATAAGAAGTACATCTTAAGGTGTTAAATGTATTACACACCACAGACAAAGTAATTAAATAATATTTATCATATGGCGGATCACTTGGATAAATATTAAATAAGATGCCTTTCAAATTTGTTTTTCATCTCTTCACACATTTCTGGAGCTTAGCTATAAAAGGTACTGTGCCCAGTGGGTTTGCAGGAGGTGTCAAAACTGTAGACAAACAAAGTATTTTCTATAATGCTCCAAATATTTATCGACTTCAGCTGACATTCAATATTTTCAATCTAAAAAAACATAAATGGGTTAGGTCAAATAGCCATCTAACACACAAAACTGGTACCACTATAAATATTGTAGTATTAGCTTTAGTTTAAATGGAAATTGTATGCTGTCTAATATGTAAAATCCAAATAGTGTGAAATTTTAGAAAAGTTGATGAGTAAAAGAAGATTATGACAAATGTACCCTTGCCTTGTAAATTTGATCTTTGTAGAATATCTAAATCAGAGCCAAGAAAATTAAAATTGTCCAAATATGTCTGCCTCTGGAAATTAAAAGAATAAACTCTTTTGAATAAAACTCTTCTTAAGTCAAAGAAGCACCATTTTGTATACACTCAGAAAAGCCTGATGCTTATCATTTTGAACTCATTTCCTAATAAATGGCTTGTTAGAATAGCTATAGATAAAACAGTTCAAGTTATTCATACTTAATAATGTTCAGTGATTCTACTATTATACAGATAAACATCTCAAAGCTATATCCTTGCATAAAACAGACTCAAAAGCCTAATGAAACAGCCATTTATTTCTTCAAATGAATGAAAAAATATATTTAGTGCTAATTGTTTTCAATTTGCCTTGTTTCTATTGCCAGTGATTTAGTAGATAACTATCTGGAGGGATCTAGAGATGGAAATCAACCATAAAAACAGATACAAGACATGACTCTATATACATCATCAGATGGTTAGCCAATCAAACGCACCATTAATGAAGAGACAGTTTGTGCCAAAAACCCTACAATATTCATCATCAAATAGAATGGAAATCAAGTACACCATATCTCATACCGGTACATATTCTTTCAAACCAACATCAACGTTTTGAGGGATAGAGCGAAAGGTTCTCTAGTAAAGTGTCTATCAGTTTTCAAGAAAACTGCTTAGTAAGCACAAATGACAAGAACTAACCATATATCTTATCAGCTGATATTCCCACATAATGAAACTTGGATGAAAATGGCAGAATATCAAATATAATTTTTGTGTCATCATAATATTAATCTCCACAAATTGTTGTATCAACTGACAACTAACTTCTTAAGACAGACTTTAAAAATTTGAATTATATCCATCAAAGTAGAAAAAAAGACATGTATATAAATCTGCACCTTTATATCCAAATATCATATTAGTCGAAACAACACTATGTAGTGTGCATGAATACATTAGAACACCTAGAGGTCAAGATATAGTTTGCAACATTAGACAAGTGATTAAATTAGAGGTCTAGCTCTAAATTGTCCTAAGGTTTAGTCTGTATTCTTTCTTTTTCTTCATATGCACTAAACCTTAGCCCGTAAATAGGCCTTACTTCTTTGGTTGTTTTTGTTACTTTTAAAGACGCCACTGAAGGCTAAATTGTTTATGCAACAGTTCAATTAAAATTTTAATCAGAAACAAAACAAACGATACAAAATATTTTGATCAAAGATCTAACAACATTATCTTTTAAAGAAATCTTATCTCAGGTGCAAAGTCTGAGCAAAAGGGTTTATTTCGTAACTTTTACAACTCATTACCCCAATACAAATGTATCAGGAAGATCTCAAACCAACCGCAAAAACATATTTATAATCAGCTAGTCTGTTTAAAGTTCATTCACAGAAAATTTAAAGCCAATGATAAAACACTGTCACAGAAAAAAGAAAACTTTGTCACATTCTATTGTTTTTAAAGAATAGCCCATGGTGAAAAGATTATCATGTCAGTCACCCAGAGACACACACTAGCAATAATCAGAGCGTTTAATTCTAATACTAAGGACATTTTATGTTAACATAGCAAATTTTATGCTTAAAAAAGATGTGGATACAAACAATACAACTGCTGGTACTTCAAAAAAGTAAATTCTTCAATTAAGATATGGTTATATCTAATCTGTGTTTAACCTGGCTACTATTGTACTCAAAATTTGTACTATTGTATGCGATATATTGATGAGACCTTTGTTCTGTGTGAGGTTTATTATATATGTCTGTAAGTCCTTAAGTTACTGTGACTTTATTGTTCTGGTTTGGATAGCAGCCACAAGTGCCTTTAATTAACTTAAGTAGAAAACAATAAGGTATAGATACATCTTGTCATGTTAATGTCGGAAGAGTTCAGACAAAATACTGTCATCTAATGATTCACCAGATAATGTGTACAACAATGTTTACATCTGCTCCAGGAATATTTCTTAAGGCCTGTGACTCATTTTTTTCTTTCATTTTAATAATTCTTGGTCTCAAAACTGTTTAAACCTCTTTGAAATTACATGATAAATTAATGGTAAAAAAAGAATTTTATTCGATTTTTAGAATTTCAATCCTCTTTATTATTTTATATAGTGCCTGTAAAAATTACAAACAAAGTTCTTTATAAGTTAAGAAACTCATTGTGTAGTTTCAAACTTATTCTTAAGAGGGGGACAACAATTATAGAAAATAAATATTTCAATATCATGTTCAAATGTTATATATTATTTGTTTGTTTACGTATGATCCTATGTCAACTCTACGTCACACATTTGTTGATACATTGGTCACTCTCAAGTGCACTTGTCACAAACAAACTAAATGCCCCTTGGTCAAGTAAGACCTAATAAAATATTGATCTTCGTTAATTATCTTTTTATTAACCCCAAAATCAAAAGTTAATTGGTTCAATAAGTAAATGTACACAGGTATGTTTGTCCAGGTGAGAAACAGTGGTAGTAAATACACACGATACCGATGTTAGGTGACGTAAAAATTTAGTTTGGAAGTATAAATCATTTTATGTCACCTCAAGACATAAGTTATTTACATAGGTAAAGGTAAACCACCTATCTATCTTGAGTAGCCAGAACTTATAGCCTTGCCGAAACTTATAAAATATCCCCCACTAGTAGGCCACTACTATTGTCCCTTTAACTCGGTCAGGTCAATACCACCAGGGTAATACCACGGGTGTCTGGAAACTTAAGAGTTTGCAATAGGGTAACGAACACCTAAGTGCTTCTATATTTAGGTTCATGTTTAGAAATTCAATCTTTTTGACATCTTTTCATGCATATTAAAATTCACTATGACATTTCAATGTTACACGAATCATGCATCGATAAATGTATTACGTAAAGAGTGACACCTTTCCTTTAGTGGTAAACCAAGATGTGCCTTTGTGAGCACTTAACTTAGCAAGGGTTTGGTTTTCAAATGAATCAGTCTATTTTGTATAAATTATGTCTGCTCTTAACTGATTAGAATTTATTTTTAATGCTTTAAAATTTTGATAACTGTTAGAAAAAAATAAATTTATCACACCTAACAACCAACATCCTATCTGACTTTTCAGTCTTAAAATATAGATTATCTTCATCATGCCTTTTCAGCTTCCTTTACAGCATAGCCCACAATATTAAACACGCTTCATCGAGGACTTCAGTATAAAATCTCTATTGGTGTGGGTTAAATAAGCTACTCCTTGATAAAGAAATTTTCCTTAATGCATTTGCTAGTTTTCACAAAAATACTTAAGCTGTGGTTTTTGGGTCCATCACCAAAAAAGATTTTTGGATTAACAACTTATATAATGTATTTTGTGATGGAAATAGACCACTGTAGAGAAATGGGACCAAATATCTCAAAAGCCAAGAGTTCAGATGATTGATATATCATTTGTTTCAAATCCTGAAGTAAAAAATGTCAAGTATTTTAACGATATGCAAGTACTTTCAGAAATTGCCATGTCATAACACCATGCTGTGCATAGTACAAGGACATTAAAGGCAAGTAAGATTAGTTAGTATAAACCGCCACAAAAATACCAAAAATATTTTCTAATACTTTTTACTTTAAATAATCTTTTTCAGTCATTATAAGTACCGTTAAACAAGTTTGGCAAGATGAAATGTATATTAATCTTCATAAATTGATTATAGCAGATTATGGCAGATTATAAAATATTCATAATGAACCTAATCATTAACAAAGCTTAAGTACGTTATTAATCAGGTGTTATTGAAACAAGGTCATCTGCTTATGTCACAAATAACATTATAAATTCTCTTTCAAGACAGCCTTGAAATTAGTAAGTCATACCGATAATACATCTGTACCAGAAAAACAAGGATAGTGTCTAGTATGGTCATGTCTATCTAGTCCACTGTCAAGTAAGGTTATGTCTATCGATCATGGTTTGAAAAATATGTGTAAAAACGCCTTACTTCATTATAAGTATATAGAAATGTTTACAAAAAATGTATTACATACAATTTTAACACTATACTTTGGTTAACACCCTACACTTATTAATGCTAACAAGGTGTTACAACATTAATACTACAGAAAAATATTTTAAGCATAACATTTTAAGTAACTTTTTTGGTTAATATTCAAAATTAAGAATTCATGATTAAAAGCTACATGAAAAACTAATTTTCCAAGATGCTATGCCAGTGCAATATTTTTTTTAAATCTTTTTTCAAAACTGTTTTTAGATTGAGAATTAAAAAAGAAAATTTACATGGTTTATATTACCTATAAAAGTACTATAGTATTTTGTTTACTATAATCTTGTCTCTAATATGACAGTGCATGTAGAAGGAAGTGGGTCATATAACACTTTCATAGTATTTTGGCTCACCTTAAATTTCTCACCAATTATAGAGGTAGCTTAAATTATATATACCAGAAAATATATCACTAATTATGTAACTAGATATATTGACCACAGAAGAAATTACCTAAGACTGAGCAATTTTTCCAAATTTACCTCAGTTCATAAAATAAAATCACCATTTCCAATAATATTCCTAGGTCTGTTTAAGGTCAGTTCACTGATATGCTCTTTTCAATATATAACTCTTTTATTCTTTTTTTAAACCAAAAAGGTTTTTCTAAACCAGAGTTTAATATTGCGAATGTGAAAATTTTCCTCTGCCTATCATTGTAATATTTATGAACATGTCCTTATCTTGTCTGTCAGTGACAAAGACAAGTTTCACCATATTTATCACAAATACCCAAAAAATATTATGAAAATCTTGTCACCAAAAGAGTGAAAATATGTTTGATCAAATAGCGATTACAAACCTGCATGTTAACAGTTTCTCCTTGTTGAAGAATTTGACTTGGACTATGAGATCTGCACCTGTCCTTCATATTATAACATTATATAACGCACAAATTCAATTTTTCCACACCGTCACTTCAAATATTTTGATTTGTTTATATTGTAATGTTTATTTTATCCAGGTATTTAACCCAAATTATATATCCAGTATAGAAGAAAAATTCTCAAATCAAATCACTTTCAGAACATTACACTAAACATTCAATCATAACAAATTCACGTTAATAATTAGTTTCAAAAGTCAAATAATTAATAATCCACAATTAAAATCCATTTCAGGAGAAAAAATTTGACCACCTCCTCTTCCCAATATCATATAAATATAAGTGATCGTATTGCACTGTCTACCTTAGTTAAAGAGCCAACAAAATAATTTAACATGTGAGTGACTAACAACACAGATCTATAAATAGAACAGCCTACACATACACTGTACTATACAACACTTAACATTTCATATTAATGATCGATAGAAATTAAAATCTTTAAAATAGGAGAAAAAAATTACAAAGTACAAACAAATTGACTTTAATAAGTAGATCATAGTCTAGATTTGCCGAGGAATTTCATCACATTTCTTCCCCGTTTAGCCTTAAATTCATTCTCCTTTAATAATAAACCAGCTTGAGTTCACCTTGGTGTTCACAGTCCTGACAATAGCGACTCCTGACTCCTTCATTTAGTTTGCAGGGGAAGGGGCAGGGGCAGGGGCAGGGCCAGGGCACTATAAATCGTCTTTCTAGATATATTTTCAGTATTATTAAACAGATGATTGATTGATAAAATGTCTTGTGTGAGAACACTGATTCAATGTCCATACTATTACATGTATTTTCCTTTTTGTTTTAAGAAAACATTATATTCTAAACAAATGTAAAAAGTCATTTTCTAGCACTAAAATAAACTATTTCAATATTTGAAGGATTAATTATTTATAAGATACACAATGTGCTGTATGATATTTTAATGAATGACCAGATGTTCTTCATGTAGGAAATGTCAATTTTAATGTTAAAAAAAATAGACAATCTATAGATTTATAACAAGGTTTCATTTATGATTGGGATATTACAAAGTTAGAGCATTTTTACAAACATAAAGTTAATTTTATCAGACCAGCTAAAGACTATAAATTTGGAAAACAAAACCAAAATATGTAACTACATAAGAAGAAATGTTTCAAATGAGTATGTATAAAAAGATTTATCAAAATCTATTTGCAGGAGAATGTTTTAACTAAGTTTGCATTGTTTTTTCTCAGAACTAACAAATTTATGGAGTCATAATTTATCTTAAAGAATGCATAAATGTTGTAAGATAGATATTTGTTTTTTAAACAAATACAACATACACACATGTCTACCACATTTCCTGTTAGAGTTGCAGAGGCAATATAAAATCTGCACAAAACTTTGAAAGCACAACTGATTATATGTGACCTGACTTCCATGAAGTGACACAGATGTTCTTTCATGTTTCTCTGGAAAGTTAATACATGTACCTGAAATAATAGGGAATAACCGAATTTCCTGGTAGATACCAAATGAATAAGATCTTAGATGATACCAACATACATTATAATCTTAAAACTATCAATTAAACTATTTTCAGACAAATCAAGGCACATAAATCTTGAACTGTATTTAAACAGACAGTACACTTCACCTGCATTTAATAGTAAGTAATTATAACAATATTAATGATTCTAATAAATAAGGTCAAGAGAAAAGGTAAGTAATCATACTAAACAAGCTGTCATAAAAACACGTTTTGTTTCCATCACCAGATACAGGCCACATTCCACAATGCAATACATTTCAATGGTATTCATACATGTACATGCAATAATCCCAGACCTACAAAACTGTCACAATTTGTGGGGAATATTCCAACAGATTTATAGACAACACAAACAAGGCAACATACAAATATTAATAACATCTTCAAGAAAACAAAAGTGTGAAAAAAGGTGAAAAGATATCAAAGGAGCAACCAAAAACTGTAAGACAGTGAAACAGACAACACCATGATAAAAGACAAACACTACATGGAGAACCAATTCAAACCCATAAATGTCATAAAGTCAGCTCAGGTTTTCCAAAAATTCAGTGATTCATCCATCTTGTTGCTCATGTCAAGTAAAACTTTGGTGACAAGTTTCATTCTGTGATGTCACAGTTAAGGAAAAGAGAAGATTTTGACTACAAGTGAAGAATGTCTGTGATCTTGTTATATACCAATAGATATTTCCTGGCAGTCACCCAAAGCATGGTGGCATCCATAAACCTTTAGAAAGGTGAATATACAAGTATAACTGGAAAGACTGTTGTATTTCAGAGGTGGATAGAGAGAAGGATAAACACATGTTAAGTGGAAGGAAGAAAAGGTTAAATAAATGTTTAAGTTTTAGAGCAGTCTCTTGGGATTGTTTAATCCGCACTTACATTGTATTTAAAGTATTTACAACTTTATAGTTTAATCTATATTTATGGCTTTCCAAACATTTTGTTATAGTTGTACCTTAGATGACGATTATTTTAGGAATAGATTATTTTAGGAATCATGTGTACATGTCTTGGTCATGAAAAACCATATCATACAGATTTTATAAGTTGTAAGCATACAAGTAAGTGGACTAGAGTCACTTGGGTCACTATTTTCAGATCCAATTATGATTTGACAGAAGTTAAAATACACTGTCATCACATGTTCAAAAGTAAATAACTTGTGGTTAAAATTTTTATGTGAAACTATCTATTAAGATAAAAAAGATAAAAGTTTAACATTCAATAAAATTCTTTACATGGGTGTATTTACAGTTGAGTTCAAAGTTTACATTTCATTCTTGTAAATATTTGCTTTCCTCCTAACTGAGACCAATTGTACTTGTGTTGTATATTTGTATAGAACATATTGAAGCTATGTTTTCAAAGTTAAATATAAAATGTCTATAAAAAACGACTTGTTAACAACATGAACATTTTTGTTATTAGAAAAAGTCATGTTAATAAGTTAAGGTACATTTTAAAAGATCAATGTACAAGAATAACATGATTCAATTTGTATTTTTAGTCCTAATTGTTAAGTTTAAAGACGTTTTTGTTTAGTTTCAATCATTTTTGTTGTTGTTATTTAGGTTCATTTTTGGGGTGTTTTTTTTTCTTTCTTTTTTTTTGAGAGGGGGGGGGGGTCGGGATTGACCATGTACAAAATACATGAGTTCAGTATGAATTCATGCACGTGACATTCCCAACCAAAGTCGAGTAAAATCATAGAGATCCAAGTTTTATAGTCAAGTTTAGAGAATTGTTCATCCCTACAATATTTGTAAACAGCAAAGTCACATCAGGACATGTAAAAGACACTAGAAACAAAAGTACAACTTGACCAGTAGCAAAACACTGTAGTAAAACAAACATGTTTACTAGAGAGTGAAATTACAGGAAGTGTACTGTAATTATGGCTATTTACTGGCAGTCAAGAAATTATCTCTTAAGTATACGGAAAATGTCACTAGAGCACACTATATTAGTACACAAACATGAATGGATATATTGGGCGTGGGAAAAACTCAAGTGCTCTTCAAAAATAACACATGCTGTAGTCCTGTAGTCAGCTTGAGAAACAACTGACCACATGTATTCACTGACATGCCTCACAAAGAATGTATGGAATGTAACATTGTTGAACCTGCATCATCAGCATGTCAAAGTACGTAGAAATCAAGTACATGTATCAATATGCACAATCATTTAATTGGTTGCATATGAAACAGACATGAAACTGCATATGCACTTAGTCAAATGGTTAAAAGTGTGAACATTTTTAAATGATAGATTATCATGAATTTAAGTTATTAGTCAAGAAATCTGTGACCTACTCCCTTACATTTCATTGTGATATATTTTAAAGGTCATATAAGTAACTTGAACTTAACTGATATACATATATATATTTTGTATTGATTTATAGATAAAACTGTTCCAATTCAAAAGATGTCTGACCTAAAAAAACTTAATAAGTACCTTTTTAAATTGTTTCTCAATTCTACCGCAGACAGTCCTTAATTTGTACTTAGTAATCTTATTACCAGGAAAAAAGACTGTGTTTTAAATTATCTTTTTAATTCATTTTTCCAGTTATATGGTGTTCAAAACTTAAAATTGGTTAAGAAAAGACAGAATCAAGGTAACAGTAAGGAGCAAGATTATGTGCCCTGACAGGGTAAGAATCAGGGTCATCTGCTAACCCTCCATCACCCATCATGTGTTCTCCCCAGAATTTTCAAATAGCACCTTTGAAATTAGCATAGCACTGGTTTTCCCAAAAATTATAGCACAATGGTCCCTATATGTACTAAGACACTTTAACCTGAAGTGGAACAGACATATGGACCAAAGGACAAACGAAAGAACAGATTCAAAAACACAATGCTCATAAATGAGACACAAAAACTGAAAACTGACATTAAAAGTCAGTGGCAGATCCAGAACTTTTCCTAAGGGGGCCCGCTGACTGACCTAAAGGGGGGGGGGGGGCTCCAGTCATGCTTCAATGATTCCCTATATAATCAACCAAATTTTTCCCATAAAAAGGTTGGGGGCCCCAGGGCCCCACCCCTGGATCTGCCTGTGGAAGTTTATGAAAACAAATACTGTTTGAAATTCTCTTAACTGCAATTTTTGACTAAGCAATTACATTTTTATAGATCTAAACAACTTTCAAATTATTGGCCTGTGGTGATACATATTATTAAAGCTGCTGATTTTATAGTGTGTTACATATTGCTGTTATTCATTTTAAATTCACACTCCTAACAATGTACAACAAAGACATGTGAAAAAGAAAACTAGAGGGTCCAAGGACCCTGTGTCACTCACCTGATATTTTTATTTACAATTGTTGCATGATAAATGCAACTGTTGTACTGTCGTTTAGTTTCAGAGATATAATACTAAAAAGTGCATTTGAAACCTATGTTTTATTTCAGCCATGTGGGCAGGCAGGGTCATCATACACAGTGATTCCTGGATATCCTAGTGGTGATTTAAACCAAGTTTGTTTAAATTCAACAGTTGTTTCAGGGGAGAATTTTTGTAAAATTTATCTAACAAGAAATGCAAAGTAATGCATTAATTTGGTCAATAGGTGTTGAACCCCCCCCCCCCCATTTGCCAAAAAAAACAAAAAGGTAATAAAAAATTATCATATAAGGGCAATCTATCCTATTAATGATTTCTGCAAAAATTCAGTTGATTGTGCAAGGGTTGTATAGCCAGCTGAGGTCGTTAAAAACTGTCTTTCTTTTGTTGTTGCAGATAGATCTTGACCTGATAAGGAATTTTACCACATGTCAGATTTGCTCTAAATGCTTTGGTTTTTGAGTGATAAGCCAAAAACTGCATTTTACCCCTATGTTCTATTTTTAGCCATGGCAGCCATCTTGATTGGTTGGCCGGGTCACCAGACACAATTTTTAAACTAGATACCCCAATGATGATTGTGGCCAAGTTTGGTTTAATTTGGTACAGTAGTTTCAGAGGAGAAGATTTTTGTGAAAGATAACTAAGATTTACGAAAAATGGTTAAAAATTGACTATAAAGGGCAATAACTCCTAAAGGGGTCAACAGACCATTTTGGTCATGTTGACTTATTTGTAGATCTTACTTAGCTGAACATTTTTGCTGTTTACAGTTTATCTCTATCTATAATAATATTCAAGATAATAACCAAAAACAGCAAATTTCCTTAAAATTACCAATTCAGGGGCAGCAACCTATCAACGAGTTGTCCGATTCATCTCAAAATTTCAGGGCAGATAGATCTTGACCTGATAAACAATTTTACTACATGTCAGATTTGCTCTAAATGCTTCGGTTTTTGAGTGATAAGCCAAAAACTGCATTTTACCCCTATGTTCTATTTTTAGCCATGGCGGCCATCTTGGTTGGTTGGCCGGATCACCGGACACAATTTTTAAACTAGATACCCCAATGATGATTGTGGCCAAGTTTGGTTTAATTTGGTACAGTAGTTTCAGAGGAGAAGATTTTTGTAAAAGATAATTAAGATTTACGAAAAATGGTTAAAAATTGACTATAAAGGGCAATAACTTCTAAAGGGGTCAACAGACCATTTTGGTCATGTTGACTTATTTGTAGATCTTACTTTGTTGAACATTTTTGCTGTTCACAGTTTATCTCTATCTATAATAATATTCAAGATAATAACCAAAAACAGCAAAATATTCTCAAAATTACCAATTCAGGGGCAGCAACCTATCAACGGGTTGTCCGATTCATCTCAAAATTTCAGGGCAGATAGATCTTGACCTGATAAACAATTTTACCCCATGTCAGATTTGTTCTAAATGCTTTGGTTTTTGAGTTATAAGCCAAAAACTGCATTTTACCCCTATGTTCTATTTTTAGCCATGGCGGCCATCTTGGTTGGTTGGGCGGGTCACCGGACACAAATTTTAAACTAGATACCCCAATGATGATTATGGCCAAGTTTGGTCTAATTTGGTCCAGTAGTTTCAGAGGAGAAGATTTTTGTAAAAGTTAACGACGGACGACGACGACGACGACGGACGACGGACGACGGACGACGGACGCCGGACGCCAAGTGATGAGAAAAGCTCACTTGGCCCTTCGGGCCAGGTGAGCTAAAAAGAATATGTCACTTTGCAAAAAAGAATTTGAGCGAGTGCCAGCATATAGTACATTATACATCTTATTTTCTAAGTATGTCATCCCAATGACCTTTAATGGACTTGTCACGTCAAAAATTAAAATTGATGGAGAAAAAATTGCGGTAAATTTCATTCTAATCAAACTAAGTGTTCAGCCATTAAATAAGAAATAACAAAGGCCACCAAAAAATAAATATTAAGCTACATTAATCAGAAAATAAACTTGACCAATCAAAAAGATAACAAGGCAAGATGCCAAAGAAAGGAGTTACTGACCAGCCATCAAAATAGCCATCTGTCAACACACCATGATAACATCAAATGCTGTTAAAATTAATCTCTCCTCATCCTTGGGGTATTTTTAATGCCAGTGACCCATTCATTACAGAAATGAATGGTTATGATTTTCTATAAATGATTGATTATCGGGGAATATCCTCCCAATTGTTCTGATAATGTCTCCTGGATTACAGAAAAAAATATCACCTAAATGTGATACAGAAACAATCAAATTGGAGTTTTATGTTTTTTTGGCAAACAAATGTTTTTTTATGCTGTGAAAATTATACAATTAGTTAATGTTAAATTCTTTAGCTGGAGACAAAGTCAATGTCTCCTTTTTAAATGGTCGATTATAATATTAGTCATGGTGTAGTCAACCTTATCACCAAGCATAGGAACATACTGAATAAAATTGAGAATGGAAATGGGGAATGTGCTGTTAACTATTTAGTTTAGTAGTTTAGATATCATAGATTAGTCTATATAGTCTTTAGTTCTATTTGTATGTATCTTTGTATTTACAGTGACTTGGTGGGTTTAGATTAAAGTTGTACAAAGAACACTTCAGTCATTTATAGCCAGTTAACATGTGCCAAAGAGACAACAACCCGACCATAGAGCAGACAACAGCAGAAGGTCACCAACAGGTCTTCAATGAACCAATCTATAGGGATGTATTACAGCCCTTTATATTGTTATATTGTTGGGAGATGGTCAAAGACTTCCTTACTCAACTACTTCAAGTTAATATGAAAATCGCAAAATTTAAATCGCTGCAAAAAGGGATAGAAAGAGTGTAATGCAAAATAAAGTAAGGGCGAATATAAGTTGGTTTACAGTATATTACATGTATCTTAATAAGTTGTGCAAATAAAACACCATTATCATATACAGGAAAAATACAAAAATAACCATCATGCAAGTTACTGTGTGGCCCTACATGTCATGATTACAAGTTAGCATTTAGGTTGTTAGATACAGCTGTCTGCAAACCAAAATATACCTAGATGACATGTACAATGTATCAAAATAACCACTTCAAGCAATAACAACACATACCTGGTAATATGTGTATTCAAATGCCATCAATTTGCCAGCAGTAAAACTGAATAATATCCCTTCTAGAAGTATCTAATGCAGTTAAAAACAACACATTTTACTGCAGCAACAATTTATGTGTGCATGTACCTGTACAACTCTGTACTGTAGTAGTGCATGACTGCAGATTTATGTATAGATGGTCACAACACTGGTTAACATAACCAGTACACAGGAAATTTACAAAGTACAAAATAAATCATGTTCCAGATTTCAAGTTATGTTTCTTTATTAAATCAACTGAAATTAATTTGATAAAAGTCAAGGAACCATAAGGAATGACTTAAGACATTTGTGACAATCTTGTCTATCAAAAAAGCAATTATAAGAATACATTGAATATTGGTTTTCAAGGTTTTTTGTCTTACCCTCTTTCATGTTAAAATCTGATATCTTGAAGTTAACAAAACTTCATATATATCTTTATATCTTAATTCATAATTTTTAAAATATGAATATCATTTTTTTCATACCTTTTATATCATTTCTCATGTAATCAATATAAGGTAAATCATGAAAACCTACATTTTGAAAGGGAACAGTGTGAGTATCAAATAGGAACAAATTGTAAAAACATATATCACTTTGTTTTATCTGATGGTATAAGTCCTGTCTATTAAATACCACTTCTGGTAATTTAATAGCTTGACCCAAATATCTCATTAAATATGAACAAAGAACTGTTTTATCGGTATTCATTATAAATACATCAATCTTTAAGTTACCCTTTTATGTAATATCTCCCATTTCAAAAAACTGACAGCACGAAAAATTTACTTTGACATCTCTTTAAGTTCTCATGGCCACACCTTCACCCTCGAACAATACTCTTATTTTCCAAGTCAGCATTAATTCCGTTATTTCTAAACTTTGGTACCATAAAAATTAACACTTACAAAAGAGTTCCTAACTGTACAAATCAGTTGATCTATATTTAAGTTTTTTCAAAGGAGTCATAATTTATCTCTCATTTTGATAAAATACATATGATTTAATGAATTCCTACATACAAGATCATTTACTGATATTTTATTATAGTTACAACCAAAACCATACAATTGTACACCAATAACTATTCTTGCATTATATAAGTAGTCAATTCTATATTTCAATTTTCTCTTTACATGTATAGCAAAGGTTTTACATGATTTTTTAAACAAGGTTTCTGAAAGCATTGCATATGCAATGTCCCATACAGTCTGTATCATGTGTATTGTTAACATAAGTTGTGATTCCATCATGGAAATGATGTATGCCAATGTTAATACAATTGCAACTGCATACCAAATATCAATGACCTTTAATATGTACCACCAGTTCGTATCAAACCGGCTTATTAAAAACTTATATTTCTTAAACTGCCGCCAGAAACTATTGAGTGATGCTTTTTCAACTTTGTCCAGGTGACACAAACATCATTCAACTGGGATCAAATATAATCTGTAACCTCTATCAATATAATACATTCTATTAAACTCAAATAAATTGATTTAGGCATTAAAGAAAAAAAGTGGGGGAAACTGATATTTGCATGCAATTTTATGTCCAAAGGCAACAACGTCAGCAAAAATCAATTCACTCATTTGAAACCAAACTCAGTCTCTATCTCTATTAATATTTCCTATAGAAGGACTTTTATCAACCAATTATAGCTATTTTCTGATATTTTGCTTTGATCTGTGATAATTTTTCATATCTTGCTAATCTAATAATATGGGTTTTTTTCTCAGTGGAGTGAGAATGTATTACAACATGTGCCCTCGTCATTCACACAAATATGTAATTGTTCAGGGGTGGATTCAGCAGTTTTCAAAAGGGGGTTCCCAACCCAGGATAGAAAGGGGGTTCCAACCATATGTGCCCATTCAAATTCATTGATCATAAACAAAAAAGTGGGTTCCAACCCTCGGTACCCCCTCTATTTGCCTCATCTTTTTCAATTATACATGTATATTTTTACATTTAATCTAATTACTTTACATTTTATTGAACATGATCATGATGATAAATTCATTAAAAAAATTTCCAGTTCTAAATTATAGTCCAAATTCTATACACATTTTAAAATCTTTTATTACTGAAGTTGTCTTAAGCACCAAATATATTTATCCTCTACCAAAAACCTGTAACAAACTAACAACACAGCTATTGCAAATTGATACAAAAACAAACTGCTTTATCATTCAAATAAAATTAAAAGCCTTAAATCCTGTTATTGACAAATAAATGGTTGGTATATATGTATACATACAACAGTATACATACAACATGTATTTATATTATTTCTATGTATCATAATATGGTGTAATTTCATGATAACATGTATATAGTTGGCTGACAATATTTTCCAAAGATATGGAAATTAAAAATATTTATGATAAACATCATGTAGACTTGATCTTATCAACAAATGGGGATTTGTATTAAAAACACTCAACAATTTGTATCCACCTATCCATGAAATGTTAACAGACAGACCAATTATGGGATAAACTTTATCAGACATGTTTTTATTGCAATTTTATAGTCTTTATATTTGAATTGTGATGAACTTATCAGAACAAATCTTAATCATGAAATCTGAATTTGAATTTATAAATTATATATGGTTTTATAGATTTTGATACCTGGAAACAACAAAACCTGATTACAAATGATATTATCATAAATAAAACTTTTTTGAAAGGCAGCTTTATAACACTATGAAGTAATCAGCAGAACATAGTCCCACTATAAATTCCTTACAATTATCTAGAGAAAAAGTACATTATTTCCTACATTACCCTTGGATTAATTAATTGACAAACCACTTTCTGACACTCAAGCAATTACAATCTTGTTTTTTTCCTTATCCCATTCTGATACTCTAAACACATAAAGATAAACATGACCTTTAACATGAGGAGCTGGAAGATTGCTTATTTATTTACTTCTGAACCAGATAGACTGTTACAGCAAAACACTTTATAGAAACTGTGTAGCTGTCAATCTTTGAAACATTTTTTTTGTAGACTGTTACATCTCTGAATCATTTTTGAACCCTTGCCTCTACCCCATCATTGCCCTGTGCTTGCTAATAAACTAAAATTCTGTTGGTTTAATAGATATGTATTATACATGTACATGTATCATGAGCAGAACATGACAGTATCAACTTATCTACTTCAAGTCTTGTCAATCAAAATACAAAGTATTGTCTTGGGCTCCAATGCATCAAGCTAGAGTAGGGGATACATGAACTACTAAGTGAGACTTGTAAAAATAGAAAAGCAATTGGAGATGACAGTCATTTTAAAAGTTTTTTTATTTTTGTCATTTTTCAAGAAACCTGAAAAAAATTATTTTTGGTTGTCATTGTTAGTTTTCTGCTACTTAATTTTATCCTACAAAAAAATCTAAGAATAAGTACATGGCGATGCAGTTTGGTATTATTAAACATTGTAAATTTGTTATTCCTGCTATCTTTGGCTTTTATTCTATGCAATGAAATAATAAGAATTGAATTTAACAAAAAATATGATTTTGGTGTTTGTAGACAATTATATCTTCTGGTAACAGTGAAATCTAAATTAAGTCTTGTATCAAATAAACTTGCCTCCATTGATTCGTTACCAAATGTATGTCAAAATAAAATTTAGAATGAGACCTTTCAATTTAATCTGAGAAGTACACTTGTAAACTCATTGCAACAGCAAAATTTCTACTTTTAGCATTAAAAAGCCATGTAATAAAAGTCACAATGGACAATGTTCCTTTTCTCTCAGTTCCAATTCAATACTATAAGTAGAAAACAATTTCCTCCGGTAAATTGGTCTAGTTTCTATAAACATCAATTAATAAGGAAAATCTATTCAGCTCAATAACATAACCCTTACCACAAGAAACAGTTAGTGTAATGTGCCTATAACTATTGTATTGATTGTCTATCACATAGAAGGCTATAAAATAAACAGATATCTTCTTTATTTGTCCAATGATACTTTTATTTGTTCCTCAGGCATTCAAATAATGGTGTTTCAACAGTCAATTGTAGTAATAAAGCCCTAAATAGGTGGAAAAAAGTTATGGGCGACATTTAATTAACTTGATGTACATGTATGTTCATATCCTCTGACAAACTTAGTTGATGTTTATACTTTTTAAAAGTGATCAATATTGTACAGAACACTTGATTCTCTCAATTTTTAAAGCCAAATCCATGTTAAAGTTTCATGTACCACTTTATAATTTCAAACAAAACATGAGTACAACAGTTTGCTTGAAGCAAGATGTCCAAGTCCATGTGCAATGTCTAATGAACGTGTGTTCTCACTATTTTATCACAATCCTTTTCACTTGATTTGATTTTAGGTATTTTAACACTACTTTAAAGCGCCACTTTTGGGCTATTTTGTGGTGGTCAGTTTTTTTTTGGTGGAGGAAGCCGGACACCATACTTGACAACTTTTAACATGTTTAATACTTGTAAAAGGTACAAATTGAATTACCTTAATCTATTGCCTCAGTGTGATTCCTTCATATCTGAGAGGTGAACATACATGTACATTTTATACTGATCAGGTGTTATGAGATTAGTGGAAAATGGACTAAAGCAGTTGGAGGTAACACTGAGAGGTTACATACATTCTATGCTGACCAGGTGTTATAAGATTAGCGGAAAATGGACTTAGCAAAGGGAGGTCATAAAATGACTATCAACTCTTGAAATTTACACCTGCAATTTCTATTATCATTGAATTTTTAACTGTACATGTATTATGCTAAAATATTTAGGTAATACATGTACTGTACTTCTGCTGTTAATAAATGACTGCGTTTACGCCTAGTCCAAATAATTAATTTATTTAATTATTTAATTATTCTTGCGACAGTACACAATGTATATCATAATCCTAATCAAACTAAAAATGTAATATTTATCAAAATATTGAAACATCGTTTACTCTATCTTTTTTTGTAAATCTAATTAGAAGGCTCTGAAGCTAAAAGTACTTTTTATAAAATAATGTGGTATGATTTGTCTACTTTAGATGTCAATGGAGCCATACAGTAATAAAAGATGAAACACAGATTTCAAGGCATACAAATCTAAGTGAAATGTAAATTTTCCTTATAACGAGTTAACACTTTTTAAAAGTGATTTCCCTGGGTGCCATTTATGGTTAAATGCAACAGCAATTATGTTTTTCAGTTTTTCATTGTTTTTTAAGAACTAATGAATACTATTTAATATTATGTAATGTGACCAATTTACCAAAAGTTGCTTTTGTGAATAATTTAAAAAAAAGGTTGCTCAGAAGTCCATTTTTTTTAACTTCAATTAATTTGAAAATATATAGTTGTTCAAGTCACTTAAGTGGTTCAATTATGTAAAATGTAATGTTTACATGTAAACTGTAAAAATTTCAAAACATGTTTACATAACTTTAAAAGGATGTATATACCTGAGGTAAAATGCCTTTTCATTGGATGATTGATCACACAGACATCATAATTATGTACTATTAATCTTTATAAACCAATATAACTTATGGGTAAACACAAAACAGTGTTATTTAATATGTTGCATTTTTCCTGAAGTGACAAAATTTTCAAGTTTTGTATACGTTTGTCATTTTGTGTATATACATAATGTTGAGGGTAAATAAACAAACATTTAGGGCTACAGGTATATGAAAATAAGACAACAACCCATCAAAAATTTAATATTTCTAGAATAAACAACAAGATCTTCAACAAAAACAAGTTTCTACATGATTTTTTTTTTAAAAGAGATATTTCATGAATGCTTTATACAGTATATACATTGTATAAGGGCATACTACATTTGTAAATTAAAAAACAACCCAGGTAACCTGTAGAAAAACTACTTGTTTCAGATGAGGGTGAACACAAACATTTCTGTATAAACTTGGTTAACATGTTTTGTAGATGAATGAATGTACATTTGTACATTTTTATTATATAACTTATCTGTGGTGAAACAGTGGTTAATTGTAATATATGTTAAGTTGTCTTTAGTTTTTTTTCACAATATATGTTGTATCATGATTTATAAAATTGCAACTGTTCTGTTTATCAATTCCACATTCAGATGTTTTTAAACTACAGGAAAAGAAAAATATTCAAATAATCTGATGAATTAGTTTTTAAGATTTATAATTCATAAATTTTACATGAAATTTATGCACCAAAAAAAAATCTCCTAGATATCATTGCTTTTTTATGACCTCTAAATAATCAGTAACCTTGTAAAGGTTAGTTCTCGAGGAGTAGCTAGTTTCGACAAAACAAAATTCAAGAGAAAATTTTTCAAGAGACATAATAGTTTTTAAAACAAGTACAAATGCATCTACATGTACATAATGTACTGTATGGAATGTATGATTTCTGCTCAGTATATAAATCTATCGTTTAAAGTAGTAGTTTCTCAACCTGCTGGGGTAATCCAGTTCAATTACAAATATGTGACACAGTGTGTTTTTATATATATATAGCCAAAAAAGTAGACAGGAACATTAATTAGTTCTTTTAGATAGTCAGTGATCATGACTGTTCAATTATGAAACCAAGAAAAATGTACAAATTTATCTTAGCATACATACTAAAATTGCAAATGAAAGATTATTACAAAACTTTGCTTTTTCCAAATCACCTCAAAAAGATACTTTAAATGAAACAGTTACATTGTTTATAGATTTTTTAATATAAAGATATACAAATGTAGTACATGTAATCTGATGGCTTAATATAGACTTAAATAGAACAAACTTTGAATTCGCTGAATTGTATGAAGTTTGTAAATTGTAAGTATCAGCAACTTCATACACTTGTGTTTGTGATAACATTATCTGAAAAAAAGCAGGATGCAGACACATGTCACATTCTGTATGTACAGTTGTAAATGTACACATGTCAAAATGAAATACTGTTTTTAAATTAAAATCATTGTAGAGTAACGATGTATTTATAGATGTGATATTATTAATAAACATGCAACTTTTATTGAGTTTTTTTTTCTCGAATATGAAATCGACAATCCTTTGACTTTGTCTACAAAACTTTGGGAGATAATATCAAAATGGTTTGTACCACAGATGTCGGATATGACCACCAGCCCCCTTTTCAGATCAAATGTGTGAATTATTACCTTTCGAAAATCTGTAATTCTATTAAACATGTCTATTAGGATTGCAGGCTATACAATTCAACTGTGAACATAGTAATTGAGCTAAGATATGCGGTCCTTAACGTTGTTTCCAATATTGCAACCTGATCGGGACAGTCCGATACGCCGACAGGTACGCTTTTCTGTAACAATTCTGTGGGATCCTTTATTGGCAGTATACATTGATCACCACTTAATTAAGTCATTTTATGTAGCAAATTTAGCTTATATCCCTAAAATACTTGTGAATAAACCCTGAAAATCACCAGCTGTCTTCTATTTGTTTGCCTCGTTCCAAAACAAATTCTGTTGTGTAATTTCCGGATGTAAAACCGGAATATACAGGTAAAATATCCGTGTAAGCTATCAAGATCTTGACCCCTCAAGAGGCATATATACTCAAAATATAACAATCTCACAATGATTATAGCATAATATATCATTAAGGATACATTATAAGCGCAAAAGCACAGGCACTTGTCTCAGAAAATTTTTCCTATATACCTTAATTATATTAAGATATACAGTATAGGAAAAAAATTCTGAGCGTGTGCGCAAAATACAAACAATATGTCTGGTTGGACAAATTTATATATGTTAGCGTAATATTCACCAGGTATTTATAGTAAATATTAGCATTACCGGCAAAAACATGTATTAATATAAATAAACTAGATTGAAAGGTTGTCTAGAAATCGCTTCTTTTAAGGATAATGTTTATATATTCGATTGTCATTGAAGTTTTATATTACTTAAGACTTGAAAAGTTCCGTCACTGAGAAAATAAAGTTGAGAATGGAAAGTAAACCGTCTGGGAATGGTCAATCTTTGGTTACCATTTACGAACTCGTTTTCTAGGCTTATAAAAAACATTGTCTTCAATACCATCAGAACGAAAAACAATAAATGTCACATATTTTTTTATTCACTTAGGCACATATGATTTAGAGACACTTCGATCTTAGATTAGTAGGGATGAGCAGCTGAGACATCCAGTACCGTCAGTGACAATTTTCATATATGTTAAAGAGCAAAAATAGAAAACTTATCGTATATTTATACCTTTAGCAATTATGATTAAGCCGCTATTTCATTGGGGAGATAGATTTTGGTATTTGATATCTGATGCATTTACGACAGTGATTTTAATGATCTTTAATAGCATTTGTGAAACATAGTAAGTGCCCCACCCTAACTCACACACACACTTATTCTTATTTTTTAATATATATACTTTTTTAATCTTGAAAAAAATACCAACATTTCTCACTTTCAAATGAAAATGTAAATTTCAAATTCATGCTTAGTTTCCCATTTTCCATGATCAACTGTTTTTGTTGTTTCTACCCCATCTCAAAATTTGACAGTAAATATAAGTTTGTATCTTTTAAAATTAGATTTAGATTATCAATATTTACAACATTTGGCCGACATATAAAAGATGTACAACATGTATTGCTTGATTATGTAATATGGTATTTTCCAATAGTGATTTTTTTTTAATATAGACGTTTCTATTTGATTGACTTTTTTGGATATATCTATAATCATAGGGTATTGACGTAGATCGCTCATAACAACAAAGTTTGAGCTGTGACAGTGGTGGATCTACGATTTGAAATAAGGGAGGTTGCAATAAAAAATATTCTGCAGTGACCATATTTGATTATTAATAAGAGAAGAGAGTGTGACGGTGTGGAGCAGTTATCTGCCAATGCCCGTTTCAACTGAAATATTCACAACGTAACTAGCAAGTACGAATATGGGCTTTGATTTTAAGTTATCTTATAAACTGGTGATATGTCAGTGATATCAGTGACATACAACACTGGTTATTAAGTATATCTCATAAACTGGTGATATGTAAGGGATATCAGAGACATACAACACTGGTTATTAAGTATATCTCATAAACTGGTGATATGTAAGGGATATCAGAGACATACAACACTGGTTATTAAGTATATCTTATAAACTGGTGATGTGTCAGTGATATCAGAGACATACAACACTGGTTATTAAGTATATCTTATAAACTGGTGATGTGTCAGTGATATCAGAGACATACAACACTGGTTATTAAGTATATTTTATAAACTGGTGATATGTAAGTGATCTCAGAGACATACAACACTGGTTATTAAGTATATCTTATAAACTGGTGATATGTAAGTGATATCAGAGACATACAACACTGGTTATTAAGTATATCTCATAAACTGGTGATATGTAAGTGATATCAGAGACATGCAACACTGGTTATTAAGTATATCTCATAAACTGGTGATATGTAAGTGATATCAGAGACATATAACACTGGTTATTAAGTATATCTCATAAACTGGTGATATGTAAGTGATATCAGAGACATACAACACTGGTTATTAAGTATATCTCATAAACTGGTGATATGTAAGTGATATCAGAGACATACAACACTGGTTATTAAGTATATCTTATAAACTGGTGATGTGTCAGTGATATCAGAGACATACAGCACTGGTTATTTAGTATCTCATGAACTGGTGATATGTAAGTGATATCAGAGACATACACCACTGGTTATTAAGTATCTCTTATAAACTGGTGATATGTAAGTGATATCAGAGACATACAACACTGGTTATTAAGTATATCTTATAAACTGGTGATATGTTAGTGATATCAGAGACATACACCACTGGTTATTTAGTATATCTTATAAACTGGTGATATGTCAGTGATATCAGAGACATACAACACTGGTTATTTAGTATATCTTATAAACTGGTGATATGTAAGTGATATCAGAGACATACAACACTGGTTAATCATATTTCAATTCAAACGCTGAAAGACACAAAATCGAACTAAAACATATCTGCAATTGTTATTACTTATTCTTCTCTGAAACGAAATTATCAAATAATATGAAAAAAAAACCTTACATGTGCATTTTGTTTCAGTTATGATAACGTCACAGAAAATGTATGACTATCTATCGATTGGTCCTAACCTGAAAGTACATTTAAACTACATTTAAGTCTTAAATAACGGTTTGATCACACAGGCACTAGTCTCAGAATTTGTTTTGTATATATACCGTTTACGAAGAAGCTAAGTCTCAAAGCTCTGTTCTCAGAAGAACCTATTGTAGTATAATACTAAACCTGTAAACACTGCTGTGACCTACATTTATCTTTTGCGTAACTAATAAGGTTAATTTTTCAAAGTTATGATATCATAATATATCAATGATAAGTAACCAATTTTTAGCAATATGTTCTTTAATACTACCAACAAAACATTCCACTATTGACTGACCTAGGTCGAGTCTTTCAATAAGGGCTCTTTGTAGGATATAAGGTATAAATTGATAGTGCATTGCCATTTCCTCCTCTATAACTGTCAAGTAACAATATGGTAACTATAACACATATTTTACGTGTTGGTTACTTTGATGAAATAAAGTGTCTATGGCAGTTTAATAGAAACCTATTCTGTGGTGTATATGTTACAGTAAATAGATGAAATTAGGAATTACATGTAATAACTAAAATTTAGGAACTACATGTAATAACTAAAATTTAGGAATTACATGTAATCCCCAATGCACTTAGAAAATACAAGTAATTCCTGAAACGGCCCAGTTATTACCAGTAATTACTAATTTAAAAATGATTTTTTACACCTATTTACTAACTTTTAAAACTATGTCGTAATATGGTCAGCCGATCAAAAGTCATGGTAATACCAACTATAGAAGATCAGTGAGTATCTATACTATTATCTGTACTATTAAACGAGAAGACCTCATTTTGGGTGTCGCTTCTCTTCTTTCCACAATAAATTAATCAACACGCCTCTGTGTCCTATAGGTACAGTGCATAGTCGCATTTGTCATCCATTCATATGATTATTCAGATTGAGTTATTTTGGGAGAAAATCGAGAAAAGGGGCATCCGGATATTGTAGCCTTATTTATGTACAAAAAATGAACGAAAAACAAATATGTAACGCATAAACAAACGACAACCACTGAAGTACAGGCTCCTTACTTAAATGTTCATAACATACTAAATGTATGTTCATATTGAAATTGATAGAAAACCACACATTGGGAATTTTGAAAATAAAGGAGGAGGGATTAAAAAAAAACATTTTCCTGTCCCCAATAACCTATGATTTATGATAATTTTGCTGAAATTCTCCAGTCATTCAATATCTCACAAAATTCTTCCAACAACACTTTACATACTTTAAACTACGCTCTGAATGCCCGCGATTTCGCGGGTGTGTTCTAGTACTCTTAAAAAGTGATTAGCCTAAAATGTACCATTTTGTTATAGGAGCATTAGCTACGAGATATACAAAAAATAAAATATGATTTTTTTTTGTTCAATCATTAATGAAAATGATATAGTGAAATTATATTTTTAGCAGTCAATCTGGTACTGGTGCACTTGCAAGTGAATATTTGGACCTCAATGAATATGTATGCATGTGACCTTCAATTTAACCCCTAGCTGGAGATATGTTACCGATGTATATACTTTTGCTGTTAGTCGCAGGATCAACAAAAATGGAGAAAAAAAATTATAATTTTCTCCAGATACTATCTTTTGACTAGTACTGTAAGAATCTTCTATCCAAAGTTGGTTCAAATCCAGGATGGTTTATGAAATCTAATAAATGTTTAAAAAAAAAACTGCTGAGTGTATGTAAAATTAACTGAGGAAAAAACGAAGTCCATTTATAATTAAGGAATATACGAAAAAGGATATTTTTACAAACTCTACTTCTGGGTATTATCTTATGATCATAAACAAGCTTCTGACCAAGTTTGGTAGAAATCCATGATATTTTGAGAAAGTTATCAAAATTCTAAAATCTTTAACCACAATGTGAATGTAATGTTAACTGACATAAAAACTAAGTCCATTTATAAGTAAAATACGGAAAAATTTATTTTATTTTTACAAAAATTACTTCTTGAAAATTATCTTATGATCATAAACAAGCTTCTGTTCAAGTTTGGTAGAAATCCAGTATAATATAAGAAAGTTATCAAAATGTAAAGAACTTTAACCACATAGTGGGCCCTTTTTAAAAATCCTTGATCCGCACCTGTGAGGCTTGATTTTTGCTAATGTGTCATTTAGGTCTCTTGTGGACAGTTGTCTCATTGGCAACCATACCACATCTTCTTTTTTATACTTATTATCATTGGCAACCATACCACATCTTCTTTTTTATACTTATTATCATAGGCTATGATAATAAGTATAAAAAAGAAGATGTGGTATGGTTGCCAATGAGACAACTGTCCACAAGAGACCTAAATGACACAGACATTAACAACTATTAACAAGGGTTGATACTCTTATTAAATAGTCCGTAAGAGTTTATGTAATTTCACCTTCGTTTTTGTTTTGCAAACCGGTACCATGTAAAAGTATCACTTTATAATATTGGTATATGAAATGAATTTCTTACTATACAGTAGCTGCAATTTAAAAAGAATAGATTGATCTAGGTTCAGATTGCTAGTCCTAATTTTCAAAATAATTGTACTTTAAAAAGGAAGATATATAAGTGTCAAAAGATACCTATAACTTATGACTACATAGATGTTAGTCTTAGCAATATTATATCTGACAAATATTCGGACCAACCTTTATATATATAACCTTTGGGAACCAAGAAAAATTATCTTTTTTGACTGACAACTTTTGAAATATTCTTCCCACTAACTTAACGGTGTTTAGTTAGAGGTGTTATAAACTATCGTATTATGTCCGATTTTAAGCAATAATTCATGAACTCTTTGAGGTCCTATTTTAAGTTACTAGCAGTCTTATATAAAGCTTTAAATATTCTGTCTATATAAGCTAAGTACACCAAAGGAGGGACTTACCAGTTTTTGTTGAAAGTAATTAACACTTTATAAGGTAACATATTCTTGAACTGAAAAAAAAATGAAATCAGACCTGTGACGTTTACACTAGTTATTTTTTAATGATATTAGTTAACTTAGCCCTAATTTTTAGAAATAATTGTTTAATACCGATACAGAAATAAGGTTGATCAGTTCAAAAACAGGAAAATATCAAGTTTCAAAAGCCAGGAAAATAGGAAGCTTTAAAAAGACAGGAAAATAGGAAGCTATCGAAAAACAGGAAACAAGGAATCTTAAAAAGACAGGAAAATAGAGACTTTCAAAACAGAGGGAAATGGGAAGTTTTCAAAAGACAAGACAAGTCAATATGTAGCTACCAAAAGACACACAAAAAGGAAGCTTCCAAAAGACAAGAAAATATGTAACGTTCAAAGGACACGAAAATAATTAGCTTCAAAAGACACGAAAATCGAAGGTTCCAAAAGACACGAAAATAGGAAGCTTTCAAAAGACAAGAACATATAGCTTTCAAAAGACAGGAACATAAGAAGCTTTCAAAAGACAGTAACATATGAAGATTTCAAAAGACAGGAAAATAGGAAGCTTTCAAAAGACAAGAAAATATGTAGCTTTCAAAGGCAGGAAAATATGAAGCTTTTAAAAGACAAGAAAATTTTTAGCTTTCAAAACACTAAAACATATTGAGCTTTCAAAAGACAATAACATATGTAGCTTTCAAACAACAAGAACATAAGTAGCTTTCAAAAAACAAGAAAATGTGTAGCTTTCAAAAGACAGATAAATAAGAAGCTTTCAGAATATAAGAAAATAGGAAAATAGGAAGTTTTCAAAAGACAGGAAAAGATGAAGCAATGTGTAAAGTTTAGACTTCTTATACACATGTGTTATTACATAGTCGCAGTTTCACTTTGAAAATATTTTGATTGTTTCGAATTCGAAATCAAATGATTTATGGTAAAAGGGAAATAACTTCAACCCTATTTCTTTTTTTGGTTAAAATCATGTGATATCGATTTGTCACATGACAGCAGGATGGCGGCTTGCTTGAAACTTTTCATAACTTTATATTATTGTACCTGTTTTATGATTGCTGGTGTCGTAGATGGAAAACCAAATTTTGTCATATTGCTTATGGATGATGTAAGTTCTATGGTATATGTATTCTTTTTTTTGTCTGCTGAAAAGATAATAGCCATCGGCATCCTGAATGATCAATACAATCTGGAACCAATATATATGTATTAGTCCAAGATACAATAAGATACACGATAAAAAAGATATGTTCTACCAAAAAAATAAATCTATATCAATCAGCTTTAATTGCAGCATACTAGATTAGTCCTATACTGAACAAATGTACTCTATAAAAAGGGGGGGGGGGGGGGGGGGTATTTTCATTTTCTATAGATTTTTTTCTGATTTAAAAAAAAAATGTTTTGCTATTTCATTATTTGCTATTCTATATTTGTCATTTGAATTTTCTTATTTGTTGTTTTTACTATAAATGTGACAGTGAAGGTCATAATATGAGGCAGGCATTACCTGTGAATGGGGACGAAGTCTGTATTATTATTTTTTTATTTCAAACATGTTGATAAAAAAAACGGAAATACCGTAACGTTTCCGATATTGGTTATGTTGTTAGGGATTTAGTTGTGACGTTATTCAAGTTATGACGTCATATTCAATGTAAACAAAGAAAAGCTGTTATCCAGGAATTGTTTTCATATCAAACAATTATTCAAAATGATTGGGTGTTGAATTCCTTCCTATATTTGTTGATATGTTGATATATATACATTTTATTGAAAGTCTCATGCAAACGATGCAAACAAGACCGGAAACGGAAGTAGATCTGAAAAAAAAGTTTACGATTTTATGTTCATTAGTAAAATGAAAAATTTCGGGAACTTTTCCCCGATTTTTTTTTTTTTTTTTTTTTTTTATTGATTTTTGTACCATATAACTTAATGACTAGCCAACATTTTTGCGGTAGGTCTTTTCACCACCGAACATCACCACACACCGCCGAACACCACTGACACCCCTAAAGTTTATTATTTTGTCTTTAATCGTTATAAATGTGACTGAAATATAATATTATCATCATGTGATTTGTTTTCGTACTAATAACAATTTTCACTGCTTACGGTTTTCACTGTTGAGTTTTTGTTCAGGTGTTTACTCAAATTTGAAAAGCATGTCCTATCGAATGATTTTAGGTATCTAGTTTTTTTGTCAAAGCTTTCTACGATTTTTAACCATTTCCAATTACTTCGCGATTTTCGTATGTTAAAAAAACCAGCCTCATATGATTTCCTATGCATTAAAAATTGGATCAGTTCACGGACAGGAAATGACTATATAATCCGGAAATTAGTATTTTCTATAGTTGTGGTTCTGGTGATCACTTGAATCATAATAAAGGTTATTCAAGACTTTTCAGTACTTGAAATAAATAGTAAATAGTTTTAGGTTGGTGTATCATGTGCTGAAATTGTTACATTTTCATTTATTTCCAATTGACACTTGGTTTCTACAAAGGACATTATTGTTTTGGAAAACAAAATGCATTTTTTTAAATTTAGGGTTTAAATGTAAAAAGATAAGACTGTTTTCATCTTCGTGTATCAAGGATGTATAAAAAGAATTGTTAATAAAATATTGAATAAATGGATTTTGAACAGCCATTTTATGTAAGAACCATGATAATCTTAAAACGCTCGTTTGTAATAAAAATGACAAAAAAAAACACATGACAGTCACATGTCTTGAAGATCCGATGTCGGGCAGGCAGACGATATAGCTTTACTTCATTTAACCCCTCAGAATATTGCTCAACAACTATTCTAGTGAGGCATATTTTTGGCATTAAATAAAAATGACTGATCTGGTCAGTTTTATTAAATGTGTTCTAGCATCTTTTAAAACGATTTTGAATATGTTTGAAAGATGTCAGGTTGTAGTGTTGTTGTTGTTCCAAATATAGAAACTGAAAAACCCGCCACAATATACGGGTGTGAAATCGAAACTGATGAAATATGGATGATATGAAAACATATGACACGATGATAAAGTTATTAATTCAACAATTGCGAAGATTAAGAGTCCAAATATATACAGAAAACAGAAAGGAAGAGTCTATAACACCCTACTTTTTGACTCTGCAGACCCCCATAGACACCTCAAAATATTTGACTAACATGACTAATTTACATTTCCATTTTAATGATATGAAAATATTAACGGTTCACATAATCTGTTTATGCTTTAAAAGTCATTTATTGATTTTTTTGTTTTTGTTACAACAGTATTCTTAATTTAGCTTATATTTTTGCAGATGGGATGGGGTGATCTTGGGGTATTTGGAGAACCCAACAAGGAAACACCATATCTTGACAAAATGGCTGCTGAAGGAATGATCTTTCCCGACTTTTATTCAGCTAATCCTTTGTGTTCACCTTGTAAGTCGTACAAGAAAAAAAACAGTAAACTAGAATATAAGTAATTTAAAAAATGAAGAGTTAGGATTGTAGTCTACAGAAAAGTTTAAGAATTCTTTTGTTCAAACACAAGAATAAACATTAGACAGGTCAGTTGAACATATTAATCTTTTTGACTGAAATGTGTTGTTATGATATTTTTAATACAAATAACACATGGTTTACTTATATACACTTTGCTAAAGCAGTATGACATATTATTAAGGTATTCAATCCATTGATGGTTTGAAACATTTGAATTTCAGTATTAATTATACTTTTTTTAAAGCAAGTATTCCACCTCCTACAGTTTTATGACAAATCTTCCTTAAAGAAACAATTGTCATTAAGGGAGCTTTTTTTGAGGTTTGGAAAATTGACAGCTTCTGATATAAAATGAATGAATGATATTATATATTTTTTTATATTTAGCCAGGGCAGCATTACTGTCCGGACGGTTACCTATAAGGAATGGCTTCTACACCACTAATGCACACGCTAGAAATGGTAAGGCTGTTCTAAAGTAACATTGGAATTAAACACATTTATTTTAAACCAGTTGTTGGCATGGCACAGGTTATGTTCTTCTCATATATTTTATGATGGTACAATGTATAATACTAAACCCCTAACAGGAGGGATTGTGCCTGATATTCATATGATGAAGACACAATCTTTCAATCAGTTTAATTGAGGTCTGGAGCTGGCATGTCAGTAACTGCTAGTGCTAGTCTGTTGTTATTTATGTATTATTGTCATTTTGTTTATTTTCTTTTGTTACCCCTTTTGACATCGGACTCAGACTTCTCTTGAACTGAATTTTAATGTGCGTATTATTATGCATTTACTTTTCTACATTGGCTAGAGGTATAGGGGGAGGGGGATATCTCAAAAAACATGTTTAACCCCACCGCATTTTTGCGCCTGTCCCAAGTCAGGAGCCTCTGGCCTTTGTTAGTCTTGTATGATTTTGATTTTAGTTTCTTGTGTATAATTCGGAGTTTAGTATGATGTCCATTATCACTGAACTAGTATAATATTTATTTAGGGGCCAGCTGAAAGCCGCCTCCAGATGCTGGAGTTTCTCACTGCATTGAAGATCTATTGGTGAGCTTATGCTGTTGTCTGTTCTATGGTCGGGTTGTTGTCTCTTTGACACATTCCCCATTTCCATTCTCAATTTTATTGTTCCTCTCATGAGTTATATCAAAACAAAAGAAAACAAATAGCACCATGGTTTTGAAGAAAGTTATTAAGTGATATTATTTTAAAATATGTTTACATTTTTAACACTATCTGTTTTCTATAATATATTCTGAAAGGTCTCTAATTATTAATACTACTTATATGTCTATTGTATCTTGATAAAGGAAACAGAACCAAAAAAATATGATGTTTTGAAATCAACACTCCAAGAATGAATTTGATATCTTACAATTATTTACAGTTTTATTAGTAGGATGTTTACATCATTTTGTAAATATTAAAAAATGTGGTTAACTCATGTGTATAAGAAATAATCACACATTTTTTAAAAGATTTTAAATAAAATAAAAACAATGTTATATTCTGTTTTCAGCTTATACCCCCCAGATAATAATGGGTGGTATACCTGATTCTGAGATTTTATTGCCAGAAGTTCTCAAGAAGATGGGATATAGAAACAAACTCATTGGAAAATGGTATGGAAACTTGGAAATCTCAATACCTTTTTGATTTCTTAATATGGTACTACATGTAATGTTATTAACAAATAGCTGTAAAGGTGCAATAGATCTAGAGGTTGAATTGTGTAATCTATCAATAGTTAAGGATGTATATAGTGATGAATTTATCATGCACTCTTACTGTTGATATTGTCTCTTATAAAACATTTCACTTAAAGCTCTAGTAACTTTAAGCTTAAAACTAGTGTTTCTGCCTATTGTATTTTGTGAGAATGTTTAAAGTAATTTTGAATAACTGTAACTAGGGTCTACAACACTACAAGCTTTTTGGCTTGCCTTAAAAAAAACCTCACATAATGCAAGAAGGGGTGCTAATCCAGGGGCAGCATCAATTTAACTAAATGTAAGTTTTAAATTTCAAAAGGTAGAAAAACTTGGGTTTTTATTGTGGCATATTTCAATGTTCCATGTAGTAAAAGTAATATGCTATTATACCAACAGGCGTTTAGCTATAGGTCACAAACTACAATATATTACATAAGAGGAAAAAAATATGTTTTGCTTGACTGATAGGCATCAAGGTCACATACCCCAATATCACTGAAGCTAAAAAAGCTCTTTTCCTTAAAATACAAATGTTTAAGTCACAGACGACAATTTCATTGAATTTAAGAAAAACTTTATTTTGTAATGACAGGCATTTAGGCCACAGACCAAAATATCACCCATTGAAGCACGGATTTGATGAATGGTTTGGTGCTCCCAACTGTCATTTTGGACCCTATGATGACATTGATACACCAAATATACCAGTTTATAAAGATGCTGAAATGGCTGGCAGGTAGGTCATTAAGGATAGCCACAATACTGTAATTTTTAGGTAAAGGACATTGATTTAAAATTTGATTCTGCAAATAAGAAACAGTTTGAAATACATTTGACATTTGGGCCAATTTATTAGATAAGTAATTTACGTTTTGTTGCCAATTTTAGTTATTTTTTATAACATTTTACCTTTGAGTTCCTGTCTTTATTTTTAATTTAAAACAAAAAACATTAATAAATCCTCCATCTTTTACAACTTTTTCGAGTGGTACCAATCTGCTCCATCACCCTCTCAACTATGTGTTATTAAATTTATTATATTGTCCTATCATTATCGTCTTTTACATATAAATTTTATTTTAAAAGTATTTTCTATGACGTCACGTACACAACAACATTACGGGTATTAGAAAAAACAACAAAAGCTAAGCAAGATGTTTTATTTTTTTATTTTGACAGTCAAATCATAAAATCTGAGCCAAAACGTAGAACTTAAGCATTGTATTTAATTACTTGATGTAAATTCAATTTTTATTGTCCTTTAAATTATCGATTTTTCATTGGTCTGGACAAGTGGGTTATATTCAAAAGAATTGTTACCCGCTCAGCCATGTGATAGAGTAAATTAACACCCTCGTATTAGCCATTTTAATGTGAAGTATAATAAATTGTATTATCATCAATTATTTAGGTTTTGTTTCTTGTTTCAATATGAGAGAAAATAAAATTGGTATTTGTTTCCTCTAGAATATAGTTTTTGTAAATTATCTCACAGTTTAACCATTTATAGAGTTCTGTAGTTATTAAAGAATTCTATAGTCAAAGGGAGATAATTCAAGACTAAATTTTTATGTTATTGATTTTTTTTCCATAGAAGTGGAATACATATCAAGAATTTAACAGTTGAATTATTTTCATTTTATTCATATCACTTTTTATTTTAACATTTAGATACTATGAAGAATTTGCAATTGATAAGAAAACAGGGGAATCAAATTTGACCAAGATGTATTTAAATGTAAGTATATCAGTGTGTAGTGAAGAAATATAAAAAAAAAACTTTACTGTAGCATTTAATCCTTTTATAAAATGATTAAGTTGGTCATACTATGCATAAATGGAATTATTAATCACAGTGAGAGTCCAGAAAATGGGATCCTTCAAAAATGGAACCCCTACTATTCAAGCATTACCATATTTACAATTTTTTTAAGGAAGCTCAGCAGTTTATAAAGAAACAAGTAGGCAAGAAGGAACCATTCTTTTTATACTGGGCTGCTGATGCAACACATGATCCTTTATATGCCTCATCAAATTTCCTAGGGACGAGTAATAGAGGACTGCAAGTATACTTATATTTATGCCCCCGCCATAGTAGAGGGAACATTAAGTTTTACCCTTGTCCGTACTCACGTAAGTCCCAAAGTTGGTTTCTGTTCTCTAACTTTAGTTTGCCTCAACCAAATGTTATGAAACTTATACAAAATACTTATTACCATAATACACAGATCACTTTGAATTCTGGTGGTGTCACATAAATCGTTCTAGAGTTATGCCCCTTTAAAAACTGAAAAATTTCTGAATTTTTCGTTTCATTCTCTAACTTTAGTAAGCCTCACTCAAATAAAATGAAACTTATACACAATGCTTGTTACCACACAATACAGATGAAGTTAGAATTGTGGAAGTTCACATTAACTGTTCTAAAGTTAGATCCCTTTACAAATGGAAAAAATGATGATTTTTTCCGTTTCCGTTCTCTAACTTTAGTTTGCTTCAACCAAAATGTAATGAAACTTATACACAATACTTATTACCAAAACACTTGGACCAAGTACAAATTTGGGTATCGTCACTTTAACCTTTCTTTAGTTGTGTCCCTTCATAACTTTATATGATATGCAAGCGGGGGCATCATCTGTGTTCCATAAACACATTCCCAATTTATTTTTAATCATGTCGGTCTGTAATATAAAAAGATGATGATTTAGTCATGCCTGTCTGTATTATAATATGATGTTTTGGATGATGATTTAGTCATGTTGGTCTGTAATATAAAAAGATGATGATTTAGTCATGCCTGTCTGTATTATAATATGATGTTTTGGATGATGATTTAGTCATGCCTGTCTGTATTATAATATGATGTTTTGGATGATGATTTAGTCATGCCTGTCTGTATTATAATATGATGTTTTGGATGATGATTTAGTCATGCCTGTCTGTATTATAATATGATGTTTTGGATGATGATTTAGTCATGCCTGTCTGTATTATAATATGATGTTTTGGATGATGATTTAGTCATGCCTGTCTGTATTATAATATGATGTTTTGGATGATGATTTAGTCATGCCTGTCTGTATTATAATATGATGTTTTGGATGATGATTTAGTCATGCCTGTCTGTATTATAATATGATGTTTTGGATGATGATTTAGTCATGCCTGTCTGTATTATAATATGATGTTTTGGATGATGATTTAGTCATGCCTGTCTGTATTATAATATGATGTTTTGAGTGATTATTTGCCACTCTTGATAGTGTAACATCATAGACATTTACATATTTTACCTAAAAGAGCACTATTTGGGGTAAATTTTAATATTAGTAATAGCCCCATTTATATTTTGGTCACATAATATCTTTATTAAATAATTTTCTGGTAAAATGTATTTTTTTGGAAAGGCGTGTTGCTCATATTTAAATATAAATGGATAGTTTCAGAATAAGATCTTTTTGTCAGTTTTTACAGTTTTTACTTTAATAAATGTATGAAATTTTGAGACTTAATGCAAAAATTCAAGAACAATATCGGATGCAGGTATGTCATTACAATTAATTAACAGGCTTTATTTTTAGGAAGATGTTAAAGATGTTACTTTATTTTGTAAGGCTATAAAATGTAAGCAAAATATATTTCATTTGTTGAGATTGAGAAACTAATGATAATATCCTTTCAATTGACTAGTAAGTCAGTCTATCTTGAATAATACATTGTATATTGTATGTTATAGATATGGGGATGCGGTAAAGGAACTTGATTATTCTGTAGGTCAAATTTTACAGTCATTGAAAGATAATGGTGTAGATAAAAATACTGTAGTATTCTTTTCTTCTGACAATGGAGCTGCTACTTATGCCAAAACAGGTGGTAGGTATATACTTGATACAGGTTAATATACTTTTAGATTTAGACTTTTAAAAAGACTCTATGCTCTTTTTGAATACCATATGGCTGCTTAATCACAGTGAAAACCATAATTTAACTGTTTTAAAAAGAATACCATATTATAATGCTCTAAAAACAAACTGTTAAATAATTACAGTGAAAAAAATACTACTTTATAACATGCAAGGCAACTAGTAAAAAAATCTTATGATTTACAAATGAAAGTGAACCAATGTCTGGTGAATTTGTATTACGGTAGAGTCCTGGAAGTGAAGACCTCTGGTATACAGGATCGTTAAGATGAAGAACATATAATATAGAAGGTCTTATTACATCAAAACTTTTATAGGGACTGCTGCTGAAAATTTGTTGATCTAAATGTTTTAGTACCACCCTTTGAATCCTTTTTTGTAAGAGTAAGTATGCACTTTTAGTTGTTTGACTTATAAACTAGTTATATATCCTATACAACTTCATAATTTACTGACACATATATTAAGAGAAAGTTTTCAATGTCAAGATTGGAATTTGTTCATGAACTTTTATTTACATCTATCAAATTACAACTTTGCAATCAAAATCAGTACATTATTTCAAAGGAGGAAATGGAATTACCCTTTCCATCATATTTAAATGTTATTAAAGACTTGATTGTAGATCAATAAATTTTCAGCAGCAGTCCCTAAAGTTGATGTTTTATGACTTTTTACAAAATCAAATGATGTACCAATATTTTGTTAAGGTGGCAGCAATGGTCCTTTCTTGTGTGGGAAACAAACAACATTTGAAGGTGGCATGAGAGAGCCAACCATTGCCTGGTGGCCTGGAGTTGTTCAACCAGGAAAGGTTGGTGGCATGACTTGGTATTCGTTCATCTAACTACAATAATATTAAATGATAGAAAGAAACTTACTAAAATGCAGTGACACATATAGCTTTGTAAGCACACCGGATACTTCATGGTTTAATGAATTAATAAATTGCAGTATGCTAGGTTGTTCAATGTTAATAATGTCCTTTTTTAGCACTGAAGACATTTTAGTGCAAAGTATGCCTCCATATATTCTTACTGTCTGTCTCTTGTAAAATACCAGTTTATATTTACGCTGGTTTTTATATGTATAGATCTATATAGAAATGCCTTTGAACATATCTTCTGGCTAGAATGAGAATCCTAGATAAAATGGTTTTCTTGAACTCCATCTGTAGGACAAGCTGTTTGATGAATTTGCTGTTCATAACATTTGATCCTAAGCATATCTGATGAATCCAGGAAAAGTGCCATGAGCACTGAATTGGTATTTTATTATATGAGCATGATTCTGTTACAGGTATCTCATCAAGTTGGTTCTCTGATGGATTTGTACACAACTTTCATTGAGTTAGCAGGAGGAAATATACCAACAGACAGAGAAGTGGATGGAATAAGTCTGAAGGATGCCTTACTTAACAATACAGTCACAGATAGGTTTGTTAATCAGCAGACAATTTTTATTATAAGGAAATTGTTTTTTTATTATAAGGAAAATGTTTTTATTAATTGTTCTAATTTCATTTGTAAAGAAATATCATTTTTTTGTATTTTAATAAATTTTAAAGGCAGCTTTCCTAATGATAAATCTTAGACAATGTGCATTTTACTGGGAACCAAATTTAATGGTTTAATTAACAGTGGAATCCATGAAAAGAAGCACCTCATAAAGCTATTTTTTCTCTCAGATTATAGAATTGTTTGACAGTGGCAATTTATTTTACAGGCCATTGTTTTATTATCGAGGGAATGAACTAATGGCAGTAAGAGTTGGCTTGTATAAAGCACATCTATGGACATGGACTAACTCGATAAAAGAATTTAATGCAGTGAGTATAGTATATATGTTTCTTTATGTTTCTGCAGTGTATCCCTGCTTTTCTTTAATAAGAACTATGTTTTTTATCAACTGACAACATAACATTTTTTTTTCTAGTTTTGATGATTTTTTTCCAAGTTTGCCCTTTGATAAATATGTGAAAGTAATAAACTGATATTTGTCTGTCAGATGGCTTAGTCTAAAACTATTTTTCGTACAAGAAAAGATATGAGTAGGTAACTTTTCAAACTCTTTATTTATAAAAGGTATATTCATGATAAGGTCATTTATTTTGGCCCCATGAATTTGAATATATATTTTTATGGCCCTGCAACGAAGTTGTCGGTGCCATATAGTTTTACCCTTGTCCGAAATTCCGTAATTCCAAAATTCCGTAATTCTGATATTTCGTAATTCCCTCATTCAGTCATTCCTCAACAAACCAATAAACAGAGTTTTTTTTATAGGGCCTTCAGATATTGGACTGATTTCCGAAATTCCGTAATTCTGATATTCCGTAATTCCGTCATTCCGTCATTCCGCAACAAACCATTATACAAAGTTTTTTTCTAAACGCCTTCAGATATTGTGAGTTAACAATCATTAGTTACAGATCAAGTGTAAGTTTCGTTCCACTCCACTAATTTTTGCCGAAATTAAGGGCTTTGGACTTTGAGAAATTGTTGAAAATCACAGTTATACAGACTTTTTTTCTAAACAACTTCAGATATTGGGCTGATTTTTGGCATGTGAGTTAACCAAGATGAGATACAGATCAATTTTATTTTAAGTTTCGTTCCGCTCCACTAATTTTTGCCAAAATTACGGGCTTTGGACTTTGAGAAATTGTTGAAAATCACAGTTATACGGACTTTTTTCTAAACAACTTCAGATATTGGGCTGATTTTTGGTATGTGAGTTAACCATGATGTGTTACAGATCAAGTTTAAGTTTCATTCCACTCCACTAATTTTTGCTGAAATTACGGGCTTAGGACTTTGAGAAATTGTTGAAAATCACAGTTATACAGACTTTTTTCTAAACGCCTTCTGATATTGGGCTGATTTTTGGTAAGTGAGTTAACCATGATGAGATAGAGGTCAAGTTTAAGTTTCGTTCCCCTCCGCTAATTTTTGCTGAAAGACTTTGGTAAATTATTGAAAATCACAGTGAGTTATACAGATTTTTTTCTATACGCCTCCAGATTTTGAGATGATTTTTGATATGTGAGACTACCGGACATTAATCAAATGTCCGGAATATATGACCGTTTTGGAAGCCCTGAGACTACCGTCATGTTTGTGTCCACATGTGTTTATATTGAAATTGCAGATTTTTCAACTTTTTGGGACGGGGCCATTCAAGTCGTGTCGCTTTGACACATCTATTTTTTTTATATAAATCATCTGAATAATACCCTTCTAATGTTTATAAGGCATTAGGATAATGGCTTTAACTTAGCTGACTATTAAGGATCTGAACTAGGAAAGGAAAAGTGGTTAGTTAAACCAGGTGTTTTCACTTCAAATGCTCTAAATGAAGGTTTATAGGATATGACATTTTACAAAATGGTTGTAAGAAACTGTAAATTCAGAAAGTACTGCAATTTTTTATGAATGGTAAAAAATGTGAGATTAATTATTGTAATTTCAAGAATAACTGCATATGTCTCTATATCTCTGTTATCTATATATCTCTGTTATCTATATATCTCTGTTATCAGAATGCAAGTTCTTATTATTATGATACTCAACCAGTTGCACTATTCACATTATAAAAACCTCACAATAATTTCTGATTTTTAAGTATACACATTTGTCAAGAAGTTCTGTGGACATAATTATTTTGTTTCCTTTGGGATACTGGTTCTTTTAATTGCATAGGGTATATTTTATTTTGATATAAGTTTATACTACCCTGTATGAAAACATGTGGAAATATTTATAAATACATTTTTGTGGTTTTTGTTGTAGGGAATAGATTTTTGTCCAGGAGAAGAAATTGAAGGTGTCACCACTCATGAGCAGATGAACAACACAAACCAGCCATTGTTGTTTCATATAGGCAGAGATCCTGGTGAAAAGTATATGATAAGGTCTGCACATTTACTATGATACATATTATAAGATAGCTACATTTACAAATCGAAATGTTACCATAAACTGAATTTTCTTTACAATACTCAATAATAGTTAGTTAGATTAAAAAGAAAACTAAAAATAGAACAGAACAGAACAGAACAGAACAGGTCAACATAGCATTTGTTTTCAGACCTGAATTATTTTTCAAATACATTCATGGTAAAAAATATTGTGTTGTTGAAATGCATTTGTTTTAAATTTCAGACCAAGTTTGGAAGAATACAAAAAAGTTATGTCTGTATTAATGGAGCAGGTAAATCAACATAAAAAGAACCTAGTACCAGGAAAACCTCAGCTCAACATGTGTGACAGATCTGTTATGGTTGGTATATACACATATTTCTCTAATTCTTACTCGATTTATAGTTTTCCTGACCTGTTGATTATTTTTATTTAATCAATGTGTGGTTTGTTTGATATCAGTCATTCATTGGTCAAAATTCGATTATGACATCAAATTTCCTTGCTCTCCTCTGAAATTCCCATTGTGACGTCATGAAAACAGGCGACCATGCCTGATGATATCAAACAAAACATTGTTGTAAAAAGAACACATCTTTTTACAGATCAATCGAATGGCAGGATTGGATATGTCTGCATTTTGTTTAAAAATAATTAGAGAACAGATTCCACCACCAAATCTTGTGCAATATGATATTTATCCACTCTCGACAGTTAATTTTTAAATATTTAAAACGCTCGGCGATCCTCACATTTTAAATTTTGAAAATTTAACTGTCTTGAGTGGATAAATATCATATCACACTGGATTCAGTGGTAGAATCTATATATATACAAATGAAACTGTTTTATCCTACTATATTACCGGTATTCAATAATATAAAAATAAGGAGATGTTGTATGATTGCCAATGAGACCACTCTCCGCAAGAAATCAAATGACACAGAAACTAATAAGTTTAGGTCACTGCTTGGTCACTGTATGGCCTTCAACAAAGAGCAAAGTCTATACCACATAGCTAGCTATAAAAGAACCAAAATGACTAATGTAAAACAATTCACACTAAAACAAAAAAACTTAAATAAAATACTTAATAAATACTGAATGTTTTTACACTAGAAATAGCAGCAATAACTTGTTTCCATAATATTTCATTATCAAATTCAGATTATTTGTGAAATAACTTTATAAAAAAATGACTTTCAAATGACCTTCCCACATTTTCATGAGGCTGTCTTAATTGATGTCAGTTAGTACTGTTTCTTTGTATCAAACTGTAAAGATAACCAAAAGCCAACAATATATCCAACAACCAACTTAAATAAAACAAAAATTGATCAAAAATTTCAAAAACAATGTACTAAAACACTAACAAAATTGATTCAACAACAAAGTGAATAAAGAAATTGAACTTGACAAAAAAAAATACAGCATTAGGAACAATGTTTAAAAATTACATAACACTTTCACAATTAATTAATAATATAAGGATGCGAAATGCTGCGTGATTAATTTTATCTTTTTGTACAGAGTTTAACAAACATATTTTTTCTACACCATGTACACTAAGGCTATACTTTGAATATTCTATCCCACCATATTTGGTGGGCTAAATGTTCTGAATTAGGCCCTAGATATTACAATTTTTGATCTGTGTGATTTTAGGGATAACCATACTTAAATATTGACTTGATCATTACTTGGAGATGGCAGGAGAAACACTTTTTCCTTTAATATCTAGTTTATACTATAATAGTGTTATTAATTTGCGGTTTCTGTATCAGCCCTGTTATAGATTCGAGGTAAGCTGTATTGGATATGAGACTCAGAGAGTCCAGGGCCGATACAGTTGATCGAGAATCTATTACAGGGCTGATACAGAAAAAGCCAGTTCATAACACTTTTATTAAATGATTTAAATCTGCATTTGAACTATGAAACTTACCATGAAGAAGATATAGAAATTGAATTCGGAACTTGTCTTTTGGCTTTCACGATGTCGATGGATTTTTTGTCAACATTGTCAGATGTAATTTCCAACTTCTCATCCAAGTAATTAATCTTAAGCTATCACAATTCATTTTATCTAGCAAATATTAAGTAGCTGGGAAGAATAAATCAGACAGTTTAACTATTCTGGCTCTAGAATCATCAGCATTTGGATGATTGATAAACAGAAATAAAACAATAAAAATAAACAGAAGTTGTACTCAAAAAGGCTGAGAAATATTTCCTTTCAAGACTTACGAAAACTGAACTTAATTAAAACTTTTTTATGATATTAAGTTCAAAAATTTAAATACAAATGTATTTTATGCATAACAATACGTCCAAAGTTAAATGTTAAGTAAGCTTAGGCATAAGAAAATCGGCCCATGGCCTATATAGCTTTTTCTGTATGCTATAGATTTACAAACTTTAAAACTATATTTTATCACTATATAAACTGCTGTTAAAAATAGAAAATGGTATTTTTCAGAACTGGTCTCCACCTGGCTGTGAGAAATTTAAATGTCTACAAGGACCATCACCTGCGCCATATAAATGTAGCTGGCCTCATTAATCCTGATTCTGGTGTGATGGATAATAGTCCTCAGTGGGCTATAGAATTATTACGAAGAAGTGTAATGGACTATTTTCATATTACTGACTTTTGACCCCGGAGAATATAATTTTTGACAGGTTCCTTTTCTGTGGTATGACATCCTGGTACTCAGATAAGTAAGAGCAACCAAAATAAGTAAATTCAAACATATTATTGGTGTAATTTTAGAGGAAAGTTAACTGTTTTCTGATGATTTTGTCATGTAAAGAAAATGTAAATTAGTTAATTTTCCCAAATAAATTTACTGTTTGAAAGTTTGATTTTACTTCTTTACGTCTTTACATTGCTATTACTTGACTTGGTACCAGGATGTCCTACCGAATAGTAGGTAACTTGTCGAAAAAAATATATAAATGTTTTAGTCAAAAGTAGGTAGTATAAAAATGGTCTTTTGGATAATAGAATTGTCTTCCAGACCAAAAAGTCAACTTATGTTGCAAATGTGGGAAAATTAATATTTTTAGGGCGTTTTTTATTCCTTTACATACCGTAATTATTATGTAGTTAATTGTAGATTCCATCTTTTGTTAATGCGATAAGTTTGTTACTGAATACTTTAAAACATGAATTTATAATTTTTGTTTTAGAATCTAATGGATTGGTGTATTCTAAAAAACTTTAAGCTATTGCTTGTTTATACATTGTGCAGGACATTGTTTATTTAAAAGTTTATAATTATTATATGCAAAAATAATTGTGAAAAATATTACACAGAATTCATAATTTCATTACTTATAAAAAACAGTTTATATTAGAATTTGACTACCAACAGTGATGCATGATTATTATAATAATTCATGTCACTATCAAACATTTGGATGTGAGAGTTTATCTTTTATCGCTATTTAACAAAAAAAATTCTTTGATCTTACTGACTTATAATTTCCTTTCTCAGCACAGTAGAGTGATATGAAAAACTATCACTAGAAACTAAGGGTGCACAAGAAATTAACAAAGGTCAAATAGTGATAAACAGATAATCATTGGTCATCTCAACTCTCACAAATGGCTCAAGCGAGAAAATCAATCACATTGAGATGATTAAAGATAATCTACAATTATAATGTCCTTCTCGTTGAATTTCTCACATTAATTTCTAAATTTGCTTGGTCTTAAAATTTTATGCAGTTTTTGTCATATTGTTCAGAAAACCATTTATTCACTTTATTCATTTGATCTCAAATAAGTTTTTCAATTATTTGAATAACTTTATTAAAAAAAAACCACAGGAACAAACAATGTAATTACGAAACCTGTAAACTACTAACATTCAAAGTTCAAATGATTATTTTTTTACTGACAACAGACAAGAATATCACTTTGATTTTAGTAAATTACATTGAAGTTAATATGGGACCAAAGAAATTTATAGTTTTATTTTCTGTTGCTTATCATATATATCATGGCAATACTAGATTTATATATTTAAACAAGAATGTGTCCATAGTACACGGATGCCCCACTCGCACTTTCAATTTCTATGTTCAGTGGACCGTGAAATTGGGGTGAAAACTTTAATTTGGAATTAAAATTAGAAAGATCATATCATGGGGAACATGTGTACTAAATTTCAAGTTGATTGGACTTCAATTTCAACAAAAACTACCTTGACCAAAAACTTTAGCCTGAAGTGGGATGGACGAACGGACGGACGGACAGACGAACAGATCCACAGACCAGAGAACATACTGCTCCTCTACTATTGTAGGTGGGGCATAAAAAATATGTTTTACTAATGCATGGCAGCTTAAAATATACTAGTTAAGGTGTTGTATGAAGTGTATACTACTAATCCTATGAATTTCACAGTATTCATTTTTCACAATTTAATTATTGTCTGTAAGCCAACTTTTCCTTCCTCTGCTCAAAACAGGAGGGTTGGCAGGTATGTAAGGTTGTTTTGTAAAAATTAATCAATGAGAATTATGACAGTTAACCTGGTTATGTTTAGTGACATTGTTTTATCTTGTTAGAAATTTGATATTCCAAATATGTTGTAAGTGTATATTGTATTCTTCGTTGGTTATTTTTGTATTTTTTATTTTTTGGAATAAGCCATCATTCCAAATTGTTCTATTCATTTGTATATTTATTTTGTGATTTCTCTACTTATTATTGACTTATTTACATATTATTATCTTTTATATAGATATTCTGTTTTATTGAAAATAAAAATCTCAGTTAAGAATTTGGACTTTTTATAATTTTAAGTGAGTTTCCATGTGTTGCATACATAACTAGGGGCAGATACAAAGAATGATGAACTGACTGACAAGAGTTAATTAATACTAGAACCAAGAATACCAAAATAACCCAAACTGAATAATCATAAGAATGGATGACAAATGCGACAATACATGGTACCTATAGAACACAGAGGCATGATAATTAATTCATTGTGGAAGGAAGAGAAGCGACACACAAAATGAGGTCTTCTTGTTTAATAGTATAGATGCCCTGACTCTTTTTATGGAGGCAAATATATCTCCTACCCAACTCATTTGAAATTTTGAAAGAAGTATGTGTCCATACTTCGTGGATACCCGCATTTTAAAAATTTTGAAATACATGAACATTTTCTGTTCAGTGGACCGTGAAATTGGGGTAAAAAAATCCTCATATTTGGCATTAAAATTAGAAATATCATATCATAAGGAACATATGTACTAAGTATCAAGTTGATTGGAATTCAACTTCATCAATAACTACCTTTACCAAAAACTTTAACCTGAAGTGGGGAAGACAGACAGACAGACCAGAACACATAATGCCCATAAATGATGCATGTAGTAGATGAAAATTAATTGTTTGTGTATTTTTTTAAATGCACAAATTAGGTATAGTAGACAATACTGCTATATTGCTATGTAAAAGACCACAAGGAACTGAAAAAAACAAGCACATAGTTGAAGCCATACGGTGACCTATAGTTACTCCCTAATGGGACTTGTCTAATGGCAATCATACCACATCTTTTTATTTTTGTATATGTTACCATAAAATAAATTTCTCTTTTAACTTCCTACTTCAGAACATATTTGTTCAAAGAGTGTTTTTCATGTTATTTCAATTTGACTATGTCTGAAAAAAGTTTATCACAAAAGTGCAAATTTTCGGTCAAACATTGTATTACAATAGTTTGTGGTAGATAGCACAATGAGAATAATGTGTTATAACAAGGTACAAGAACTACATGTTGAGTTGGATGCTAGTTCACAAAGTCACAGTATACAAGAAGACATGACCTTATTCTGATTCTGAGCTGCCTAGTCTTTCTTGTTACTCCTCAATGATAATGCTTAGCAGAGAAGCAGCAAGGAAAGCAAGGGAAAAGAATGGTGAAAGATACCAAAGGGACATTCAAATTCATAAGTGGAAAATTCACTGACAACGCCATGGCTAAAAAATACCCAAAGTAAACAAAAAACAACATAAGATATCAATTCAACTTTAAGTTCCATAATATAAAATGACAACTCTAAAAAGGTCTGTACAATTGAAGTTTAAAACACTACATGCAGGAATAAGCCCACAAAACAAAAACCTCATTGTGTAGTATAATTTAATTGAAATCACAGATACGCATATTATCACAATGGTACTAAAAAAACAAAATTATAGATCAGTCTTAACATCCAACCATAAAATAAATTTGCTTTATGATCTTCATAAATGACCAAAATATAAATGTTTAAGATCATGTTATAACAACAGTATATGAATTTACTCAGTTTGATTAAATATATATAAAAGGATAAAAAGAACATCAGTTATTGTTCAGTTCTGTTTTTCAAACATTTATGATGTTAATTTTCAAGTTGTATAAAGTCAAAGAATAATGATTGTGCATATTTTCTAACACCCAACAATGGGTTTCTTGAAATCGGTTAGTTCAGACTTTAATGAAAACACACAATTTTCACAGCAAATCATTCAAAACCAACAATAAAACAATATAAATTAATGTCACTTCTTAAATCAGTCGAATGCCATGTTCTAGACAATAATTAGTTTAACTGAAACTGCAAATTTTCATTTCATTATGATGTTAATCATGTCCATTTTTGGTATTTTTTTAAATTATTAAAACTTTAACAAAATAATTGCATTAGTTTCTTACATTGCAGTAAATTTCATTGTTATTTATTTAATATTTATCAAATAGAAAAAAATATGAATGGAAAAAAAATGATTATATTAAATCTACAATTACAATTTGTGTGACACAAAAGAGTGACTATAAATTAATGTACAATGCTATTGAAAAAGTCTCTTTCCATCTGTTTAAAGCTTATTTTGCAGTTTGCTGGACACAAGAGATCTGACTTTCTGTGGAAGTCCTAAATCTTCACATTCCTGGAATATACAGACAGTTGATTAACATGACAAAAAGAAAATACATATCAAACTATTTACTGACCACAGTAAGCTATAATGCATATATAAAGTTACCCTCTCTACAGCACTCACTCACATTGCAAGAAAAAAATGTTTAATAAACTGCTGACATAAAAAAAAAAAATCTGTATGTAATTTTTATAGTTTAATACAAAAAGTGAAATTAAAGGGCCACTAGCTGTCAAAATCATATTCATTGATTTGACTCAAACTCTCATATTTGATTTATAACATACTTAAACACATATCCAAATTACAATTAGTCTGAAATAAACAGTTAACCATGCATATACACTTTACTAGAAAATACATATACAAAGATAGTGACCTCGTTCAATTTTCTCAGTCCCAGTTTCATATCCGTCAGGACATTAGTCAGTACAAAGTTGAAGTTGGTCAGGTCAAGTTTTCTGACTTTTACAAATGTGTTTTTCAAATTTTTACTCTTGTATTTATTAATGAAATATTGTCATCTTGCTTGGTTCTAAAGCCTTTCAATAATAACAAGAATGTGTCCTCAGTACACAAATGCCCCACTCGCACTATCATTTTCCATGTTCAGTGGACCGTGAAATTTGGGTAAAAACTCTAATTTGGCATTAAAATTAGAAAGATCATATTATAGGGAACATGTGTACAAAGTTTGAAGTCGATTGGAATTCAACTTCATCAAAACCTACCTTGACCAAAAACTTTAACCTGGAGCGGGACAGACGGACGGACGCTACGACAGACGAACGGACGCACGGATGAACAGACGCACAGACCAGAAAACATAATGCCCCTCTACTATCGTAGGTGGGGCATAAAATCAAGAATGTGTCCCAAGTACAGGAATGTCCCACTCGCACTATCATTTTCTATATTCAGTGGACCATGAAGGAGGGGTAAAAACTCTTAATTTGGTATTAAAATTTGAAAGATCATATCATAGGGAACATGTGTACTAAGTTTCAAGTTGATTGGACTTCAGCTTCATCAAAAACTACCTTCACCAAAAACTTTAACCTGAAGGGGGACAGACCGACAAAAAAATGAACGGACGCACAGACCAGAAAACATAATGCCCCTCTACTATCGTAGGTGGGGCATAAAAATATTTAACCTTCTCACTCCGGTCTGGTCAATCCTCGGAACATTGTCAGGACATAATTTAAGGCATTAGTGTTACCAATTTGTATCTCATGAAAAATACCCAAGAGTTAAAATTAAGAAAGTGTAAATTGATACTAGCTATCAAAATGAATTAAAAAGTTGACTCACCTCTTCAAAAGCTTTAGCTGATCCATATCCTCCTAGGTAACCATTTAAACGGGAAGCAACAGGGGAGGTAATTAGCTCTTCATTAGTAAGATTGAGGCTATCTAATATCTCATGATACTTTCTCAATTGGTACTTTTGATGGTAACTAAAAGAATAAAAGCAAAAATGAAGTTAATTTGAAAATAAAATAGTTCAACTACTGTACAATGTTTTTCTAACGCTGAGGTAGTGAGTTCCAATCCTGTACAAATCTTAATTGACTTGGAGTGTAAGTTTTCCTGTCAATTGTTGTGGTTTTCTCTGGGCTTCCTCCACTACTAAAAACTGACTACAGATTAAGCCAATTGAGATGGTAGTGGTGTTAAACACCAACAATAAATCAATCAATCAGCTGTGCAAACTTCTTTTCTGTAAGGCATAAATGGATTTAATGATACAATTTCAGGATGGGTGGGGTAGGTACCAAATTAACTGTTTTTTATAGCTCACTAAGAGATCAACACAACAGTAGTGCAACAGGAAAAGCAGCATAGGCACTGGTACATATGTATACATATATGAGTTGTTTATGCTTTGACCTCTTATTTGAGTTATTTATATTTGTAACCTTTAATCTCTTATATGAATTGTTTTTGTTTGTAAGCTTTCACTACTTATATGAGATGTTTATAAGCTTTAACTTCCTACATTTGATGACATTTAATGTGCATTAACTTTCCACATGTGTGGTGCATGTTTGTAAAGTTGAGCCTCTATAAAGATTGTTGTTGTCTCAAAGGTACTGTGGATTCATTATTGTTCGTGGATCACCATTTTTTGTGGATTTCATGTGTAAAGGAGTTTTAGGAATTTAAATATTAAAGAACTAATTTTCTTATGGCTTGTATGCTGACTTTGACAAAAACATAAAATTGATTTTCCCAATTATACAATTATTTCTCAATTATACAATTATTTCCCAATTATACAATTATTTCTCAATTATACAATTATTTCCCAATTATACAATTATTTCTCAATCCACCTAAACTTGTACCAAGGGTCCAAATTTCACAATATGAATTACTGCGGATTCATTATTTTTTGTGGGGTAACAATTTTCATTGATTTAGTGGGTACAGATAAACCATGGATTGAAATGATCACTGAATTACACATTTTCTAAAAGGTTGTATGCAGACATTGGCCAAACCAAGAAATCAAATATCCACAAAAATGCAAGTTTTGCTCAATCCACAAAATTTGGTGCCCACGAAAATAAATGAATCCACAGTATTTGTATATGTCTTTAGTATATCTTACTCTTCTGCATCATAAAATGTATCAGCTTTCTTTATCTGAGTTACTATTGGTCGTACCATTTCCTTCTGCTGTTCTTTCTTTGATTCTTCTGCTTCTATTTTCTGTTTAGTGTTATGATAAAAGATGGCTGACATGTACTGGGTTCCGTGAGATGAAGTAGGATTGTGGAATGACCAGAATTTATTCAGCAGGTCACCATAGCTTATTTTACTGGGATCATACTCTAAGCTGATACTCTCTGTATGATCTCCACTACAAAATAGTTTACAGTTGAAATCAGTTCATTACAATTTGAATGTAGTATATATAAAATTTAACATTTTGAGCATAATATTCTCCCTATCTTACCTACATTGTATCATTCATTCATTTACATGTCTTTATGACCTTACCAATCTAAATTAAATGAATCTACAGTTAAAACATATTATTCATTTCTGGCAAAATTAAATGATAAAATATAAGAACATGCAACTGTTTTTCAGAGTAAAAGTTATTCCTATTTTCCCACAAATTGTAAACCAACTAGTTTTTGTGTGCAATTTATTTTAGAGTATAAAACTATTGCAAATATATAAATTGTCTTGAATATGAAAAATTGGATTTTGGTTTACTTAACTACGTAATGAAATTAAATCGCTGCGAAATTGGCTAGAATAGGCAGAACGAGAAATAAAATATTCACAAACATAAGTTGGTTTACAGCATGTTTCAAGAAATTTTAATGAACAGATTAGAATATATTTGTTGTTATCTATACAAAGGTAAATATCATTTAGAGAATAAACCAAAAACATATAAAATTCAAAATTTAACACTCATTTGTTGAAACCAAGTGATAAAATAAAGCAAGTGTTATTCTTTTCCATAACATAGTGTGCAGCAGGCAACTGCTAACCGTTTTTGTGCTATATGAGTTATGAATGTCACAGTAACATATAAAGCCTGCATAAGGCATCATAAGAATAAATTTGACCAAATAAATTATAACTCACATATCTTTTAAGCTGTAATCAAGGTAATATAATAAAAATTTATAACAGACTAATCCTTTATCAGATCAATATAATGTCTTACATGTTACGATAGGTAGCATTCTTGGTGGCTCCACCTGTGAATCCCACTTTGGTTCTGACCACACCAGGTAGACATCCAAACTGGGCCTCAGGGAACCAGAATCAGCTCAGGGCAAAAGTTGCCTTACATAACCTCCCTTCTTCTAGTGGCATAGTGAAGATACTCTACAAATATAAAACCTTTGTATTCTCTAGATAAATCATTTAGGCCATTGTGATTGAGGAGTGGTTCTGAAAAATGCTCACTACGTCATAAAGTGTAAATATACTTTAAAATAATGGTGCTTCACCCAAGAAGTACTCTTCAATGGTTATCTTTTGTCATTTGTGAGACTTGGTGTTGTCTGTTGATGGCAGATTTTTTTTATAGTTAAATTTGTTCAAAGTTTTTTATACTCTTGATAATTTTGAACCTAACAAATGGTATGACATGTAAAAGTTTAAACAAATGGTACTAATACAAATGTAGCTTTAACAAACAGAGTTTCACCCTGATTTTATACTTTGACATATACAATGTATATACATATCATCGAGTAATGTGTTTTTGGACTAATAACAATTTTCACTTCTCACGGTTTTCAGTGGAGTTTTTATTCAGGTGTGTACTCAAAATTTTAAAAACATGTTCTATCGAATGTTTGTAGATATCTAGATTTATTTGTCAAGGCTAACTATGACTTTTTACTAATTCTGATTATTTTGCGATTTTCGTATGTCAAAAAACAGTGTCATATGTTTTCATATGAAGAAAAAACGGAATCAGTTCACAAACAGGAAATGACTATCAAATCCAGAAATGAGTAATTTATAAAGTTGTGGTTCTGGTGATTGCTTAACTCATAAAAAAGTTATTTAATTCTTTTCAGTATTAAAACTAAATAGTAAATAGTTTTTGGTTGATGTTTCATGCGCTGAAATTCTTACATTTTGATTTTTTTCAGATTGGCACTGGGTTTCTACAAAAGACCTTATTTCTGAAGTTTTAAAATTAGTGATTAAATGTAAAAAGCTAGGACTGTTTTTATCATTATATATTAAGGTTGTATAAAAAGAATTGTCAATAGAATGTTGAATGAATGGAGTTTGAACAATCCGATTTTATGTAAGAACCCAGTTAATCTTAACTAGCTGGTTTGTCACAAAAACTACAGAAAACATACATGACAGTCGCATGTCTTGAAGATGCAGTGTTTGACAGACAACCAACATAGCTGTACTTCATGTAACCATTCTGAGTTTTTCTCAACAACTATTCTGGTGATGCATATTTTTGACAGTAAAAAAAAATGGCTGAAACAGGTAAGTTTTACTAAATTTGTTCTAACATATTTTAACACGATTTTGAATATGATTTAAAATTGTGAAGTTGTAGTGTGGTTGTTGTTCCAAATATAGAAACCGAAAAACAAGTCACAAGCCTCCTCTTTTGTGAGAAAAATTTGGTTGATCATATTGGGAATCACTGAAGCATGACTGAAACCCCCCCCCCCCAAATTATGCATATTTTCCCAATAAAAAAGGGTAGAGGTTGTTTTGAAAAATGCCAACAATATCACTGAGAATTTTATGAACTACTGGACCGCAAACTTTCCATGAAGTAAATGAATGCTATTTGCAAAATTGTAAAGATCAAAGAGGAGAACAGAAGATCAAGGCAAAAAGTGTGAAGCATATCTGTACCATAATTCAGTGGCCATTTTAAATGGGGGGTTCCTAACTTTGGACAAAAGGGGGGGGTTCCAACTATATGGTGGGTCTCATTGGGGTCTAAGCGTGACGCGGGATTGCCGATTTTTCGTAAGCGTGAAAGTCAAATTATTGTGTCGTGAAAACGGGAAATGAGGTCTTGCGGGACCCGGGAAATGACAAAAAAATTAGAATTGCTTACGTACATAGTGTAAGCGGGATACAGGAATCTGACAAAACAGTAAGCGGGATCCGAGATCGGAACCCCCCTATATGTTCCCATTCGAATGCATTGATCGGCCAAAAAAGGGGGGTTCCAACACCGGAACCCCCCTGGATCCGCCACTGTATAATCTTCTTTATTCGTCTTGTCACAGAATGCTTGAAATGAGTTAGCCCATATTACATTTATGATTAGCGTCATATTCTTGTTTACCTATCTGAACTATAAATGGCTGTGTTTATATAATATCATTGTTGTCTGTTATGTCTGTTATTATTTGACCTAAACTTAGGCTAAAGAAATAAATCCATAATGACAATTATAATATAAAATTGAGGTTCTACCTGTTATACCCTTTAGATATTGTTTTTAGGTATACACTGTAACTTTTAGATGTCAAATTGTTTTATAGGTATACACTGTATTAACTTTTAGATGTCAAATTTCAGTAAATCTGTTATCAATTCATAATTTAAAGGAAAATAGTAAATTTAATAATCCAGGAACCAGTTCCCAACAAGATTAGCCTAAATTAATGAAATATTATTATATTAATTTTGAAGACAAAATACATCTATAGTTAATATTGTATTGCTTGTATTATTAAAAATACTTTTGGATTTCATCTTTACCTCTAATGTAGTTAAGAAAAGTATTGAGTATTATTTCTTCAATCTATGATTAAAGTGGAGTCAGATATAAAATCATGAAATTACACTTTTCCCTCAGACAAGATGGATGCCTGCTGAGTCCAGGCCCAGGTCGGAATTTGAAAACAACAAACAGCAGGGTAACATAAATTTTGTATCCTCTGAAATAAATTTGAAATTATTAACATAAATAATATGTATGACTGGTTCAAGAGTAAATCCATGTAACATGTTGAAATGACATAATTCAAATGATCAAATTATTTCCGTCGTGACCTCAGGCTCAGTAAATAATTTATTTCTGGTTAAATCGCACCCGGTATAGTCAAATCGGCACCGACGGCAATAGTTGTACTGATTTCGACACCCACGTTAAATATGTTGAATATTTAAACTTTATTGTCGAGCCTGTGAATTTAGTTGCAAAAGAGACTGGCACACATTCATGACATAATTTCTGTGGTCATTAATGTTGACAGGCGGTATCAGGTCCGTTCGCACCCAATACATTTTGACACTCTTCACCTTCACACCACACATGTTTGTCCCGTTATAGATAGTGTACCTTCAAGCTTCTTTTAAAATGAAAATAAATGCCCTGCATCTTTACCTGTTAACTGATTTGAGATGTAAACAAACACAAAAATAAAGCATTGTCATCATGGTCATAATCTCTCTTCATTTAGAAACCATGATTTTTTTCATAGCAATGCACTAACCAAAACATGATTAAGATTTATGTTCAACACAAAACAAAGACTGACAGATGTCAGAATCTCACTTTATTTAGGAACCATTAAAAAAATATATTTATAGCAATGCACTTACCAAAACTCGTTTACAAAATAATTTAAACACAAAACTAATAAAAATTGGTTGCTAAGGTCTAGGGTGCAAAAGTGAAAGGAGGCTCACAGCAATGGGCGTGAACGGCCCCAGATTTATTGGAGGCGGCGTCCAAATATGTAAAAGTTTTTGAAATTTAAATTGAATTCTAGAAGTTTCATTTATATATTGGTTTGTCAGATTTTGATATTGATATATTTGTAAGTGATAAAAAATAAGTTATCTTTATTTTTTATATCAGGTTCATTTACAAGTAAGTAATGGCATCACAAGAAAACAAAGATGATTCTCCCCAAGAGACTGTAGATATTCCACCACCTATACCTTCAGTCACAGAACCTCAGAAACAGATAGCCAGCCAAGCTCTACAGGAATTTGAAAAGAAGAACTATGGTGCCTGTTGTAATCTTACACACAAACTTTTTGTTGAACGTTCAATGGATCCTAAAGTGGTCCACAACAAAGCAGTAGCTGAATTTTATCAAAGTGGATTCTTGACTACAGATGAATTTAGACAGAGCCTCGATAAAGTTTGCCAGATGGTATGATTTAATTTCAAATATGTAAATTAAAAGTGTTATGTTATTGGGAACCGTTGCAGTGGTTTTGAGCAATTATGCTTCCCTTGAGTACTAGAGGTTGTAGTTTTCAACTTCTGGCCAGGTCAATCCAGAGACTTTAACTTGGTATTTGCTTTTCCACTAAGCATGCAGCATTTCATGGTTAGCAAACATTACTGCTTGGCTCAAGATTCATAATAATATATATGAACTGCTGAACTAGCTCATTAAAAATTGGGTTTAAAGATTTAAAAGTGCATGCAGTGTTGTATTTATTTATCTATTTATTGTGAACAGAGATAATCATAAATCTCTAATTATTGTTCAGAGAAATATTATAGGCTATACATGCTATAGCTGTAGTCTCTTATAATAAGGATATCAAGAGAATATATTTGGCAAATATTTCCCTGTTTTTAAACTGTTAAAAAGGATTGTTTGTTTTTTTTTAAACTGTAAATGTGGCTGGTACTGTATACTGAATCAAGTAATAACATCTGCCAGCTTGTCTCTTCTACAATGAAAATTATTGTAAATAAATGTGTGTGTGGACTTCAGGATATCATACTAATGAAATATATTAATTATTGGCTGATAATTAAGTTTGCTGATTACTTTGTCCGATGCCTCCTAAAGGAAATGTTACATTGGCGGTCATTCTCCATCCTGGTCTTTTTAGTAATCACATAGGAAGTTATTTCTAAAGCATTTTGTAGAAATCACCCAGGAACATAGTTATGGGTGTCTTGATGATGATATATTGCTATATTATAACTTTGTAGTAATATACTTGAATTTTTATTTTCTCAGGCTAACATCAGCATGGATAACAGTGACAGTTTAGAAGATGTGGATCATAGTGTATTGTATTTTAACCAAGCCGTTATATTTTACCATCTCAGACAGTATAAAGCAGCCACAAAAGTCCTTGACAAACTCTTTCAGTTTATCGAACCTATAGGTATTATGTACACCATAGTGTATTGTACTTTATCCATGACCATATGTGTAATGTAAATTAATCACTGATTTTAACATTAAAAGTTGATTTTCATCATTGTTCCTCTACTATCAGTCAAATTGCTTTTATTAAGGTTATTATTTGACAATGTTTGAGTTGATTTTGGTATAACTTATTTTTGGATGTAAACACATCTTCTGATTGGCAGACGTTGTTATGTTTATCAGCTCATAGACATAATTTTGTCATGTGACCATGACATCATCACGTTTTTCCATGATTTACTCCGGTTTGATATGGAAATTAGAATTAACTTATAAGAAATGACTGTAATATTTTTTTTGTCTTCGAAATAACATAAATGTGGTGCACACTTTAAAAAAACAACACTACAGGGGTTATTCAGTGTGACCACTATTTGATGTTATATCTTTAGATTTATTGATTCATACTGAATTTAACACCCAAGTAAATTTTCCAATACCTCCTAAACATATCTATCCTATTTTTAATATATATTAATTCCATTTTGATAAGTTTTTATTTTTACAGTTATCATGCTTGAGGACAAGTTGAACTGTGTTATAGTAGATTACTTATGTTTTTAATGGTCAAACGCTTATTGTTACAAAAACTAACTGTCTATTTGTTTATTTTCAGAAGAAAATTTGGCAAAGAAAGCAATAATGTTACTTGTTGAACTATATCTGTGTACTTTTCAAGTAAGTCACTATATCACATTGATTCATTAGACAGTTTATGCATTGATCTTCAAATGAGCTCAATTCAGGAAAATTTTTGGCTTTATTTGTCCAGTCTGTGAATGTAAAATAAGAAGATGTGGTATGATTGCCAATGAGACAAATCTCCACAAGGGACCAAATGAAACAGAAATTAACAACATCGGGTCACCGTATGGCCTTCAACAATGAGCAAAGACCATACCGCATAGTCAGCTATAAAAGGCCCTGAAAGGACTAATGTAAACAATTCAAATGAGAAAACTAGCAGCCTAATTTATGTACATACAATGAAGGAAAAACAAATATGTGACACATCAACAAAAGACAACCACAGAATTACAGGCTCCTGACTTGGGACAGGCACACTCATACAGAATGTGGCGGGGTTTAACATTTAAGCGGGATCCCAACCCTCCCTTAACTTGGGATAGTGGTATAACAGTACAACATAAGAACGAACTATAAAAATCAGTTGAAAAAGGCTTAACTGATCAGATGAATAGATTAATAAAACAAATGGAACTACATCTAACAAAAATACATATTATCTTTATTTATTTTTCTTCTTACAGCCAGAGAAAGCGATGGGAATGTTAAGTTATGCAGAGAAGAATGTATTTAATACTGGGAAATCAGGGGGAGATAAAGAAGGGAAGGATAAAGACGACAACATGGCTGATGACCCAACAAAAACAAAACTTAGTCTGGTGAGATAGGTTATGTTTGTAATTTAAATATCTATTTTTTATTTAATTTGAATTTTATGCCCCACCTATGAAGTAGAGGGGCATAATGTTTTCTATTCGTTCATATGTTTGTTTGTCCGTCTGTCCCGCTTCATTTTAAAGTTTTTGGTCAATGTAGTTTCTGATGAAGCTGAAGTCCAATAAACTTGAAACTTAGTATACATTTCCTATGATATGATCTTTTTAATTTCAATGCCAAATTAGAGTTTTTAATCCAAATTTCACAGTCCACTGAACATATAAAATTATAGTGTGAGTGGGGCATCCATGTACTATTGACACATTCTTGTTTTTTTTTAAATGCCATACTTTATCCCTCAATACCACACTAGATTAAAGGGAGGACATCAAAGATAATGTATAGGTTATCTTGATATATTTCTAATATCCACAAAAGTCAATCACTGAAGTTTGGAAGTTGTATATTCTTTAGTAATTTCGTCCACTGTGTCATTAATATTTACATTTAATAGTTAGCATGAACATGTCTTTCGATATTTTCACATGAACCAATGCTATTCCATATTTTCACATGAACCAAATTGAATGCTATTTCATATTTTCACATGAACCAGAATATCTCTACATGAATGTTTTACATACAGTTTAAACACCATCTCTTATATATAATTTCATGTTTATATATCATGAATGTAATTTGTGTTTTTTATTTTTATTTCAGTACAAAACAAGATGTTTATTAATGATGAAATCAATGAAGTCTAGTAAAAGAGAAATTAAAGCATTAATTACAGCACATCCTATGGTAATGAGACTTATTCTATATTTTTTTTTTATCAACATGGCTACTTCTATTTATTTACTCATTATAACTGAAGGGAACAGTTTTGTTAATCCCTAACTTAATAGTAGTTTCACAATATTTTGTTATTGTATTTAGTTTTAACATTTTAATGACGGGAAAGACCATATACCGGTAATATACAAAATAGACCAGTAAATGGGTTTACCATTGATTTCCTTCTTAAATTGTTAGACACTAGTCATTTTCAGGCCCATTATAGCTTGCTGGTCAGTGTGAGCTAAGGCTCTGTGTTAAAGGTCCTACTTTGACCTATAATTCTTTACTTTTTACACATTATGACTTGGATTGAGAGTTGTCTCATTGGCACTCATACCACATCTTAATTCTTATCTATATAATCACAAAACAATTCAACAACAGAAACATATAACACAGTTAACAAAAAAATAAAGAAAAAAAGTTGTACAACCTGAAGAACTTGAATCATTTATAAACTTAACAATAATTATTGAGTAATGTGTACTTATTGCAGAATTAAATAGAATGACCAAGAAGATAGACTGAAAACTAGACAAAAGCTAAATAATATAACTGTTGCTGTTAACATACCTTATTGAAACAAAAAGTTCAAATTAGACCTGTAAATTCACCTTGAAAGGTATGGGAAAAAAGTTCAATTCTGATACTCTGCATACATTTTCACTGAACTAGTTCATTTTTATTTAGGGGCCATCTAAGGCCGACCTACAATGCAGGATTTTCACATTTTGTTGAAGACCCATTGGTGGTCTTTGGCTGTTATCTGCTCTGTAGTCGAGTTGTCTTTTTGACATTCCCCATTTCCATTCTCAATTTTTTTTCTTCAGAATTTATCGGTGCTGTATCTAAAGAGTAATTTCGAGTACATGAGAAGTAACCACAGGAAAGCTATGAAGATGATGGGTATAGCACCTTCCTCGTCCACCTTATTTACAGAAGCAGGAGAATGTCTACCTGTCATGTACCATAATAACATGGGATGTATTCACTTCTATCTGAGGAAACATCATCTGGGGGCATTCTACTTCAGAAAGGCTATACAGGAAAATGAGAATGCTCTTAGAGATATAACAAGGGGGGCTGAACATAGTAAGTAATGTCTACCTGTCATGTACCATAATAACATGGGATGTATTCACTTCTATCTGAGGAAACATCATCTTGGGGCATTCTACTTCAGAAAGGCTATACAGGAAAATGAAAATGCTCTTAGAGATATAACAAGGGGGGCTGAACATAGTAAGTAATATTAATGTCTACCAGTTATGTACCATAATAACATGGGATGTATCCACTTCTATATCAGGAAACATCATCTGGGGGCATTCTACTTCAGAAAGGCTATACAGGAAAATAAGAATGCTCTTAGAGATATAACTAGAGGGGCAGAACTAACTTAAATACTTGTCAAGTGAGAAGGAATTATTACACAGAGGTAAAAAGACATTGACAACAGCTCATTGAATTTTAATTTGCATGATACATGTTGTATTTTGAGTTACAGTTGTAGGATCTTTCTTTTATCTAATGATTTTGATAAACTTACCTACAAAATATATAAGGTATTTGTTGACCCTGACCACCTGCAAATTGTACATATAGACTGGAAACTTTAAAAAAAATGAATGTTATGATTGATGATTGAATTACTTGAATTAGTGGACTTTGAGTGAGTTGAAGTCATTAGTGCTATGGTCATTTAAATTGGGGTTTTCTTTGCATACATTTCTTGTGTATCAAAGGTTGGGGGTTGGTTGGTTAAGTATGAAATCTGTGTTAGATTTTAATTTTTGTGAGAAGAATGATATGTATCAATAATTGAGTTCAATTGAAAAATAAGTCCAGATTTTTTATTCAGTAGGTTATTATTTCCTGGATGTTTAAAATTTCATGTATTGTGATTTGAGTTTTTTAACTCTGACAATTTTGTGGTAACCATATCATATATGATGTAGCCTTGTAGAATATGTTTTAATCTTTCATACTTATTAATGCCCATATTATTGGCAAATATTTCTTTCAAGTTCAGCGTTTACTCATCTTAAACATTTTTATTTTAGATAAAAATTTATCAGGAAAACCTTTACACAGTATTGGCATGAGTCGTCACTATGAACTTTTATATAATATGGGAATACAAATGTTGCATTGTGGGAAGCCTGTTGCAGCATTTGATTGTCTAGTTGAAGCTGTTCAAGTTTTCAGAACAAATCCAAGACTGTGGTTGAGATTAGCTGAGTGTTGTATAATGACAAACAGAGAAGTAAGTCATATCAAAGTTCATTATAAACCTCTTCTTACAATAATGTATTGCGAACATGATAATGTCACATTTTTCGTAATATAATAATAAAAATGCGGCCGTAATTTCAGCATTTACAGTAGCTACACTATATGTTTGTTCATAGAATGTACTGTTCTTTGTTTATTATTTATACAACAAAACTGTTAAATATTAAAATTTTGATCTGCAGGTTGTAATTTAGTGAAATTGAGAATAGAACTCACTAATTAGTGTTTGTGAATATTTAAATCTGCCAGATAAGTGTTTTTTAAAGAAGGAAACTGTTGTGGTTTATTGCAGAATAATGATGATGACAGAAAACTAGAAAAAAGATTGGAAGTTATACAGGGGTCAGATGGATCAGGAATTCATCGTAAATTAAGATTAGGACCTGGTTTGAGAACTGATAGAGTGAGGTATGTACTTAAGACAATACAGACACAGCACAAAGATTGAAGGCATGTATTCATCAAACCAAATACATACAAATAAAATATAGAAGAAGCAGACAACCAAACAAGGACTTAAAATGAATTGGAAAATGTCAAAAATATGTCCCAGTTTTACTTGATCATGTTGATTTGTATTACAATGAAACTGGAGATACTTTAAGAATTAGCCACTGTTGAAATGGGATGTGCTAGATCATTGAAATAAATGTTGGTATGTAGACTTTTTTGAAGCCAGCAGGTTTTCTGTTTTAAACAGGATTTCGTAGTGTTATTCTTAAATCTATGCATATTCTTGATTTTATTTGTGATAATTTATTAAACCATTTCCTTATTTTTACTAGAAAAAAAATTGAGTGGATTTAGTGGAAATTCTATACCTAAAAATCAGTGAAAATGAAGATTAAAATAGTGTTGGGTAGTAAAAGCAGAATTTGTATTCTTTAATTTATGAATTGACAATTACAGTTTTTTTCCATTTTATTTACCAGTGTGAAACAATAGATAATATCATCATACATGGTGTATGAATGTAATAATAACCACACAAGTGTATAATATCATCATACATGGTGTATGAATGTAATAACAACCACACCAGTGTATAATATCATCATACATGGTGTATGAATGTAATAATAACCACACAAGTGTATAATATCATCATACATGGTGTATGAATGTAATAACAACCACACCAGTGTATAATATCATCATACATGGTGTATGAATGTAATAACAACCACACAAGTGTATAATATCATCATACATGGTGTATGAATGTAATAATAACCACACCAGTGTATAATATCATCATACATGGTGTATGAATGTAATAATAACCACACCAGTGTATAATATCATCATACATGGTGTATGAATGTAATAACAACCACACCAGTGTATAATATCATCATACATGGTGTATGAATGTAATAATAACCACACCAGTGTATAATATCATCATACATGGTGTATGAATGTAATAATAACCACACCAGTGTATAATATCATCATACATGGTGTATGAATGTAATAATAACCACACCAGTGTATAATATCATCATACATGGTGTATGAATGTAATAACAACCACACAAGTGTATAATATCATCATACATGGTGTATGAATGTAATAACAACCACACAAGTGTATAATATCATCATACATGGTGTATGAATGTAATAACAACCACACAAGTGTATAATATCATCATACATGGTGTATGAATGTAATAACAACCACACCAGTGTATAATATCATCATACATGGTGTATGAATGTAATAATAACCACACAAGTGTATAATATCATCATACATGGTGTATGAATGTAATAACAACCACACAAGTGTATAATATCATCATACATGGTGTATGAATGTAATAATAACCACACCAGTGTATAATATCATCATACATGGTGTATGAATGTAATAATAACCACACCAGTGTATAATATCATCATACATGGTGTATGAATGTAATAATAACCACACCAGTGTATAATATCATCATACATGGTGTATGAATGTAATAACAACCACACACGTGTATAATATCATCATACATGGTGTATGAATGTAATAATAACCACACAAGTGTATAATATCATCATACATGGTGTATGAATGTAATAATAACCACACCAGTGTATAATATCATCATACATGGTGTATGAATGTAATAATAACCACACCAGTGTATAATATCATCATGCATGGTGTATGAATGTAATAACAACCACACAAGTGTATAATATCATCATACATGGTGTATGAATGTAATAACAACCACACCAGTGTATAATATCATCATACATGGTGTATGAATGTAATAATAACCACACCAGTGTATAATATCATCATACATGGTGTATGAATGTAATAATAACCACACCAGTGTATAATATCATCATACATGGTGTATGAATGTAATAATAACCACACCAGTGTATAATATCATCATACATGGTGTATGAATGTAATAACAACCACACAAGTGTATAATATCATCATACATGGTGTATGAATGTAATAATAACCACACCAGTGTATAATATCATCATACATGGTGTATGAATGTAATAATAACCACACCAGTGTATAATATCATACATGGTGTATGAATGTAATAACAACCACACAAGTGTATAATATCATCATACATGGTGTATGAATGTAATAATAACCACACCAGTGTATAATATCATCATACATGGTGTATGAATGTAATAATAACCACACCAGTGTATAATATCATCATACATGGTGTATGAATGTAATAATAACCACACCAGTGTATAATATCATCATACATGGTGTATGAATGTAATAATAACCACACCAGTGTATAATATCATACATGGTGTATGAATGTAATAATAACCACACAAGTGTATAATATCATTATACATGGTGTATGAATGTAATAATAACCACACAAGTGTATAATATTATACATGGTGTATGAATGTAATAATAACCACACAAGTGTATAATATTATACATGGTGTATGAATGTAATAATAACCACACAAGTGTATAATATTATACATGGTGTATGAATGTAATAATAACCACACAAGTGTATAATATTATACATGGTGTATGAATGTAATAATAACCACACAAGTGTATAATATCATCATACATGGTATATGAATGTAATAACAACCACACCAGTGTATAATATCATCATACATGGTGTATGAATGTAATAATAACCACACCAGTGTATAATATCATCATACATGGTGTATGAATGTAATAATAACCACACCAGTGTATAATATCATCATACATGGTGTATGAATGTAATAATAACCACACCAGTGTATAATATCATCATACATGGTGTATGAATGTAATAATAACCACACCAGTGTATAATATCATCATACATGGTGTATGAATGTAATAATAACCACACCAGTGTATAATATCATCATACATGGTGTATGAATGTAATAATAACCACACAAGTCACAGTTAAAGAACCAACTTTGTTAACTAGCCAACAGAGAGGAACATAGATGGGAAACAGTATATAAAAATTAGTATCTTGTAAATTAGATGCTGAAATATGATAAACTTTTTCATATGAAATCTTAATATTCTTTTTACTTTTATTTCAGTCCCGGAACACCAGCTATTCCAGCATCCACATATGAGTTTGCAGCTTTGTGTTTACGTAATGCCCTGATGTTACTACCTGAAGAAACACAGAAAAGTGACGTAACAAATTCAGATGATCAGGATACCATGTATGTATTTACAGGGGAAAAATAGAAGATTCTATTGAGTGCAATACTTCGAACACAAGCAAAATTTCTTAACCAGTTTAATCAGAAAATATTGTAGAAATTGAAAGAAGCTGATACTAAATGTAGTTTCTGAGTTACAGATTTCCTTATATGATGAAATGTGGTACCCAATGATGATTGTTTTCATGTTTTGTCATTTAAACTATTTGAACTACATCTGTAACAAGTGTTAAAAAGTACCAATACATAAAATAGTGTTGTTTTTTTTTTTTATCATAGAACAGAATGTCATTAGCATTGCTCCACATTCTTAGCTTGAAATGTATACCACAATGCAGGATAATATAACAGTATATTGCTATTTCAGAAAACCAAACCCTGAGTCATTACTGGTTCCTGCTCCTCCTGGTAACCCTATGAAAAGTATTGAAGTTGCTAACCTCAGGTAATTGCTAAACTTAAGATCTAAATGATAACATAGGAAAGGTAATGCTGTTGCACAATGGTTAAAGTGCCTGATGATAATGTCTAACCTGTTGAGATCCGCCCTGGAACTTATTTAAATATGATGTGGTTTTAAGTTTCTTGCTCCATTTATAATGTTTCTTGATATCTGTTCTGAATATATCTATATATGAAAGGTATGTATAGATTATAACATGCCCTTTTCAATATATCATTGTATCAATGTATCATCCCAAGGCTTTAACTGAGGGCCTATATGGGTCGAGGGATGATACCAGGGCTAATATGAAAAAGACATGTTATAATCTATTTATCATATATTTTTTTTAAAAAAAGAGAAAAAAAGTTCAATACTAATATTTAAATGAAACATAACAGGTAAAATCTTAAACATTTTATGACAAAAGTGTTATCAATTCGCGTCAAGGATGCAATGACGTCCCATCATTTGGAATCAGGGCACAATAACCAATAACCTCTTTTGCCCTGGGCAATTTTGAGGTTATTACATATGCAAAACCCAACGTATTCGCAACAAATATGTGATAACTGTAATTATTGATAATTTCTTGGTCGAAGTCTCAGATTGTTATCTATTTATAATTCATCTAGTGGTGAGTTATTCTTTATGGATGCTAGTTATCTTGTAAGAAGTTATATGTTATGCAGAGGCCGATTTAAGAGGGGATGTTTAAGACAGCATATATGTTTTGATTGGAAACAATATAATTTCTTGATATTGCAAAAATTTATTGAAAATCATTTATAAACAGAACATATAATTACATTGTTTATATAGAATAAGAGAAGATGTTCCCAGAACCAGAGCATTAATTTTGTTCAGCTTGATATATTTTGTTTCCTGGATTGTAGACAGTCAGGAAGATTTATTACGCAGGTCATAATTTATAGACATTTGGTTTCTTAGAAAATTCTTAAACTGATTAAAGCTGGGTCATGTGGGTCAAATATATACATAATTATAAGAAAAAAAATAGATTTTTGAGAAAAAGATACTGTTGAACATTAAGTAGTGGTTAGGTAAAATTTTATCAAATCTTGTGCACATTAATATATATATGTACATTTTACATAAAACAGGTGTTCAGTGTTAGCAGCTGCTGCATATGTAGGAATATGTTTGAATGATTTCACCATGGCATTACAACATGCAGAAAATCTACTCAAGCAACCAAGACTGTCAGGAGCACAGAGGTACTTATATTACAAGATAGCAGGATAATCAGTTGAATTGGCAAACATTAGGTTTATACAATTTTTCTTTAAATTTCATATAAGGATGTTCCCTACACTGTTTCATATAACAAACTTTTTAAACTAAAATTGAGAATGAAAATAGGGAATGTATCAAAGAGATAACAACCCGACCAAAGAGCAGAAAACAGTTGAAGGCCAACAATGGGTCTTCAATATACTGTGGATTCATTTTTTTCTCAACTTTCCAAAAGGAAATGTGAGCTTTTGCCATCACTTGGCGTCCGTCGTCGTCCGTCCGTTGTCGTCGTCTGTCCGTCGTAAACTATTTCAAAGATCTTCTCTTCTGAAACTACTGAACCAATTCAAACCAAACTTCATCTGATTGATTCCTAGGGTATCTAGAATAAAGTTTGTGTTTTAATTCCCATTTTATCAAAAAACATGGCCGCCATGGCTAAAAATAGAACATAGGGGTAAAATGCAGTTTTTAGCTTATAACTCAAAAACCAAAGCATTTAGAGCAAATCTGACATGGGTAAAATTGTTTATCAGGTCAAGATCTATCTGCCCTGAAATTTTCAGATGAAGCTGACAACCCGTTGTTAGGTTGCTGCCCCTGAATTCGTAATTTTAAGGAAATTTTTCTTGTTTTTGGTTATTATTATGAATATTATTATAGATAGAGATAAACTGTAAACAGCAAAAATGTTCAGCAAAGGAAGATTTACAAATAAGTCAACATGACCGAAATGGTCAGTTGACCCCTTTAGGAGTTATGGCCCTTTATAGTCAATTTTTAACCATTTTCCGTAAATCTTAGTTATCTTTTACAAAAATCTTCTCCTCTGAAACTGCTGGGCCAAATTTAACCAAACATGGCCAAAATCATTACTAGGGTATTTAGTTTAAAAATTGTGTCTGGTGACCCGGCTAACCAACCAAGATGGCCGCCATGGCTATAAATAGAACATAGGGGTAAAATGCAGTTTTTAGCTTATAACTCAAAAACCAAAGCATTTAGAGCAAATCTGACTGGGGTAAAATTGTTTATCAGGTCAAGTTCTATCTGCCCTGAAATTTTCAGATGAATCGGACAACCCGTTGTTGGGTTGCCGCCCCTGAATTGGTAATTTTAGGGAAATTTTGCTGTTTTTGGTTATTATCTTGAATATTATTATAGATGTAAATAAACTGTAAACAGCAATAATGTAATGCTTGGGGTATACAATGTTTTTTTATACTTTCATCATAAATTATATTATGAACACGAGACAAACGAGACATTTCAGTGTGTCCAATCTTGTTTTTGCTTTTGAAGAAGATATGACAGAATCGAAAAACCATTTATATAAATTGAAAACCCAAAATAATCATTGATGGAAGATTTAAGCAAAAAATTTAAGGTGAGCGATTCAGGCTCTTGAGAACCTCTTGTAATTCGTGGTATACCAATTTTCCATGGGTTTCGTGGGTCACAGCAAACCACGAATTTAAGAATTCAACGAAGAATCCAGAGAAATGTGTATGGAGTCGGATGTTTATTTCCGGTTACGTTATGCAGTTTTAGTATAGTGTTGACTAGCGATAAACATTGTAACATAACACACGTTTTTTATTGAAGGAAGATACAAGTATTTTAATTAAATCAATAATATATATATCGAATATCAGTGATACTTTACTTTTTAAAATTGATAAAAACTGTTCATGGAAACTGCAAGTTGTTAATTACCGTGTCATAGTTTGGTTTACTAGTGATTTTAAAAAATCAATAGGATTAAGTATGGGGAAAATAAATGAAGCCACAGTAGCAAAAAATCCAACATCCAGAATTGTGCTTCAGCTGACCCCTTAACAAAATATATACTATATCAGTGATAATGAACATCATACTAAACTCTGAAATATATAAAAGAAACTAAAATTAAAAATCATACCAGACTAACAAAGGCCAGAGGCTTATTGGGACAGACACAAACATGCGGCGGGGTTAAACATGTATTTTGAGATCACAACCCTCCCTTATACCTCTAGCCAATGTAGAAAAAACAAACACACAGTAAAAGACTGCTATAAATTGATACCTTTGCAATACAAGAATCATTTTTTTAAATCATTATGTATGCTATCATTCTTATTCTCTCCAGATATCTAGGTCATTTATATATGGCAGAAGCACTTGTAGCATTAGACAAAATAGCCGATGGTATACAACATTTAAATCCTGAACTTGTAACCGATATCAATACATTACCACCTGAACCTAAATCTGATCAAGGTAAGAGATTAATAACTTTTGTTTGTAGAGAGGGCCAGAAAATAAACATTAACACTTTCCTTACAAACATTTCTAATACTTTTATATCAGAGAAACAGGTCTAATCGGGGGAAACTTAAATGATGAATACTTTTACATTGTATCCTATATATTTCCAACATATTTGATCATAATTTGTTACAAATATTACACATTTCAATGCTTGTTTATACCATTTGTTTTTGTATCAATCAAAACATGAAGGTTTTCAATCTAACGAGAAAAATCTGAAATTGGGAACCATTTCGCAGTGATTTATCATTCTATATTAATGTATGGGCAAGTGGGGTATGTGAGCTTTCTACGTAAATGTTCTTTCCTTTGAAACATAGAATTAAATAGAAGCAGTCATCTTATCATGCTTATATTGCCTCATTTGTCCATATAAGATTTTTGGGGTAAAGATTGCATGAAATGTAATCAAAACCTTTATGGGACTGACTTGTTATTTTCTTCTTCTAGGGTTTATCGCTACTTTTGATAGTTCAAACACAATAGTGCTGTGATGTGAGCAGTCTTTAGATCATATCCAGTGAATGTCATGCATATTGAAGTTACAATATGATGTGTATTTGATTTACCATATTTTTTTTTTAGAAAACTTTTTTATCAAAAATTACATGAACAAAGGAAGATAACTCCAACTCAAATTCATTATCTGCCTAGTAAAATATTATTTTCACATTTAATTTCCAAATGAAAGCAATCTTTACCCCTCAGTGCTCACATGCACGTTGATTTGTTTGTAACCAATAGTTTTAACACAAATGTAGACCACTTACCATTAATGATTTGATTATTTTAAAACCCTTGGAGTAATATATATATTTTCCTTTAATTTTAGATAAAAATGAAAAGAATGAGAAAACAGAGAAAGATAAAGGAGATAAAGATCAAGAAACAGAGGTCAAAGGTATAATCTAAAATTATAAGCTTGAAAATTATTTTGTAATGCAGCAGATATTTACATTAACAAACATGTCATATTTCTTTTAGAAGCATAATTACTCTTAAGCAGGCCCGAGATCACAGTTATTTTGCAGTGCATTTCTTTTAGACAATAAATTCAAATTAAAAAAATTTCACCTGCTCTTTCTCAAAAAGATCTTTACAGTGTAGTGTACTACCAGCGAGACAAATAATATCAAAATTATAGAAACTTCATCCAGCTCTAACTCAAAATATTGACAATTCTGTGTTAAGGGGTGTAAAATTCAGTTTGACAGCTTCAGACGTGATAAAATTTGACCTTTTTGAACTGGACCAAATCACTACTCAACATTAAGATTCGGCACCCAAATTTTTTTAACATGTAATTACATTCCCCTACTTAATATTTCATGCATTTAATATCAAGAAATAAATTGGGAAAGTGTATCAAATAAAACATGCGCAAGTTATACACTGTTTACACTAGGGACTATATTCGTAGACAACGAAAACCAAAGGATGATAACTGTGTCCTTGGACCAGCAAGAGATTGAATTTCGATTATAAATAAAAAATCCGACGAAGACGTTAATGTATGGAGATTCTTTTAAATGCAGACGGTCATATCCTTATTGTTGTTTTGCACATCATAGTGCTGTTTTGTTTCAGGCATTGTGAGAAAAACAGAATTCCCATTAAAAATCTTACCACTTCTCCATGCGAGTCTCCACATGAGATTAAAAAAAGATAACTTAGTGTAGCTTGATCATATCATAAAATCTTCTGGGCTGCAAATGGTAACATAACTTACTGGTAGTATATTTGCTTTGTTTTTTCAGGTTCATTTTATCCCTGGTCACCTCGTGACTTGACTAGAGCTAAGGCTATAATGCAGTATAACCTTGCCACAGCCCATGCTATCAGAGGAGAGTATGATAAAGCCATGGCCAATCTTGTAGAGGTATGATATTCATCTCTTTTATTTGTTTTAAAAATGAAAAAAAGATATTTCAATTTAAAAAAAAATGAAAATGACATTGTTAATACAAGTACAAATAATGAGCATGAACACCTGTCAGCAACAGATAAAAAACCACAGCCACATAATAGCACAATGACAAATGTTTCTCTCACATTAAGGATCTTGTCTATGGAATTCCAGATTTTGACTTCAAAACTAAGATGATTCATGAATACAAATATTATCAAACAAACCTAAAGCCAGGGTTTTATTTAGCAACTGCTTTATCTCTGATATAATTAACTAATAAATGATTTAATACAGATAAAGAATGTAAATTTGCAAGTGCTAGAACATGTATATGACCAAAAGACTACCCCTTATTAGCAGCTGAGGGGAGATTTGTTGTCAATATAATTGAATTTTATGCGACTCATACAAGTTAAAGGTTTATTTTGATATTGAACCAGATTTAATCCACCAATTTCTATTTAAGAAAATGTCTGCACCAAGTCAGGAATACAACAGTTGTTTTCCATTCTTTTGATATGTTTGAGCTTTTGATAAAAGACTGTCTGGTATTTTTGTTATTATACTTTTTTAACAACTCTTTTCTGTTATGATTGTATTATTTATTAGTTTTATTTTAGAAATTTTGGTTCAATTAATTAAGTGCAACTAAAAGTGATCAAATTAGTTCCTCATAGGGGCAAGAACATGACAGACATGAATTATTTAAATGCAAAAGATGTTTTGTCATTTTGTTTATTTTCTTTGGTTACATCTTCTGACATCAGACTCGGACTTCACTTGAACTGAATTTTAATGTGCGTATTGTTATGCGTTTACTTTTCTACATTGGCTAGAGGTATAAGGGGAGGGTTGAGATCTCACAAACATGTTTAACCCCGCCGCATTTTGGCGCCTGTCCCAAGTCAGGAGCCTCTAGCCTTTGTTAGTCTTGTATTATTTTAATTTTAGTTTCTAGTGTACAATTTGGAAATTAGTATGGCGTTCATTATCACTGAACTAGTATATATTTGTTTAGGGGCCAGCTGAAGGACGCCTCAGGGTGCGGGAATTTCTCGCTACATTGAAGACCTGTTGGTGACCTCCTGCTGTTGTTTTTTTCTATGATCGGGTTGTTGTCTCTTTGGCACATTCCCTATTTCCATTCTCAATTTTTAACCGGATTTTTGTGACAAAAATGTCGGTTATTGATTTGGGGATGTATGGCGGGCGGCCAGTCGGGCGGCCGGCAACCAAATGTTGTCCGTGCATTTACTCATGAACCGTTCAACCAAAGCTTTTCAAATTTTAATATGTTGTTACAGACAACGAAATGAAGGTCAAGTTCAATAATGACGATTTTGACTTTTACCGTTCAGGAGTTATGGTTCTTGAAAGATTGAAAAATGGCATTTCCAGTCGTGTCCGTGCATTTACGCATGAACTGTTCAACCAAAGCTTCCCAAATTTTAATATGTTGTTACTGATGACAAAATGGAGGTCAAGTTCAATAATGACGATTTTGACTTTTACCGTTCAGGAGTTATGGTTCTTGAAAGATTGAAAAATGGCTTTTCCAGTCGTGTGCGTGCATTTACTCATGAACTGTTCAACCAAAGCTTTTCAAATTTTAATATGTTGTTACTGATGACAAAATGGAGGTCAAGTTCAATAATGACGATTTTGACTTTTACCGTTCAGGAGTTATGGTTCTTGAAAGATTGAAAAATAGCTTTTCCAGTTGTGTCCGTGCATTTACTCATGAACCATTCAACAGAAGCTTTTCAAATTTTAATATGTTGATACTGATGACAAAATGGAGGTCAAATTTGATATTGACAATTTTCACTTTCACCGTTCATCAGTTATGGTTCTTGTGATATTGGCAGGATACAAATAAATGTTAATAAATCCGGTTTGCTGTCGTTGTGACAGCCTCTTGTATTTACATTCATTAAAATATGTACTTGTGTGAATATTACTGGTAGTCACATTTGAAATAATCTTTAAGGGTGTCTCCAATGCAGAACAAGGAGATAGGAACTTTAGTTTACAGTTCTATTTGATCTTTACTTGCACTTTTTATAAATATACCTTTTTAAATTCTTTGCCTAATTAAAAGTTCTCCGATATGTTTTTTTACAGAGTTCAAACTACATGGGGACACCACTGCCAGCACAGATGTATTTCTTAAAATTATATTTAGATCTGATTGAAGGTGAGTCTACATATAAAAATGATATTAAGATCTGATCGAAAGTGAGTCTACATAAAAATAAACACATAGCTGTGATATGAATTTTTCATTTCCACCTGAAAAATACCACATCTTCACAGATTTGTGTTTATAAAGGGTTGTATGTAATAAAGAATGTGATTATTACCAAGAAACCTGCCACCATTAGATCATGTAAAAGAATGTTCAAACTTTGTTATACATTCCTGAATTGTTGTTGGTTTACAACCTCTATAGTTGTTCACAAAAATATCAGTTAATAATTTGTTTTTCATAGTACATGTAATGATGTAATTTTGTCCAAGGCTATCATGATTCCATCTACAAATAAAAAGACTGTAATGAAGTTATATCAATATAGTGTTGGGTTAATAATACTACATCACTTTTAAAAGGACACCTGTTAGCAGGGGGGTTGAATTCCATCAAAGCAGCAAACAATTGCAGTTTTGTCAAGTGTGAATACCTGTACATAATTTGAAATTCACAGTAACTCCTGAGAATTTAGCCTATGTCATGCTTTTGGTTTTGAGGGTACATGGGAAGATAACTCTAAATACAACTGTTATTACAATATATAACTTTTTTTATTTTTCAGAAGAAAAAAATATTTGTAGGGACTAACTTTTGTCGCTTTCAGTTACTTATGTAATGTATGAATTGCTAGATATGTGTTTTATAAGATTTTCTATATTTGCCTTAAGTAGTGATGCATTCTGTTGAATATTGAAATTTATGGCTAACCTCTACCCACAAAACCTATAAACATGAGGTTTCTATGAATAATGATAAATCTTCAGTACATGCATTTGATTTTTTTTATGCCCTTTAACATATCAATTAATACATACTATGAATTGTTTTCTTTTACAGGAAGAAGAAAGTTGGCACAAATTGTGATTAAAGACCATTTTGGACATGTGACCCCAAATCGTGAAAACAAAATGACGTATAAATCTGGTACACCTAGACCAGATACAAGTGTTCCATGAAATTAACTAGGATAATTAAATCATAGAAAAACAATTATACAAGTTCCAGAAGGAATAAATGGTGCAATTTGTCTTAGTGAAGTAATGACCTTCATTGTTTATTTGTTGCAAGACTCATTTTCATCAGAAACTCGTATCCTACAGAGCCTGGACAGTTACTCTTTATTGATGATTATAGTAATAAATAGAATAATGACTGCCTTTCTGCCTTTGATATGAAGTCTTATTGCATTGCTTTGAACAAAATCTTTTTAAATCATGACCCCTGACCTAGGTCCTACTGAAATAAAGAAGATGGGGAAAACTTTCATTCTTATAATTTGGTATTTAAATTTTTAAGTAGCCCATTATGATGAAGAGGATTGAGATATTTGTGAAATACAGCTGAATCAATTTAAACAACACCTCAGAATGCTAAGTGAGTGCAAAACGGCTGCCTGGGGAGGTAAAATTTGACATTAAAACACTGTTGGAACTTCAATTGCTGGTAGTTTGTCTCTTTATAAAAAGATGAACTACATGTATTGTGAAAAAATATGAAAAAAGCAGCGTTAAAAGGTACTTGTGTTGTTATTTTTGTCCCACTGAAAAGTCCATTAGATCAGGGGGCAGATAGTCAAATTTTCCAATATTTAATAAGAATTAATCCAATTGAAACTAGAATTGCTATATACGTACATATGAAGGTTCTTTGCAAACAGTTGACATGTTGATGAACAAAAATAAGAAATGTAAAACAAAATTTTGAATATTTTTATAAAGAACAGATGGAGAGAAAGAAAAAAATGTAGAAAAGAGAAGCACTTATGAACCACATCAATAAACAACAACCACTGAACCTAGGACAGATGCAAACAAATGCTGCAGGTTAAAACCTCCACCCAACCTGAAACAAAAGTGAAACTTCACAAAATAGAAAGACACACTATAAAATATCAATTTGAATGGCTTTACTCATTCAAACGACATTAACAACAAAAAGTGAACATACACTGAACAAATAAGTTTGATTTTTGACGCAATGTAAATACAACATTAATAAAACAAGGGGGTAGATGTTAATCCATATAAGAAACACAACCATAACTTTGGACAAAATGTCTCCAAAGAAAATAACTTGCACTGGTAAATAAAAAAATAATTGTGTAGTACATGTAATACAATGGAGTACAAAAATACATAATTTTTGATGTTCATAGTAAGATAACAGAAGTGAAAATTTATCGTCATACAAAAAACTTATCAAAGAATAGAAAATATTGAGAAGACATATAAATAATTAAACAGTAAATAACACAAATGCATTACAAACAGTATGAGCAGGTAAAAAAAACCACGAAATTACGATTTGAGAGTACATGCATTATCATGCATCAGAGACTCAAATCAACTAAAACACATCCAAGGGATTTAGTGTTTTAAAGTCATGGACAGGCAAAAAAGGCATGATGCCAAAATAAAAGTATTGACACATAGTAGTATAGTTTGGAGTTAACCATTTAATAAATAATACCCAAAATTGACAACAACACTTCGAATGGTCTGCAATTTTATTTGCTATGGTCTACATGTTTCTTCATCAGGACAATTTTTATACAGAAACTAATCCCTGAAGTACTCAAAGTGGTGAAATTTGACGTCGTCATGGTGAGAGAAACAATGAAAAGTGAAAGTAGCAATACAGAGTTATACAGGCGTTGGTTCACCACCTGGAGTTTAATTTAATAAATAAGTATAATGTTATAGTAATCCCTATATAGAAAATGAATGCGGATGTGTATTAAAACATAAAATAATAAACAATTAACTCAGCAGATAGCTATTACAGGTTTCATCAACTCAGTAGGCAGGTATCATTAACTCGGTAGCAAGTATTATCAACTCAGTAGGCAGGTATCACCAACTAAGTAAGCAGGCATCATTAACTCGGTAGCAAGTATTATCAACTCAGTAGGCAGGTATCACCAACTAAGTAAGCAGGCATCATTAACTCAGTTGGTAAATATTTTCAACTCAGTAGGCATGTATCATTAACTCTGTAGGCAGGTATCATCAACTCAGTAGGCAGGTACCATCAACTCAATAGGCAGGTACCATCAACTCAATAGACAAGTATCATCAATTCAGTAGACAGGTATCATCAACGCAGTATACCAGTATCATCAACGCAGTAGACAAGTATCATCAACTCAGTAGACGGGTATCATTAACGCAGAAGACAGGTATCATCAACTCAGTAGGCATGTATCATCAATTCTGTAGGCAGGTACCATCAACTCAGTAGGCAGGTATCATTAACGCAGTAGACAGGTATCATCAACTCAGTAGGCATGTATCATCAACTCAGTAGTAGGCAGGTATCATCAACTCAGTAGACAGGTATCATCAACTCAGTAGACAAGTATCATCAACTCAGTAGACATGTATCATCAACTCAGTAGGCATGTATCTTCAACTATGTAGGCAGGTACCATCAACTCAGTAAGCAGGTATCATCAACTCAGTAGGCAGGTATCATTAACGCAGTAGACAGGTATCAACAATTAAGTGGGCATGTATCATCACCTCAGTAGACAGGTATCATCATCTCAGTAGACGGGTATCATCAACTCAGTACACAGGTATCATCAACTCAGTAGGCAGGTATCATTAACTCGGTAGACGGGTATCATCAACTCAGCAGATGGGTGTCATTAACTCAGTAGACGGATATCATGTACTCCGTAGACAGGTATGATGACATCAGACAGGTATTACCAACTCAGTAGACAGGTATCATCAACTCAGTAGGCAGGTACATGTATCATCAACTAAGAAGGCAGGTATCACCAACTCAGAAGGCATGCGTCATCAACTCAGTAGACAGATATTATCAACTAAGTAGGCAGGTATCATCAACTCAGTAGACAGGTAACATCAACTCAGTAGGCAGCTATCATGAACTCAATAGACATGTAACATCAACTCAGTAGACAGGTATCATCAATTCATAAACGCAGTAGACAGGTACCATCAACACAGTAGACAAGTATCATCAACTCAGTAGGCAGGTTTCATTAATTCAGTAGACAGGTATCATCAATTCATTAACTCAGTAGGCATGTATCGTCAACTCAGTAGACAGGTATCTTCAACTCTGAAGATAAGTATTATCAACAGAGTAGACAAGTATCATCAACTCAGTAGACAGGTACCATCAACTCAGTAGACAGGTACCATCAACTCAGTAGGCATGTATCATCAACTTTGTAGGCAGGTACCATCAACTCAGTAGGCAGGTATCATCAACTCAGTAGGCAGGTACTATCAACGCAGTATACAAGTATCATCAACTCAGTAGGCAGGTATCATCAACTCAGTAGGCAGGTATTATCAACTCAGTAGGCAGGTGCCATCAACTCAATAAACAAGTATCATCGACTCAGTAGACAGGTATCATCAACGCAGTATACCAGTATCATCAACTAAGTAGGCATGTATCATCAACGCAGTAGACAAGTATCATCAACTCAGTAGGCAGGTATCATTAACGCAGTAGACAGGTATCATCAACTCAGTAGGCATGTATCATCAACTCAGTAGGCAGATATCATTAACGCAGTAGACAGGTATCATCAACTCAGTGGGCATGTATCATCACCTCAGTAGACAGGTATCATCATCTCAGTAGATGGGTATCATCAACGCAGTTGACAGAGATTCGATAAGAAATGTTTTAAAAAAAATTGTTGATAACATTAAAATTATAATGAAGCTAAGGTTCCAAATCCCTCATGTGAAGGCGTTTGACCTTAGCTTAATTTTACTTTTTTTTCTTTTTCATAATACCTCTTCACGTGTTTAAGTCTTAAAAATACTTCGTTTTCATATATAAAAATAAAGAGATATGGTATGATTGCCGATAAGACAATTATATATCAAAGTTCAAAAAAGTAGATGTAAGCAATTATAGGCAATCGTACGGACTTCAACAATGAGAAAAAACCCACAGGGACGGTATAGTTGGTTATATAAATATATATATAAAAGGCTCCGAATATAAAATAATTCAATAGAGAATACTAACGGCCATAATCTACGAAAAACAAATATGAGAGACGTGGACCAACAACGAACAACCTTTGAACTAAAAGCTCCTGACTTGGGACAGGTACATATGAAGAATGTGGCGGGATTAAACATGTAAGTGAGCGCCCAATCCTTCCTGGGATAGTGGTGTAACAGCATAACATAGGAATACACTATAAAAATCAGTCGAAAAGTCTTAACTCATCAAATCGAAGGAATCGGAGGTCAAAAATTATTACTCACATAGGAATGCTAAACAGACAATTCCAATGACAAAAATAAATAAAGGTAGTTGGTTAAAACTTGGTTTACTTATATCAAGCAACTCCTAGTAAAAAATTTCCAACCATAAGTGTAGGGTGCGCTATCAATCTGATTATTATATTCCAATCTATCGGCTTTACTTGCATACTCGTCAAATGTATGAGCAGAGTAAATTTACATGTATTTCCAATAGATTAGATCAGGACCGCTTACATATCTCTGTAAGAGTTGTTTCAAGTATTGTTTTCCGTACAGAAATTGTATCCTGATACCCTCCCTTCATGAAGTATTGAATTTACGTCCCCATTTTTACAGGACATGGCTGCATATATTTATACATCCCTCTTTAGCATAGCCCCTGTTTTACTACCATACAGACAGACGAAGTCCAAGCAATTTGATAATAAAAAACTGATTGACTTAAATTGCACATTACATTACTTGACCGGTATAAGTAATATATATATGCTCTCGATTAAATTTGGTTATTATAAGAAGAAATTCATTTTTGTTTTACACGAGTGTCCATTGTATTGCTTTTTAGTATAATATGACAAAGAATTAATATCTTTATTTCGTCATAGTATATAATTCAGTATTCGACGGATATGCTGGCGGTTATTGAAAAAAAAATCTTCGATCTTCGATTTTTTTTTTAAAGATATTTTTCAAACATCAAACCAGCTATATATGCATGAACAGTGATCTAAAGTTTGAAGGATTTGGTTTATAACAGAGATTAAATGCCTCAAATAATAATGAATAAAAAAAATTCTTAAATAAATTTAAGCAATAATAGGGTGCAAAGCCACGATATAAAGAATAACTGTGGGAAATAAAAGAATTAGGTAATATAATAGTCAGAAATCAGGGACATAATATTGACAATCATCACAGCAGAAATTTACGATGCACAGAATTAAGAAATAAAACATTTACAAACTGAAACAAGAGACAAAAGACAAATATTTATTGGCTCAAAATCATAAAAACTGAATGGTTAAGATCTATTGCATTTTAATGTGTTACAGAATAAATTGACATATGATAGAATGAAAATTACATCTCAATCTTTCTTAATATTACAATATTCCTCATAAGATATATGTTTAGACACTTGAATTATTTATGTAGTAAAAATCAGTTTCGTGAGAATTTTACAGCATTATTTTTAAAAAGTAGAGAAACTTGCTCCAAATTTAAAGAATTTAGGAATTGGGGACCCAATCCAAACTCTCATAAGGATAATGATTCACAAATTATTCAACTGTAAGCTTACACATAAAATAACAAAATTAAAAAATTTATTGATTGCTTGGTTGTTGTGTAATTCCCAGTGCAAATATTTCTCGCATATTAGAAAAAGAGCATGTCGTCACTCAAAATGAAATTGGATACCCTGCATTTATAATGCTTTTCAATGACGTGATAAAATCGCAGAAAGACCCCCTTCCAGCATTCTGCATTGACAATAATATCTTGGCGAAGATACATCCATTTGGACTATCGCCCTCAATTTGTATCCGATATACATGTAATCTGGAAACTAAAAGATACATCTGACCACTTGTGCCTCTATGGTTATAAATACCAGAGACATATAATACATTTATTATATGTCTCTGTAAATACCGAATTACGGCCATTCCTCAATTCATGATCATTAAGTTTTGTTTGCATTCGATAAGAAAATGTCTTTTACGGAAGAACATTCTGTATTGATTAATTTGTTTTAAATTTTTTTTAACCTATCAATCATTTCGATGGCATCTGGAATAATATGTCAGGTTGACCTGGTTACCAAAGGTCATCGTATGCTTGTTTGTAAAAATATATGAATGAAATAGTTCCGTATTTATGTATTGATTTTGATTGGTTGAATGTGGCACATTGACCGCAGAAAAATTTGTTTAAACACGCCCCCTATTGATGAGGGAGAAAATGGCGTCTTGCACAGGGCGAACGGAACTTTTACAAGATATGAAGTTATTGCGTATATTTCAAAACTGAGTCGATTGTAAGTTTACCTTATCGCAATTATAACATAACAACATTTATTACTATAAACTTTTACATGTAATGGGATCCGTGTGAGAATGAATGACTAAAACACATATTTGGAAGGTTACCAAGTGTCCATAATAGTCGACCTCGTTTTGTGAGCAAGACAAATCGCCATGTAGGATCACAAACACCTCGGTTTTCCAAACCAATCTACCTCATCAGGCTCATGAACTACCTCGCCCAATGGCCGCATATTCGGAGTCAGTCGGGGAGCAGTTGGCGTGCCCTGTTTGCCTCAATAGAATTGACGATCCACGAATCTTGCCCTGCCTTCACTCATTTTGCAGGCGATGTTTGGAACAGGCTATCAATAGGGATCAAGGACAAGATCAAGGTGTACTTCAGTGCCCAACATGTCAACAAAGTGTATCACTGGGACCTGAAGGTATTGATAATCTTCCTTCAAATTTGTTTGTTTCGAATTTATTTGAGGCAATGGTACAAAACGAAGACTACGAAACTAATGGAGAGAGGCCTATCACGGGGACAAGATGGTGTAGTTCGTGTGAGGAAGGCAGTAAAGCAACAGCTGTGTGTAAAAATTGTAATGAATATTTGTGTGATAACTGTGTGATGGCACATCAACGTGTGCGATTGACTAAAGATCATTATATTGAACGTCTGTTAATGAACCGTAGTAGACCACATTATAGTTCACTTGCTGCTCCCTTAAGTTCACCTTCACTCCCACATAACATACAGCTTCCAGATTCTTTATCAAACAGTTGCCCAAGACATGAACATGAAATTCTTTGTTTTTTCTGTGATACCTGTTCAGTTGCAATATGTCGTGAATGCACCATGGTTGATCATATTGGACATAATCGTATCTACCTCCATGATGCTGTTGAAAATTCAAAAGCCATCACCGTGCGACTTCTTACTGATGCAAAACTGAGTATTAAAGCATTGGAAGAAGGTATTGAAAATTCGCAAAATATGGCTGAACATACTGAAGTAAGATCCCAGGCAGTAGCAAATGAAGTCCGTGCAACAACTCGACGCCATATGATTGCATTGGAGGAAAGAGAACGTGATTTACTCAGACATGTAGAAAAGGTTAGACAGGTTAAGGGAAAATCATTGCATCTTCAAATTGACGATTTAAAGCAAGGTCTTTCATCTCTTATGCAAACTGTTGATCATGTTGAAAACATGCTGAATACGGGTACTGATATGGACTCAATCAATGCAAGGGAGATAATTGTGAATGAAATGCAAAATGTGCGCAAACTCCGAGGTCATTTACAACCTCATGAGGATGATAACATTGTGTTTACACCTCCTGATGCTGCTTTATACAACGCTATCAGCAAAATGGGAATAATAAGCAGCAGTGCATATGCACCGAACTGCATAGCAACAGGTGATGGCTTGAAAAAAGCATTAAAAGGGAAGGTTGCAATGTGCATGATTCATGCCAAAGACCACCATGGAGAGCCAAGAATGATAGGTGGAGATCCTGTTGAATGTATAATACAAAGTCCTGAAGGTGCTTTGTATAGGACTGAAGTTCTTGATCGTCAGAATGGAACATATACCATATCGTATCGTCCACAAATGGAAGGAAAACATATCATTTCTATAACAATTCGTGGCAAGCATATTGCAGATAGTCCCTTTGTTGTGCAAGTAAGAAGTGGTCGAAACTATATGACAGTTGGACAGCTTTTTCTTCAGTTTGGAGGAGAAGGAGAAGAGGAGGGCAAGTTTTGTCGTCCATGGGGAGTATGTTGTCATAAGGATAATTACATAATTGTTGCAGACCGAAGCAACAATAGAGTTCAGGTGTTTAACCCCGACGGCACCTTTCATCATCGGTTTGGATCTGCAGGAACAAGGCCTGGGCAATTTGATCGACCAGCAGGTGTTGCTTGTGATTCACAGGGAAATGTTGTGGTTGCAGATAAGGACAACCATAGGATCCAAAAATTCACTATTGATGGCAATTTTCTTATAAAATTTGGTGAAAAAGGAAACAAAAATGGCCAATTCAACTATCCATGGGATGTTGCACTAAATTCTGAAGGAAAAATATTAGTTTCAGATACACGAAACCATCGTGTACAATTATTTAGTGCCGAAGGACAATTCTTAAACAAATATGGATTTGAAGGATCCTTATGGAAACACTTTGATTCTCCAAGAGGTGTATGCTTTAATAATGAAGGACACATGGTTGTTACTGATTTTAACAACCATCGTTTACTTGTGATACACCCTGACTTTCAAACAGCAAGATTTCTTGGAACAGAAGGTTCTGGTAATGGACAGTTCTTGCGTCCTCAGGGAGTAATTGTAGATCAAGAGGGTAACATTATAGTCACAGATTCCAGGAATCATCGCATTCAAGTATTTCAGCCAAATGGCAACTTTATGTGCAAGTTTGGAACACCCGGTACAGGTCCAGGTCAAATGGATAGGCCTTCAGGTATTTGTTTAACCCCAGAGGGGCTTCTTGTTGTTGTTGATTTTGGAAACAATCGTGTACAGTTATTTTGAATATTGTTATTTCTTGCTTGCTTTTTCCCTATAAGGGTAGGCACCATTCAATGTTATTGAATAAGAGAATTTTAGCAATCAAGTTCATGGTTCAGGAAAAGAAAACAGTTTCAGAAACTGCATACTTTGACTCTTGTACACTCTACCATACTCGCGCTTGATATAAAAATGCTTGGTAATAGGAATATGATGACTGGCTCGTTGTTAAATTTGCATGAATGTGAATGCTAAAAGCATTTTGCAGCACTTGTATAAGTCAGATTGTTTTGCTTATGTTAACTGAGTTAGCTTGAAGTCTGAACTTGATTGTTTTATACTCAGAGTAAAGCTTTGTCTTTTTTTTTCTTTATTGTCATTATTATTGTCGCTAAAAGTGATAGACTCAGGTTTATTTTCACATGCCAAAGGCACAAAGCTCAGGGAATTAGTTGTGTTTTCAGCATTCATGCATGTTATTTTTGAGAGATTAAGGCTTATATACAGATATTCTAGATATCAGTGTCTAGTGTCTTGGGTGTATGAAAGACCATGAAAAACCAGTACCAAAAAATTTACTACATGCAATTGTTGGAATATGACACCTACAATGTATTGTCAGATTTTAATGATTAGAAAAAATCATTCAATTTTTATTTAAAGAAAAAGTTAAAAGTAGGAGATTAAGATATACATACTTTTTCAGTTTTCTTCAATAGGTCACATAAGTGATACTAACAAGTATGTACTGCAACAAATTTAAAATGTTTTTGTTTTCTTAAAAATACACGAATCAATCTGCATTATAGATCATGTATGTATTTTAAATTTCTTTAATAAATAGTCTTCAAAAAAACCTTTCATACAAATTTTGTTTCATTTTACTTTGTACAACAAATGTTGTACATGTACGTAACAGTAAAAAAAATCCCTATTAAAAAATACAACCGTTTTAACATGTAACTTAAAAACTTCTAAAATAAAATTATAAATTCTATATGGATAACAAATTGAATTAACAAAACATATATATTTTCCATTAGGTAACCAAGATATAAAACGTTTTTAAAACAATATGTATCATGAAAAGACTAAGACAAAACAAGTGGGTAATTTTAGGAAAAAATAAAGGCCAGAAAAAGCTACCTCTGTAAAGCATTGTGCATGATATTCCTTAAAATTATTGTTTATATTAGTTGCTAAGGGAAACATGACCATGACTATATATCTATGCTGATCAAACATTTCATGTTAATCCAAGCAGGGAATTTGGTCAGTAAATAAAAATGATATAATATATTGATATACAATCTTGCCCATAATTTAAAACTTATTGAAAATTTGTTAATATGTACCATTCAGGAATTTTACTTTATGTATTAGATTTTTACTTGTTATCACTGGGGTATTACAAAAACTTGCTGGTAGTTTTCTTGAGCCTTTTTTCAATAAAAAATCTGCATGGTAAGGATGCAAGTTTTGAGAATGTGTTATATGTAGGTTGTATGAGAAAGAGTTTGCTATTTTTTTTAGACATGAACTTATTATTAATTGGTATTTCTTTCTTGCATAAATGTATATGATTGATCGATCCTTTGGCATATAGTTTTTAGTGAAATTGTATTTCGAAATGTTGAATATTTTGTAGACTAAATGGTATTGATTTTAGTTCAGCAATATTTTTTTAAAAGATTTATCAGTGTGTAGTGAGATTGTTTTAAGTTAAATGGGGAATTGAACTTGTATTCTAGAAATACATATATAACATTTGTTAGTGCAGTCTATCCTACAAATTGTAGAAAAAAAGAAAGCTGAATATTTCCTAGTTAGTATAACGTTAGTGTTTTTTTTCCTCATATGACCATCAGATGTTTAGTCAGTAAAGGACCTACGACATAAAGATTTTTTGGTACAAATTTTGTAATAATGAAAGGGGGTTAAATGTCTTGTACATGTATATCTTTGGGAGTGCCAGCTTAAGCAGCCATTGCAGATTAGGAATATTAAAATATTGTTCTTTAAATACATTCTTTACATTTCTTATATTTGATTTCTATCTTAAATTAATTAACAAAATACAATACACTGATAAAAATATAATTATATAATCTATTATTACTTATTTAAATAGAGCAATGTATTTGTTTCACCTTTAGTAACCTCAATGGCTTATTGTTAATTTTTAGGCTTGGAATTAATTAATTTCCCATGGTAATGTGGATATCCTGTTGTTTACTGTTATCTTTGCCAGATTTTTGACATAACATTTTCCTTTGCCCTCCAGCTTGAATTGGACATGCATATTAAGCTGGACATTCCCATGTGATAGGTCATTTTGGGCCTTCTCTTGGTATTTAATAGTCATAAAAACACTCACATGACCTGGTCACTAAATGAGATCATCTGGGTCAGAGAGTTGTTTACAATGTTTGGCCACATTAGATTTTGACTTTGTAGTTTTGATAAATAGAAATGTTTCTTCAATTTTTTGGGGTTCATATAATTGAAACACAATTTAAATCATGAAATTTTATTTAAAGTCACTTAAAAAGATACATTTGAAGAGATTTGAGTTTTTTTTAATTTGAAAACAAATATACATGTACTGTATGGTGAAGGGGTTATTTTATAAACATGCTTTTATCACTTTTATAAGTGAGAAAATTTGATGAATGATTGATGAGAACTGTTTGATTGGTTTGAAGTATTTTATTCACTGGAAAATGTTTAAGATTTTTGTTATAAATATTAGTGTAGTATATATATATAATAATCTAGCTTTTAGAATGGAATATGTGTTTGTTTGGTTTTTTTTAATTGATATTGCATTTCCGGTGCTTGTTAAAAAAATATGTGCTTGTATTTGACTATTTTTGCATGTTCTTGAAAAGCATTGTTTGTGATGATGAGAAAGATAGTATATCTTTACATTTATTGTTAGGGTATATGATATCCTTCTCCTTTCATTGTTTGTTACTCATTTGTATGTACAAGAGTTTTCCAAAAACTCTTCTTTCAATTTCCAAATAACAGCCTTTAAAGGTGGCATTAATTTTATCTGTACATTTATTTATAAATGTTGGCAGATTTTTAATTAACATGGACAAAATACAAATTATGGACAGTATATCAAATGCATGCAATTTTTTAAAAAAGATTTTTTTTGTTAATTTTCTCCTTTACATGGTTTTGATAGACATTTTTGAAAAGATTTGTTTTAAATCAATAATATTTTATCCTCCTAAATACTAGCAAATCATTTCAAATATCATGAATATATTTGACCTTTTAGATTCAGAATATTTAAAATTGATAACAGTACATGTACATGTTGCATTTACTCAAACAAAAAATATTTGGTAAGTGTGGTTAAAAAACATGCGTCAAAATTGTTAGAGATATTCATGAAATGTACAATGGCAATACTAGATTTAAGTAATTTTTTAATGCAATATTCATACTACTTTTTATTACTTTTATATTTGAGGACAAAGAAATTCAGAAAAATTGTGTAATGAAAACAAATGGGACTTTATGATTTTTTTGAAATATTTGTTGATCTGTCTGAAGAAAACTACACTACATAATTTGTACAAATCAACTCACCAACTCAGTAATTCTAAAAAAATATCACTTGTTGATTATTATTAAGACAAATGAATCTTTAAAAGAAATTATGTGTGCTACTTTGTGATTTTGTCTTTTGTTTGTATGATATGTATATTATTAACTGTTTATTTTTTGTCTCTGACGTTGGATAAAACGGGTATTGTATTATTATTGTAGGCTTAATAGGCAAATATGCTTAAAAGCTGGTTTTAAAACCTGATTACCTCATATGCTATGATGTATATATATATATTAGCTTAAGTTGTTTATATTACTTTTAAGCCTTTTGAAAATTGTTTTTCAGTCTGGTCTGTAATGATAATAAGATTGATTTTACCATGTTAACACATTTAGTTTTAATTTGTTTGGAAATATTTTATGAAAGAAGTTATATTAATTCCTTATCTAAAAATAATTAACTAGATTTTTAAAATTATAGAACTATAATAGTTTGAAATATTTTATATTATCATTACAAAGATGTGAAAGACAATTTTTAAAAGGCAATTTTTTTTGTTACTTGTAGACTTTAAAGAAGTTATGTTATTTACCGGTTGTTTATTTCTGTAAATCCATATTACGTTAATTTCTCAGGCAGCATATCATTTTCATAGATTTTTGCCTAGCAAAGAATGTCCTAATGCACAACACCATACAAGAAAGGCAATATAGTAACACAGTTACAAATTTTTGATGTTATTTTTGTTCCAAACTATGAGTTCATAGTTTGTTATACACATATAGGTCTGTGAGACCTTAATGGTTGTTCAAAACATTTGTGTTGGGCTCGCTGAAAGCGATAAAAAAAGAAAATCTATGCTTTTGAGAACAGTCAAATTGTTTGTTGTTATAAAATGTACATTATAGAATAAGTACCTCTTATGCTTTCAAATATTATGTTTGGAAGTCAATTGTTTGCATTTATTATAAATTTTAATTTACCTTCGTAGGAATTTTCATTTCCCCACATTTTGTGAAATCAAGTGCGTCTATAGCTTCATGGACATTTTCTATCTAGAATTTTTTCATATTCATAAAAAACCTAGTCATATTTTGTTTATTTTTAAACAATAAACACTAATTTTTGTAATCACTGACAAATAGATATGTAGATATACATATAACATTAAAATGGAAAAAAGGGGGAAATGACATTTTTACGCTCTTAAAAACTATCACCATTGATCACTGCAGTTAAATTGTGAAAGATATCTATATTTATTTCTTCTGACTAAAAAGTGACCAAGTGTTGGACTACAAAGATCATCTTTACAGCTTGGTAAATGAGTAGTTGTAATTTTGTTTTGTTTGGGTTGCTGTCTCATTGGAGTATTCCCTACACCCCCTTACAATATACATGTAACTCAGAATAGATCATTGTCTAATGGAGTGCTCCCTACACCCCCTTACACTATACATGTAACTCAGAATAGATCATTGTAGTATTCCCTACACAGAATAGATCATTGGAGTATTCCATACACCCCCTTACAATATACATCTAACTTAGAATAGATCATGGATAAACATAACATATTGAATAAAACCCTCCACCTCCTCTGTAAGTTATAAACTATATAAATCAGGTAATAGCATATCCGTACCTCATTTGATGTGTCTCAGGAATAACAGAAAATCTTTTAACATCACTTCTTTGAAACATTTGTACCTCATTTTAGCTTATATATTATATACATACAGTTATATATACAATTGTACATTATCTTATGTTTTAAGTAATATTACACAAGATAACAATCAGTAGAAATACCTCTAATATTGTACTTTCATATGTCATCCTAACCCTTTTGTTATAAAAACCCCAAACATGCTTTATTTATCTCTTTCTCCTAAATGATCATCAAAAGTTCTGTCATTAAATGGTTCAGTTAATGGTTATCGTAATACTTTGGTTCCATCTCTTCTATAATTATAAAGATGTATTCATAATCCAAGATTATTTTACTGAAAGTAGTTTTTCTAACCCCCATGGAATAAGTAAATGTTTTTCCACTAGGAAGATTTAGTATGCAGTATGGATTTTTTGAATATGGGTCATTAATTTTAAAATATTCATTTATAAAATTGAGTTCTTTCTTCATCTGTTATTACATTGTTATCTATTTTTTATAATTGACTGTCCTCACCATCATAGATTTTCTTGTTTATCTGTGTTACTATGGAAACATAAATTAGTAGCCAATTTCTTATATTTGTACTGAATTGTGCTGAATTATATTTTTGCATATAATGCACAGATTTGTCAAACAAATGGTCGTTTAACTTTTTTGACAGACGTTCTTTTGAATTTAATGTCATCCCAGTTTATTCATCAAATGAAGAAAAACCTAGTTGGAGTGCTTGCTTTTTTGCTAATTGTTTGTTTATATTAAAATACATGTAATGTGGAGTAGACATATTGATCTAGATGATTTAAATACTGGTTTGTTTTAACTCTGGTTTATTTTAATTCTACTAACTAGAATATTTTTATCAATTTATTTTAGTAAATTTTACACATCTACTCTATGCTGTTTTTCTGATGAAATTTTTTCATACTCAAACATTGGGCATTTCTTTAAAAAAAAAAAAGCATTATTATATTTTATATTTAATTAAAAGTAGAATACACACGCATTGATGGAAACTATTTTTCCACATATACATGTAACTACCAACACATTTGTACATGAGGTAAACTTTGTGTTCTTTTAATTTTTATTCATTGTTTGAAAGATTTGTTATTGATAACATTAGAAATAAATCTGTAGTTTTATTACTCTCCTCACATCAAATTCTGTACACTTTTTCTTTAAGTACAATTTAATGTATGAATTTATTTTGCCTTTTGAAGTTTAAAATGTTTCCTACCTTTTGTTCACTTCTTGAGACTTATCTGTTTCTTGTTCTTTTTTATCCTCCTAAAGTATAAAAGAAATATAAATATATATATAAAAGTCTATGTATATGATATATACTTGTTTAATTTTAAGCTATTTGTTTTAAAAATGAAAACACTCTGTGCTTTTAACACTTTTTCTCATCTTGTGCCAGTAAACTTTGTCAACCAGTGCAATTGCCACATTAAAGTAGTACTTTGAAAAATGACTTTATTTTTAGACACAAAAAAAGTATGTTGACAAATATAATATATGTGGATGTGTTTTGTATGCATCATTCATCATTGAGACCAAAAACTAAAATCCAAAGAGGAAAAATCAATACCGAAAATCCCCTCAGCCTGACCCACTGTTGTTTAATGAAGTAAGCTAACAATATATGGAACATACAAATGGAAGATGAATATTTGTTGATTCTATACAATAGATATATAAGAAGATGTGGTATGAGTGCCAATGAGACAACTCTCAATCGAAGTCACAAAGTCAATTTGTAATAGTAAACTGTTATAGGTCAAAGTCCAGTCCTCAACACGGAGCTTTGGATCACATTCAACAGCAAGTTATATAGAGCCCCAAAAATGACTAGTGTGAAACCATTCAAACAGGAAAACCAACGGTCTAATCTATTTAAAAAAAACCAACAAGAAACACTTATGAACCACATCAACAAACGACAAAACTGAACGATGTTTGTATAGATAGTTATTTGCAGTTTCATAAAGATGCACTACAATTTTTATAAAGAAATGATGGCTTTGCCCATTATAAGTTTAATTATGTAAGAAATACATGTATAATTCACATATGTCCAAGAACTCAGACATAGTAACAAATACAAATGTGGACAAACGAAAAATTTCTGTAAGCAAAAAACCTGGGAACTAATTGAAAAAAAACCCGCAAGTTTGGACAGTCAATTACTTTTCATTAACATCATAAAAATGAAGCTGATACACGACACAATCAACATGATCATCGACAATAAACTGACATATTGAGCAACACTTACCCGAGAAAACAATAACATGAACATGCCGTAAACAGTTTAATTTCTATCTCAGGACGGCAATCTTTGGTCGTTATACTGGAAATATACAGGTATTTCATGTGGAAACACAAATAAATCTCATACATGGCTGCAAAATGTTAGTTGCTGATGTTTCATGTTCTCTTGTCTTCATGAAAAAATTACCTGTGATAATTGTAGTACCCACCATCTATGAGACAGGATCCGTGCTATCTTAACATACCGCATATGTTTGTTCTTCAAGTCTAAAAAGATAATCTATAAGTCGTTTCATTGAATCTAAAGGAAAATTACACGGTTGGGTTCGATTTTCGTTATTGGTCGATTTGTCTTTCAAGTCTTTTGGTCCATGATTTTTTCCAATATGTAAATATTTAGTGGTTTCAAACGAAGGGAAAACCTCTCATCTAAACGTAAATCTTAGATTGACAACATTGTACAGTTCAGTTTCCTCTAATGGATATCTTCGGCAAAAGATTATTATTCTTTGTTGTATGTGATCCAGTGGCAAATATTTCATGTATTTTCATGACGAAAACAAATTTACAATACTTGCATAAGTATGGTCCTGTAATACAGTAATAGGGCCCACCTCAGTGGCGGATCCAGGGGAGGGTGTGGGGGTTGGAACCCCCTTTTTTTGGACATTAATTTTGAATGTGAGCACATAGTTGAAACCCCCCTTTTTTGGGGTTGGGACCCCCTTTTTTAAATTGGCTGGATCCGCCCCTGCGCCTGGGGAATGAGGGTATTCTGGATAGGGTAAGAGATTTTGCTTTGTAAGAGACTGATCCCTAAGAGGATTGTTCGAAGAGTTCTAAAAGTTCATAGAGCGTTACACGGGGCGTTGGATTTAACATCTACATTCTGACCGGACGTTGCTGTGTACTTGCACATCCCACACAGACGAACTCAAATCCTACAACTACTAACTTTTAAATTCAGATAAAATTACCATCAGCTATAACTAGTGTATAAGACAATAATAAATATTCATATACATGTATATTAATCGCTGACGAACATCATAATTGAACAATCAATTATACATACGTTATGTAATTCCTAGGTTAATTCAATACTTCAAAATATAACTACACTTTAGTCTGTTCACATGGCACTCAGATTGACCTTCAGGTTCCATGTCTTTGCTATACTTAATCGATAAAACAAAGGACAAATCTTTTCATTTATTCGGAACCTGCTATTCTTTAGATTCTGATTTTAGATAATAACCATGATGTAACTTTGCTTTAATGTCCATACGGAGATAAAATTCCTTCACGTGTCTTAGTGGGTATAGATATCCTTATTAGATCGACCACATGGACAATCCATGAGTATGACTGAGTAAGAAGTATTTGTTGAATTAAAAACAAATGAAGTAAAAAATTAACATGTCATTCTACATGTTAGAATGCCTTTTATCTGAGACTACTATAACACTATTTCCGACATGAGATGTACAGAAATCGAAAAATACTCACACGGAGGACATCATGATGATTTGAATTTTAATGATTTTTACAACATCGATCAATTATGCAGTTAATTTGTCATAATTTTCATAATCGAACTGAATGAAAATCTGACCTGAGCGTCCATATTTCATTAAAAGCAGACACCAAATAAAGTTTTTAACAAAAAAAAAATGATAAATGATAAAAGTTCCTGGGATTTTATTTTCTTGTTGTTTTTTTAATATTTAACACTAGTTTGTGGGTAAATGGCTATTTTACAGCATATTTAAGTACAGCCATTTTAAGAAAGATTGAGAATTATAGATTAAGATACATTCTTCCCCAATACTAACGGCGTCCCCCGTTATGCAATAGATAAAACGACCATGCGCACAGCATGGCGTAGTAATACAGAGTTAATATCTTCGCTAACCAATGGTATATTTCTGTTACGTAACATTTACACGCCCATTGTTACATAATGACATAGAAAATTTATTCGCCCGTAAATTATAATGTACAAACATTGACGTATAAAACCAAATTACTCAGTACACATGGACTTGTATAATCGCTTTCTGAAATTAAAAGACAATTTCAATGTTATATTATGTTATGTTCACAGCAGTAAACATAGATAAAGTAATTAAATTAAACGTTATATAATTAACTTAAACATTTGATTTCTTGTTTATCCTTATATTTATTTCGGTTTGGTATTTTAAAAGTAAGTCCTCAAAATCCAAGGATCCTTGTCAAAATCCAAGTATAAAAACATAATATATTTACCATGTCGCTAATAAAATTGAGAATGGAAATGGGGAATGTGTCGAAGAGACAACAACCCGACCATAGAGAAGACAACAGAAGGTCACCAACAGGTTTTCAATGCAGCGAGAAATTCCCGCACCCGAAGGCGTCCTTCAGCTGGCCCCCAACAAATATATATATACTAGTTCAGTGATAATGAACGCCATACTAAACTCCAAATTGTACACAAGAAACTAAAATTAAAAATAATACAAGACTAACAAAGGCCAGAGGATCCTGACTTGGGACAGGCGAAAAAATGCGGCGGGGTTAAACATGTTTATGAGATCTCAACCCTCCCCTATACCTCTAGCAAAGGACACAAAGAAGCCAGGTGCATGTGATATAATGGAAAAAAAAACCTGATGAGATCTGGGAAACAGAAGAAAAACAAAGTGGAGAAATCTCAAATAGCGGGATTTGGGAAATGAACACCTCGTAGTGTCGCCCCCTTTTCACACACACATGAATACCGTCACATGAATAACATATATAATGACTGATACTCAAAGTTATTTTATAGACGTAATAATTTGGTACTTATAATATTCTACGGAAGGGTATATAAGATCACTTCTTTCGTGATTTCCGATACAAAAAATGGGGATATAATGCACTAGGCCAGACAGGAAATTTCTATCGTGGATGTTATTAATCAATTAGGGTATACATGTACACATGTTTTCCTAAAATTGACTTCCTCTGTCATTTTCAAACAGTTTGAACCTGGGTAAAGCAGAACAAACTCCATAAAATTGTCAATATGTCTAATTCATAATCATTGTTTATAATATTACATATTAATATATGTATAGTCATTATTTGCAATACTTATTATGTTTGACCAACTATGTAATTGATATACCATGAGCCTTAACCATTTATTTACCATTTATTGTTGATGAGTTTGTGCTAATAAAATATTTATTTGTATTTTTGTATACTCTTTAAAAAAACACACATCTGGAGCGATGCTCTTTTGGTAGTGTACTCGAAGGTCCAAATCAAGCACGGTTAACTTTTGACTTAAGACATAACAATGGCATTTTAAGCTTTTCGATATCAAAATGCTTTATTTTTATGCGACATGGGCTCCTACCACCTTATCATATATAGATATAGGAAGATGCGATTTAAGTGCTAATGAGACAACTCTCTATCCAAGTAACATTTTATAAAAGTAAAGTAAACCATTATAGGTCAATTGTGGCATTGCTGGACCACGCACATATATCTTTTAATTAAATTCGAGTAGTAAAGTGAAAAGCTGAAACATACGACTAAAATACGTTAAACCAATCTAATTAAAATGTAGTATAACAAAATCAGAGATCTATATTTTAATTAGATTGGCTTTAAACCATTGTGGAATATGTAACTACCAGGAGAGGAATATATGAAGATATTCCCGGGTTACGCTTCCCCATGTAATGAACTTAGACTGGTACTCCATATAGCTACTCTACAAGACATACATACTTGGCGGTGATACAATTTACAAAGTCCCACAGAGCGTAAACAAGTTCTCATTGTAAGAATGCCCCCGCCCCTAACAAAAAAACCCATAAAACAATTGTAAAATCAACAACTCCTGCAAAGAGAATCACGTGACGAAAGTATCAAACAAATCAGAGAGGATGCGGATTTAGGGTTGGACAGGGTTGTCCTGTACCTGGATTTAGGGTTGGACAGGGTTGTCCTGTACCTGGATTTAGGGTTGGACAGGGTTGTCCTGTACCTTGATTTTGGGTTGGACATGGTTGTCCTGTACCTGGATTTAGGGTTGGACAGGATTGTCCTGTACCTTGATTTAGGGTTGGACAGGGTTGTCCTGTACCTGGATTTAGGATTGGACAGGATTGTCCTGTACCTGGATTTAGAGATCTTGGACAGGGTTGTCCTGTACCTGGATTTAGGGTTGGACAGGGTTGTCCTGTTCCTGGATTTAGGGTTGGACAGGGTTGTCCTGTATCTCCTTTTCAGACTACATTTACGGTTAATGCAAATTTTCATCTCAAAATGTTGTTTAACTTGGCGGCACCCTATTTAAAAACCCTGTATTGGCATCTAAAGCTTTATGTCAAAGGGAGTCTGAGTATTGGTGTGTTTCAGACAGTGTACATGCACGCTAAAATGTCTCGCCTTTTTTACTAACCATTGATATTATGTTGATAGTACTAAATATAAAGCTTTACTACAACTACAACTATAACATAAACTTAACTTGATCCAAGAAAATGAGGCCAAGGAAATATAAACCAAACGAGAAATACGTGTACACCTAACAATCATTCAATACATGCACTTAATATAGGTGACATATTGCTTAGTTTGTAACATAGAGACTTAACCAAGAAAACTAAACATTGCCGGACCAATGAACCATGAAAATGAGGCCAAGGTCAGGTGAACCATGCCAGTTAAACGTATGCAGCTTACAATTCTTCCATACACTGACAAATATAGTTAACATATTGCTTGTAGTTTAAGAAAAACAGACAAAAAACACAAAAAGCTTAAAACTAAGCAATGAACCATGAAAATGAGGTCACGGTCAAATAAAACCTGTGAGACTGACATGTATACCATAAAATATTTCCATACACCAAATATAGTAGACTAAAATCACAACTATACAGAGAAACCAAGCATGCAGCCCGAGTGTATATCGGGAAATTTATTAATGCAAATGACGAATACAAATTATAACCAAGCAATACAAATTCTGCACGAGAGATTTGGCCAACAACACAAAACAGTAAACGCATTCATGCAAAACATGCTAAATTTGCCTGCACCAACGCCCGGAATTAGGGGACTGAACTCGTTCAGCGACACAATAGAAAGTAACATACGTGAACTAGAAGGAATGGGTCGAAATCAGGAATCGTAGATAATCGTAGATAATTGAAAAGACGGAAACTCAAAAACTTAACTTGTCCACTTAACCATGAAATTGACGTAAACTTCGGGTCAGATGACACCTGCCAGTTGTACATTTACACGTTACCACTATTCCCATACACCAAATATAGAAGACATATTGTATAAAGTATCTGAGATATAGACTTGACAACCAAAACTTAACCTTGTTCACTGACCCATGAAATGAGGTCGAGTCCAAGTGAAAACTGTCTGACAGGCATCAGGACATTGTAAGGTACGCACATACCAAATATAGTTATCTTTTTACTCATAATAAGAGAGAATTTTACATTACAAAAATGTTGACTTTTTTTCAAGTAGTCCCTGAACCATGAAAATAAGGTCAATGACAATGGACATATGAGGGGGAGGACAGGGGTAAGGGAGACAGGGAGAAAAGGGGTAGGAGAAAGGAGAAAGGGGGTGGGAGAAAGGAGAAAGGGGGTAGGAGAAAGGAGAGGAAGGCTGGGAGAAAGGAGAAAAAATTGGAGAAAGGAGAAAAAGTTGAAGAAAGGAGAAATTTTTATAAGTTGTCTCAAAAGGAGATGTTTTATTCTAATGGGAGAAAGGAGAACGGGGGTAGGAGAAAGGAGAAGAGGGGTGGGAGAAGGGAGAAGGGTACCCCCCTGTCCACCCCCTCACATATGACTGACGGAAACTTCGTTACATAAGGCATCTACAACTATGTATATACAAAGTATGAGGCATCCAGGTCTTCTAGTTTCTAAAATATAAAGCTTTTAAGAAGTTAGCTGCGCCGTCGCCGCCGCCGCCGGATCACTATCCCTATGCCATAACTGTTTTCAAGTAGTCACAGTGAAAATGAGGCCAAAGACAATGGTCACGTGTCAGACGGGAACTAAGTAACATAAGGCATCTACTATATACAAAGTATGAAGCATCCAGGTCTTCCACCTTCTATTATACAAGAGTGTACACGCTGAAATGTCTCGCCTTCTTTAGTAATCATTGATATAGGTCGGTAGTCCTAAATAGATCGCTTTATCACAACTGTCACATAAACTTAAAATCAACAAAGAAAACTAAACATTGACCAATGAACCATGAAAAGTAGGTCAAGGTTAGATAAACCATGCCATGCAGGCATGTACAGCTAACAATTATTCCATACAACAAATATAGTTGACATATTGCTTAAAGTTTAAGAAAAACAGACCTAAAATACAAAAATTTAACACTGAGCATTGAACCGTGAAAATGAGGTCAAGGTCAAATAAAACCTGAGCGACTGATATATAGATCATAAAATATTTCCATACACCAAATATTGTAGACCTATTGAATATAATATTAGAAAATAAAGAACAAAACTCAGAAACTTAACTTTGACAACTGAACTATGAAAATGAGGTCAAGGTCAGAGGACACCTGCCAGCTAGACATGTACACCTTACAGTCATCCATACACCAAATATAGTAGACCTATTGCATATAGTATAAGAAAAACAGATCAAAACACAAAAAAATAACTATAACCACTGAAACATGAAAATAAGGTCAAGGTCAGATGACACCTAGCAATTTGACATGTACACCTTACAGTCCTTCCATACACCGAATATACTAGACCTATTGCTTATAGTATCTGATATATGGATTTGACCAACAAAACTTAACCTTGTTCACTGATCCATGAAATGAGGTCGTCTGACGGGCATGAGGACATTGTAAGGCACGCACATACAAAATATAGTTATCCTATTACTCATAATAAGAGAGAATGTTACATTACAAAAATGTTGACTTTTTTTCAAGTAGTTCCTGAACCATGAAAATAAGGTCAAGGGCAATGGACATGACTGACCGAAACTTCGTAACGAGAGGCATCCATATACAAAGTCTGAAGCATACAGGTATTCCACCTTCTAAAACTTAAAGCTTTTAAGAAGTTAGCTAACGCCGCCGCCGGATTACAATTCCTATTTCGAGCTTTCTGCGACAAAAGTCGCAGGCTCGACAATAAAAATTTTAAGAAGTTAGCTAACGCCGACGCCGCCGTTGGATCACTACTCCTTTGTCGAGCTTTCTGCGACAAACGTCATCATAAACTGCAGTGTACAAAAATGTATGATATACTCTAAAAACCAAAACTTAAATCTGATCTGGAACGGCCAGACGAACGGACGGAAGGACTCACGGAACGCATCCATTCACTTGTATCGTAGACGGGGCCTACTAAAAATTCGGCGTTGTTTACTTTGCAGCGAGGCAATGCAATGCAAAGGAAATATACTCAAAATTTTGCATAGCATACATCCCTAAATTGCACTTTGATGGATGGTGCCCATTAATATTTCAAACAATTGACAGCAATCAACACAAAACGGAAGTGCTATAACCATAGATGCAATACCCATGCTATAACCATAGATGTTATACTCATGCTATAACCATAGATGTTATACTCATGCTATAACAATGGAAGTAATTATATTTATTTTACTTCCATGATATAACTTTATACTTTCTGCATGTTATAATATAAACAGAAAAAAAACCAAAATGTGTAGAAGAGGTCCTCAACCTGACCACTCTACTAGGGCGAAATGCTACTGTTCAAAAATAAATATAAATCTTTTATGAAGTAACGAAGGATCCGATTTAAAAACAAAATCTAATTTTAACAATTATAAAGTTGACACTGGCAAAATTTAAAATTATTGAGAGAAAGTATGCACATGCCCAATGATATAGCTCAAATTAAAACAATATAGAGATTTAATCCACCGTTAAAAAAAATGGCAGTGTTTTGTGGGGACTGGGGAAATTGAAATTGCTTATATTGATATTTTTAAAGCCATATTCCAAGAGACCTACAAAGATTGTGATGGAATGTCAACCTATATATAATACAGAGCTGTCATGTATTATAAATGCTTCCTCCTATTGTATGTTTTCTCTCTATTTCAATCTTTATCAGTTAAAAAAAAAAGGAAAAGAAAGGAAACTCAGTCCAAGTTTGTTCGTTTATTGGCTGGACATGAACCTTTTTCAGAACTATGGTTATTCTATTACAACGACCTAAAATACAAGAACCTTGACCTGTTTTACGAGATTTTCACTGATTAAATGTATGTTGACCTGCTGCATATTCACATTTGATACTTTATTAATCGAAAACGCGAACGGGTTTTGCTATTTAAGGTTAATTGTAGCGTGTATAATATCTATTAACATATTCTATATCAGATTAAACGTTACAATAAACTCATCATAGGTACCAGGACCAAATTTAGTATATACGCCAGACGCGCGTTTCGTCTACAAAAGACTCATCAGTGACGCTCCGGCGAATCCAAAAAAAGTACGAAGTTGAAGAGCATTGAGGACCAAAATTCCTAAAAGTTTTGCCAAATACAGCTAAGGTAATTTATGCCTAAGGTAGGAAAGCCTTAGTATTTCAAAAAATTCAAAATTTTGTAAACAGTTAGTTTATAAATATAACCATATCAATGATAATTCATGTCAAAAAGTGCTGACTACTGGGCTTGTGATACCCTCGGGGAAATAAATCTCCACCAGCAGTGGCATCGACCCAGTGGTTGTAAATAAAATCATCAGATACCAGGACCAAATTTAGTATATAAGCCAGACGCGCGTTTCGTCTACAAAAGACTCATCAGTGACGCTCGAATCCAAAAAAGTTAAAAGGCAAAATAAAGTACGAAGTTGAAGAGCATTTAATGAAAACATTTCTATTCCAAGCGTTCAAAATTCTATGACATAAATACTTGGATGGACAAATAAACATATTTCACCTAAATAACTGATCAATTCATACGTCTAGGATACCGTTCTGATGTCAATAACTTTTTTGTAATGGTGACCTTAAAACTAAAAGCACTGCATTGGCTTTTGCTCATTACCTTTAGAATTCTCATTCCAACCAAACTCGAGCTATCCTCCGGAAAAAATTGTTTCCTAAAATATTCTTTTCACCTTAGAACTTCGGAGACATACACCTATGACCTATTGAACCCTCTCAAAAAAAATAAGCATTTACCCCTTCTCCATTTTACCACCTGAACAAGTTTCATTCCAATCCAGCTAGTAAAAATCAATATTCCATCCAGAAACCATTTTTCTAAATATTTACATATTTCAGTAGTGTTCAGTGACCTTGACTTGATCACAAATATTGTCTTGCTTGTCGATTTTGTTGTTCACAGTTTCTATTCAACATATTAGGTTGTTGCCCAAAACGTAAAACAAACGGGGTAAAATCGTCTACTCCTATCTGACAATTTGAAACCATATGATTTTTTTTATATTTTTTTTAGTATTTGCTAATTGTTATGTGATTGAAGTACATTTTTTTCTACTGATGTTAATATGATAAAATGCAAAAATAAATTAAAATTAAAAAAAGAGGCAACAAATCATAGTTGGACAATTTCTCCAATAACTAGCCGTCAAACAGTCACGGTATCTCTACGTTTCTATTTTGACAAGTCTGCAATCTATACAATATCGCTTGGCAAGCGAGAGGTCATTGGACTAATTTTTAAACTAGATTTTGGCCTAGTAGTTTAAGAGGACATTTTGTTTTAAGTTAACGGACACACATTATCGACAATAGCTCTCACTGTCCCTTTGACCAGGTGAGCTCAAATGTGATCTTTTTTAAAATATGTATATGCACAGCACATCACGAATTGGACAAAAACCATCTCTTATAACTAACAATACTCACATTCAGATGTCAAATGATCTTTTAAAATTTCTTGAAACGAAATATTAAACTGGTTTATAAGTGACTTGAGAACGTATCACACTTGTCAATGCCTTGGATATAAAATGTAGTCTCCGGAATTTGTTGTACTGCTGCTCGAGTAGTGATGTTCCGATATGAAACAGATATTGACCCAGTGTCCCTTTCTACGCTACCGGATTGGTTTCACATTTAGGGAGCTACCATTTGATTTTTATTGGGGGGGGGGGCTAGGATGAAAAATTTTGTCCTGCATTTTTTTAGTTGTAATCTCTGTCCTGCCTTTTTATTTTTCACTCTATTCGGTCCTGCCTTTTTTTTTTTTAGTTTATCCTGACCTTTTTTTACATAAATTGTCATCCTGACTTTTTTTTTTGCAAGTGTCTCATCCTGACTTTTTTTTTTACTCCAAACTCCTGTCCTGCCTATTTTTTTCAAATTTCATCCTAGCCCCCCCCCCCCCCCCCCCCCCCCCCCCCCCCCCCCTAAAAATCAAATGGTAACTCCCTTAAACTTGTTTTGAACTAAAATTGAAGGAACCTGATAGTTCAAGATAGCTCATCCTTTGCCAAGTATTAATTATCTACCCCAAAGTTGACCTAGGTATACAATTAAAATATGGTCACCTTAATAAAGCCTGGCCAAAATGGGTCATACAACATCATAAGATGACGTCACCATTAACCGTTGACGTGACGCCATAATCCGTTATGAAGTTTACTCACCCCCTACGGATCCATCCCCCTCGTTGCAATATAATATTTTAACAGGTCGAGAACTCTAGATTTTCTGACGTCAGAATATATTTGCATAGTAATTTCCAAAACACAAGGCCAATATGGCCTTGAAAAACTGACCAATCGACTCAATGAACTACAATGCATTGTGGGCTACTACGAGTAAACTACTACTTAAAACACGTGGAATTAGTGGGAAAACGGGCAATTAATATATTGTCTGGGACTCTCATTACCAAAGTTTTTATTCTGCAAATATATTTAATGTAAAATATATAACGTAATCTTCAATTTGCATGCTCAGATTAAAAAAATATTGTTTATTGGCTTCACGATTCGACTTTCTTTTTCGCCTTGCAAAAGTAGTTGAACCGGTTTTGTGCATTGTTATGAATTGAACCTGCATTAATTTCACGACATGACACAGTGAAATATCCAATGAAGTTACCACTGTCCAGTAAGAAAATCATTTGAGCTCTTTAAAACCTGTATAATGTCATTGCAAAATCATTTCTGCCTAGAAAAACACGAAACTTTCATTGAAACACTTCTTTCTGTACTGAATGTGTATTTTTTTTATCAGGACCTGAACTAATAGTAAGAACATCATAATATTCAGTATGCTAAAAAGAAGTGTTATTAAGCGGCAGGGGCGGGTCCAGCCATTTTAAAAGGGGGGGGGGGTTCCTAACCCTGGATAAAAGGGGAGGGGGTTCCAACTACATGTCCCCATCCAAATGCACTGATCGTCCAAAAAAAGGGAGTCCATACCCCGGAACCCCCGCTCGGTGGGTTCGACGACTTACAGAAAAGAGCGTCGATTTACAGAAAAGAACCGAAAAGGACCGAAAAGGACCAAAAAGAACCGAAAAGAACCGAAAAGGAAATCGCTTTTTTTTGTAATCGAAGGATTAGCATATTGCAAAGCAATGAAAACCTTATACTGTGGTAGGACTAATTTTAACTTGCATGTGAAACATTACAGGTAGGGTCGGATGCCTATCTTATAGAATAGAAAAATAGAAAGAAAAATTTTAATTCACCAATTAAGGACTCCCTGTATATTTGACATTTAACATCCGAGAGGAAATGGTGATGCTGACATGTATACTTTTTATACAAGCATACCCAATGCCACCGGCAATATACTGAACAAACGAAATAATTGTTTAAATGTTAGGATAAACTTTTATAGTACGAGAATATTAGCTTCTCATTTATTTTTACTACCGTAACGTATTTATAATATTAAAAACATGTAATATCATCGGCTTATCAAAACGTTTAAACCCGCTGCATTTATTTGCCCCTGTCCTAAGTCAGGAACCTCATGTTCAGTGCATGATTGTCGTTTGTTGGTGTGGTTTGTGTTTCATAAGTGTTTCTTGTATCTCGTTTTTTATATTGATTAGACCGTTGGTTTTCCCGTTTGAATATGGTTTAACACTTGTCATTTTAGGGGCCCTTTATAGCTTGCTGTTTGGTGTGAGCCAATGATAGTTTACTTGTGCAAATTATGACTTGGATGGAGATCTCGAGTTGCCACACCTTATATCTATGTAAACAATTTTTTTTAAATGATAAGATTAAAATCATTGATGAAAAATAAATGATAATTAAGCATGCATATATATATTTATATATTTAAAAAATATTACTTAAAAACAAAGTTATACTGTTTCTTTTTTTTAAGTTCACATATCCATGATACAATGTATCCCTATAAATGCACAATATAAGACTACAGTTGAATAATGCATTCATTTTAAATATTACGAAGAAATGATAACAATATAAAAAAAAAAATCCGTGAATATATATACATTGTTTTAACATTTTATATAATAAATATAAATGTATCCTCTTTTCGGTTCTTTTCGGTCCTTTTTGGTTCTTTTTGGTCCTTTTCGGTTCTTTTCGGTTCTTTTCTGTAAATCGTCGCTCTTTTCTGTAAATCGTTGGACCGCGCCCCCTGGATCCGCCACTGAGCGGGTACGGTATATAGCTCAATACATTTTTTTATAGTTTCATCCATCGATAATATCCGTTTGTTGCTAATTTTATCACAAAATATACCTCAGAGGTTTTTTTTATCGTTCGGCTGCTGTCCTGTTGACATATGTAAAATATCTCCAATATTAAAAGTCTCTGGATCATAGTGGGTGCCATATTACCTATTATTTTTTTTCTAAAACGTGCTTTGTATATAGAAATAAGAAGATGAGGTATGAGTGCCAAATGAGACATCTTTCAAACAAAGACATAATTTAGTAAAGTAAGCAGTCATAGGTCCAATGCTGAAAAGTAAGCTATTAATGACCCAAAAATTACTTGTGTAAAACAATCCAAACAAACAAAAAAACAAAAACAAAAACGGCCCAATTAAATATATAAAAGGACAAGAAATCTATCCCATAAAAAAAAATATATTGTATAGGAGCCTGAATTTCAGTGGTTGTCGTTTGTTTATGTGTTACATATTTGTTTTTCGTTCATTTTTTTTTTATATAATTAAGGCCGTTAGTTTTCTCGTTTGAATTGTTTTACATTGTCATATCGTGGAGTTTTATAGCTGACTATGCGGTATGGGCTTTGCTCATTGTTGAAGTCCGTACGGTGATCTATAAATGTTAATTTCTGTGTCATTTTGGTCTCTTGTGGACAGCTTTCTCATTGGCAATCATACCACATCTTCTTTTTTATTATAGATCCAACGCTGCAATTTTCACAAAACATATCAAATTTTCCACCTTGTCGCACATACATATGGATAAAATCATTACAGCTTATTTCCTAATGCATGTGGAGCAAAACTTTGGTTAGCTTGCTTGCTTTGTTTGTATATTGTACAAAATATAAAATATACAAGTTAAACTATGCCTATATATATATATATATATATTGTTTAAAGATGTAAATCTTATTTGCAAAGCTTGTATAAACAACTATACAAACAAAGCAAGCAAGCCAACCAAAGTTTTACTTTGCAGGTTTAAGAAATCAGCTGTAATGATTTTATTTAGTTTGGCAAATGTCCAAGCCCGTTAAAAAAAGAACAAACTGAAACTACAGTTGCTGACTTCACTACCTTAAAAAAAAAAAGGGAACAGTTTGGAAGTCCCATATACTGAAATGTGACCAACAAAAATACTTATAGATTTTGTTAACACTGCCATGTATGTAAATATTTCTTCGCCTTTTTTACGAACACAAAATTCAAGGATCCCACATTTGCCTTTAATTATCTATACGAACATTGCTGTACTCTTGAATATCAGCACCGGCTGCATTTTATCGACGGCTTACTTTACACCAGTAAGTTTGCCTCATAGGTAATTGTGTTTTTTCGCTGTTGTTTCGTTGCTTCTGGTGGACAAATACATGAAATCTCTGTGCCATCATCAAACATGTTAATGGCTATATATCGGGTAATTTAAACCCTTTTTTCTTCTCATAGAAACAACTTTTCGTTAATCTGAGCATGGAAGTAATTCTTTATATCACTAACTATAAATGAGGATACACAAAATGAAAAAATAAGCAAAATTGTGAATCCCGCATTGCACGAAAAAATGTGTTGTATTTCAGTAAATAACACGTGTTCTTGGTTGATTGTAAACACGTAGTAGTCCATCATGCATTGTGACTCATTTGGTGGATTGGTCAAAAACCTAGGTAAAAGTAAATTGCGTCACATGTAAATAAACAATTACATGTGCGAGAACATAAGTATGCTAATTTATGCATTTCCATATAAGGTAGTGGTCCCGACCTGTTTAAAGATGCAGTCAAAATGTCCTGCCCTTTATCCTTGTCGTGAGACCATGCAGAACCTATCTCATGTAGTTAAAAATAATGACTAGTTTCTCGTCCCAAATATTCATGTAATATTTGCCACTGGACATAAATCAATCGGCAACTTATCGGTCAAGTACCTATCAAACCCTTCATATCAAAAGCATAATCATATTGAAGTTCAACTTTCATAAATATGTACATTTTTTAAGGCAATAGATGACGTATGAAAGGTTGGATTATATAATTTTATATTTTAAAGAGATGCACAGACGAAATAGTCGTGGACTTGTAAATCACATGTCTTTAACTTATCAAAAGGGGTTCCTGTAAATAAGACAAAATCACTTCAAATTTATAAACCGTGCAGGATTTCAGAGTAATATACCGGGAATAACGGGAGAAGTTCTAAATGATTTCGTTTGAAATGGACACGAAAAATCACAACCTTACCACAAGGGGGTCCCTGTTTAAGTGACCTTTTCATAGTATGGTCTATCATAAATTTAAGAACTGTTCAGGTAGACTTCTAAACTTATAAAACAAAATAAAATACAAACTAGAGAAAGTGGTGCCCCTACACTCCAATCTGAAACAACTATATAATTATAACAAAGTCAATGAGGGTCTTCTTTCAGCTTTTATTGTGTCTGTATGACACGATTGATGCCTCCACAGATGCAAAGTATTATTATTATTTTTTTAAATACACAAAGTTGAGAAATGAAGCACATAGGTCTATGGTTCTCTGTAGGGGGGGTTATCAGGTAACACTATGCACCTCTTATGCAAATATATCCTCCAAAAATGACCAGGTTCAACTATCTCCCAAAAGAGCAAATATTAACAAAAATCAAAACCCTGACCACATGCACATTTTCAATATATGTACAAACAGCTAGCAAAATGAGCATTCAAACTGTAGGATGAGGTATCAGATGGATGGACAGACAAACAATATGCCCCACCTCCTAACTTTCAGTTTTGGGGTATAAAAAGCAATTTAACACAAAAAGTATATGTGGATATTGCATATTAAACTGAATCAGTGAATGTGTATAATGGCGTAGAAAAGAAGACACTGTTTGTCAATGTCTACAGCATGTACAGTATTACTTGATGTTCTTGAGTCTAAAATATGCCTGAACATAAAAGTTATCTGCAGGCAGTAGCTCCATTCCTTGTCAAAATGGCTGCATGAATAAAACACAATCAAATCTTATGTTTAATGTTATAAATAAAGTGTAATGTGGTATACTGTTCAATCAGATTTTCATTAAATTTTGCACCAACCATTCATGCTTTGTTCATGGGACAATTATTTCTTTCAACTAAATTTACATCCACTTTTTTTCGGTATAAATACATATTTCTAAAACTCAATACGGCTTTCACTTTTTCAATGTTTGATAGAAACTCACTTTCTTCTTTCACTTCCCTTTCGAAAATAAATGTAATTTTTCTCAAGAAATTTAGAATTAATTAATTTAATGATGAAACATATGCTCCTGTTTCAACAAAAAATGAATGGTTAGTGTCTTAGTAAAGGTATATAACAAACCAATGATATGAATCAATAAAAAGTTGGTTTTATCTAACATGTATTGTAGTCATGGTAGTTACATCAGACAGCAGGCAAATATTATTGTCAGGAGTTGATTGACAGTTTGAATTGGCTGTTTCAGAATTAACGCATTCTGGATTATTTTTTTAAAAGTGTACACCAAAACAACTGTTTGTGATAGGTAAGAAATGTCCATAAAATTGGAATTTACTCTAACAAATGATGTGAGGTTATTTTTATTTTAGGGCACATTACACCTTTAGATTCTGTAACTGTATTTTATGATGTTCAATCTTGCAACATGTACTAATACTAAAGCTTTCAATGAAATTCTATATGCAATGTTAAATATCTCTTTGCCATTTATTTCAATTGGACACTTAAAAACACTGCTGCCTGAATGCTATTATAAAACATAAAGATGTTTCAGTTTAAATTACATATACAAAAACTTAGTCGTCTCATATTGAAAATTAAATAAGTTCTGTACAAATGACAAACCACATTATATATTGTGATCTGTTTACCAAAACATATTATTTAAGAACTGATCTATCAGTATGTATTAATTTAGGATTGAGTATATATATACCCACACTACAGGTTTAATAGATATTAACCCCTTTCCTTGAATAATCTCCCTTTTTGAGTTCGATAGTATTCCTGATTTTTTCAAATGTTACTGATAGATTTGAATTGGTATTTAAAATTGGTAATGCAGAGGCGTATTTAGGTGACACAGGGTGTCCAGCTCCCCTTTGTGTTTGATAATATAGGATATTACTGCAGCATGACTGGAGCTGGCCCCTTTTTACCTCTAAGACAATCAGTGGCCCGGATCCCTGCTTATTGTTTTGTCAGATTTCCGTATCCTGCTTACACTATGTACGTAATTTTTTTGTAATTTCCCGTGTCCTGCTTGACTTAATTTACCGTTTTCACGCCACAATAATTTGACTTTCACGTGTCACACAGCAATCCCGCATCACGCTTTGACCCCAATGAGACCCACTTTCAATGCATCATTTACATGTAGCTGTCAAAGTTAAATGATTAAAGGTCACCTATAATCCAAAATATTAGCTTAAATGTTAAATTTTAAGGAAGTCAATAAAGTGTTAAATGTAGGTCAGTGTAACCTATGCTTTTAAAAGAATTATAATCCTCTAAACACATTAAATTGCAATGACCTAATAATGTGAGATATGTAACAAATTAACACCAAAAATAATTACCTTAAAAAAAAAAATCATCCCTAAAGACCTTTCAAAATAAGTTCCAACTTTTCTAAGGGAGATAACTCCATGTATTTTCAATTTATCTTAACTGACTGTTTATGACACAGACAGAAGCGAAAATGTGGAGATGTGATAAAATGATTCTGCCATATTAAATGTCATGAGTATACCTTTGATATTCAGATCTACATCAATAAATAAACTATTAAAAAAGGATAACAAATATAATAAATAAACTAACAATTAATATACATATTGAAATATCCTTCTACATGTGTATTCTAAGACAAAAATCAAATTAAAATATTTCTGATATGGAAGTTAATAATTGTTATGATAAACCGCTCTCTTTGATTAATGTACATGCATTCAAATAATCCTCTACTTTCCAATTTCTCTGCAAACACATAGAGAATAATTGTCAATGAGACTGCAACCCACAATTAAGATATATACATGTATATATGTGCGATATAAATGACATCTAGTGACGTAGAGTTCACAAATAACATAGATTTTAAAACATATGACCATTGATCCTAGAAATCAACAATTTGTTGTCAGACTGTTGAGGTTAATGACTAGAGACAAGCATACAAGTGTATTCTTATTGAATCATTTTATAAGTCTTCAACCTCTTTTTTTATTGACTAGTTAGGAAAAAAGGATAATATACTTATAACTAAAGTCCATACTGTAAAAGAAAATACAACAGACTTCTGAACTTAAGATTTCCCATAGCCAAAACTATTATTACTTGTTGGATAAAAACAATATATATATATTTTCAACTTAGACTCGTTTATATATATATATAAAGTACAGGTTCCAGCCCCAGCGCCGGGGAGGAAGTTACGAATCAAATCTACTCTAACATTGTTAGGTTGATTTTCTAGGCACTTATATACATGTTGTATATATACAACTCGTCTAAACATCAACCCAACAATGTTAGATCTGTAAATTTGCTTTCGCAAATTTTTGGTTCTTCCCTCGCCGGGATTCGAACGTATATATATATATATATGTACATTATCGGAAAATCTAGATTGATTCAACAAATGATCAAAATATTTTCAAATGGTCCCAATATGTTTATAATAGTATAACTCTACATGCATGTGTACATGCATATTAGCATCATTAAACCAATAATTTATGTCTTAGAAAAATATTGACCAAAACCCTTCTTGTTCATGTCAATTTATGCAACATTACATTACATTGATTTGGGAATGTTTTAGACTAAAGTTTATATGATTTAGACAGATGGTCCCCTACATGCCCTTCATTTTATGGTTTACAAAATAGAGGATAATGGGTTAATATATATGATATATACTGCAAGTAAAAAAATAAAGAGAAATAATAGGCAAAAAAGACAATGAAAAAAATAGGATCTAAATTAAAAAACGAAGAAAAAATGGGCAAAATCTATAATGAATAAAAACAAATGGCTGATATATTTAACAAATACAGAACTGAAGGACCCCCTCCCCATCCAGGCTCTCATAGAAAACATATCTTCATTTTCTCACTTCCCAGAAAAGTTTTCCATTAATGATTAAAAATAATTATATGAATTCTAGATTTGAAACAAAATGACTCAATGCACAGGACTTTATATGGTATAATTTTGGCTTATACATTTACAGGTTTAGGTATTTTCACTTTTTTGTATTTTTTTTATCCAATTTAAATAGAACATACATGTACATGTAGACCAATTATATATCAACATCATCATAATGTACATTAATATTTATCAGTTAATAAGATGATTTTTGTGAGGATACATGTACAAGTAACATTTTTGTAATATCATTTATTAAATAACATTGTCAATGATTGTAGGACACCAGTGTGCATACAAAAAAATGCACATATATGTATCATGGTAATGGTAACTGTTATGATTGCAAATTTATGAAAAGTGTTTGGGGAACTGTGTTTACTCCACTTTAACATGTTTAAAAAACAACACCAAATCAATTGTAATGTTTTCTTTGACCATTTTGCAATCAGAACTTAATCTACATACAGTTGCACAGTTTTTCTTTTTTCTTATACATAAATTTTGTATATACAGTCATGTATGTTAATGTAATGTAAGGGTGCTCTTTCTTATTGTTGTAGATAAAAACGGATTTGGATCAGGTTCTTCTTTCATTATGTCAATTTTGATCCACTCTTTTGATTTGTTTGACTTTCTTATTGCATCAACTACTGTTTGAACATATAAAGAATCTTCAAAGTTAGCTGCAACTTTAACAGGGTCTTGACAATAGCTTTGTCTTTCCTCTTCTTTTTCAAAAGCATCCTTGACTGACTCAATTAATCTGATGATTCCCTTTAAATATGGTGTTGGAATTTCAGCTCTTGTTTTGTCTGATACGCCATAACGTTGTTCCTCCTTGAAATTAACCGGATCAAAGTGCAGAAGTTCCTCCTTCAAAGAGTCATTTTTCTGACCATAGAGATCTGCTCCTCGGATTGTAAGTCTTCCTTTGCTTCCTACTAGCATTATTTCCTGGTTAAAAGGCCCATGGATGTGACTATTAATTGTTAAGGTAGCACAGGATCCATTTTCCAACTCTAGTTGCGCAGAACAGAAATCATCACTGGTGATTTCCCGGATCCCTTTAATCTTGTCAGTTTGTTTTGTGTATGTTTTCAGCATACCATGTACTCGGACAGCTTTCTGACCCGTAAGGTGTGCTATTAAATCAATGATATTACTTCCAATTGTGTTCAGAACACCTCCTCCCATGGTTTCATCACACATCCAATCAAAATGTTCTTTTGGTTTCTTTTCATAATGAATACGAATTTCACAAATTGATATGTCCCCTATATAATCTTTGTCAATATACTGTTTCAGTTTAGCAATCGTAGGTAAGAATCGAAGTCCAAATACTACAAGAGACATTAGCTTTGGATAATAACTGGCTGCATTCACCATTTTTAATGCATCTAGTTGACTAGGTCCAGCAGGTGTACCACATAAAACATGCTTTCCTATTCCTAAGGCTTTGATTGTAATTGCTGACTGGAGATGAGGAGGACAGCTAATTACCACTACATCAACATTTCTGTTTAAAAGAATTTCATCAACTTTGACTGCACAAAAAGGAATATCAAGTTCGGCAGAAAGTCCAGTGGCTTCTTCTTTAGTTCTACCCCATAATGCAACTACTTGGAAGCCACATGATTTAAGAAGAGGGACATACGAACGGACAGATGCTGGAGTTCCAATGACGCCTATACCTGGGAGCATTTTCCTCATGTCTGGTTTAATGAATGTCTAACGGCTGAGATGGAAACTTAAACTTTGTTTGAATTATGTTTATTCATCATAATATTCTTTCTATTTGACTAAATAAGTTTTAAATAACAGGAAACATCAGAAATTCTGTAGTGCTAAATTGCAGGAAATCCGTTCAAAATATCCATTCAAAGTTATTATTCAGCTTCGATTAGCGCTTTGACAATAGTGATTCAAAGCACTTTGAAGACTTGCTGAATAAATTAAAACTCGATGACGGTGAAATTTCCGGAAAAAATCAGCGAAAAAATCTGTTATGATCGTATATTATTATACAAAATTTTATTTTTGGTGTTTTAACGCCACTGTTAAGCACTGTTGTTTGGGGCTATTTTGTGTCGGCCAGTTTTTCTTAGTGGAGAAAGCCAAAGTGCCCGGAGAAAAAACACTGACAATCCTAGGATGGAGTCGAGTGCACCCGCACCGAGGCCCCTTATTATCTGATTATACAAGATAATAAATTTTTTAAATGGAAATTACGGAAAATTATTTTTTTGTTAGTAATTTTTTTTTGTTGGTTATCCAGCATAGAAAAAAAACCCAGATTTTTTTGGCAAACAATGTCAATGATGAATGTCAAAGAGAGAATTTCTGTCCGAGTTAAATTTTCCACAGAAGAAAATGGATTTAATCTTCAGCAGTGGCGGATCCAGAGGGGGGGTTCCGGGGGTCCGCACCCCCCCTTTATTTTGGCCGATCAATGCATTTGAATCGGGACATATGTTTGCACCCCCCTGCACCCCCCCCCCCTTTGCCCTGGGCTAGCACCCCCCCTTTCGAAAATTCCTGCATCCGCCACTGTTCAGCACAGCTAGAGGAGCAATTCTTTCATTTCATAATATGTCTTTAATCATGGTTGATTTTATTTGAAACCCTTAAAAAATGAAATTTACACCCCCCCCCCCCCCCCCCCAAAAAAAACAACGTGAAAAGGGGAAAACGTGTATAGGTTTAATATATATTGTTGCTTAGTGAGAGATGAAGATCTATTTTGTCTCATTATTCCATACAGCGTTATCGTTGTGGTCATTCTTCCCTTTCTCTATAAAAGAAACGTAGCATAATGTTACCACTGTTTCGGGGTTTTGTCTGTGCCAAAATCCATTAGGCTAAACCCATTACAAGCAGCAAGAGTGCACTTTCTGAAATGTTTCGCCAGGATTGATTTTGTATTATATTATGTCTATAAGGTAAATATTTAACAAATAACACATAAACTTAAAAGAGAGGCGAGAGTATATCCTGAAAGGGATATATAAACTCATAAGTAGAACACAAACTAACAATGTTATATTAATTAAAAACGACAAAAAGACAAATAACAGGTCACAAAACACAACACACACAACTAAAAACCGAGTAACATGAATCCCACCAAAAAATAGGGGGCATCAGATGAGTTAATATAGTACAATACCATGATCGACTAGTGGTTTTTCGAAGAAACGATTTTTACATCACCACTTTTATAAATATTGGTTCAATGTAGCTTCCTTGTAAGCAGCAACCCTCTGTCAAGGAAAACTTGATTGAAATGCAAGCTCTGAAATATCGTATCAACGGGAAGATATATATACTCCATATGCAACAGGCGTTGTTGGAATGTTGCTACATAGAAATGGAAAATCGCAAAGTGAAGCTGCAATAATCTCTTTTTAACTGTATCTATTGCATCCTATATTTCCAGTTCGATGATATGTGTTCAACACTCTGAGGTTCAAGTCACCAAACATTTTATTATTTCGAGTGAGACATCATCTATACAGCGGAACTGATAGAGTAATAACTTTTATTTTCATTCTTACTAAGAAGATTCTTTATGAAGTCATCCTCATATATATACGAATCGAATAAGAAACAAGTCCTCAAAACAGAGGATCACATTTGGTTTCCATGGGAAAAAAAACACGTCCTTCAAACGCTGATTGCATGTTCATATGAAATATTTAGCTGCTTTACTTTTTGAATAGGTTTGAATTTCTACAACACATCAAAGAGTGCATGTGTACTGTCATTGAAACTAACAATGACAACTGATATAAGATGGAGGTGACAAATTTCAATTTTAGTTTAATATTTCAAGTTTTACAACTTTTTGAGAAACAATTTTTACAACAAATGATACAGTAAAATTGGATCAATTTCAATTTACCAATCATCACTATAATAATATACTCTTCTTATAAAAAAAATGATAACCTAAACCAGAGACATATATAGCCACCATAGCATACAGAAATAAGAGATCTATACTTTTATCGGATTCAATCACTTCTTGCTAGAAACCTACTTTTTAGGACCAAAAATCAATTTTTGGGGTCTAAAAATTTCAATTCCAGGTATTTTCCATTAGCACAGACAGAGATGTACGTACGATATCATATGTCTTTGGCTGCAGAATAGAGACCGACCATGCAATGCATGTCACTTATCGAAATAAGGTAACGAAAATACAGTCAGTGGCGGATCCAGAAATGTCCATAAGTGGGGACCCATTGACTGCCTAAGAGGGGGCCCGCTGCAGTCATGATTCAGTCATATTCCCTATATAATCAACCATGTTTTCCCCCCACAATGATGACACTCCTTTAAATCCGGCTCTGATAAGTACCAAAATAAATGGGAAAACCTTACAGTGACAAATCGCAGATTGTGTTTAATTTCAAAATATTGTGATATCATATGATTTGTGTTTCATTTCAAAATATTGTGATATCATATGATTTGTGTTTCATTTCAAAATATTGTGATATCATATGATTTGTGTTTCATTTCTAAATATTGTCATATGATATTACCTAATTTGATAAGATAAATATTTCACATCTATGTAAAGAGATATATATATATACTTTAAGTATAAATATATCTATACAATTAACTGATAGGAAATATAATATAATATTATAGTAATCGTCATGGATGCTATAGAACCACCACCATCTTACAATATAGGTAAGCAAAACTAATATTCAAAATGTCGTTAATGTAAATATATGATAGCAATCGTTAGTGTACTCACACACCACACATTGAGTTTAGGAAGACACAACAATTAATTGACCACACGTTTTTCTTGTACTATTAATGAAAATGGAGACGTGAAATATATATGAATGACAAAATATATATGATTGTTTACATACAGATATCTCCCCTCCCCTGAAAAAACACATCAAAACAACAACAGAAAATTATATACAATTCATCCTGTACTATATTTAAAAATCGTTTCGCGCCTATCTATAAGAAACATTTTTTACATTTGAGGCTTATTTCAATGCAGCAGATGCATGCAGTGGCAGGTTTCCTTTGAACTGCTTGCCAATTTGTTACCATGAAAAAAAACAAGGGGGTTTAGTAAGATAAAATGTATTCATTCTAAGGGAGAAGGCGCTTCTTACATTTTGATTTCTCTTTTCACACTATTGGCCATTGTCAACTTAAAGACAAATTAAAACAGTAGTCTTTATTTCACCAAAATGAAAATTATCTGAATTTAGGAGTGAACAAGTTATACTTTGTAAAACCCTTTCATTTAAAGAAGAGATCAACATTGTGAAGCTGAGAAAATTCTTAACTATTTATTGACTTAATTTTATTTTTACGTCATGGGGACGTGTGTTTCGATAAAAACAATTGTTACGCCTTTGAGAACCAACGGTGCTTCTCTTATCACCGTAATTTTCCCTAACAATGCCTAATGCGTACGATGTCGACTACATAGTTGGAATCCAGTTATCACGAATCTATCAATGCACCGTGGTGAAACCCCTTAAAGCCGATTTCATTGAGTGTGTAGCTAAAGGTAATATCTTTGGTTAGCTTGCTTGCTAGCTGAACCGTGGAGTCATTATTAGGCAAGGTTAACCACCCTCCTTTCGAAGAAGCCTAGTCCTACAGACAGATATATTGATTATCTTTAGGACTAGTCTACTCCAAAAGGGGGTTTCGGGGTAGTTTACCTTACTTAATAATGACTTCACAGTTCAGCTAGCAAGCAAGCTAACCAAAGATATAACCTTTAGCTACACACTCACTGAAATCGGTTGTAATTGTTTCAATATACCAGACATGGCTGATATTAAACTTATAACTTAATAATATCGTCGTTGTACAAGGACGTTTCTAGAGGTGATCATTTAATTTTCAAGACCTGAATTAAACTTTTTATCCAGCATACACAGCTACTTTTGCATAGGTACTATTTCTGTACTGAAAATCTGAAGTAATGGAAATTTAGTTTAATTACTTTTAATATTCAGTACTATTTTGTTACTTTAAAATTATTGTAATATTTAGGTACCTGTATTTTACAGTACTTAATTTGTACTTGAAATTTAGGTACAACAGATTTTTGGTTACTACCGTTACATTTTCAGCATTTTGAAAGTTTTTCTATTTCAAATCTCTTAAAATTTTGGAACATAGAATATTGTATTATTTCTGTACCAAAATATTTAGTACAAATCAAGTACTGTAAAATACAAGTACCTAAATATTACAATAATTTTAAAGTAAAGAAATAGTACTAAATATTAAAAGTAAACTAAAATTTCCAGTACTATGTATTTTCAGTACAGAAATAGTACCTATGCAAAGGTAGCTGTGTAGACAGGTAACATTACAAAGACTTTTTTTTTGTGAAAGTATTTTGCTATATAATCATTTCCAACATTTTCTAAATAAAAATGAAAGAAATAGCAACAACTAACAAAGCACACATACATATATAAGCCGCATAGACTTCTCTCATCTTGTTCCGAAATATATATATTTATTTCGTTTGGCTATTAGGGGTGTATGCGGTACGTACGTACGTTTACTATTTTCTGACACGTGACAGAATTAGGACATTCAAACCGATGCAATATAAATTAGATTGGCAAGCTTTCTGAAATTTCAAGAACTATTGCAACAAGTCATTATTTTAGGGCTTTGTACAAGAGTGACGTGGATATAGCCACCTCATTATAAAAATCCCATTTTTTTCATTATTAATGTCAATTTATGCTCTTGTCCTAACTATTCATGCATGAATTAGTTGTCAATGGGTATTTAGGTAAAAAAAGGGATCAATAAAAAAAAAACAACTGTATAACTTGAAGTCGACTTTTTGCATCTTTAAATGCAGAAACCTTCTTCTTTTTTTTTTACTTCGACGGTTCTATTGAACATCCACGCGTCCTTAACTACCAGTCTTCACATAGTTTTTTTCTAACTAGAAATAAGAATTAAACACTACCGGAGATAACTATACTAGTAACACATATATAAATACGAAATGTAAGTATTTCTACCTTAATAAAGAGTTACCTTTGTTAAATCCTATGACTTGTGTAGGTTGTGTAGGAAGATTAATTACGTTCTCTTGAAATTAAAACTGATCCTTTACGATACTCTTTGTGTGTGGCCAATTGCAAAGCAGAACGTGCGTCTTTATCCAACATTCACAGAAAATAAGTTTAAATTTCCCGCCCTTCATCAATCTTCATCCGGGCTTGTCGACCCACATTTCAGAGCCTGTACCTGTTGCCGACATCAAGGATTTGTATACTAAATCCTTGCCGACATACATTGTTAATTTGTTATCTGTCCCTTAATATCCTTAAAGACAACTAAAAGTTAAGCAGACATTTATAATTAATAAATCTATATAATAATCATTTACAATACAAGTGTGTCGGAGTCGAGGAAGTCTGAGTAACTTGTTACATTTAATTTGACCCTATGATTCGAGCACACCTTAACATTTTTCTTTAATTTATATGGTTAGATGATTGGAAAACAAATCATTTAGTTGTCTCAGAACTACAAGTTATTCTTTTGAATATACGATTAATAACTAAAGTTTTGCGCATATTATGTGTAGCTTTTATCCAGATTCAACTGTAGCTGATTAATAGGTCACATGGTTTCATTTCGTATCACATGATCGGTTGATCCGTTTACAATTAACAAAATGGCAGAAGTCGGAGATGAAAACACACCACTGTTAAAAAACGATACTCCTGGTGAACCACCACCAAATTATAATGATGGTAACACCTTTTAGATAAATTCAGTTTTATTAATAACTCATATTATATATTTCATAACATGACAACGCCTTAAAAAACTTTTACATCACAATAAATTTTAATTTAAAACGTAAAACCTTATACAAGATATATTTGACCAAATTAATGAGTGTAAACCAATGAAAACATATAATAATAAATTTCTTTAAACTATTTTAAGGTTTGGAATAATTATGCTTCAATCTTAAAATTGTATTTCACATCTAGTTTAGTTGTGCATTTATAAAGGAAGATTTATTATGTATTTGATCAGGAAGTAAAAGCAAGGACATATGTTAGTGTAAAAGTAACTACACTGTACTCATGTGTGATGTATGGCTATGTATCCTTATGTCAAACATTCTTTTCTGGCTTTAGCTCGACTTGAGATAGCACATATGGATTGGAGAGCTGTTTAAAATTTTAACATGTTAATAGCTCCTGACTGACTTGACAAACATTTGATCTTCTCTCGGTTGGTTCTAATGACACACAGTCAAAGAACAAGTTTTTGAATTGTTCAGTTAAATGAACATGTATGTATCTAGTGATTTTGAGTTGTTCTTAATTGAATTGTTGGCTATATCATGTATATTTGTACTTTTAATGACTTCAAAGCGTAATAATACTTTTTGGTTTTGTTTCTGTATGTGTGCGTTGAAGATATTAATTCTGACTTTTATTCAATGGGAGAGAGAAACACATATTGACAGTGTTGAAGAGCAGCCTTGGATCTCTCAAATGTATTTGCGCATACAATCCTGTCTTCCAGTTGGTTCCAATGTATTATGCTCTTGACAAAGAAAGAGTTCTTATATAGATCTTTGTTGTATACAATAGTGTCTAGTGCCTTCATATTGCTCTTTCACTTCAATTTGTCACGATTTTGGCTCTTTTAAAATTATCAAATGTTTCAGGTTTAATTTTCCTCTGACATGTCTGATATTTACTTTTAACCAGAAAGTAGTTGAGATTAATAGCAGCTGGGACTAAACCATCAACCCCTGCTTATCTGTTTTAATGTAAATTTTATCAATGAATATAACTTTATTCTATTAGTATTTTGTCATTACATGTATGATTTTACTGAATTTATTAAATGAAAATATTGAAATGCCATTATATTGAAAATATACCTATATTGATGAGCATGTAAGTTCTGTCAAGATGTTTACCGTTAAGTTGAATTTTGATTGTTTTATAGCTGTATCACAGAATGTCACTGTGCCACCAATTGCACCAAATGAGTTACCTCCACCTTACACACCACAAGGTGGCCTACCGATGATCAACTGTAAAGTTTGCCAGGCTTTAATAAATATAGAAGGCAAAACCAATCAACATGTAATTAAATGTACTGTCTGTAATGAGGCGACGGTGAGTTTAAAACACTTGAAATATTTGTATGAGCTTTAGAATTACTTTTTTTCTATTCTTCAACAATGTGGTAGTATTTATATGATATTAGTATTGCCATCTGAGTTTTCATGTATAAATACTATAAAGAAGATAAATACATGATAACTGTTAATTATATTATATATTTGATATAAATATAAGTATAAATTTGATAGTCCATTTAAGATTGACACTAAAAATGACAGTTCAGTGAATTTTGTATAATTAAAAACCTTTTTTTTTGTATAAACAAATGTATGTGTGAAATTTCCAAAATCAAGAATTTCAAGATTTAGTTTGAATAAAGAAAACTATTGAATTTAAAATGTTAACCATCCCACACACAGTGTTTTTGATAGTACATTACACCAATACTTAGTTTTTAACCACTCCCACACACAGTGTTTTTGATAGTACATTACACCAATACTTAGTTTTTAACCACTCCCACACACAGTGTTTTTGATAGTACATTACACCAATACTTAGTTTTTAACCACTCCCACACACAGTGTTTTTGATAGTACATTACACCAATACTTAGTTTACACAGTGTATTTGATAGTACATTACACCAATACTTAGTTTTTGATAGTACATTACACCAATACTTAGTTTTTGATAGTGCATTACACCAATACTTAGTTTTTGATAGTACATTACACTAATACTTAGTTTTTGATTTAAAATTTAATTTCCACAGCCTATCAAGGCAGCGCCACCTGGGAAACAATATGTAAGATGTCCTTGTAACTGTTTACTTATCTGTCGCAGTGGAGCTGCTAAAATCGCTTGTCCTCGACAACAATGGTAGGTAGTAATAAAATAGGAAATGGATGTATTCATCATTTTAGAGGTCAACATACATAATGTTAAATATACTACAATGGACAAGTATCTTTAACAGATGATGTAAAGTTACAAATTTTCCAAAAAAGAAAGATTATCAAAAATCCTGAAAGGTGAAAACAGATTTTAAAGGATATTAATATTTTTGATAAAGTGATTTGGGTCACTTACATGTAATTCAAACTAAATTTTTATTCTACTTTTATCTTTTAAAAAAGGAAACATTGACCAACTGAATGTTTCATTCAATTTTTGGTGGTTGGTTTTCAGACAGCAAGTTTTTATGAACGATTAAACAAAGCAAAAAGATATGAGCTGTTTTTATTTGCCCCGTCCCGTCAAGGCTTGCTTGAAGTTACAACATTTTGTAATTGTATATTTTTAGTATTTACTGCTTTTTAAAAGAAATATCAGTTGTAATGAATAAGAAGATAAATGACTTATACCACTTTGTTGTTTCAATTAAAGTAAAAGAATTATCCATCTTGGAAATCCTGTTCCTATGGTAACAGTGCGAGCACCAGGGTCAGCAAGATTTGTTTGTGCATACTGCACTCAAGTATTTGTGGTAAGTGTTCCTTGAATAAATGATTTTTTCTCCAAATTAATTAAATCTTTTTTTTCAAAGATCTATTGAGAAGCAAATGTGCATCACTATTATAAACATGGTTTGTTTTGCAATGTTAAACATAAATCAGACAAGACTAGTCTTTATATGGAGATATTAAATTAAAATTTAATATTTATGTTTTGTTTACAGTTTAATCAAGGAAGTGCTTTGCTAGCCAGATGTCCATATTGCAGACGAGTGTAAGTATATAGGTTGATCATTATTCTAATGTCTTTGAAAAATAAGTTACAGTCACATCTATTCTTTCTATTGAATCTTATATTTTTTTATATATATTACAAATGTAGTCATTTATATGATAAAAGAGAAATCGAAAATTCTTTGTTCAGATTTATAATAAATAATTTTCATTATACCATTCAGCTAAATTGATAAAAAATCTTGAAAATTAATTGGTTCAAATATTTTTTCATACAAATTTATTCCCAATCTGTTTAAGTAAATATTATACATTCAGGTCAACTGCTGGTAATTCCTCTGTTAGAGTAAGAGCATGGATATATTTGATAGCTGGACTGATATTTTTGGGTGCTGGGATAGGCGTCACAGTAAGTATCTTTAAATGGGCAGATATCATTTATTTAAAAGCCATTTATTTGTGGAAAAAAAACCTTTAATGACCATTTTCAATTTTTAATTATTTCTTGTAACCAGTAAAAAAGCTCTTTGTGTTATAGCAAAACATTTAAAACAAGCCATACCTCACATGTATACAACCTGAAACAACTTGGTAATTTACATGGAAAACAGAGCTACTAAAATAATTTTCCTGTGTGTACGATCTGTGTGCGCAAAACAGGAATAAAGCCAGTACTTCAATGCAAGTGAATCACAAAAATGTGAGGCATACTGCTGCTTCTTACCTCTAAGATGATTATGGATTTGAAATCTCACAGAGCTATTCAGCTAGATGCCCTTCTTCCTACCTCTTAAAAATCGATGGATCCTTACCATTGACCATAACATAATAAAGAATCAAGAACATACTCAAATATTTATACATTATTTCACTGGAAATTAAAATTATAAGCAGGAAGAAAAAAAATGAAATCAAATGTTGATGGAAAATATAGCAGTCTATGACTCATAAACTATTTATAGCCAGGGGCGGATGCAGGAATTTTCGAAAGGGGGGGTGCTAACCCAGGGCACCCAGGGCAAAGGGGGGGGTGCAAAACATATGTCCCGATACAAATGCATTGATCGGCAAAAATAAAGGGGGGGTGCGCACCCCCGGAACCCCCCCCCTGGATCCGCCACTGCTAGCTAAAAGGTGTAGAACATTTACTTAAGATAGCTCAGGTGTCTTCCTCCATTTTGGATTATTAAAAAGCAGATAACAATCGGTCTAGATCTTTAATGAAAAGTGCAAATTTCAAGAGTAGTATGTAATTTGTGTATAAGACTTTTCATGTTTGTATAGAAAATTATGTGTGTTATCATATTTATGGCCGTATTTAAAGGGATTAATATAAGTTGCAAAACTTGTTTCCCAATCCACACTAAATAAATATGTTTAAACTAATGTTGTTTTACTAATTTTTTTTATAAATTTTGCCATATAAAGGTAGACACCTCAGATATAAGGGGAGAGATAACTTGGTAAAGTAACTTTTATAATAGAATGTGTAGTGAATTTAACAATTTTGTTATGTAGCAAGAAAACAAGTCCCATGATTCCATGGTTTCTTTTTCTTATCTGAAAGCATATTATAGACCCCCCTATCTACCTTAACAGTAATGAGTTGAACAAAACATGACAAAGTTGCACTATATTACGTTAATGATACAGCTGATAATTAAAAATGAAATGCATGTTATTCATTTAATATGTACTAGAAGTTCTTTCATTAGCGCATGTCTGTCATATTTATCTTTTGTAAAATTTTTTTTTTATAAATTAGGTAGTTTGGTTCTCGTTTGAATTATTTCGTATTTTTCATGTCTTGGCCTTTTATAGCTTACTATGTGATCTATAATGGCTTATATCTTATTTGTTTTACTATATTTAAAGACAATGATGTACGTAATGAACAATAGTACATGTAAATACAATAAATAATTGCTTTGTTGTCTTTGTAGGTTGGTACATATGAGTTAGCTTCAGAAACTGGTGGAATATATGTTGCATGGATAGGTAAGAAAACAGCAAATGTAGATCTGATTTTTTTCTTATATTGTATTTAATTTTGTGGAAGAATAAAAAAATCATATATACTTACAACTAACTTATTTTTCTTCCACAATTTTTTTGCAACAAGAAAATTATGGATGGAAAAGGTCTTGCTGTCTCAAGTTGCTCTAGGAAAAATTGGTATTTATTATGAAAAACTTTTTTAGTTTGGGGAATCTTGAAAAGACTAGAGTACCTTCAGATTTGTCCTTTTGATAGCTTATTTTAATTATTTTGTATTGATCTAATGAGAAAAGCCCTTTTCAACTGAATTTTATAGTTTGTACTTATTTTGTGACAATCAGCAGCTTGACAGTGATAAGTTGTAATGTGTGTACCCTTTTCGGATCTGTCAGACACCTACTTCTTGTTTTCCAATACTTTGAAGAGGGGCGTAAGGGGGTGGGGGTATCTGCACGAAAGAACGCAAAATGAAATTGATGAACAAACAATTAAATAATCTCTTGCACATTAATCTTTTTACCGATTTCACAAAACACTGTGAATAGCAAACCTTTTTCACAGCTGCATGTGAAATAAAAATGGCAAAACACTTTGCATGTAAATAACCCTTAACCACCCTCTTTGAATTCATTATGGGTATGTTAAGCATGATGACATGTGTATTTTTTGATTATTTAAAATAATTGAATAATTGCTATCTGTTTCAGGAGCTTTTATATCGGGAGTTCTATTCCTTATACGAGCTGGATATTTGTTTTCCATTAGAATGAGTGAATATGCACCACCACAGTGAAGACATACAATGACTGTCCACTCGACCAATTTGTTTATGTTGCAATGTAAAGTAAAGCCATACTTAACATTTTGATTTATTCAAAATTATATAAAACTGTGATTAACATTTATTTTTACCTATAAGTGTATGTTAAGTGATTGTTGTAGCTTTTGTCTCGCATATATGTCAAATGCACTTTAAAGTTAATCATAAACTAATACTGTAAATTCAGAATTATATTACATGCAAATATTTTTGAGATTTTTGAAGAATGGACAAACTTGAGAAATTGAATATTGCGATGTCAGAAAATCTGTTCACATATATATGTATAAGATATCAGAATGTAATTTCTTATTATTGCGATACCAACCTTGTTGCATTATTCGCATTAATAAAAACCTGACAATGATTTCTTAATTTACAGTAGTTCATATGTTGTATTATTACTTAAATATTGACTTAAAATGTCTATGCTGCTTACAAGTGCTATGTTTGAAAGGTTGATATGCGGTATTAACAAACATGTTTTTTAATTGTTTAATATGATCATTTGTTCTTTGTCAAGTTCATCTAGAAACAGATTATTTATTTGTGAATTTTGAATTGATGTAAGATATGTGCAATCCATGTTTGAATTATTATTTGATAACCAAACATTCCTTTTGTTAATCATTATTGATATAAGAATGTATTATATCACTGTTTAGAGTAGTGTAGTGAAATCTCCCATGAGTTACTGATGATGAAAGTGATATCTGTTTATATTACATCTAAAAACACATGTATGGCTTATTTGTAATGTTATAGGCAAAATTATACCAAAGTCTGTATTTTGCTTTTTTTATTCTTTAAAATAATAAAACACCCTTTTTAAAAAGCAAAGTTTTTATTTATGCTTTAAAATTTGACTAAGATACAATGTCTATTGGAAAGTAGTGAGAAGCCTTTCCAGATCATCTATTAAATTTATTGTTAAGCTGAACTGAAAGGTTGCAATTATGAATGATAACACAAAAGACTATTAAATAAAAAATGTTAAAATGATAGAATTTCTTTAGCTTTTGAAAATAAACATTTAAGAGTGATTATATTGTAATAGACAACACATGATATATTTATATCAATTATGAATTTGAAAGTTTTAAGTATCAAATTTGATGTTTTGTAATTTCACTAAGAATGTAATTATATTTTTATCTAAATCATACATTTAAAAAAAAAAAATCAAAATGCTCAGATAATCATTTATGCTGCTGATTATCATACAACTACAAATAAATTTCCAAACGATTTAAAAAATACACCCTTAAAAGACTAAATTTATTGTATTTGAAAACACACCATCACCAGTCTAGATTTTACAGTTGTAAAAAGAAAAAAAAATTCACTGCACTAAGTCCCCCTGTCAGAATACTCAATCTGTAGAACAAAATTATTTACTATAGGTTACAATAGCTTGTCTTATCTCATGTAGTCTCCTTTATTATCAGATGAAGTTTATGAGCAATCTTTTGCAATGTTATAATTGTGTATTTAATATATTTATATGTTTGTAGTTGATGAATTAAATGTATTTTAAGCATTATGATTGTATTATTTTTAGACAAAACTATATCAAGAACTAGACTTTCTTTTAATAATAAAATTGAAATTTTGGCATTGTCACAGTAGAACTTTTGGCATTGTTACATTAAAACTTTTGGCATTGTTCCAGTAAAATATTTTTACACAACTGACCAAATTTTGGGTCTATTATCAATCAATGAGTTTAACAAATGTTTACTGTTAGAATAAATTTTGTCCTGTGAAATTGAGAATGGAAATGGGAAATGTGTCAAAGAGACAACAACCCGACAGAAGAGCAGAAATCAGCTGAAGGTCAACACAGCTTGAATCAGAAAATATCCTAATCGAATGGTGCTGGAATATTCTGATTTACAGTGATCAAAGATGCATTAAGTTATAATTCCTATTGTGTATAATATGATAAGAGATTTAGTCATTTATGATTTATATCATGTATATAATTAAGTCTAGATACAGTTATGAGGAATGATATTTGTGGAAGAGTTATTAAATTAATTCTAAATGATTGTTGATTTTTGTTGTTTACAAATGTGATACATAACTTAATTTAAAATAAAAATTCTTCCTGTCTTCATTTAAAGCTGTTTGTTTTATTGTTGTTGTATACATGATTTAAATGACACTGGCTATAAAGAGTTCATCATGTCCTAGTTAATGCAATGCCATTAGATTCAAACTTATTTGTCATAAGACAAAGACATTAAAATGGCAGAGTAGTCATTTGATTCCAAAAATTCCTTATGAATTATTCATATAGTGCAAGGGTTCATTAATGGAATGCATAGAAACATTTTTGTCTCGCTTGAAGGAGTCAAAATGCGAGACATAGGTATGTTGTTTCTGGCATCTGTGGCATCAACAATGTATTAGTTTGTAATTAGGCCTAGTTTATTGTGAACCACTAGTTGTAAGTCGAAGATATTTAGTATGCAGTTGTATTAGTATTGAAACATATCATTAATAGGAGATTATTTGGCCCCAACCCCTCAGTTATGGTCTACTGACTTTGAAATTTTGCTTATTTTTCATGTATTAGTTTGTTATTAGGTCAGTTTAGGGGAACCACTAGTGGTAAGTTAATAATAATTGGTATGCAGTTGTATAAGCATTGGCATATCTCATTTCCATGGAGATTATTTGGCCCTGCCCCCTCAGTCATGAATGGTCTTGACTTTTGCTTAGTTTTCATGTATTAGTTTGTGATTAGGTCAGATTATAGGGAACCACTAGTAATAAGTTGATGATAATTGATATGCATTTGTATAAGCATTGGCATATCTCCTTTCCATGGAGATTATTTGGCCCCGCCCTTTCAGTCATGGTCTATTGACTTTGAAATTTTTGCTGAAGTTTTCATGTATTAGTTTGTGATTAGGTTGGTTTATGGGGAAAGTGGTAGGTCAATGATATTTGGTATGCAGTTGTATTAGCATTGGCACATCTCATTACCATGGAGATTATTTCATTGCCAAAAACAGCATTTATCTAGTTTCAGGACAAGTTGTGTATTAGTATTTCAATTGTTCTGAAATTGTACCACAATGTTTAATACCATATGTAGAAGGTTGGGATTTATTTTAAGGGGTTGTTGGGCAAACAATCTAGGAGTTAAGGGCCAAAAAGGGGCCAAAACAAGTATTTTTCTAGTTTACGGACAATAACTTGTGCTTAAGCGTATGGATCTCTATGAATTTTTACCAGAAGGTTCAGTACCACTAAAGGAAGGTTGGGATTGATTTTGGGGTTATGATCCCAATAGTTTAGGAATAAGGGGCCAAAAAGAGGGCCCATTATAATCATTTTTGTAGTTTTCAAACAATAACTAAGTGTTTAAGTGTATGCATCTCTCTGAAATTAAACCACAAGTTTCCATACCATGAAGGGATGGTTAGTATTGACTTTGGGGGGTTATGTTCGGAATTAGGTGCAAAAAAGGAGAAAAACTAGGTATTTTGTTGTCTGCTATATGGCTGGGTTGTTGTCACTTTGACACATTCCCCATTTCCTTTATCAATTTTATTTCTGGTCAATGGACAATTAAGACAATTTAAAAGCAGTGTAAGGGAGGTAATTCTAAAATATTTAACATACCATGTTGGGTATGTTAGGATTTACCTCTCTTACACTACTTGTTTATTATGCTTAAAGATATTGTACAATAAATTTGTAAGATCTTGACATTTTTTTTGTGTCAGAAACTCATATTATGTCAAAAATTTGATTGCAATCCAAATTCAGGGCTGTATCAAGCTTGAATGTTGTGTTTATACTTGCCCCAACTGTTCAGGGTTCGACTTCTGCGGTCGTATAAAGCTGTGCCCTGCGGAGCACCTGGTTTTATAATACTTTGACATACAAGCATGTACATTAACTGAAATGTCAGCTGACTTTCTATCAGGTGCAGCTGTTATGAATGACAGTTACTTTTCAAAACTGAAGTTACATTTACAATTGAATAATGAAGGGAGGTATCTTTTAATCTATTCATCACAATAGATCTAAAGAGCTTTTACAATGGGCAATGAAAATGATCTTAATCCATTACCATTGTCCTTGACTTTTCATGGTGCAAGGACTACTTGAAACGGAGCAGAGGGGGTATTATGTTTTACCCTACAAACCTATGTCCCAAAGTTGGTTTCTGTTCTCTAACTTTAGTTTGCCTCAACCAAATGTTATGAAACTTATACACAATGCATATTACCACTATATTCAGATCAGATTTGAATTTTGGTGTCACTTTTACTGTTTGCGAGTTATGCCCTTTTCAAATGGAAAAATTTCTGTAAAATTTCAAAAATATCAATCAAATATATTTTTTTTAAATTGAAGATATCTTCCTTTGTCCAAAATGGTAGTTGAATCAACTAAAACCCATGCTTTATACAATGCCATTTTCAATTTTACTACCAACCGATAATTAAAGCAATCTTTCACATTTAGTGCTTACAAGCACTTTTATTACCATTCAAGGTTTATGCCTCTTTACAAATGGAAAAATTGCTTCGCCAAGCACAGCTGGATACCACTGTAGAGGTCCAACGCTAAACCGTTGAGGAAAAAATGGACACAATTTTCATGCTTGACACAGGTTTGAATTTGGATTGTAATTAAATATTATAGGTTTGGGACACAGAACAACTGTAGTGAAAGAACTTAGAATTGGTAATATGCTCAATTTTTTGTTTTTGTCTTATACACTATGCTGTTGCAAATTGCCCCCCTCCCAAAAAAAAATTAAAAAAATACCCCTTTTTTTTAAAATTTTATGCAATATCCTTTGCTCTTGCATATTTACCCCAAACTCCAAAAAATTGTATTCCCCTCCAATTGTTTTTCACCTCCCCCACCTTTTTTCCAATTTTTTTTTTCTTTCCTTCAAGTTATGGTCATAATTTCAATTTAAATTTCCATTGGAGATGCAACCATAGTTACCAATTTAAATACATCTTTTATTTTAAAAGTCTTATAGTAGAAAATTAATACATCAGCATAACTTTAATAGTAACATCTTACAGTAAATTGACAGCTAACCACTTCAAGAAAATACTATATTTCTTTATACACAACTTTATAGCAGTGAAAGGGAGGTAATCCAACATATTATGTTTGGATTACCTCTCTTACACTGCTTTAAAATTGTCCTAATTGTCAATGAACCAAGAAACCCTTGTTTCACCCCTAATTCCTAAACTATTTGAGCCAAAACCCCCAAAGCCATCCCTAACCATCCACTTGTGGTATGTAAAGGACCATAACCCTAGTGCTTGTGATCACTGAATGGTAAAGATTGCTTTAATTTATCAGTTGGTAGTAAAGTGAATATAGCATTGATTTAAGTTGATTCAACTTATATTCTAGACAAAGAAAGATAACTCCAATTTTCAAAGAATATTAAATAAAGCATTGGTTTTAGGTAATTCAACAACCATTCTGGACAAAGAAAGATAACTCCAATTTATTGACTTGAAACTACAAACATTCTTGTTTTTGGCCCTTTATTCCTAAACTGTTTGCCCCATAACCCTTAAATTATATCTCAACCTTCTACTTATGGTATTTAACATTGTGGTACAATTTTAGAACAATTGAAATACTTATACACAACTTATTGTTCTGACACTAGATAAATGCTATTTTTGGGCCTTTTGGGCCCCTAATTCCTAAACCTTAGGGACCATAACCCCCAAAAGCAATCCCAAGCTTCCTTTTGTGGTTATAAACATTGTGTTAAAATTTTATTGACTTCTGTTTACTTATACTAAAGTTATTATCCGGAAACCATCCGTCTTCATACAACGCTGACGACGACAACATGATACCAATATACGACTGCAAAATTTTATCAATTTCTATTGACTTATACTAAACTTATTATCTGGAAACCATTGGTCTTCAGACGATGCTGACAATGACATGATACCAATATGCGCCCAAATTTTTATTTTATTTTTGTGGTCGTATAAAATTGCTGAATTTTTTTATTTCTGTTCTCTTTACTTAAGTTTTTCTGAACTAAATGTAATAAAATGCATATATAATGCTTATCACCATTAAACTCGGTTTAAGTTCAAATTTTGGCAGCTTCACTTTTACAGTTCTTGAGTTATGTCTCTTAATAAAGTTATATGCTAGCAGAGGCATCATCTGTGTCCCTGTGTACACATTCACCATTTATTTTAATAATGTGTGAATTTCTTACTTATTTCGTGTAAAAGGATAACTCTGTATGGTATATGGGTTCCTTGCAACATTATTTTTTTGTGTAATGGTCTGTTTTTCAAGTACTATATAAATCAATATGTTAACTATATTGGTGTATAGAATGACTTAGATGTACATGTCTGTCTGGCAGGTATCATTTGACATTGACCCCTATTTTATGGTTCATTGGTCAATGTTAAGTTTCTGTGTTTTGGTCAGTTTTTCAATTACCATAAGCACACTTTCAACTATTTTTTGTTGGTTAAATATTACTTTTGTTACCAGTAAATCATAACTATATTATTGTTATACATATGTTTTTTCAGACTTTGAGAGGTACAACAATCTGTTAATACCTATATTTCGGCATAACACAAGATTATGATTTTCTCCGGCTGTTAATGACATCTTTACACTAAATCCTTTGGATGTTGGATGTGTACTGACAGATATTCATGTTTTAATTGGTGAATTTTTTTAATGGTTGTTATTGGCTGTCAGTAACAGTGATTACTCTCAGATCTGTACTTTGTGTCTTTAGTGTTGTTATTGGCTGTCAGTAACAGTGATTACTCTCAGATCTGTACTTTGTGTCTTTAGTGTTGGTATTGGCTGTCAGTAACAGTGATTACTCTCAGATCTGTACTTTATGTCTTTAGTGTTGTTATTGGCTGTCAGTAACAGTGATTACTCTCAGATCTGTACTTTGTGTCTTTAGTGTTGTTATTGGCTGTCAGTAACAGTGATTACTCTCAGATCTGTACTTTGTGTCTTTAGTGTTGTTATTGGCTGTCAGTAACAGTGATTACTCTCAGATCTGTACTTTGTGTCTTTAGTGTTGTTTTTGGCTGTCAGTAACAGTGATTACTCTCAGATCTGTACTTTGTGTCTTTAGTGTTGTTTTTGGCTGTCAGTAACAGTGATTACTCTCAGATCTGTACTTTGTGTCTTTAGTGTTGTTATTGGCTGTCAGTAACAGTGATTACTCTCAGATCTGTACTTTGTGTCTTTAGTGTTGTTTTTGGCTGTCAGTAACAGTGATTACTCTCAGATCTGTACTTTGTGTCTTTAGTGTTGTTTTTGGCTGTCAGTAACAGTGATTACTCTCAGATCTGTACTTTGTGTCTTTAGTGTTGTTATTGGCTGTCAGTAACAGTGATTACTCTCAGATCTGTACTTTGTGTCTTTAGTGTTGTTTTTGGCTGTCAGTAACAGTGATTACTCTCAGATCTGTACTTTGTGTCTTTAGTGTTGTTATTGGCTGTCAGTAACAGTGATTACTCTCAGATCTGTACTTTGTGTCTTTAGTGTTGTTTTTGGCTGTCAGTAACAGTGATTACTCTCAGATCTGTACTTTGTGTCTTTAGTGTTGTTATTGGCTGTCAGTAACAGTGATTACTCTCAGATCTGTACTTTGTGTCTTTTGTGTTGTTTTTGGCTGTCAGTAACAGTGATTACTCTCAGATCTGTACTTTGTGTCTTTAGTGTTGTTTTTGGCTGTCAGTAACAGTGATTACTCTCAGATCTGTACTTTGTGTCTTTAGTGTTGTTTTTGGCTGTCAGTAACAGTGATTACTCTCAGATCTGTACTTTGTGTCTTTAGTGTTGTTTTTGGCTGTCAGTAACAGTGATTACTCTCAGATCTGTACTTTGTGTCTTTTGTGTTGTTATTGGCTGTCAGTAACAGTGATTACTCTCAGATCTGTACTTTGTGTCTTTAGTGTTGTTTTTGGCTGTCAGTAACAGTGATTACTCTCAGATCTGTACTTTGTGTCTTTTGTGTTGTTATTGGCTGTCAGTAACAGTGATTACTCTCAGATCTGTACTTTGTGTCTTTAGTGTTGTTATTGGCTGTCAGTAACAGTGATTACTCTCAGATCTGTACTTTGTGTCTTTAGTGTTGTTATTGGCTGTCAGTAACAGTGATTACTCTCAGATCTGTACTTTGTGTCTTTAGTGTTGTTATTGGCTGTCAGTAACAGTGATTACTCTCAGATCTGTACTTTGTGTCTTTAGTGTTGTTATTGGCTGTCAGTAACAGTGATTACTCTCAGATCTGTACTTTGTGTCTTTAGTGTTGTTTTTGGCTGTCAGTAACAGTGATTACTCTCAGATCTGTACTTTGTGTCTTTAGTGTTGTTATTGGCTGTCAGTAACAGTGATTACTCTCAGATCTGTACTTTGTGTCTTTAGTGTTGTTATTGGCTGTCAGTAACAGTGATTACTCTCAGATCTGTACTTTGTGTCTTTAGTGTTGTTTTTGGCTGTCAGTAACAGTGATTACTCTCAGATCTGTACTTTGTGTCTTTAGTGTTGTTATTGGCTGTCAGTAACAGTGATTACTCTCAGATCTGTACTTTGTGTCTTTAGTGTTGTTTTTGGCTGTCAGTAACAGTGATTACTCTCAGATCTGTACTTTGTGTCTTTTGTGTTGTTATTGGCTGTCAGTAACAGTGATTACTCTCAGATCTGTACTTTGTGTCTTTAGTGTTGTTTTTGGCTGTCAGTAACAGTGATTACTCTCAGATCTGTACTTTGTGTCTTTAGTGTTGTTATTGGCTGTCAGTAACAGTGATTACTCTCAGATCTGTACTTTGTGTCTTTAGTGTTGTTATTGGCTGTCAGTAACCGTGATTACTCTCAGATCTGTACTTTGTGTCTTTAGTGTTGTTATTGGCTGTCAGTAACAGTGATTACTCTCAGATCTGTACTTTGTGTCTTTAGTGTTGTTATTGGCTGTCAGTAACCGTGATTACTCTCAGATCTGTACTTTGTGTCTTTAGTGTTGTTATTGGCTGTCAGTAACAGTGATTACTCTCAGATCTGTACTTTGTGTCTTTAGTGTTGTTATTGGCTGTCAGTAACAGTGATTACTCTCAGATCTGTACTTTGTGTCTTTAGTGTTGTTTTTGGCTGTCAGTAACAGTGATTACTCTCAGATCTGTACTTTGTGTCTTTAGTGTTGTTATTGGCTGTCAGTAACAGTGATTACTCTCAGATCTGTACTTTGTGTCTTTAGTGTTGTTATTGGCTGTCAGTAACAGTGATTACTCTCAGATCTGTACTTTGTGTCTTTAGTGTTGTTATTGGCTGTCAGTAACAGTGATTACTCTCAGATCTGTACTTTGTGTCTTTAGTGTTGTTATTGGCTGTCAGTAACAGTGATTACTCTCAGATCTGTACTTTGTGTCTTTAGTGTTGTTATTGGCTGTCAGTAACAGTGATTACTCTCAGATCTGTACTTTATGTCTTTTGTGTTGTTAGATATATATAAACATCCTGATACAATGCCACTTCTGGTTCTGGTTTTGTCAGATGTCTTCTGCTTTGTATCGATCTGATGAGTTAAGCCAGTTTCTAATGACTTCTATAATTATTCTTATGTAGTGCTGTAACACCACTGTCCCAGCTTAAGGGGAGGTTTGAGTGCTCACAAACTTGTTGAAATACCCATTCTTTATGAGCCCGTCCCTTGTTCATGTTCATGTTTGTCAATTTAGTTTTTCATAAATTGTTTTGTTTTAATGTAGACCGTAAGTTTTTCCACTGAATTGTTTCATATTTATTTGCCAGAGCCTTTTATAGCCAACTATACGGTATGGATTTTCCTCATTGTTGAAGGCTATACAGCTGCCTATAATTACTTACATCCACTTCATTTGAACTTTGGTGAATAGTTGTCTCATTGGCTATCATACCACATCTTCTTATTTTTATAGTATACTTTGACAGAATATTTAATTACTATAATTTTTATAAAAGAAGAACACATACTGAAAGATTTCAATTTTTATGATTGATTTTTTTAACAATTAAACATCATTTTCTGGTTTTATAAACACTATTGGCAAGTAAAATGATAACAATTTAATCATCAATTTACCAAATAACATTTCCCTAAATAATCTTCCAGCCTACATTTGGTTTTAATAATTTGTAAATAAATGTTTTAAGAATATTTGAAGATATCTAAAATCTAAAATATTGTTTCTTTCTAAAGCAATATTTCCTTTTATAACCATCTGTAAAAGATAAATTTGTAATAAAATGCTAGTTTTAATTGAAAATTTTGTCAAATTTGCCAAAAATCTTATTATTCTGCAAAGTACCAGTCTTATGTAAAGTTGTTATTTTTCAAGTGTAAAAATATTTATTTATACCAAAGACCTTAGTTATCTTTAAATGGTATGTGACTTAATGGTTACAATGTGGAAAAAATCACACTGTACTTTTAAAATGTAAAAACATAACAAAATGTGATTCAATTTGGACATTTGTTTAAAATAATATAACCAAAATGGAAATGGGCAATAATATTTAGTAAACATATCTTTTTAGTGTAAAAAAGGCAACCAATTTTTGGTTATCAACTTTTTAAAAATTTGCTATCTATCAAAGCTTATGGGGTAAATTCATTTTCTGACCACTTTTCTGCCGTTTATGCTTAATCCTGCAAGTTTGTTTTAATTTCAACACTGACAGTTTCAGCCTTAACTGGTCTAAGTTTAAGCTGTATTGAACATAAGAGAAAAGTTTATTGATACTGAAGAAAATACAACCAAGATATGATGAACCCTAGGCTATTTTGGTGTTTATCTATAATGGAAATAACAAACACTTAGTTTGTATCGAAAGATTTTTAATATTATAAAATACCAACCCTGGCCTGATAGTAGTGGATTTTAATAATGGAAACTACCAACCTTGGCCTGATACTATTGGATTTTAATAATGGAAACTACCAACCCTGGCCTGATACTAGTGGATTTTAATAATGGAAACTACCAACCCTGGCCTGATACTATTGGATTTTAATATTGAAAACTACTGACCCTGGCCTGATACTATTGGTTTTAAATATTGAAAACTACAGACCCTGGCCTGATACTATTGGATTTTAATATTGGAAACTACTGACCCTAGCCTGATATTAGTGGATTTATGTATTCTAAACTAACAACCATAGCCTGATATTAGTGGATTTTTTATATTGTGAACTACCAACAATAGGCTACAATTGGGGATTTATGTATTGTTTAGTACAAATCCTAGACTGATATTAGTGGATTCTTATATTGGAAGCCTTATGCTTGTATTGACAGATTTTTATATTGGTTGCTATCTTAAAAATCTTGCTTTGAGGGACTTTTATATTGGAAACTACCTAACAAAGACTTGTTTTATCGAATTTTTATATTGGAAGCTGATTAACATAGGCTTGTTTTATTCAATTTTTATAATGGAAACTTAAATTATTTATTTTTATTACATAATTAAATCTAATAATGGAAACCATCAACCATAGGCTGGTATTCATTAATTGTAATGTTGGAAAATATTATCACTAAGTTGGAAACTATCATCAATAGTGTGGTATTATTGAATTTTAATATACAATATATAATTATCTTCATTGTAATGCTGCTGTAAAAATTATCAACACGTCCATTTTTACAACTTGAATGATTCACAGTATGCACATAAAAAATTGATGGTACATGCTGCAAAACTTATATTGACTAGACAAAACTATTATTTTAGAATGGTTAAGCAGCTTTCAATACACTCGTTGTTGTCTTGGATACTGTGCTTAGTCCATCAATGATTGTCAATCATTCTTGTAAGGATAAAAATAGAAAATTAAAAAAAATGAATATCCTATTATATACATATAGATTCTTCCCCTCAATTGATCATATTATTTATCTTAATGTTGAATTCTCAGACTTTGAAATGATAGCCTTTCTGGGATTTTTTTTTATTTTGAAAATTGAAAATTGAGAGTGGATTAATATATTTTAGTCAATGGGAAAAAGTTGTAAAATCATTTAGCTAGCAATGAAATGAAACATATTGTTTAACATACATTTTTGTAGTCTAATGGTAACTATACATATTTGTTGTCACATGGTCCATGAGCACAATTACTGACCATTCTTCATGTACAAAGTAAACTACAAGTATTCTTCAATATTAATGTGTAAATAAAATAATGACAATAGCATAATAATGTCGAGCAAATCACTTAGATAAATGTAATGAATGAATTGAAAATAACAATTATCAAGCATACATGTATTTCAAAAATTAAAAAAATGGAAATCAAATGTTTCATAGATGTTTTTAGTCTGAATAAACTACAATGTTTACATATTATCAACAAACTAAAAACCCAGTTTACAATAAACAATGATTGTTATTAGCACCATACCTAATTTTCTTTAGCACCATTTAATGAATTAATAACATATTTTTGTCTGAAATTGCCCTAAAAGTAATTATTATGCATTGTAAAAAAAAACCATGTTACAGGGCACTATTTTGTAAAATTATCAACAAAAACTTAGAAGGGCACTAACATACAAAGTGTATCAACAAAAACATGTTACCACTATAATGCCTAGTGTATACATGTTAAATGCCCTATAAAAATGAAAATGGTCAAGAACGAAAAAATAAGTCCCATAGCCATTTTCATGCAAAGTGTCAACAAAAATATATACAGCTGAACAAAATAACAGTAAAAACAGAATAGCACCACAACCAATACCTTTTTTTGTGAATTAAAACAAATCAAAGTAAGAAGTGAATATGAAATAATAACACAACCTCTGCATCTAAATTTCTACTAAGTAACATTTAACAATATGAGTATTTGACCAGGATATATCTAATATATTTATGTAAATGCCAAATTCTTACTGAGCAATGAAACCTAAACTAGAAAGCATGAACTTCCAGTGTTCTCCCCAGGCCGATATGACACTCGGCAAGCCCAGCGCTATAAATATAAAATTTAATTGTCTTTAGTAGAGAAATATTGTAACACACTTGTTGCAATTGTGAAATCTTTATTTAATACACCAATGAACGTGTTGAATACACATTGCTAAAGATATTTACGATGAAAATTATGAATGAGAGTATTTGTAGATGAAAATTAAAATAAACTTTGATTAATGATAACGAGGAGTGAAATATTTTAAGATAAAGTGAAAAAAAGTTGCTTGCAAGGTAAATTTGTCTCAAACTGTCATGTTTGTAGAAATAAAATGATTATTGAACATCAACCTAAATCATGGTAAATTCGTGTGTTGGGAAATTTATGTCTATCAACACCTTTTACACGGGCACAGAGTAGCTGCAGCGTCTGTTTAATGTCAATAGTAAACAATTTCAATGGTCTTGACTTTGACAAATTTGTAAAGTTTCGTTAACGGAATAAGTAATTTCCACAGATCAATTTGAACAATAATACACACGAAAGTGTAATGTCAATTAAACTATGGAAACTGGTCTTGACTTTTGAGATGAAAATCAATTTATTTCATATAGGCCTATAAATTCTTGTAATTCATTAATACTCTGCATTATTAAACACATGTCATACATTCTCATATGGCATTATAATTAATATTTAACGTCATGATTTAGGACTGATTGCTTCCGATCACAAAAGTTTACTCTAAAAGAAGAGTTACGCGCACTTGAATTTTGTACCCTTAACAAATTTCTGGGGAAAACACTGCCTTCCTATCGTCAATGGTTATTGAAAAAAAAATGAATATGCAGATATACAGCATATGTCTAATGAGAAATGAATAAAATAAATGTGTTGATTATAATGTATCACAGCTTGTTTTTGAACCTGATTTTATGATTTATTTTTTAGATTTATCTCTTTCGTGTCCTGAAACATTCTTTATATCATATCAGAAATATATTCATGATAATAGTGGTTATTCTACTCCCTACTTGGACATCATATCTTACAAAAGTCATTTCTTCAGTGCTGAATGTTTAAAATAAAGTCTAATGCCCTGTAAAATAATAACTGAATCTATGCTTTTAAATTTGAATAAATGAAACAAAAATATAAATCTAAATTTTCAACAAAGTGACTAGAATGAATACAAAGTATTTTCACTACAATATTAATATGGTTATTATTTCTTTGCTATATATTTTTTATTTGATTAATAATAAATTGGTTATTTTTCTTACTCAAAAGTCTTTAGTAATACAAAATTAATGCCACCAGAAATGCATCACAGTTTAAATATAAAAAAAATAACTATCACTTGTAATGTTTTTACAACAAATTGCAATATTAGGTTGCTGAATTACAAAATTCTTCCAACTTCATACATGGAAATACAGAACCAGACATTTACATATATGTTTATAAGATCTACATAACTATATTTGGCACCCTTTATATAGAATTAATCCAGATATGAATTACAAAAGCCTGAAAACAGGAAACTGAACACATTGTAACAATCAATAGCATAAAATATGCAAAGTCTTAAGCCTAGTTTTATATTGCATGTGCACTGTATCTTGACCACTAATATGTCTAACTTCAAGACAAAGGTAAAATGCCTAAACCATTTGACTTAAAGACAAAATAGTAATGCAAAATTCCTTTGAAGTTTTATATCATTTCAAGACCTCAGTGAATACACTAAGACCACAAACTTCTTTTTCAGACTATCGTAGGTCAATATAATTGATAAACATATATGATTGTATTTTAAGACAAACCTACAAAAAGCAAATTGCTTGATGACCTTATCATCATTCAGATGAATTTTCTAGAAACTAAATTTCCCATAATTCAACTGGTAAGTTCACTGTTGTTATTGGGAGAACCAAATCCTTTTCTTTGTCCATTGTTATCATGATTGCCAAACTTATTGTTCTCGGTTTGACTTGTCTGTCTGTCACTTGGGGATCCAAAACAATTTCTGTTGTTGTTATAAATGTGCTCCTTTGATTCCTGGTCATGGATCCTATAAGATGAAATAGCTTTGTTGAATCCATTACTGAAATCCCTGGATCCAAACCCTTCTTTGGTTGAGAAGCCATTTCTGTGTCCATTGTTCGAAAAACTGTTGGATTCTCCTTCAGGATAACTAAATGCTCTCCTTAGTGAAGGAGTTCCATATCCAGTTGTGTTTTTCTGACAGTTTCCTATTTCCTCTCTAGAACTGTTGGAATCAGTATCTGAATCTCCAGATGGACAACTGAACCCTCTTCTAAGAAAATTTGAATTGAATCCTTGCTTGCCATTGTCAACTGAACTGGTATCTTGTTTAGTCGTCCCCCTTATAGGACAACTCCAACTGTAATCTTTAACAGGTAAACCGTCTTTGTGGAAATATCTGTCAACCTAAAAACAATACATAATATTGTAAAATAAACTGTAACTATAAGTTTTATATAGAGCCAATAAAGGACTGATTATTCCAGGCACAATAATTTGACTTTCACGTGTCACGCTTACAAAAAATCAACAATCCCACTTCACGCTTAGACCCAATGAGACCCACTCATTAGTGAATTGCTACCTTTGCATATTAAAGAGTTGATATACACTGCCAAAAATCAAGTACCATTGTAAATATTCATGTTCAAATCACATTAAAAGCTCATGGTGTGTCTACTAACCTGTAGGAAGCAAACATCAGGGAAAACTTTACTCAGGTAGGATAACTCTGTAGGACATTTCTTTGAAAGGGGAGATAACGCTAAATACAATAATTCCTCTCTATCGTACGACTGTGGTAACTTGGGGTTCTCATGGTCATCTGAAAAGAACATAGATTTGACTGTTGGTTTTACGGTTTGAATGGTTAAAATCCAGCTGATTTTGCCAAATTTCATCAAAATCTCTTATCTTGACCTTTTTGTGGTGTAAAAATCAACGTGTTAGAATTAAACTTTGACAAAAATAGTTCTATTTAACTTTCTCACATGTCTTTAATTCAACTTAAAACATTTTTTGTCTTGTCACATTGAACTTTATAATCCTTACCGAACTTACTCTTTTCCATGTACTTTCAATGCTATCTTGAGATTGCTACAGATCAGTTTCAATCCACTTAGAGATCAAGCTTTAGATGGAAGACTTATGGCAATTTGCAAACCAGAATGTGATCTTTAAAATCTTTGATATCTATACTACAACATACCATTAAAACCTCCAGACATTGCACTATTGTATACTTTGAACATTGCACGCCTTCCTTTAGCAGAGTGCATCCCATTAGGCAATGTTTCCTCCACTTCTTTTACTAGTTTATCACTGGTTCCTGGTCCTAATGGCTGTCTCATCACACTATTCTATAATTAAGTCATTATCAATACATGTTAATGGTGGTATGCTTTATACGTAATGAATTTTTAGATATTTTTCCAACAATTCATCATGTAATAGACTAAATTAAAGGGCTTAGTTTGTTTTATCTATATGAAGTGGTTAAAATTATAATGTTGTGATAAAATGTCTTTCATATGTTAAAAATATCAATTGAGATTGTTTTGTTTTAAAAAAGGTATAAAATCTAACAATTTATGGAACCTTGAACCTTCTGTTCTGTTTCAACAGCAAACAGTTCTTGAACAGCTTCAGGCATTTTTTTCTTTCTACTAACTTTTTAAATATGTTAACTGCAGTCTTTGACCATCATGTGTAGGTTTGTCATTTTCAAAATACTCAGGATTTTTTTATCCAAGGCAGATTACCTTAGCCGTACTAAGCACAATTTTTTAGAATTTTTTGTCCTCAATGCTTTTCAATTTTGTACTTGTTTTGGCTTTCAAACTTTTTTTATCTGAGCGTCACTGATGAGTCTTTAATAGACGAAACAAGAGTCTGATGTATAAAATTATAATCCTGGTACATTTAATAACTAATTTTAGAACATACCTTTGATTTATTTTTCTTGTTTTCTTTCTGTTCAAGAGTTTTCCCATTTTTCTTGTTTTCTTTCTCATCTGGAATTGGCCTATTTTTCAAAAATTTCTGTAGCAATGCTGCAGCAGCCTGTAATTAAAAATATACTTTTTATGAGCTTCTCGAAATTACCATTAAACTTGATAAATATCCAAACTTCTATTAACAATAATGTAACACACAACTTTTCTCAAAAAATGTTAAGGCATAAGATATATAATTTTTTTTAAGGCAATGATTTTCCAGTTGCAAAAATCCTCATATTTGTGTTCTTAATGATTTCACTTGTAAATGAAACCAGCCGAATTAAGGATCAATAAAGCTGTGAATAATTTGTTCTACAAAATGCATCTAGAAGCTAATTATATTAATATAGGCTGTTCCATTGAAACAAACAAGGTAACCATGGTGACACTTTGAAAATGGAATAAATACGTGTAGAGATCACTTACATTTACAGTCTATAAAAACATATTTGACACCAACACTAGTTGATATTTTGATGAGCCTTCCCTTGGTTGCATGTTTGATTTTGTGGAACAGCCATAAAGAAAACTAATACCAACTAGACTGTTTAATAAATAACTTATGAATTTTTCCACAATTCAAATATTAAGTACATATAAACTTGAACTTCATTTTGATGAAACTGTCCAATATAGTATGAACATTAACATTGTTTTCAATTTTAAAACTTCATGAATCCACAAAAGGCTGTATTTAACTTATGCAGACCTACATCTGATTACATCTACCAGTATGCATTTATTCCCTTGGTGGAGAGTTGTCTCATTGGCAATCATACCACATATTCATATAAGACTTTTGTATTTTTATGCTGACTTTGCATATAATATCACAAGATAGTAACTTTTAAGTTTTACAAGACAATAAAACCTGTGCTTAATTTTAATGACTTAACCAGAACATTGTATCACATTTCTATATAAAAACTTATCAATAAGTTAAGAAATACCTTGACAAATTCCGCGTCTTCCCCTACTATTTTCAGTCCTTTGACAGCTTCAATAACACTCTGTGGACTTGGTGATCCTGTATATAATATAAAACTTTGTTTTACAAATGTGTTATTTTAAAAAATTTAACCAGTAATTTATTTTTCATGTTTAAAAGTCCGTCAATTTTTATTTTATTTATTATATATGAATAAGTCAAAAACTTAAAAATTTTGAAGGTATTGTTAGGACAGTGTGTTAGGACAGTGTGTAAATTAATTTGAAATTTGGATAATGAAAAAATCTAAATCTGTATCAATGATAAATTTTGAATCCCCATGGTTTTTTATAATATATTTTGTTAGGATAAATTTTAGAGATTTTTTTTTAGTATTAACTATTGTAAAAACTGCAATGTTTGGTAAAATCCGGTATGTAGTTACTATATGTATTTATCAAAGTTGTACAAAATCGAACATGTAAAATGTTGTTGGTTTATAGTTAATATGTGTTTGTTTAATCATAGTAAGGTTGGTTCGATTGGTATATTGAGTTCATGCACGAGTTTACTCAGATGGTTTAAAGTCATTCGAGCCATTGCAGTCAAAGAATACAGAAGCATTTGCCCCCAAAAAAATAAAAAAAATAATAATACTATTAATCATATTATTTGTTTTCAGATTTTTGGACCACAATATAAGTACAAGCTGCTTAAAAATGTATTTATATGAACTTTCAACAATATTATACTCATACTTATAATAAAATGTGCGCTTTTCTCTGCAAGTGGTGTCTCCCATGTAAGAGTTTGTGGTTATTTGATAAATATTTTATGTTCTTTTGAGTTTACGAATTAGAATTTAAGCAAAAATAATAACCCAGAAGCTTTCATCATTATTTGTATGCATTGACATTGGACAACAAAGCTTTCCCAATTTTAATGTAGATCGTTTTTGTTAAATAATCTGTATGTAAAGGAAACATATCTAGTGTGTTGAATCTAGATATGACATATTTTGATTGGTAAGTCAACAGTGAATTTTATCCACTCTTTTAATTTTTTCACATATTCTCTGATGACTAACAGAAAATACATGTTACTTACTTTCTTTCTCTCCATCTTTAGTTTTATTGCACTGTGACAAACTGAAATATGAAAATTGTAAGAAATAAATTATGATCAAAACATTAAAAAAAAAATACATGGAAGAATCATCTTGGTTTGGTCCTTGCTATATTGAATTTATAAGCAAATCACTTAATTTTATTGGAAGGTTTAAAAATACATATTTGGATATAATCATAAAATATTTACACAAATTATTTGATTGTCCCTTCAATAGTTCTGCCTCCAAATTTCAAAATTTTTCAAACTTATATTTCATTGGTAAGTCAATTTCTGAATTTTTCAAACTTACATTTCATTGGTTAAGTCATCTTCAAAATCTTCTTCTGTATCCCATAGAACTTGGTCTTCCACATCTATACTATCTTCTATATCTATGCCAGAATCCACACTCTATAATCAATTGTTGTCATTCAATATCATTTATGTGAACTTGGGTCAAATCTCATACATTTGTGATACTAATACTGTTTTAAATAAATTATTACAGTTGTAATTTTTTGGGGAAATATCGGTACCAAAACGTTCTATCCAAGTTTGGTCAAAATCCAGGATGGTTAAGAATTTTATAGATGTTTCAAAAAATTTAACTACAGACTGTATGTAATGTTAACTGGCCGAAAAACTAAATCCATTTATGATCATGAGTAATACTAAAAAACAGGAAATAATTTTTTTTACAAAATGTTCTTCTAGATCTTAGCTTTTGATCATAAACTAGCTTCTGTCCAAGTCTGGTACAAATCCAGGATAGCAGTTTTAGAAAGTTATGTAAACTGGCGAAAAAACTAAGTCCATTTATAAGCAAAAAACGAATAAACAGATTTTTTTTCTACAAAATTTACTTCTGGGCACTATCATGTGATATAAACAAGCTTCTGTCCACGTCAGGTAGAAATCCAGGGTAGTTTAAGAAAGTTATTGAAATTTAAAAAAACTTAAACCATAAAGTGAATATTTGTGGACACCGCCACCACCGAATGTAGGATCGCTATGTCTGGATTTTGCTACAAAAGTTGCAGGCTCGACAAAAATTAGTTAAATTAACATAAAGTTAAAATTTGGATGGAAAACTATAAAAGTTTCATATTCATTGAAAGAACGAAATGGAAAAAGAATAGGAAACTTGCAATCAACAAAAACACACAACTACAGATATAATATATTTTCATATGAATTAAAATAAACCAAAATCTGCAGTTTCAACGGGAATAGTTATTAAATTCAATTTTAACAATTACCATTTGATTTTGTACTAATGGTATGTGGGTAGAATCATTCAACATGCAATCTCTGTAAGGAATTTCTTCTTTAATTTCACTCCAAGTTATAGATTTTTTCTGAAAGATATCATATAAACAATAATCATGCAGTCAGGCGATATAAGTTTCCGTCAACATGCAAAGATATAATTATACTATAAACAAAACTTTGATCTTTAACATTTAAACTACAATTTTGCCAATATTTATTTACTTATTACATGCAAAATATTAAAACAATCTATTCTGTTCAATTTCAACTCTAAGACATGTGACCTATACAACAATTTTATTATTTCACATTTAAATTTGTATTTTTAATGATGAAGAGTTAAAATCACTATGGATCTTTTCTTTCTTTTGATCAGTCCTGAAGATTTAGTGAAAAACTCAAGGTCCATGCTCCCAAACTATTGTGTTGTAACGGCATCATAGCATTTAAACTTGGACTTATCACACCAATGTCATTATATTCAACCTGATTAAGAGAATTTTGAAAATATCAACTGTTTAATGTTTAACTCACTTCATAGTACAATGCTAATAAATATATTTGATACTATCAATATGCAAAAATCCTATAAACCAGTACATATCATGCTGTTTTGAAAAAAAAGCTTTCATAATATGCAGTAGGGTTGCAAACATATATGCCATGCAAATTCCTTCCAATGGTTATAACCCACAATTTATGTTAAAGAATATAATGTTTTAAAATTGTGAGTTTACCAAAAACAGGAACTTTAAACAAACATGACAAAGCATTTTTCAAAAAGCATGTAGAAAAATTTAGATTTTTTTCTTTTTTATCCCAGAGAATCACTTACTCTACTGGTAGGTGGTTTTGGATATGGTTGCCATGCTCTCTGTCGTAATGCAATAAGGTCCCTCAAACTGACAAGAACCAATTTATCTTGCTGTTTTTTCTCTTTTAATACCTCTTCTATATGTCGGAAACAGCTATCAATATATTCTGAAATTGTATTTGGACAAAAGAGTCAAAGATGAACATAAACATATATTTGGACAAAACAGTCAAAGATGAACATAAAGCCTCAGGGTGCTGGAAATTTCTCGCTACATTAAAGACCTATTGGTGACCTTCTGATGTTGTCTGTTATATGGACGGGTTGTTGTCTCTTTGACACATTCCCCATTTCCATTCTCAAATTTATAAACATATATTTGTTCAAAACAGTCAAACTTGAACATAAACATATTTTTGGACAAAACAGTCCAACATGAACATAAACATATCTACCATTTTTTTTCATGCATGAGAAGGATATTTAATACAAGTTGACAATGTGCATTTTGGTGAATTGTTTGATTGATAGTGTTTTCACAGCATTTTTAAGCTTCACTTTTGGGCTATTTTGTGGCGGTCAATTTTTATGTGTGGTGGAAGCCTGAGTGCCAGGAGAAAACCACCAACCTTCAATAGGAAAACTGACAATTCTAGTTAATTAAGATTGGAGTCAAGTGCCCCTGCATGAGCGGGGTTCAAACTCACAACCTCAGTGTTAACTGGCTAGCAATTACAGTAGTAAAACTACTTATATGAAGTGGGGATAACTTTTATTTCCATTAAAAGTAATATAAAGTGGAGTTGTTTTTTACTATACTATACACCCTAAAATTTGCTGTTGTTGGGTTTGATACAGGGGATTTTTTTGTGCATTCAATTTTAATTATCATAAGATAAAGAAGTAATGTTTGAAGATGTCTATTTTTGATATCTTCATCATGAGTTTATAAAAGAAAAGAGCATGAAATAAACATTTGTGTATTAAAAAAATCTTAACTCTTGTAAACAAAAATGCCAATATAAAATGCAAACATAAGATTTTCTAAGCATAGAAATGATTGTTCCTACTGTGGATTCATTTATTTTCATGGGTACCAATATTTTCGTGGTTTGAGAAAAAACTTGCATTTCCCTGGATATTTTATTTCCTTGTTTTGGCAGACTGCAAGCATTTCTGTGAAAAATTTGTAATTCTTTGACCATTTAAATTTGTGGTTTGCCTGTACCCACGAAAATTGGTATCCCACCAATATCAATATATCCACAGTATCACTTACCTAATGATATAATGCTTACCTTTATTGATGAGTTCTAAATGTGGACAATGAGCTGCCAGCAGATCACGGAGATGTAAACAATTATTGGCCGATAAAGAACCTTGCTTTAACTGTGACATCAGGTCACTTATCTTATCCATCAGATCTGAAATAGAAATCTGTCATTGTTACCCATCAAATAATAAATTTCACATCATTAAAGAAATGGCTGCTAAAAATAATTGACATTTCAATTTTTAAGGAGAAATACAGGGGCATACTTACTTATCTAACAATATAATCACAATAATAAATGGTAAGTTGCAAAGTAATAATTATTTATTCGTTTTAAAAAGGTAAATTGAAAAAAAGAATCTACTGATTAAAAATTTCAAATCAACTCTAACTTTGAGGTATTTTTTTTAAATTTTCACCAAAAACAAAAACATTGTAAAATGAAATTAGAACTTAAAATTACTATTTTTCAAAATTTCCTCATTTTATCCCCCATTTTTAAGGAAATCATTGTTCGCCACACCCTTTCAATTACCTTTGCTATTCTGTTCATCTTGATTTATTTCAATTTTCATTTCTTTTTCATTTCCATTTTCATCTGGTTTTGATTTAAGTGGTCTAGGTTTGGTAAGTTTGACTTTCCTTGGAGCCCTCATTTTTGATATGTCATAAGCTACAATTAAATTCACAAGTAACTATAAATTGATGGATCCATATTCTATGTCCTTAATTGTCTCATACAAACAATAATACAAAAGTTGTTTTTTGTTATTATGATGTCAACGTCATAAATTCCTATTTTAGAAATCGTACAGAGTTTTAAACATGCAAAGAAATGGCAGTCTTTAGTTTTAGTATGTTGTGTCTTTTCATTGTATTGTGTTTTTGCCATTGCTTTGGCAGATTGGAGAGAAAAAATTATCTTCTAAATAGATGAAAATAAATGTATCAACTAAAAAAACCCTACATATGATGTGTTATTTATTCAATATCAATAATATATTTTTATAAACACACATAGGACCTTTAAATCACATACATTCAACCTTAAAAACCATACATGGTACCCAGGAAAATTAATGTGGTAACCAACTACATAGGCAAACATTAGCTATTGTATTTATTCAATGGGACAATAGAACAGAGAAAAGTTTAATTTTCTAGAAATAGAATGGAATTTTTTCACTTCTACCTTTTAAAGAAAATGTGGTTGAAAATAGTAAAGAAACAATTTTCTTTCTAATTGTTAGTTGTTAGTAGAGTAGGTCTAGTATATCATTATTGCAAGAATTCTTACATTAAGAACATATGTATAAAATTAGTTAATCTGACAAAGATGTTAGTGTTCTAAGAATATTACTTGTGTTGGCATTTATATCCTCAGGATTGCTGCAAATAGAACTGGCTTCTGAACTTCGTCTACTTGAAAGGTAACAGTTTCTGTTCTGATCAAAAGTCATGTAGATGTTTTTTGTGTTCAAGATATCAGAAGTATCAGATGATATACTTTGACATTCAATATTATCTCCCCTGATGTCATAATTTTCTTCCTGTAGTAATGTATCATGGGAAGATCTAGGTACAGGGAAGTCGTCAGTGCTGAATGGTTTAGCTGGAATGTTATTCTGATTCAAGTCTGAAAATAGATGAAATGTAATATTAATAATTGCAATTGTTTTCTCAGTACTTGCTTTACAGTATCTGGCCAAGAAGACATACATTTAAGAACCATTACTCACAAAGACTTAAGACACTTCAGAGGAAAGTGAAAATAAAGTATTAAGATCTTATTTAAAATATATAGCTTAAAATTAATAAATTTAAATGAATATTTTTTGAGAATAAGAGACTAATTTGTGCCGAAAGATATCAGTGGTTGCTTGTGAACCAGAGTTTATTTAGCAAAACGTATAAATAATTATAATTAAATGCCTCCAACTGAATTATTATCTTGTCCAAAAAATAAAAATGCAAAACACAAACTAATTTCTATTTTTAAACAAATATTAAAAAAAAAAACACTTGTGAAACTTGTATTTTCAAAGATGTAATAGGAATCACACATATTATTTTATTTGGCCTAAGTGATGCAACACAGTACATGTACAGTAAGTATACTGCATGACCCTGACAGTGTCTAGATAGAATCTTGACAAACCTTTTGTTCTTGGCCTTGGCTTTGATAATTTCAGTTTCCTGGGAGCCTTTAACCTTGAAGTGTCCTCCATTTCTAAAATATATGGTAAAAAATATATATTCCATTTCAGTGCATAAATATTGAATAAAAATTTAATCAAATGAATACATGAACAATATTATCAGATGCAAACAAATCAAAATTAGAACCATGCTAAATAATGCACTGTTCCACATCTTCAGGCATTGTCAAAAACCCAGATTTATCTTATGCTCAATTCACCGTTAAAGTTTCAGACGAAAATGATCATGATAACTGGAAAGCACTATAACCATGATAACAGACATTGTTTCTTTGTACAATAATGGACACCATTATTCAATAGAACCTTTATCATCTCTCAAGGATTAATTTATTTGTTAAAGAAAAAAAAGTTTCTTTTTAAATATTAACAGTTTTAATCATATAATAAAATTGAGAATGGAAATGGGGAATGTGCCAAAAAGACAACAACCTGACCATAGAGCAGACAACAGCAGAAGGTCACCAACAGGTCTTCAATGCAACAAGAAATTCTCGCACCTGGAGGCGTCCTTCAGCTGGCCCCTAAACAAATATATACTGGTTCAGTGATAATGAACCCCATACTAAACTCCAAATTGTACACAAGAAACTAAAGTTAAAATAATACAAGACTAACAAAGGCCAGAGGCTCTTTACTTGGGACAGGCGCAAAAATGCGGCGGGGTTAAACATGTTTGTGAGATCTCAACCCTGCCCCTATACCTCTAGCCAATGCAGAAAAGTAAACGCATAACAATACGCACATTAAAATTCAGTTCAAGAGAAGTCCAAGTCTGATGTCAGAAGAAGTAACCAAAGAAAATAAACAAAATGACAATAATACATAAATAACATCAGACTACTAGCAGTTAACTAACGTGCCAGCTCCGGACCTCAATCAAACTGATTGAAAAATTATGTCTTCATCATATGAATATCAGGCACAATCCTCCCCCTGAGGGGTTTAGTATCACACCATCACAACAAATATGAGAAGAACATAACCCGTGTCATGCCATAGTTGATTTCTGAAATTTTTTAGTATTTTTCCTAATAAAATATGATTTTTTTTTGTAGAAGTATTATAGTTAAGAAGGCCTTAATATAAACAAGAGTGCACACACTGAAATGTCTCGCCCTCTATACTAATCATTGATATTATGTTGATACTCCTAAGTATAAAGCTAAGCTTTATTACAACTGTCACATAAACTTACATGTAACATTAACCAAGATAACTAAACAAAGACCAATGAACCTTGAAAATGAGGTCAAGGTCAGATGAACCATGCCAGGCAGACATGTACAGCTAACAATGCTTCTATACAACACATATATATAGTTGACCTATTACAAAAAAATGTACTTATAGTTTAAGAAAAATAGACCAAAACACAAAAACTTAACACTGTGCAATGAACCGTGAAAATGAGGTCACGGTCATATAAAACCTGCGCGACTGACATAATGATTATAAAATATTTCCATACACCAAATATAGTTGACCTATGGCATATAGTATTAGATAAAAAGACCAAAACTCAAAAACTTAACTTTGACCACTGAACCATGAAAAAGAGGTTAAGGTCACATGACATCTGCCCACTAGACATGTACACCTTACAATCATTCCATACAACAAATATAGCAGACCTATTGCAGAAAAACAGACCAAATCACAAAAATTTAACTATAACCACTGAACCATGAAAATGAGGTCAAGGTCATATGACACCTGCCAGTTGGACATGTACACCTTACAGTCCTTCCATACACTGAATATACTAGCCCTATTGCTTATAGTATCTGAGATATGGACTTGACCACCAAAACTTAACCTTGTTCACTGATCCATGAAATGAGGTTGAGGTCAAGAGAAAACTGTCTGACAGACACGAGGACTTTGCAAGGTATGCACATATCAAATATAGTTATCCTATTCCTTATAATACATGTAAGAGAGAATTCAACATGACAAAAAATCTGAACTTTTTTTTCAAGTGGTCACTTAACCATGCAAATGAGGTCAAGGACATTGGACATGTGACTGACGGAAACTTCGTAACATGAGACATCTATATACAAAGTATGAAGCATCCAGGTCTTCCACCTTCTAAAATATAAAGCTTTTAAGAAGTTAGCTGCCGTAGCCGGATCACTATACCTATGTCGAGCTTTCTACAACAAAAGTTGCAGGCTCGACAAAAATGGCCATTTTCCATTTTTTAAATGTTAAAGGGGCACTAGCTGCCAAATTCATGTTCATCGATTTGACTCAAACTCTCATTATTTCATTCATAACAATGTAAAACATTTTTCCAAACTATCAAAAATATCAAATAAACAATTTACAGGACATGGTCTCAATAAGATGTTGCTTCGTTTCGTGTGAAATTTAGTCAAGACGCCATCAAATTAACTATCGAGTTGACCTTCTATGACCATATAAGCGATGTAAACATAAACACAGATATAAATAGATTAAGTAACTCCTGCAATTGGATTTTTATAGGTCTGTTAAATTTTGTATTATAGATTAAAAAAATATGTTTATCATCAATTTTACCTTTATAAGAATGATTTTGTGTGGATTGATTCAGTTAATCAAATTATTTATCTTTGTTTCACTTTCAATGGAGTTCACATGAATATGGTTTTAATGAGTAATGAGGTCGCATTATTCACTTGCAAGTGAATAATTCATTATCAATGTTTATTATCTTAATTTGACAAAATTGAACAATTTTAGCTGATAAAAGCAAATGATTATTTTACTTTTTCACTTTCATTAACCCTTAGACTGCTACGCGCGACTATTGTCGTTCCGATAAGACAGTCCGCTACTGCTACTCGCGACTATAGTCGTTTTCCGTACTCGTTTGTTTACACAGTTACCATGGAATGGGCGGGGTCAATATTCATGAGATTGCGGCAGTTTCGACTTGTATGGATTCTGTTTGGCTTAAAATCTGCGTTCTTTCGAGTGTCTCTTGACTTTTAATCAGGTATAAGCGATAAACCGAAAGTGAAAATTTTTGATGAAAAAAGTGACAAAATGGTGGACATTGTTTGGAGAAATGGCCAACACGTTCAGAAGTATTTCAATGATAACGATTTAACAGCGGCGGACGATTAAAAGGATTTGGACGAGAACCGAAGATATAATAGACAGAAATGGAAGTATTCTATCAAAACTGCAAACAGAAGACTTTTAAAGCGAGAATTACGGGGATTCCCAGACATTGTTCAAAATGGATGACATGAAACAGGATTTGCGATGTTTATCATTTCGCCTTTCAAATGTGAATCAATATTGACTAACATCGATAGACCCGAACTTTAAGTTTGTCAAGATTATATATTGATGAAAGCTTTAAAAATGAACTTGTCGTGTAAATATATTTGTACATGGAAGTAAAAGTCGGCGCAGTGAAAGTTGGAGGAAAATACCGGAAAATATTTGCATAAAAAAGGCCGTTGGTCTGAGAAGAAACTTTTATTTTTTGATAATCACAATGGAACTTAGTTCTTAAAAGAGATTTTAAACTATATTGGTTCAATTCTGAAGTCATGGATACTTTTACATTGATGGATCGTTTAATAAAACACAGTGTTCCAGCTAGGCCGTTTTCAGAGGGCGCGGCGCCCGCCCTTTTTCGAGTGGCGCCCTGTGCCCTTTTTACAGTTTCCAGGGCGCCCTGCCTTTTTTGAAGATCGATTGCATATTAATTTGCGTATTGATATGATACGCTAATTACTAAATTTTACCTGGGGAAAAGATTATGACTTTGTTTACCACCCCAAGCTAATCAATGGTTACAACTGGTGTCATAATCTGTTGTTATAGGTAATCCGTTGATCGGATGGGTCATTATGATCATCAACATTAATTCGTTCAAATAGAATCGGTCAGTCGGCAATTATCTTTGAAGAAATGTGCATACAACAACTTGGGCACAATTTGCGATGTTTACCGTAGTTTCATGGAAGAAACGTAATGACAGAAAGTTGGAAAACCATTATAAACTCGTTGAAGACATTGTTTTACTTGTTTTCTGTAAAATAAACAGAAAATTCAGACGTATTTGTCATTGACTGCCTTCATTTTTGATACGAAAATAACAAAATCATCCGCCATATTGTGATCATATTTACATCATATTTACGTACTGTTTATAATCCTCCAAAGAAGGAGCACACCCGAATAAAGAAAGATAACTCAATCTGATTTTTTTCCTAGCATTAAGTAACCCATTTACATGTTCTAAAATGTGTCTCCATACTTCTTGCTTAAGAATATATATGTTTAGGTATTTATTTTGAGTTATGGGAAAAGTTAAAGTGGGTCTTAGTAGCAGTGTTGGTAGGGTGCCTTGGTCATCTTTTTCTGTATTCTTTATTTTTGATACTATTTTTCACTGTTGCTTTATATCCTAAAATTGTGAATTTACTGAGCACAGCTGTTTTGTGCTGTATTGCCATCAAGCACAGCAGGGGTAGAAAGGTGAAACTGGTAAAATGTGGTAGACCATAGAAACAGTATGAAACAGATCTCCTTTCAAAACATACTGCATATAAAGTTCAACTGTGATAGCAATGATAAAAAAACTTGTGTGACAAGCTGCTTGACAAGTTTTTCAGCCGTAAAAGTAGAAAGATAGAGTTCTATATGGGCTAAAGATGTTGTTCTTGTATAACCTGTGATTCAACGAATAAACACAAATGTTTGATTAACATCTTTTATTAAAATATGCCCTTTTCATATTATCATATCGCGCGTTAAATGCCCTTTTTCAGGATTGGCACCCTGCCCTTTTGAAAACCTAGCTGGAACACTGAAACATGAAAAAATAAGTTTACCTTTGTTTACCTATTTTCGCACCTGTACAGGTAAAACATGACCAGAGACTCACACAAAAATAAAATAAATTAAAAATACAGAATCTAACAATACTTTTTTATATACTTTTATTAATGAATATTCAATATTTACAAAGATACAGCAATTGTAAGTGAACATGTTTATTTCATCAGTGATTAAAATTTTACTCAGCATTACACAAAAGTACAATAGAAATCAATGCAGCAGTCTAAGGGTTAATTATTGAAAAAAAAAATCATACTTTTGAGTTTTTATATACATAGTATCCCGTAGCTAGTGCCCCTTTAAAAACATTTATTTAAAAGAAGATATTATTTTACTCAGGTAAATTAATCTGAGTATTTTATTTCTCTAGAGAATGAAATTTAAAGCTCCCAGTGAATAACAGTGTCTGTTATTGTACAAAGAAACAATGCCTGTATTAATATAAGTTATCTACGTTCATATCTTTAGATATGGATATTTTAACACCCTGAAGTACCCCAGTACACCATGAGGCGTAGCCGAAGGGTGTGGTACTGAAGGGTGTTAAAATATCCATATCTACGGATATGAACGTAGATAACGAATTTATCCCCGATCTTAGTCCGAATCAGGCGAGTTTTATGGAAATTCGGGTACAAAGTGTAACGTGAAAACAATATTTTTCATTATCTAAAAATGTTTTATTGAAATTTGGAAATTTTCAAATTTACCACCTTTGATTTGTTGTAAAAAACTTAAGATATCATTCTTAAACATGTTAAAAGAATGTTGCTAGATGTTAATAAAGACTTGTCACTGGACCCAGGTTAACAGCTTGATATTCTGGTGATATGGTGAACACTGTTCATGTCAACATTTGGCATATCATTCATTCATAATTTTTGCCATATGGAGTGATTTGAACTTTATGCTGAAATGAACAAATTTAAATAAAAAAAAAAAACATTCCCTCTAGTATACATAATGCAAAATACTTATTCTTTCAACTTTTCGTTCTGTAAGAAACAAAAATGAAGAATGCACTCGGGTGGGCCTGGGTGATAGATTTATGATAAAGATGGCGCGAGGCAAGGGTTGCAGAATTTTGTTTCTATGAAAACTGTAAATATAAGAATATTCTATTTGCCAAAAAACAAATTTATACCTTAATGTTTACAATGCTTAATGTCGGTGGTCATTAAAACAATAGACAGTTTGGTAATCTGAGATGCCGCTGCTCTTTTTCTGTAAAGGAACTTTGCAGACTTTTTCGGGAAATATTTTAAAATTAAAACAAATGCCGGCTACAGGTGCGGAGCGAAGAAAACGGATGTAAAACTTCACAAATCTAATGGGGGGAGTGTAAGTAAGCAAGTTGTTTTGTTGAATCGGCATATTGACAAACAATACAAACATTAGCTCTAATGAGCTTTTCACCGAATATAAAAACATATGCAACAACAAATACAACAAGGCATGCAGCATCCAAATAAATAATAAAAACAGAGACATATTTTATATTATGTCTCTGATAAAAAGCAGCACTAAAGTTCAGCAAACCGTATCACAAATTTACCATGATAGAAAATACTTTTTAAAGTGAAAAGGAAAAAGAAAGAAAACGCTGTTTAGTCAACTGGTCAAGTTAGTAGTGAGTGACGCTAGTGTCCTTTATTATAAGTTTTGTTTGCAATTACCCTAGGCAATTACTCTCAACAATTACTTCATAGCCTAGCTATCCCCGGCTACTGCGAAAGTGTATAATTGTGAACACTAAAACTAATAATAACAATAAGTGATACAATGCTGAGTAAAGTACCTGTCAAGTATGTTGTAGATGTAGGTGCGCTGTAGACCTGTAAAATCGTAAGGATTATATTAGCATGTGTACTATGATGATGAGAGGCCGCTACAATGATGTCACTCAGCAGTGGTGATGGGTCACGTCTTATCATTTATTAAGTTGATGGAAATTTCATCCGGCAACGGTAATTAGAACAGCGATATGTCAAATTGAATGGATCATAAATTACATCAGATACGATGTACAACCCTTTTATCCAATTATTATAATCAATGGTCCCATGTTGCTAACATCTTATGTGCTATGAGTTTTATTAGACACCTGATTTAAATGGTTGGTATTACGACAGTACACATGCATGTCACAATGATGTTAATCAGCTAATATATGGCAGGACTTATATTTATGAGGGCCAGTCTGGATGATGTTTCCTTCATTTCTGTATTCTTTAATCTCAGTCTTTAATGATCTTTAATCTTTTACGCTATTTTTCTCTATTATTTTATACCTTTTGTCCATTATTTTCTATTCTCTATATATTAGTACCTCATTATTTTCTAATTTTATATTTTGGGTTTAATTTTTTTCTATACTTTATATATCTGTTGCCTTTTATTTTCTATTCTGTAAACCTCCAATTACACCCTCATTTATATCAAATTGAAAAAGTGCGGACAGATGTATGATGAGTGCATGCACTAATCAATTATTTGTGCTGGCTCTTACATTACAGGTGTCAATATAAGTTTCTTAACATTCTTAACTTATTATCACAACTTGCCTGAAAAACAACTTAGGAAAAATTCAAAATTCACCATTTCATTTTCACATGCAATCTGAGACTACTATAACATGTGTTATAGTAGTCTCAGATGCAATATACAAAAGGAATGTAATAATTTATTTGCAAAATCATATACATGCACCAGAGACATATATACACATATATGTGTATATATGTCTCTGCATGCACATACAAATATATATAATATGTGTATATAACCAATTCAATTCAATTCAATTCAATTCAAAGTTTTATTACCAATATGACACAGTTATATATAAACAGTAGAGAACATCACACATTATACATTAAATTGATAACTACTATCTAGTATGCCATCTTAATTTCTACGCAGACTTTTATTGACATCTATTCAAGTTTATAGATTTTTGACCCAAAGTAGTATTTTGGTCAATAATGTTACCTTGCACATCTGTATTCAGGACAAACTAAAACAAAATGATATTCGTCATCGACAACGCCGGTTCATATTACACCACCAGACATTATCGTGATTCTCTTGGTGTGTTCATCTTTCTCCAACATTTGGTATTTTTGTACACAGGTAAATGATTCCTTGTTGCAGGAAGGTTATTTTCTGCCAATAGGTACACATATAACTGAAATTACCTTTATTAAAGTGGATTCAAAGTGAATCCAGCTCAAATTAACTTTCGAAAAAAAGTTGTTTTGCCAGTACATATACATGTAGTATCTTTTTTTAGCATTTTTTGAAAAATTGAAAATGAAAATTGAAACTCATTATAAAGAATGAATTGTTCACAAAAACAAAGGAGGCCATTTAACCTTCTAGCAAAAACTGAACAACTGAAAGCATTGACCAATAGTCATTATAGATTAGAGCAGTATTTTCTATGATAATTTCTGAACTCGATGAATACATTTGAAGATTTTTAACAATAAAAATTTAACTCTCTTGAATTCATATTTATTTATTATTTCCTTTAATGTTTCTGGGACTATAATAGTCCCAGAATGTTTGGAAGTCTTTGGATGGCAGGATCTTCTTAACATATGTCATGATTTTTCTGAGCAAAGGCATCGTTTGACATCAAATATGGTCCCTAACAATACAACCACGTTAAGAAAACTGACAGGTTCATACTGTGAAAAGGTATTGGCTTTTCTTCCGGCATGCAGTCTCTCATTATAATTAATAATAAACTGTAAAAAGTGTCATTTTACCATTAGATTCATATATATATAGCACACGAACTTAATTGTCGAAAAACGGAAATCGCAAAATTATACCTATAGAAATGTGTATGAAACAGGAAATTGGATTTTAAAAAATCGGTTAGATGACCGTAAATGGTGATTAAAATATTTTCAAGATGACCGTAACATAATAACAAGGATGACCGTGATTGGTAAATAGATGACCGTAATTTGTAAAGGATGACCGTAATTTATAAAAGATGACCGTAACATTTAAAGGATGATCAATTCTAAGAAATCAGGGGCGGATGCAGGAATTTTCGAAAGGGGGGGGTGCTAACCCAGGGCATCCAGGGCAAAGGGGGGGTGCAAAACATATGTCCCGATACAAATGCATTGATCGGCAAAAATAAAGGGGGGGTGCGCACCCCCGGAACCCCCCCCCCCCCCCCTGGATCCGCCACTGGAAATATCTGTTGTTGTATTACCTGTTTTTGTATCAAATAGTAAATCGTGTTGGTATAAAACGTATTTACAAGACTGCATTATCATATAGGTAGACGAAAAAGTACATAGTTCACCATATGTAGCCTACAAGTACACGCCAAAAGATTCCTATTAATGTCATATAATAAATACACCTGCTTAAAAATGCCAATGCATGTACACCCATTGATATTATTTCGTTTCAACAGAGACATATAATACAATTGTATTATATGTCTCTGGTTTCAACTACCATTGCAAATGTTCTTTATACATCAGATAAGTACATATCTTATCAGTATATCACCTGCAAATTCACGTCGTTTTATGTAGACAGCATTTTTGATACACACTATAGACAATCATGTCTGTCCACAAACAGTTAGTTTTAGAAAGAAAGTTTTGGATTAAAACAGTGGTCATTCTGCATACCGGTCTGTACTACTACATTTCGGAGTTGAAGTAACAAAACTTAAAATATTGTAAGGAAAAGGTTATAAGCAAAATATATATTTAGAAGAACAAAATATATTATTCAAAAGATGTTCCTCAAATTTGAAAGTCAGTGGCGATTATGTAGAGGAAGGGTGTCAAACGACTTTATTAGGTCGTTAGTTTTCTCGTTTGAATTGTTTTACATCGTTATTTAGGGGCCTTTTATAGCTGACTATGCGGTATGGACTTTTCGCATTGTTGAAGGCCGTATGGTGACCTATAGATATTAATTTCTGTGTCATTTTGGTCTCTTGTGGAAAGTTGTCTCATGGCAATCATACCACATCTTCTCTTTTTATATTTATGAACTATTGCCAAATATTGAAGCAAAACTAAAAGAGATAGGGCGATACGAAGACTTCATTTCCGTATTGAAATCCATCTCTACTAATGGAATATTTACTGAACATATTGCTTTTCATTTGTTACTGGATGTCGGAAGGTTTTATTCCCAGCCTCAACAATGTACTCTACAAGATATGTTCCAGAAACGCTGGCATTCTGGATTACTATTAAGAAGCTGTTCAAGGGTAAGGGAGTTAACTTTTTAGGGGTTATAAAGCAAAAGGACTATCAGCTGAAAACATACCAGGTAAACCATCTGAATGCAGAATAAATTTTGCAGTTCAATCGGATCCGGTGTTGTCAAGGGAATGTTTATTTTTTTGGAATATGTTAAGATTTTTATGTGCTTCCTCTGGAACCATGCTCATAGGCTCGATTACTGGATATTCATATGTTTAATTAATGGGTTTTTTCTTCAACTTTTCGTCGTATCGCTGTCAATTTGTATTCAAATTTTAATGTCGTTATCAATGAATATTAAAATTATTTCCGAGAAATATGCAATTCACTATCATTGTCATAAACTCAAAATACGGCAAATAGTTAAATGAAATTGATTAAATATATTTATATCCGTTAACCGAGCCCCTATTGAAACAAACTCAACAAAAAACTATGAATACAAATATGGATATTTCTTAGAATAGACGGTCATCCTTTAAAAGTTACGGTCATCCTTTAAAAGTTACGGTCATCCTTTACAAATTACGGTCATCTTTAAACCAATTACGGTCACCCTTGTAGTGAATCGCTGATCCTGTTACGGTCATCTCGATTATGATTTACGGTCATCTTACCGATTTTTTCAAATCATTTAATACACATTTCTCGGTAGTAATTTGTGTTTTTTGTGTGAATCTTTTATAAATACATCGTACCAGTGTATGCTTTGTAAAGAAAATGATCTAGAAACACTTAAACAGACTATACAAACACTGACCTATTTTTCCATCCGACATCTTGGGATGACCGTGAATGCAGTTACGGTCATCAGCTGAATTTACGAATTAAAGTTTATAACTTAACATTAGACATCGGTGGTAAAATTGTCAAATCTGTAATAATTTTCTATACAAAAAATACTTTATTGCGGTTGAAACTTCGATATAAATGGATAAAATGTGCTGTCAGAATAAACATGAACTAAATAGATATGAAACATTTGCCACTGGACATCAGACAAAAAATTCCATACCAATCATGTATACAAACTGCAATGTCCATGCATGTTACATACGCGATAATATTTGTAATTGCATATAATTCATTTAACAAACTTTTTGTCTGTAATTATATTTTAGTTATTTTTATATTGTGTTCTTTGTTGCATCTTTAAAAACACAACTTATTGGTTGTCTTTTAGACAACACCAGCATACATGCGTGACATGAAAATAAAATCTAGCAACAGACACCTATGAGTGGCCGTTCATGTCAAAGTAGCGATGGTTTCTTCTAGTTGTTTTTTCCATCGAGATACTTGTTGAAAGCATCTAGAAACTTTCAACAAGTATCTAGATGCCTCTCGTAAGTAAGTATCATATATGTTATGATGGTATGATACTAATTTAAACCCCTAACGGGAAGGATTGTGCCTGATGTTCATATGATGAAATCATAATCTTTCAGTCAGTTTAATTGAAGTCTGGAGCTGGCATGTCAGTTAACTGCTAGTAGTCTGTTGTTATTTATGTATTATTGTCATTTTGTTTATTTTCTTTGGTTACATCTTCTGACATCAGACTCGGATTTCTCTTGAACTGAATTTTAATGTGCGTATTGTTATGCGTTTACTTTACTACATTGGTTAGAGGTATAGGGGGAGGGTTGAGATCTCACAAACATGTTTAACCCCGCCGCATTTTTGCGCCTGTCCCAAGTCAGGAGCCTCTGGCCTTTGTTAGTCTTGTATTATTTTAATTTTAGTTTCTTGTGTACAATTTGGAAATTAGTATGGCGTTCATTATCACTGGACTAGTATATATTTGTTTAGGGGCCAGGTGAAGGACGCCTCCCGGTGCGGGAGTTTCTCGCTGCATTGAAGACCTGTTGGTGACCCTCTGCTGTTGTTTTTTATTTGGTCGGGTTGTTGTCTCTTTGACACATTCCCCATTTCCATTCTCAATTTTATCTAGATGGTGGTAAGATTCATCTAGATACTTTTTTCCGTTTAGATATTTTTTAACAACAATCTAGATACTTCTTGAAAGCATCTAGTTACTTTTAATTAGTATCTTGATGGTTCTCACAAGTATCTTGTTGATTTGCACAAATATCTAGATGCTTCAAACAATTAAATGGATGCTTAAATCAGTAGCATAAGAAAACGCACATTCCATCGGTTAAAAATACGATAGAATACTCAAGATTTAAAGATTTTTTTTACCATCTAGATACTTGTGCGAAGCATCTAGATGGAACCATCGCTATTTTGACATGAACGACCACTCATAGACACAACTCCTCTTGGCATTGACACTGTCATAGGAATGCACTTGTTTTCATTATTTCTTTTTACCAGCACACTTTTTGCTGATTCCTAACGGAGAACGCATCAAACTTTACAAAGTTCTATTTGGTTCACCACTGTTTAAGAGTTCAATGTATCAACTTCAAATAATTCTGTCTTCAATAAGAGCAAACATTGTTGCTTAAAGACAAACTAAACTTAAATGTTCTTCTCAAAGTAATTCTGTACACCAAACCAAGCATCTTGCATACAATCGTTTATTCAGTAAAGCCTAATTAGAGCCTTAAGTTATATAACTTTCTTATTTCCCTCCTTTTGGAAAAACACAAAGATGCGTATCGCCATGTTAGTTATTCGACAAAACTAAGTATATTTAGATTGACAAAATGTTCGCTACTCGGTATCTGAATCAGATTTTCTTTATTTTGTATGAGTAAATATTCCCATAATTTTCACCAATACATATCTTCCAACCAACCTTGGTATTCATTAGTTGCATTACCTGTTCTTAGAATATTCATTCAAAGGTCAAGATCAAATGAGTTTTAATATATTTTAAATGCAAGTGGGAATCAAATTATGGTAACTTTTTCCAACTATCAGTAAACCCTTGCTAAAGTTGGACGTCTGTTTGATTGGTCATTGGGCCGTCGTTGCCCTTTTGTCTGACCCCGTAGCAAGGCAAATTACCCGGATGACATCTATTACAGGACCATTGTTAAATTGTTCTCGTCCTGAGCATACATGGAATATTGGCCACTGGACATTAATCAAAACTATAATATTGTAAGTACTTCATGTTGTATGTTATTATTATTATGGGAACTCTCCGGAGGATTATTTTTAACTAATGGGATTATCCTCTTAAAATAAAGATCACTAGCTCACCTGACCTGAAAGGTCGAGTGAGCTTTTCTCATAACTTGGCGTCCGTCGTCCGTCGTTGTCGTGGTCATCGTCGTTTGTTAACTTTTACAAAAATCTTCTCCTCTAAAACTACTGGGCCAAATTTAACCAAACTTGGCCACAATCATCACTAGGGTATCTTATTTAAAAAAAAATTCCGACGAACCCGTCCTCCAACCAAGATGGTCGACATGGCTAAAAATATAACATAGGGGTAAAATGTAGATTTTGAATTATATCTCTAAAACCAAAAAAAATAAAGCAAATCTGACATGGGTTTGAATAGTTTATCGGGTCAAAATTTTGGCCCCGAAATGTTCAGACAAATCTTACAAACCATTGTCGGGTTGCTGCCCCTGAATTTGTAATTTTAAGAAAATTTTACAGTTTTTGGTTATTATCTTGAATATTATGATAGATAGAGATAAACTGAAGACAGCAATAATTTTCAGCAAAGTAAAATCTACAACTTACAAAATGGTCAATTAACTACTTAATGAGGCTCGCAGGTACAAGAATTTCAGCAAAAAAAATAAACATTTGTATTATCATCAGGGTATCTAGTTAAAAAAATGTGTTCGATGACCGTGCCATCCAACCAACATGCCAGAAATGGTTAAGAATAGAACACAAGGGAAACATGTAGTTTTTGACTTATATCTTTGAAACTAAAGCAAAAGTATAACGGTTGCATTATTTCATGCATCAATTGTAAATAAAAATATCAGGTGAGCGATACAGGCTTCTAAGAGCCTCTACGTTTGTGTTTCTTTGTTACACATTTCTTTGTTGTTAAAGTGAATAAGATTATTACACAATGTTGATCAACTGTATCCCTTTTTTGACATTTACCTAATATGTCTGTTTGTTTTGTTCACGTATCGTTGTCAATATAGTGGAATTTTATACGGCTGTCATATACAAGGAAGAGGTTTAGCTATATATAAAACTAGGTTAAATATACATTTCTTTTACATAAGAAAATGTTGTACCATGTCAGGAATATGAAAGTTGTCATCCATTCATTTGAAGAGTTTTGAGCTTTTGATTTTGCCATTTGACTTCGGACTTTCTGTTTTCCTCGGAGTTCGGTACTTTTGTATTTTTACTTTTAATTTAAAATATTGTTTAATTATTCCGTGTCAGACTAGGGTGTCGGACTAATGGGATGTCGGACTATAGGGGTATCGGACTACTGGGGTGTCGGACTAATGGGGTGTCGGACTACCGGGGTATCGGACCAATGGGGTGTCGGACTAACGGGGTGTCGGAACATCGGGGCTGCCCCAAATAAGTCAACATGACCAAAATGGTCAATTGACCTCTTAAGGAGTAATTGCCCTTTATAGTAAATTTTTAATGAATTTTTCGAAAATTTTTGTTATCTTTTACAAAAATCTTCTTCTCTGAAACTACTGAGACAAATTTAATCAATCTTGGCCATAATCATCATTAGGATATTTAGTTTAACAAATGTCTTCGATGACCTTGCCTTCCAACCAACATCTCCGACATGGGTAAACATAGAACATAGGGATAAAATGAAGTTTCAGGTTTATAACTCTGAAACTAAAGCATTTTAAGCAAATCTGACGGGTGGCAAAAATATTTATCTGCCCTGAAATTTCCAGAAGAATCGGACAACCCGTTGTTGGGCTACTGCCCCTGAATAAGTAATTTTTACAGAAATTTTGCGTTGTTTTTGTTATTATCTTAGATATCATTATAGTATCTAATAACATCTTATATCTAATACTATTAATTATGTTTTAATCATATTTTACATTATTTCCAAATACAGGTGAGCGACACAGGCTCTTGAGAGCCTCTAGTTTCTTTTCCCATCTGGTGTCCATCTTAGTGCGACTCTGGTCAAGTTCTCAGCTGGTCTCTTTATAACATGGCCATTCCATATCCATCTTTATTGCTTTATTAGAGTGTCCATCTTAGTGCGACTCTGGTCAAGTTTTCAGCTGGTCTATTTAGAACATGGCCATTCCATATCCATCTTTATTGCTTTAGTAGAGTGTCCATCTTAGTGCGACTCTGGTCAAGTTCTCAGCAGGTCTTTTTAGAACATGGCCATTCCATATCAATCTTTTTTGCTTTAGTAGAGTCTCCATGTCTTCGGATCCTGTTGTTTCATGCTCACATGTTTAATCCCGTCGCATTCTTTATGTGTCTGTCCAATGAGGAGCCTGTCGTACAGTGGTTACTCGATCTGTCATATTTGTTTTTCGTTAATAAATAATTCATTAGTTATAAATAAAAATGAAGCTGGAACTCCCCCCCCCCCCCCCCCCTTTTTGCTTTTTGTCCTGGGTTAGGACCCCCCTTTTTTAAATGCCTGGATCCACCCATAAGGGCTAGACTTCCAGATGTGACGTAGCTTTAAAAATGCCGTTCTTGCTTTTCTTATTCTTGCTCGGATGTCTGCTTCTCCTTCATATATTATTATGCTGCCCAGGTAAGCGAACGAACTGTCTTGTCCACGCATTGTCTTGTCCATGAACTATCTTATCCACGAACTGTCTTGTCCACGAACTGCCTTGTCCACGAACTGTCTTGTCCATGAACTGTCTTGTCCATGAACTGTCTTGTCCATGAACTGTCTTGTCCACGAAACTGTCCTTACATATACAGGGGCGGATCCAGGATTTTGGAAAGGGGGCGAAGTTTTAAAAAATGGCCGAGCGTATATACGCGTAGCAATGCGAAAAAATTTTGGGACCTTTTTTTAGCCTAAAAAAACATAGAATAAGTGTAAAATGCACTTTTTAAACGGTTTCTGACGTGGGCCATGTATATTTTTATAGTTGCTGTAAAGTGTAAGGGAAGGACATTTTTGATGCTTTATTCTCCCTATTAACTGTCTATCATAAAATGATAGTATGGCTATGTACTGATATATTTGATGTGAGACTTGTCAGTGAAAAATAGACCTGGAAAATTCTCGTTTGTTGTATGTTAAGTGAGCATAACCTCGTTAGATTTCTTGTTGTAAACAAGATATACGCCGGGCTATTCGATGAAATTTACAATACGAACGACACGAGTTAAAACAGACGAACACGCAATTTTATTTATGTTTCACCAAACAAAAGTGTGTTGGTGATGGTAGTGCATCACAGGGTAATGTTATGCGTCTAGTGTATGGGACTGTCCTATGGATGTCTTATGCCGCTGGCTAGCAATTTTATTTTGCGAAAAGAAAGCCGAGTGAGTAAGTCTTTCCTGCCAGTACATAGCCTCTACATTATCAAGACTTCAGCAGTAGCCTCCCCGCGGTAGCACACGGTAACTGATTGCAATAAATCAGGCGAATCTGTTGGGGATCTCGGAGCAGCAAGGGCCCCAGAAATGCAGTGTGTAGGCCCACTGGTATGTGGACATGCCCTAGCACTCATTAACCTTGCCCCAACTATGGGTAAAATAGTCGGCCAGGAGAGGGTCGCAGCCTGGTTACGGCAACTTTCCTAAGAAAAGAGAACTCTAACATCAAAATCAACGGGTAGATCAGACTCGTAAGCCAAGGAAGGCGTCTATCTATTGGAAGGAAAACCATAAACAAATAACTCTGGTCCACCAGGTTGGAGGTTGAGCTAGGGGTAATCTCCCCTACTCATAAAACAGCATCTGATTACGGAAACAAGGATTAGAAAAAATTTAACTCGTCTCGTAACATCAGAATACCAGCAGAATTCTGTGCATATGAATGGGACTAGTGAAAGCCAACAGGAAGCTAGTCACACGAAAAGTATCCTGAATGCGAGAACCAAACTTAAATTGGGTTTTTGGAATGTCCGTACCATGTATGAGACAGGAAAACAAGCCCAAGTGTTAAGAGAAATGAAGGAAAACAAGCTGCACATATTAGGTATAAGTGAATGTAGATGGACAGGGTTTGGCAAAAATATGACAAATACAGGAGATACAATCATATATTCTGGTAGAAAAGATGACAAACATCAGGGGGGAGTTGCCATTATCCTCAACAAATCAGCCTCTAAATCACTCATTGAGTATAATCCAGTCAATGAAAGAATAATAACAGCAAGACTAAATACAAAACCTATAAAGACATCAATAATCCAAGTCTATTCTCCAACAAATGAAGCTGATAAAGAAATTAAGATAGAATTTTATGAAATGCTCCAAGCTGAGATAGAGAAAATCCCGAAAAAAGACCTAACAATCATCATGGGAGATTTTAATGCTAAAGTGGGGCAAGATAACAGTGGATTTGAGAGAATAATGGGGAAACATGGCTGTGGGATCATGAACGAAAATGGAGAACATCTAGTAGACTTTTGTGGACTGAACAATCTTGTAATAGGTGGAACATTGTTCCGACACAAGGATGTCCATAAGCTGACTTGGGTATCACCTGGAGGCAGAGATAAAAACCAGATCGACCACATAGCAATTAACGGCAAATGGAGGAGATCCTTACAAGATGTGAGAGTAAGGCGAGGCGCTGATGTTGGAAGTGACCATCATCTTGTCACAGCAAACATCAAACTTAAACTTATGAGAGCATCAGAGCCTTGCAGAGTACAGAGATTCGACACAGGGAAACTCAGACACATGAAAACCAACCATGACTTCAAATTAGAACTGAAGAACCGCTTTCAACTCTTAGAACAACTCAAAAGTAACAACACTGAAAACAGTGAAACAGTAGATGAACAATGGCAAGAAGTGGAAGATCTGTTTAAAAAGACCAGTGAAAAAATATTGGGTTTCAAACGCCAAAAGCACAAGGAATGGATCAAACAAGAGACATGGACACTGATTGACAACAGGAAAGAGCTAAAGAAAAAGATCTGCAACACTCACTCTGATAGACTAAAAGATAGACTAATGGGTCAATACTCCAACTGTAATAAGGACATTAAGAAAGCCACCAGAAAAGATAAAAAAGATTTCATCGAGGGATTGGCTCTAGAGGCTGAAAAAGCTGCGCCTGAGCAAAGAATGGGCGACCTTTACCAAATTACAAAGAAACTTTGTGGTAAAAAAAGAAACACCAACATGCCAGTAAAAGACAAACAGGGTAATCTAATAACCTCTGAAAGAGAACAAGAGAATAGATGGAATGAGCACTTCAAAGAAGTATTAAATAGGCCAGAACCAGAAACAACAGCAAACATACCCATAGCAGAGCACGACCTTGAAGTAAATATAGAAATTCCATCAAGATCGGAGATTATCAGAGCAGTAAGGAGTCTTAAAAACAATAAAGCCCCAGGAAACGACAAGCTATCAGCAGAGCTATTTAAATCAGATCCAGCCTTAACAGCAAACATTCTTCACACACCATTCAAAAAGATCTGGCAAAATATCAAGATACCTAAAAACTGGTCAGAAGGTAACATCATAAGACTGGCTAAGAAAGGCGATCTCACAAACTGCAATAACTGGAGAGGAATCACCTTATTACCAATCCCAAGTAAAATTTTCACCAAAATACTAATAGACAGAATTAAAACAGCAATTGACAACAAACTCAGAAAAGAACAGGCAGGCTTTAGAAAAGGAAAGAGTTGTTGTGATCACATATTTGTGCTACGAAACATCATTGAACAGTGCACAGAATGGCAGAGACAATTGATAATCAACTTTATAGACTTTGAAAAAGCCTTTGACAGCATACACAGAGAAAGCTTATGGAAGATTTTACGATGCTATGGAATACCAGCAAAAATAGTACAACTTATCGAAATGTTCTATACAGAATTCAGATGCACTGTGGGAACTTCATCAGACATCAACTTTCTAGTTAAATCTGGAGTTAGACAAGGCTGTGTTATGTCTTCCCTTCTATTCATAATAGTTGTCGATTGGGTAATGAATTCCACCATCAGTAACAGTAACAACACAGGCATTAGGTGGACTCTTTTTAGCTACCTAGAAGATCTGGACTATGCAGATGATCTGGCCTTATTGTCGCATCTCGAAACACACATGCAAGACAAAACCACTAAGTTACAAAAGAATGCAAGTTTGATTGGATTGAATATCAACATCAAGAAATCAGAAGTCATGCCTCTTAACACCTCAGAGCCTCCTTTAATAGATTTAAATGGGACACCCCTAGTTTGCACTTCATCTTTCACCTACTTGGGCAGCATCGTAACATCTGAAGGAGGAGCAGACAAAGACATCAGAGCCAGAATAGGAAAAGCAAGAACTGCATTTTTAAACCTAAGACACATCTGGAAGACAAGCAACATCAGTAAGAACACCAAAATTAGATTATATAACAGTTGTGTACTAGCAGTGCTACTATATGGGGCGGAATGCTGGAGAATGACAGAAAAAGACATCAACAAGCTCTCCAGTTTTCACAACGGTTGCCTTAGAAAGATATTAAGGATATTCTGGCCGCGTAAGATCACAAACAAAGACCTCCATGAAACAACAGGATCCAACAACATGGAAATTTTATTGAAGCAGAAAAGATGGAGATGGATTGGCCATGTTCTTAGAAGACCAGCAGAGGACTTGACCAGAGTAGCCCTAAGATGGACACCTGAGGGGAAAAGGAAGAAAGGACGCCCCAAAACAACTTGGAGAAGAACAGTTGAAGCTGAAATGAAAGAACATGGAATCAGCTAGGGTGTAATAGAAAAGAAAGCACAGAACAGAGATGAGTGGAAAGAACTAGTCCTTGCCCTATGTGCCCCCGGGCATAATAAGGACTAGGTAGGTAGGTAGAAACAAAATGAAGGGACGTGAGGGTTTTCAAATCAACAAAAGGCTACGAATGAGTCTGAAATGACAACGAATTTATGAACGACGGTCGACAAATGGAAACATAAAGGCCACACCCAGCAGGCAGGTTGCAGTCTGTTCTTGAGAAAAAAAAATATCAATATATCAGTTCGGCGAAACAGGCATTCAGGTCAGACAAGCAAATCTCCGGCACCCAAAAAAATACGCCCGTTTTTTATTCATCATGTTCATTTAATGCTAAATTATTCTGTTGGAAATTTTCGTTTCTAATAGCAAAAAAGTGGACAGGATTATTGTTTTCGATCAAGATACGGCCAGAATTTTTGTTCAAGGCAAAAATCAGAGTCCGATTTTGTTCAGTCATATATCTCAGACTGCCCCCTCAAATCAAATGATTCGTACATGTACCTTAGACTTAAAATATATCTAGAGCTTATACTGAGTGGGGATCATTATTCAGCTACATGTTATTATTTTAGACCACGTGAAAACTTCGACTCATCCGAAATTTAGAGTCAACGAGTTCGATACAACGAGAGTTAATTAACTATATGTTATTTTAGAATAGACTGGGGTGTTTAGGGTTAAACATGCCCAATCCTGTGTCGCTTTGCAGGTGTCATGGTTGTCAGTCTAAGCGTAAGCAATGTGTTACTGTATTTTTAATTTCAAAATGACTGAGTGACGTTTTTCGACGCACTCGTCAACTCCACCATAGCGAATCACATGACTTTGCCATGATAAGTAAATTCCAGCGAAAAATATCTTAATATTAAAGAAAGAATTGTCGCATAAAAATTAAAGACACGGGAAATGGCAAAGTTCACGAAGTCTAGTCTGATTAATCATTTTACAATTTTTTTTAAAAGTCCGAGCAAAGGACACCCTCTACGCCCCCCTCTGGATCCGCCACTGATATAGATACCTTACTCAGAACGTTTGGGCTTTAGATGTGCTATACCTTATTAACATTATTATCTAAATCATTGTTATACACAAATTATTTGTTTCACCAATATGAATTCCCACACACATATGCTACCTTTATCTATATTCTCTATTCAAGAACAATACCTACAATCATATTACGTCATCATCAAACATGTACTAATTGGATTTGTGTGAGGTGTATGAGTGGCAAATGAAAATGAAAGTCCTTTTGTTTTATTTCAGAATTTTTGCTGAGTTTACATTGTTGCGAAGAGCACTTAAATCCTTGTAATAATGAGGCGAAAGATACTAGAGGGACATTCAAAATTTCACAAGTCGAAAATAAACTGACAACACCTTGGCTAAAAAAGAAAAGACCATCAGACAAACAATAGTACACAATAAAGACGACAAAGAAAATCATAATCACTGAGCAACATTTAAGAGCCCCACCAACAACAACTGGAGGGGTCTCAGGTTCTCAGGAAGGGTAAGCAGATCCTAGTCCACATGTTAAAAGTATTGTGTGTATACATATATATAATATAAAAGTATTACGAATGACACGCATATTCTTGACGTTTTGCCAATAATTTTGTCCTTATTTTAAAGGTTTGGAAAACAGTTTATTGACCATAATACCTTCCTAGTCTATGCATATTAGTAATATATATATCGATAGCTGAACGGCTTTGGTTTCATAGAAAAGCTGTTCGTCAGTGTAGTCTGGTTGATTTCAGACAACGTCCATGCATGTACAGTAATGTGGTTTCAACTAGGGAAAAAATGCTCGTAGATAAAAATCACTCATTAGCAATGCATTCTTAAGCAATGCATTTGCATGCGCAATAACACATATCTGTTTTACCATTTTTGAAAATGTTCCACTTGGGAATACGTCATAAAAGTTCTACCATTTTTGTTCCAAATTTTGAGGCACATAATCAAAGGGATATTTACCAATGTTCTATTGACTTGCTAAAGTACAGCTCCCATAACAAAATTAAACTACTTTAAATATTAATAACACAATTAAAATAAAAAAAAACAACTTTAATTAATCCCCACGTACTACTGGCTTCCTCAAGCACGACCCCAATTACAAAATGAAACTACTTTAAATATTAATAACACAATCAAAATAACAAATACTTTAATTAAATTATACTCGAATTAATGACAGAAAAAACCTCTGAAAAGTAATTAACACTCCTCTGCAGGAATTTGAAAATAGTTCAGGGAATAATGATGATTACTTATAATAAGGAAGTTCCAAGTAAATGGAAATGGTCAATACATATCGTTCCGCTAGTAAACAAACTTTTTGTACTTACATAAAAGATCGAGTGAAGATTTCATATCAGTATTTTAGGTTGCATCAGAAGATGAACATGCGTTCAAATTGGAATACGGTAAGTATATTTTTTGAATGTATTATATTTGATTTAACAATTCAATAATTCTAAAATAATCAAGTTTTATTTGATGCTAAATTTTCATAGTAATCAATTTTTTCTTTTTCGTCGCTTACTATACGAATATATTTACAGCTGAGTTTGTAAAATTTCTGTAAAATGTGTAAAGTTTGAAATAAATCAGAAGAAATACTCTCTGGAGTAATTTGAGAATAAGAAAAAAAAGTCCGATACTAAATAACATTTACATATAAAACTACTGTTTAATATCTCAACTGTATTATAATTGGATTAAAACAATTCAATTTTTTTTTCAGTGCTTTCTCATATTTCACCTCCATCATTTTGTAACTGGAACAACAATCAATCATGTAAGTTAGTTTCAATAATTTAGTATATTTGCATATCTGTTGTTTAGGAGCCAGCTCGCTTCATACGCTGTATTGAACACAATTGGTGGCCATGGCCTGTATTCTGCTCGTTGTCTCTTTGACAGACTCTCCTTTTCTATTCTCTTTTCTAGTTTCATATGATTTACAGTTTTGTGGATAAAATTCACAGAACAAAATGGATGATTAGGCCATCTAAAATCTTAAGTTTTAGTTAAGTTGAGGTGACAGAAGGGTCCAGAGCGCTATAGTCTTCTAGCGCGCCGGGTATATTGCAAGGTGATTTGGTACCACGATCTCTCAGTAGCATGAGTTCGAATCCCGGCGAGGAAAGAACGAACATTTGCGAAATTACAGACCTAACATTGTTGGGCTGCTATTTAGACGAATTATATATACAGAATATGTTTCAGCCTTGTATTCCCATCACTGCTGGTGATCCGATGGATACAATCTGTGGCGACGTTGTCACTGGTTCAGACGTACTTTTATATATATATATATATTATATTTAAGAATTTTTAAAAAGCTCCCTTTTGTAAATTCATTTGGGTGTAAAAGCGTTGACCGAAGTACATTTTGTATGAAGCGCGGAGTCGCCTCATTCTAAAAATAAACGCACGAAAGCTTGTACGAAAGCTTGCCACCGAAAACTTACTTTTTGTCGAGCATAGGTGGTCGAGTGGTCTAGCGCGCCGGGCATAGTGCAAGGCGATTTGGAGCCACGATATCTCTGTAGCATGAGTTTGAATCCCGACCAAGGAAGAATAGATGAATTTCCGCCAGAAGCATAATATGCTACATATATTTTGGCGCGGGACGTTTACGCTTTTTCATAGGACATTTGCGCTTTTTATTTTGGACACTTGCGCTTCAAATCATAGGACATTTGTGCCTTTTAAAAAAGGATATTTGCGCTTTTTACATAGGACATTTGCGCGTTTGCAATATTTGGATTTTATGACTTCCCTCTTCCTTTATACGGACTTGGGACCGGCAGGTTTGACCTGGCAGAGAAAAAGTCATATTTTCTTAATATGGTTAAAAGCTTTAAAATCTTTTCAACGTATATTTCATAGAACATTCAGGTCATAGCACATTGATATATGTTTAAAAGTTAATATACAGCTAAAAGAAAACATTCTAAAGACATTAAACATGAACAGTCATCACAGGTCATTTGTCGCTTGATATCTGAAGCCTAAGGAGTGAAAAAATAAAGCTATTGTTATCTGTTCTGACTGGCATTTCGTCCACATTTCAAATACAAAATAAAGTTTCTCTTTCTGAATTCTTGACTGGGGTGCCTGTTTATCATAATAACGAATCTAAAAGTAATTACCGACCTTTGATTCGCCTTTGTTCAATGATACTCTCCAAAACATCTAGGTTCACTTATACATAGGTAAAAAGCGCAAATGTCCGATCACTTCAATACATGTGAATCAAAATTAAAAGCGCAAAAAATGTACATAGTATTTGAAGCGCAAATGTCCTATCTTTTTACTGGTAAAAAAGCGCAAACGTCCTTTTTTATTTCGATATCAAAATTTAGGAGATGTACTATGATTGCCAATGAGACAAGATGTAAGCACATTAAGGTCATTGCATGACCTTTAACAACGAGCAAAACCCAAACCGTACATTCAGCTACAACAAGTGTGGCATTGCGACATGTGTAACAGGTTAACAAGGGCGGAATTAATGACAATAGATAACAAAATTGTCAGACATCAACCAATGTAATCACCGAATTACAGACCCCTTATCAGGGACAGAGACATAACGTCAACTTGTCTTTTCTTTCACTCCTAAATAACACGTTTGTGGAAGCAGCAACACCAATATTCAAATCTACGGTTTGACACGATCGAAGATCGAGCTCACTCGAAGAGATTACACTGTTACAACCTCGATCATCCAGGTAGTTCCCCACCTATAAAATCAGTACTGATCTAATTTGTTCAGTATCAATTACACTTAGTTTACTTTCTAAAACAACAAACGTTAGTTTGAGTATAAATATATCACTCAATATTTACCGCCAACCCCACGTTTTAATTTATAGTTGATACATATCGATCTGGGTAGTAAACAAAATCCAATACTTTTTTAAAATTCCTTTGAAGAAATCTTTTTGTAATTGTATTCCCGACATTTATTGCGAGTGAAGTCTCAATGATATACATACTGTTTGTCTTAGTACACTGTATTTTGACTTCGTAAGGTAATGAAATCCAAAAGACTATGCTGAAACCAGATAAATATGGTATGACGTCTTTAACATCAATATAGCACAAGCTATACTGACTGTTCTATTCTAATGATATAAAGACCAAACTTTCTTTACTTTATCATACAAACAGCTATATTATTCAATAGGTGGAAGTTATTTTCAATACAATAAATTGGTACATTTCAGGCCTCTACGTCTGTCCGCCTGTTTTTTGTCCGTTCGCCCGTCTGTGCATCTAGCGTCTGTGTGTTTGACAATTCGTCCGTCCGTCCGTCCGTCTGTAAGTCTGTCTGTCCGTCACGTTTTATGTTAAAGATTTGGTTTGAAGTTATTTGCTATGTGAAATTTGCTATGAATTTATGGCTATATTAACCGGAAACATTGTACACATATCAATTATAATGTCAGATTTGAAAAAATAAGATAAATGCGAAACTACGGTTTGAACACAGATTTTGCGTTTCACTGAATAAAAATCATGCGACCGGGTCATGGTGTTTCTTGTTTCTCATGTTTCTCTTTACGAAAGATATGTTATTGTTCCTGTGAAAAAAAAGCTTCAATTTATGTTGTCTTTGATGTAAATCATACAACTACAAATGTCTTGTAAAAGAATTAGGAATAAATGCGCACCTGACGGTAATTCCACACACAAAAACATATCATTTGACAAGGTCGAGATTTTGGCGAATCACAAGTCCTTCAAGGCGTCAATGAACATTACATAGAACAGCAAATCTGATGACTGACATTGTTTGTATTGGATACCTAAGCGTCACAAAATACCATACAAGCAACGGTACATCGTCGGTTCATCTACATGTTCTACATAGAACTGTCCATTAGATTGATAAAAAAGACCTGTCCGAAGTGAAAGAGGGTCTCCATTAATACTGTGAAACTGTTTACTAGTGTAGTGGTATTAGCCATGTGTGGATTCTATAAAAACCTAAAAGAACATCTGGATATTTTTTAATCTCGATCTTTCTCTGAAATTAGTTCTATCAATTTATTTTATTTTTCAACCCTGCATGTTTACTATGTGAAATTGCAAAATCGTAAAATAATCAACAATGCTTTTCAATATAAAACTGGAAGCAAAGTTTCTTATTTACTTCATATTTTTTTTAATTTGGAGGTAAACTTTTTCAACAAATTGTCGGCATTCATAAGAGAATAAACTGTGCGACCTCTTCTTATTTTTATATGACACTTGTTAAAAGAAGACCGAAGTCAGATAAATTAATTTCACATTCAGATATATTGATAATGTTGCTTTCCATGAACAATCGAATTAATTTTTAAAAGTTTATCGGAAGATATCAAGACCTTGTTGATAAATATGTCGTATCAACCTACAAATAAAAAATAATGATCTTGAAGTATATATTCTAGGTACTGAGGTTGCTTATTATCTAAATTACGTGTTATAGTGTTCTTTTGTTTTTCTTAGTTAATTGTTAACTTTACTGTTAAGTCCTTTTGGTAACAACCTTTGGTGTGACTCGGTACTTATGAGTAAGAATATAACACAATACTGACTGCTTTATCCCTATTTTTGGAAATGATGTCTCCCTCCTATTCCTAATTTAAAAAAATCAAATTTCCTTCTATTCCTACATGCAAATAACAATAGATGTTTCGATAAATAAGTTGTTTTTATAACAATTAATGTTAATTAAAATTCGCGAAAGATTTAAATGTATTTGTTTTAAGTATATCAATTTAAAAAAATAAAACTTAATACACTTTATTTGTAATATTTTTTTCCTCCTTCAAAGAATTACCTTAAAATAATGAAAGATAATATTAAAACAAACTTTCCCATCTTGCAAGATTTACATGTACAACAAACGCAAGAAGAATCTACCATTTTTACTGTAAAACAATGAAATCAACATAGATGGTATTTGGGCACGTACTACCAAAAGTGACGAACCATTCCTGTTACATTTGTAATAGACGATAACATAGTTGGATATATGTTTATCTTTGTTACTCAAAAGAATCTAACACATAAGCAGCTTCATATATCATATACTAGTATAGTGAAGGAATATTTTTACTACTGTCCGAGCCTATTCTTCAAATTTTATAATAGATTACCTTAGCCGTATTTGGCACAACTTTTTTGGAATTTTTGATCCTCAATGCTCTTCAACTTTGTACTTGTTTGGCTTTATAAATATTTTGATATGAGCGTCACTAATGAGTCTTATGTAGACGAAACGCGCGTCTGGCGTTCTAAATTATAATCCTGGTACCTTTGATAACTATTTACAACACTGCCACTACTGGTGGACGTTTCGTACCTTACTGTATCAACATCCCAGTAGTCAGCACTTCGGTGTTGACATGAATATCAATTATATGGTCATTTTTATAAATTTCTAGTAACAAATTTTGAATGTTTCGAAAAACTAAGGATTTTCTTATCCCAGGAATAGATTACCTTAGCTGTATTTGGCACAACTTTTTGGAATTTTGGGTCCTCAATGCTTTTCAACTTTATACTGGTTTGGCTTAATAACTATTTTGATATGAGCGTCACTGATGAGTCTTGTGTAGACGAAACGCGTGTCTGGCGTACTAAATTATAATCCTGGTACCTTTGATAACTATTTACACAAAATGATTGACGGCGCAAAGTATCCACTGTTACACAACTTCACATCCATTAGACTATATGTAACAAAATGCTGATGGGACCTTTAAACAAAACAGGGAGTGAGAACTACACATTATCTAGAGTGATGGTAAAGCAAGCTGAAGAAACATGTCCAGCACCCACAGGGCACATCCAAAAATCTTTAGTTTAATAAAACTACTGAAATATGAGGAAGCCGAGGCTACGCCCTGACCATGATCCAGTAAACAGCCGGTTGGAAGAAGGTGGCTCTCCAAAAAGTATGTCGAAATCAACAACAGATTAAATAGATACCGAAGCCTTGAAGTGGCAACAGTACAGTTTGGTGATGTAGCCTCCAACCTTCTTCATGTTGAATAGGTTTAAAACATTTATAGAATAATGTATAGTGAATTTGTATGTGTGTTCTACAATGTGTGATTTGTTTTAGTGCTGTTAACTTAACTTGTATTGTTTGTTTTATATTCTAATGCATGCTTGAATCTACTGTTGAATTTGTGTTATAAAAGAAATAAAATTTACTTTCATTTCATTTTGTTTTCCATTTCTTTCATATTTATTTATATAAAAAAATACACATACACAAAATAACATAACCTATAAAGCACCGCTTGTGAATAAAAAAAAAATAAACAATGTTTTACAGTATAATCCTTTGTTTGCACAAGTTTTCCTCCTATTCCCACATGAAATGTTAATTTTTTTAACAGATTTATAAAAAGTTGGAATAGGAGAAATAAACCCTATTCTTAACATTTTTACCTATTATATTATTGTTTGTTTTGTTTTGTTTACACTATAATGTCAATATTATAGAATTTTATCCGACTGTCATACTAGTGAGATGTTTAGCTAGCTATACAACCAGGTTTAATTTACCATATTTTACATAAGGAAATGACTGTATCAAGTCATAATATAAATATGACAGTTGTTTTATATTCGTTTGATGTGTTTGAGCTTTAGACTTTGCTATTAGATAATGGCTTTCCTATTTGAATTTTCACTGTCTGTTATTTTTGTTATTTTATTTTATAACTTTATCAATAAATAAACTCGTCATAGATAACAGGATTGAAATTTGTATTTGCACCAGACGCGCGTTCCGTCTACTAAAGTCTCACCAGTGACGCTCGAATAAGAAAAGAGTTAAAGAAGCCCAAAACGGTGCGAAGTTGAATAAGTTTCATTTAGAAAAAAATCCAATAGGTAACCAAAACTTTGCGATAAACTAAGGCTCGAGTGTTATATCAATTGAATTCTTGGTTAGTGACTTTAGTGACTCTAATAGCCATCCATTAATTTTTAATAAGAGTCATGAAAAGAATCAATTAATCTGAAAAGAATAAATTATTTTTTTTAATTAAGAAAGTATAATTCAGTAGTTATAGAAGCAATCAGTTCATTGACATTATGGCGCCATTTTTTCAACAAAGTCAGAAAAGTGGTACTGAAATGAAACGAAATCATAAGCAGCACTATAAGGATATTGATACTGAGCCTTGGTTTGATATACAGTGTAAAGAACTTTATGTTAATTACTGCAAAACTTTATCTATATTTAATGGAAATAAATCAAAGAAAAACCATATTGAATTAAATCATGTGAAGAAGACATATAAAGATTATGAACGTAAACGTAGACGTATATATATGCGACAAGAAGGTGATACCCTTTGTAAATAAAGGAAGAACAATCCTAAGAAATTTTATTCTGTATTCAAAAAAGGAGAAAGGACAACTGTCATCTACCAGTAACTGATTTTTTTAATATAGTATCTGATAGTAATAGGCGAGTGACATTTTCAGAAAAGACGCTTAGTTAGTGACTTTAATGCACCCACCTAACACACAGCTGAATTTTTTATATGTTATAGTATAATATCTGAACTTCCTTTTTTGGTCGGTCGTAAAAAAATCGTACGGTGCAATTAAAATCGAGAAATAATTTCAAATTGAAAAATGACCAACAGTGTTGAATCGTGAAAAATTAACATGTAGCTTTATTTTCTGTTGTCACAATGCAAAAATAATGTACGTTTAACATGTCAATGTATAAAAAAATACTTTTCAAAAATAAAAGAAGTAATCTTTGCGAGAAAAAAAAAAGATTTTTGTAACAATTTTGGATTTTTTTTATAAAAATGGTGCCAATTTTCATTTTTTTTTTCATTTCTTAGATATTTTCGGCTTGAAACCCAAATTAATGATGTTCGTATTATTCAAAAGTTCATTACTTGTTTAATGCATATAGTTATCACTCTATTATTCTGGATTTTATACATTTTTACACACTCCCCCTTTTCAATCAAATTTCCGAAACCGCTTTCTCTTTTTATTTCCCTCAAGTTAACAAACCTAAACGCTTCGAAAAAGAGTATGAATAACCATGAAGGCAATTGTTTTGGTACTAATATTACGCAAAGTATAAAAAAATAAAGAACCATAGAGGCTGAGATGTCAACGTTTTTTCTTTCATTTTAAGCCATGGCGTTGTCAGTTTGTTTTAGATTTATGAGTTTGACTGTCCCTTTGGTATCTTTCGTCCCTCTTTTATTGATGGTGAAAATTTGGTCAGTATTTTAGAGGAAGCATAGCGTATGTGCTAGAGCCACGTCAAGAGCCTATATGTTGACATGCTATAAATAATTAAATATATTGGGATATCTATTCATTCAGTTGACAATTTTGAATTCTTCGTAGATATTTGAAATTCAATAAATATTCTACCTCAGGGGGTATATATATCCTAAGGTCTATTTTAAATAGGATTACGTGTTTGTAAATATTCTTCGACGTTTTACTTGGTTCGAGCGTCACCGATGAGTCTTATGTCGACGAAACGCGTGTCTAACGTAAACAATCGATCATATGCCTGATATCTTTCAAATTGATTTGTTATTCATTATGGTTGTCGTTTTAATGATTTTTGCTTTTGTTTGTAGTTTTGAGCATGAATCAAGCTTTTGGGTATCTAATTCAAATTGTTTTAGAACCTTTATAGCTTATTATACAGTGTTGGCTATTGCTTCTTGTTTTAGGCCATACGATAAGCTATAGTTATATTGTTTACCTCAAAGCATTTAGTCTCTGGTATACAGAGATCATAGTGTCCTTTTAATCATACTTATTAAAGGTACCGGGCTTATAATATGATATCATCAGGCTTCTTATTCTAAATACGGATTAACAATTTAAGAGGAGTAATGTCAGAGGGTCAACGATTACCTGACACTTCGTTGTATTATAGAACATGAACAACTGTGTGCTGTTTATGAGTTCTATAACCAGTAGGAATTATGGTTGGCGATGCACCATGTTTATTGTGCATGTATAGTTTCTTTTATTAAATATATGTACCTTTACCAGCAGTTCATGCTCTTACAGGTTATATAGCTCATCATCTATCTTTGTTTCTAAGAAAACTCTCTTTTAACGCTTTCCACAAGAAACCAAAATGACACAGACATTAACAACTATAGGTCACCGTACGGCCTTCAACAATGAGCAAAGCCCATACCGCATAGTCAGCTATAAAAGGCCCCGATAAGACAACGTAAAAACCTTAGTTTTTCAGCTATATCTGTCGCGGACAGGATTCCATTATGATTGGATCCATATCATAGTGACCTGATTTTAGTTTATGACCATCCCCTATTATATGATGTATATGCATACTTAGTTTGGAAAACCCAGGTTCAACGGTTCAAAAGATATGGACCGGACACAAACCAGACAAGAACGAATCAAACAATGTTTGAAAACTTGACGGCTCAAATGTCAATGCCAATGTCAAAATGAACTGATTTAATCTATGAAGAACCACGTGCCATCCCATAATACATCTCTGAACTAAGTGTGTTTAACATCAGTTCTATAGTTCAAGGCAATGCATTTTATATTTGAAATCATTAGTTTTTGGATGAACTGTATATCTGTATACAAGTATAAGTTACCTGATTTAATTCGACACGGGCCGCAAACAAGTGGGGACTGACGGACGGACAGACTTAAAATGTGATTCATATATCCTCTTAAACTTTGCTTGTGGTTGTATTAAATATGTAAGATAGTGATTTCCGATCTTTACACGGTTTGTAGGCTGTTAACAAACATGAGACTATTGTTACTATTGATGTGACAAAGACGTCTACTTTTTACTCTCTTTACTGCGTTGTTGTCTCTCCCTTTTACTCGTCCAACTTACAAATATTTCATCATATTTTTTTATTTTGTTTTGCACACCATCAATTATAGTAAATATTAACACATTTAAGGTCAAATATTTGTTATTATACGTCGTTTTTGTAGAAAGTACCGTTTTACCTGTAGCAGAGTGAAAACGTCAAAATGACGTCAATTATCGCCAAACCATGAACGATATGCAACTAAGAATCAGAGAGACGTTATCATAGTATCGTGTAAAGTGAAATTTGAATTAGCTATATTACCAGTTGCTTCAAATAAAACAATAATACTACAAAAGTGTTATTCTTTCATTTTTTTATGAACGACCTTTGACCCAAATTTAAAAAAAATTGCACCATATTTCACTTTTACGACCGGGAAAAATGGAATCTACACATTTTTTCCTTTCGAATGATATATAATATAGCTGTGTGTTAGATAGGTGCATTAAAACTATTTTTTAGGTATGAATGTCACTCGCCTATAAAGAGCACAACAGAAGACCAGAAATGCCAGATGATGTGTGTATTTTTGAAGAACTGGATATGGATATAACCATTGATGCGCTTATCAAAGCTATACATGACTTAAAACGCGAGAAAAGCCATGGGCCAGATGGTTTGTTAAACGAATTTTTCATTGAGTTTAAGGATCCTGTGCTGCCTTATATATGTACTATTTTCAATGCCGTTTTGAGCTCTTGATATTTTCCGTCCACTTGGTCAGATGCTATTCTAGTGCCAGTTTTTAAATCCGGGGATGCGAACGACCCAGCAAATTACCGTGGTATAAGTCTTGTCATCAATCTAGGTAAACTATTCACTACTATTTTGAATAGTAGATTATTAAAATGGGCATCAATGAACGATATTTTATCTGATGCACAATTTGGTTTTCGTAATGGTTACAGTATAGTAGATGATGTGTTTTGTTTATATTCTGTCATACAAAATTCTTTTTGTAAACTTAAGGTAATAGATTATATAGTTTCTTTGTTGACTTTTTAAAAGCGTTTGATACAGTTGATCGTCTATGTTTGTGGTACAAGATTTCTAAATTAGGAATCAGAGGCAAATTGCTTAATATTTTAAAATCAATGTATAACAATGTAAGATCTTGTATTAGATTTGATGGGTTTAATTCAAAATACTTTTCTAATAATCTTGGCTTAATGCCGGGGGAAGTTCTTTCCCCTATTTTCTTTTCATTTTATGTCAATGACTTTGAGAAATGGTAACTGTGTACTTGAATTTCAGGATATAACACTTTTTTTATTAATGTACGCTGATGATATGATTTTGATGTCAGAATCAATCCAAGGCTTACAAAATATGTTAAATACTTTATCTGGTTATACTGAGAAATGGGGTCTTTCAGTTAACACCATAAAAACAAAGATAGTAGTTTTTCGTAAATGTGGGAAAATTAGTCTTACTGAGACATGGATTTATAATGGTAAACCATTAGATATTGTAGATCATTTTTGTTATCTGGGTGTGTTATTTCATTATAATTGTAAATTTTATATTACTCAAAACCACTGTGCTGAACAAGGCAGGAAAGCTATGTTTATAATGAGGAAAACGGCATTATCCTTATACCTGAACACTGTTACTTCTATAAGTTTATTTGACACTTATGTATGTAGTATGTTAATGTATGGTTGTGAAGTTTGGGGTGTTAGAGCACCAAATGTAGAAAAAGTTCATTTGGACTATTGTAAAACATTACTAGGTGTCAAGAGGTCCACTTCTAATGTAATGGTATATTATGAATTAGGAAGATTTCCATTGTTATATGAGCGAAATTTTAGGATGCTCAAATTATGGACTAAAATTCACGGTAGTAAACATTGTATTATAAAGTCTTGTTACAAAGAACTAGTAGCAAATAGCAATAAATGTAAAAACTGGGCAACTTGTATTAAAACAATTTTATATGATCTTGGTATGAATTATTATTGGGACAACCAATGGGTACTTTGTTTGGATAGTTTATTTTTACAATTAACCAAACAACGAATATATGATCAAGCTAAACAAGAGTTGCATTTCACGCTTGAAACATCACCAAAGTGTAGATTATATAAGCATATTGTGTCAAATGTAGAATTACAATTTTATTTACAAAAATGTATTCCTGTGATAGCTCGTAAATGGATAACGAGAATTCGCCTGTCCTCACATAATCTATGCATCGAAACTGGTCGTTTTTATGGAAATAAGTAGAAATAGTAGAATGTGTATTATGTGTGATAAAAATGTGGTAGATGATGAATTTCATTTTATTTTACAATGTACAAACTATAATGATTTACGTAAAAAGTTTATCAAGAAATATTATTGGACTAGACCGTCAACTTATAAATTAGTACAATTGTTTCTGTTGAAAACACTAAGGTAAAAATAAAGAACTATTGGCTTGCTAAAGTACAGCTCTCATAACAAAATTAAACTACTTTAAATATTGATAACACAATTAAAATAAAAAAAAATACTTTAATTAATCCCCACGTACTACTGGCTTCCTCAAGCACAACACCAATAACAAAAGTAAACTACTTTAAATATTAATAACACAATCAAAATAACAAATACTTTAATTAAATCATACTTGAATTAATGACAGAAAAAACCTTTGAAAAGTAATTAACACTCCTCTGCAGGAAATTGAAAATAGTTCAGGGAATAAAGATGATTACTTATAATAAGGAAGTTCCAAGTAAATGGAAATGGTCAATACATAAAAAGATCGAGTGAAAATTTCATATCAGTATTTTCGGTTGCATCACAAGATGAACATGCGTTCAAATTGGAATACGGTAGGTATATTTTTTTAACGTGTTATATTTGATTTAACAATTCAATAATTCTTAAATAATCGAGTTTATTTGATGCTAAATTTTCATAGTAACCAACATTTTTTTCGTCGCTTACTATACAAATATATTGACAGCTGAGTTTGTAAAATTTCTGTAAAATGTGTAAAATTTGAAATAAATCAGAAGAAATACTCTCTGGAGTAATTTGAGAATAAGAAAAAAAGTTTCCGATACTAAATAACATTTACATATATATACAAAACTACTGTTTAATATCTCAACTGTATTATAATTGGATTAAAACAATTCAAATTTTTTTTCAGTGCTTTCTCATATTTCACCTCCATCATTTTGTAACTGGAACAACAATCAATCATGTAAGTTAGTTTCAATAAGTTAGTATATTTGCATATCTGTTGTTTAGGAGCCAGCTCGATGGCGAGCTTCATACGCTGTATTGAACACAATTGGTGGCCATGGCCTGTATTCTGCTCGTTGTCTCTTTGACAGACTCTCCTTTTCTATTCTCTTTTCTAATTTCATATGATTTACAATTTTGTGGATAAAATTCACAGAACAAAATGGATGATTAGGCCATCTAAAATCTTAAGTTTTAGTTCAGTTGATGTGACAGAGGGGTCCAGAGCTCTATAGTCTTCTAGCGCGCCGGGTATATTGCAAGGTGATTTGGTACCACGATCTCTCAGTAGCATGAGTTCGAATCCCGGCGAGGAAAGAACGAACATTTACAGATATAACATTGTTGGGCTGCTATTTAAACGAATTATATATACAGAATGTGTTTCAGCCTTGTATCACCATCACTGCTGGTGATCCGATTGATACAATCTGTGGCGGCGTTGTCACTGGTTCAGACGTACTTTTATATATATATTATATTTAAGAATTTAAAGCTCCCTTTTGTAAATTCATTTGGGTGTAAAAGCGTTGACTGAAGTACATTTTGTATGAAGCGCGGAGTCGCCTCATTCTAAAAATAAACGCACGAAAGCTTGTACGAAAGCTTGCCACCGAAAACTTACTTTTTGTCGAGCATAGGTGGTCGAGTGGTCTAGCGCGCCGGGCATAGTGCAAGGCAATTTGGACCAAGGAGGAATAGAAGAATTACCGCCAGAAGCACATGTGCTACATATATTTTGGCGCGGGACGTTTACGCTTTTTCATAGGACATTTGCGCGTTTTATTTTGGACACTTGCGCTTCAAATCATAGGACATTTGCGCTTTTTAAAAAAGGACATTTGCGCTTTTTACATAGGACATTTGCGCATTTGCAATATTTGGATTTTATGACTTCCCTCTTCCTTTTCACGGGCTTGGGACTGGCAGGTTTGACCTGGCAGAGAAAAAGTCATATTTTTCTATATGGTTAAAAGCTTTAAAATCTTTTCAACGTACATTTCATAGCACATTCAGGTCATAGCACATTGATATATGTTTAAAAGTTAATATACTGCTAAAAGAAAACATTCTAAAGACATTATACACGAACAGTCATCACAGGTCAGTTGTCGCTTGATATCTGAAGCCTAAGGAGTGAAAAAAATAGCTATTGTTCTCTGTTCTGACTGGTATTTCGTCCACATTTCAAATACAAAATCAAGTTTCTCTTTCTCAATTCTTGACTGGGGTGCCTGTTTATAATTATAACGAATCTAAAAGTAATCACCGACCTTTGATTCGCCTTTGTTCAATGATACTCTCCAAAAAGATAAACATAGCAGGATGAGTCGAGTAAAACTGTTCATTATAGTGGGCATGGAAGGATTCTGGACCATTTGTCGTATGCTTACTGTGTGATGGCTAGAAATCGTGATTCAATTGTCACATAATTTTCTGCCAGGTAGTCTGCAAATTTGGAACATCTAGGTTCACTTATACATAGGTAAAAAGCGCAAATGTCCAATCACTTCAATACAGCCTGAATCAAAATCTAAAACGCAAATGTCCATAGTATTTGAAGCGCAAATGTTATATCGTTTTACAGGTAAAAAAGCGCAAACGTCCTTTTTTTATTTCGATATCAAAATTTAGGAGATGTACTATGATTGATTGCAAATGAGACAATAAGATGTAAGCACATTAAGGTCACTGCATGACCTTTAACAACGAGCAAAACTCAAACCGTACATTCAGCTAAAACAAGTGTGGCATGGCAACATGTGTAACAGTTTAACAAGGAAACCAAAGGCGGAATTAATGACAATAGATAACAAAAATGTCGGACATCAACCAATGTAATCACCGAATTACAGACCCCTTATCAGGGACGGAGACATAAAGTCAACTAGTCGTTTCTTCAACTCCTAAATAACACGTTTGTGGAAGCAGCAAACACCAATATTCAAATCTACGGTTTGATACGATCGAAGGTCGAGCTCACTCGAAGAGATTACACTGTTACAACCTCGATCATCTAGGACTATAAAATCAGTACTGATCTAATTTGTTCAGTATCAATTATACTTGGTTAACTTTCTAAAACAACAAACGTTAGTTTAAGTATAAATATATCACTCAATATTTACCGCCAACCCAACGTTTTAATTTATAGTATCGATCTGGGTAGTAAAAAAAATCCAATACTTTTTTTAAATTCCTTTGAAGAAATCTTTTTGTACTTGTATTCCCGACATTTATTGCGAGTGAAATCTCAATGCTATAAATACTGTTTGTCTTAGTACACTGTATCTTGACTTCGTCAGGTAATGAAATCCAAAAGACTATGCTGAAACCAGATAAATATGGTATGACGTCTTTAACATCAATATAGCACAAGCTATACTGACTGTTCTATTCTAATGATATAAAGACCAAACTTTCTTTACTTTATCATACAAACAGCTATATTATTCAATAGGTGGAAGTTATTTTCAATACAATACATTGGTACATTTCTGGCCTCTACGTCTGTCCGTCTGTTTTTTGTCCGTTCGCCCGTCTGTGCATCTAGCGTCTGTGTGTTTGACAATTCGTCCGTCCGTCCGTCTGTAAGTCTGTCTGTCCGTCACGTTTCATGTTAAAGATTTGGTTTAAAGTTATTTGCTATGAATTTATGGCTATATTAACCGGAAACATTGTACACATATCAATTATAATGTCGGATTAAAAAAAAAAAGATAAATGCGAAACTACGGTTTGAACACAGATTTTGCGTTTCACTGAATATAAATCATGCGACCGGGTCATGGTGTTTCTTGTTTCTCATATTTCTCTTTACGAATGATATGTTATTGTTCCTGTGAAAGAAAGCTTCAATTTATGTTATTGTTTTTATATGCAGACGATACAATTTTGTTATCAGAATCAAGCAAGGATTTACAGTTTATGTTGGATACGTTTTGAAATTATTGTGAAAATTGGAAACTGAAAGTTAATATTTAAAAAACAAAAATTCTTATATTTTCTAGAGGAAGAATTTCAGAAAAAGAAAAAAATTATTTTTGTAATAAAGAAATAGAAATTGTCAAAGACTACAAGTATCTTGGTGTATTTTTTTGCTAGAAGTGGATCTTTTTTAACCACAAGAAAATATTTAAGATTTTCGATCTCGCTTACAGTTAAAATGCGAATGATAAAATTTTGGTGTAGATTAGTAAATGATGAAGAGGAAAAAATCTCCAAAATTCTTTACAAATTGCTGTTTGTATATTTTGAGAATTATGGCTTTGAAAGCAAATGGTGGAAATTTGTTAAAAGCATTTTTGATAATTGTAGTCTATCAAATGTATGGAGATCCCAGTCTCATTTTTCTACAGATTGGAGAAGTTGAATAAGTTTCATTTAGAAATAAATCCAATAGGTAACCACACCTTTGCGATAAACTAAGGCTTAAGTATTATATCAATTGAAGTCTTGGTTAGGGACTTGATCTAATAGCCCGCCATTAATGTTTAATAAGAGTCATGAAAAGAATCAATTAATCTGAAAAGTGTCAATTATTTTTTTTAATTAAGAAAGTATAAATTCAGTAGTTATTGAAGGAATTTGTTTTAAAATTTGAATTTCAAAGCACTTCTGTTTTGACATGAATTGTCATTGATATGGTCATAATTATAAATTAACTTTTATTAAAACTTTGAATTTGTTTAAAAATACTAACGCTTTTCTGCCTCAGGAATAGATTACCTTAGCTGTATTTGTTAAAACTTTTAGGAGGTTTTGGTCCTCAATGCTCTTCAACTTCGTTCTTTATTTGGCCTTTATAACATTTTTGATTAGAGCGTCACTGGTGAATCTTTCGTAGACGAAATATAAAATTTCAATCCTGGTTTCTATGATAAGTTTATTAATTAAAGGGTATGGTACAATACAATTAAAACATTCTATATTTCAATTCAAATAGCTTGAATGAATTGAATGAATGAAGCATGACCATCGCTATCATGTTAAAAAAATCAATGATAAGACTGCTCTGATAATAAGAGTTAAATACAAAATTCGGATGGATTAATCTGTTTATAATCGCAAACTTATCACCGGGAAAGTTTATAACAATATTTCATTTGAGGGAATATAAACTTAAGATTTTTATCTGCTATATGTATTCTAAATGATGAAAACGCGTAAGGGAGAAAATAAGCAAAGGGGAAAAAAAACCCAGAGAACTCAAAACACGAATGGTTTTCGTTTCGCGTATTTGTATTTCACATGTACGTTATAGTGTTTTCAATATATCACAGTGAAACGCAAAATTGCCTCAATTGGTTACAACTGGTTACCACCACAAAGAAATAAACAATCCATTAGGAGCAGCACAGGAATTTGACTATAACTATAAACGTGATATAAGTTACTAGTATTAAGATCTAAATTTGAGTTCCTCTGTTTCAATATATAAAAGCCTTGCAAATCCAGTTTTTAAAAATATGGAGATTTTTGCCTTATTTAACAGTTTTCTCTATTAAGCAGCAAAACCACATGTCTTGTGATAAGATAAGAAAGTGTATATTTGTCATGCATTTTAAACATGGCCAGAGATGTTTTTATTTCAGGACAGCGAATCACATTCAGGGAAAGAGTTTGTACTAGCATTTCCAGATGGCTCTAGAATTGGTAATTTGCGTTTGTACATAACAACACCGGTAGATGGAACCTCCTTCCCTGTACGCATCAAAACACCACTACTTAGTCATACGAATATGAACGTAATAGTATCAAGCGGACAAGAAACCGTTGTTGAAATTCCGTCAGATCTGACCGTTTCCGATACTTCCAAAAGTTATAAGAGTATTCTTGTTCAAGCTGAAAATCTTATTGTACTATTTGCATCAAATATGCAGGCTGATAGCGGTGATTCCTTCATTGTATATCCAGTTGAAGTACTTAGTACTGAATACGTATCTGTTAATTTAGATTCAAAGAACGGTGCCCTTGAGTCAATGACTGCAATAATCGCTGTAAATGACCAGACTCTTGTTCACCTTAGTTTACCTGTCGGTTCATCAGTAACTTATAATGGCAATACCTATACATTTGGAAGTCAGTTTTCGGTCAATTTGAAGAAATATGAGATATTTCAATTTTCATCTGAGGATGATTTATCAGGTACAACTATATTGTCAAATTATCCAATAGCAGTTATCAGTGGTCATCAGCTTGGTAATCCATCAGTTAGTTCGATTACAACTAAAGATATGATCCTTGAAATGCTCATTCCATGGAAGTATTGGTCAACACATTATATTGCGATCAGTAACCCTGTCTTTTCCTCCGGAGACGGCGAACTGATTCGTATCTTTACGCTGTGTGAGAAGGCTACAGCAATAATTGACAAATCAGGAGTTCATTCAAAAATCAATATTAATCCCGAGTCATTTTACGAGTTTCCACTGGCATTAGCTAAATCAGCAGTAATAACCTCGGACAAACGTGTGCTCGTTTCGCAAGTATCATCCTCTAAACCCTTTTCTGGTTCTAAAAGAGGCGATCCGAGATCAATGTTACCGGCCCCATTGAATTCCTGGCTGAATGAATACACTTTTAGTACACCTGGAAAGTCTAAAGGCGGGAGTTTTGAGCATGGGCTTGTTCTTGTGGCCTATAGTACGTCTATTGGCACAACAACTTTAGACAACATGAGCTTACAACCATCAGTATGGCATACAATCGCTGGTACAAATTTGAAGTATACAGCGTTATCGTTATCTGAAGGAGATCATACGTTGAAATGCGGAGGAATTTTGAAATGTTGGGGATATGTATTTGGAATCGGTGTGTACGAGGAATATGGAACATCTATTGGAAGGAGTTTTACAAAGGTAAAATGATTTGAAATTTAGTCTCATGTTATAACCGAATTTGTTTAATGTATGTTCTTTGTGAATAAATATTAGTTTCAATGAACATGATGAAGAAAATACAAATTTCTAGATCTGTAAAAGTTCATATGTTATATCAGAAAAATGTGGCTTGTTATTTAGAGATATGTAAGCCTTGTATCTATGATTAGATTATTATCAAGTTTTTTTATGCAAACAAAATGGAATTCTAATGAAATGTATTAGTATCGATAATTTTCATTGGACATTGACGAAGATTCCGAAGGGTTAGATTCGACGTTCTATTAGTCCGTAACTAAGAAAGCCACCATTTTGAATTCCGATAATTTTTTTGCAGGTTATTTCTCAAGTAATAATCAAGGAAGTTACATTATGTTATTCAAAATATTCATTTTGTCTAATTTGAAACCATTCAGAAGCTTACGAAAAGTATAAATACGTCTACAGTACATGTTTGTCATTAGGAGTATAATACTATGACGTCATATTGCATAGATACCAAAGACGATACAACAGTTTCGCGGACTTTTTCATTGATAGCATTATAAGCCAAAATATTTATCAAATGGAATTTATTTTGATATTTGACATTAGCAACACCGTTTTTTTTGCTCGTACTTTTATTAACAATAAAGAAAGGGATTATCATTCTCTTACATATACTAACATAATAATAAAAATAAAAACGCAAGGTTGAATTCAATTACAATATTTTATTTACAGAAAAAGACACCTGATGCAAACTTTATGGGTGAGTACATACTAGTATCTTAAACAATTTCGACAGCAAAACATCGTTAGAGGGCATATGAAAAAAAAATCTTTCTTTGTAGATCAAAATATTGCGAAGCAACAAATGAACTTCGTCGTTTGTTTTTCTTCTTCCACATGTTTAAATAATGATTCTGATAATGTATTCTGAAACTCTTTGGAGGCCTTTGAATAACATGAAAACACTTCTAACAATTTGAAGAAACTATATTTTGTTTGTATTATTGCAATTAATGAACTTCATAAAACAACACAATTCATAACTGAAGTAAAAACTTTCAAAGTGAATTAAGTAGACAGCCAAATAAACCAATTGAGATCTTTTTTGCAATTCACGTTGATGGGATGCTTCCTAGCAAATATAGTACTATAAGTAGTTTTTAAGATGATTGGAAATGCAAAAGAGCCGCCCTGATAAAAGGTCCAATCTGACTTGAAGTGGCAAACACACTCCTCAATACTAGTCTATTTTGAACTAAAGTATTACCCTTGCTTAATTTTATTAAAGAAAATGTTAACTGTTTGACTAATAAATCTTGTTTTGGATTAAGCTCGTTGGTGCCTTAAATTTAGATATGAAGATAGTTACAATCGTCAATATTTCAAACCAGTAGAGAAGTTCAAATTCAATAGATATATCTATATTTCCCATTTATTTCTAGGAAAAGTTATCATCGAATTGGATGTGATAGACAATCAAATACTTTTTACAACACCAGTTTTCTCTACAACTCCCAAGTCTCGCACTGAATGCGGCAAGATGTGTTTTTTGTATTCATGTACATTCCTCTCCTTTCGGTCTATAGATGGACTATGCTATCTTTATTCAGAAGATCAAACATGTAGTCGAACGGTAGAATCATCTGATTTCAGACGCTATCATCTCAGAAAATAGTGAATTATATATAATAAGTATTGTAAAATGTTTTTCCTTTTTTCTTTCTACAATTAAACATTCTAATAGACGTGTTAGAAAAGTCGATACTACTGTTGGTGCTCGTGTTGGATGGACGATGAATACAATATGATATGGGGGTCATCTCCAAAATTATAAATACTCAATCGAGCGTTGATAAACAACAAATAATTATTAAATGTGAACTACGTGATACATTTGTCAATGGAAAATAATTATAACAATACATGTAATTGTAATTATTTGATTTAAGAATGCAAAATATAATAAAACAATAAGGCAAATCTTTACCTTTTGTGAAAACAGGGGGATATTTTTATTTTTTCTCAGAATCAACAAATTCGTGCTAAAAATAAAGGAACAAGGTTTATGCCCGCTTGATCTCCCAATGGAGACAACCTATCGTTTTGCTTTCATTCTGGTAAGATTTAACAAACCAAAAAAAGAATGAAAAAATAACTATTTTGGAAAACACAAACCCCCTCTTACACAAGATGAATGCTTGATGAATTATTTTAAAATGCAAGTTTGGGATTTTGTTTTTTACTTGCCTAGCAAACATAGCATTGTATGATTGGGTAGCAGTTGTTTGATGTCTCCCGAAAAGCCCAGCAGACAATTCAACTAGTTGTTTTAACTCGTTCCTTTGCTGTCACCATAAAGTTTCAAAATGACTCTGACTGTCTCTAAACGTCTTATTGCATCGATCGACACTAACATTTCCTTTTTTTTTTATTTTACATTTCTTTTTTCCTCGGCGTTTACCGTCGTAAGTGATGTAACAATTGGTGAACAATTGAACTTTGACCTATGAACTTGAAAATTAATTGGGCTCTGGATTTTCATAATGGTAAAGTATATGCCAAGTTAAGTCGAAATATTTAAACTATGACGGACTATGAGGAGTCTAGAGTGTTAACCAGGAAATATAAATATTCATAAGGACTAAGTATGAATCAAGTATGGTCAAAATACTAGAACGATGTTGAACATAGATTTTCAACAAGTGCTTTAAGGACCGAAAGACTAACTGAGAGTATAGTTAGAAGATCCCCTCGAACTTTGTTGGCGAGAGGATAAAACCCAATGGAAGCAGAAATAGAGACAAACGTTATTTTAGCGATACAATGGGGCTTAAAGGGTCGATTGAATTACATTAATGAAAGCCCGTTATAGGGTATAAGATTGTAGCTACGAGAAACAATGTCATCTGCAGCTACGATTGTCAAATGTCAACTGAAGCAAAGTTTGTTTTTATCTTTCTGTCAAGCATAATATTGAACAGTGATACACTAATGTTATATAAAAAAATATATATGTCGAATATTGTTAAATTCGTTGTAGATTCTTCTAGTATAAACGGACTGGACCCGAATGTCCCGAACAGATGAATAGTTACATACTGTGCGTTATCATCGTGTGACAATGCAGGTTTAATGAGCTTTTTAATGTGTTGTCCTAGTTTTTTTTACGTGTTCGTTTTTATTCATTGGTTAGTCCCCACTTAAGTGTTGAATTTTGGATCATCGGTGTTCTTCAACTGTGTACTTTCTTGGCTTTCTTTACCATTTTGGTCTGGGCTTCGCTGGTGGGTCTTATGTAGACGAAGCGCGCGTAATGTGTAGTAGATTGTAGGCCTGGTACCTTTGATAATAATTAGTATGTCGAAATGTCCTATTGTAATGTTTATTTGTGTATTTCTCTGTCCGTAATGTTCTAGCATTTATTTGTACAGTAGTCCTGTCACGTAATGTTATCATTTTAGTGTTATATTTAATAATGCCATAAAAACAGGAGGTTTGGCTAGCCGAAAAACTAGGTTCAACCTACCATTTACTTTTATTAAAATGTCCTGTACCAAGTCATGAAAATGGCAGTTGTTATCTTATAGTTCGTTTCTGTATGTATTGCATTGTCGTTTTTTATTTGGCACATCAATGCTTCTGTTGTTTCGTTGTTTACCTCTTATAGTTATGTGTTCACCTCAGTTTTAGTTTGTAACCCGGATTTGTTATTTCTCAATCGATTTAAGACTTTCGAACAGCGGTATACTACTGTTTCCTTTATTTATCCAGTAACCTTTGGTGCATTCATTTAGTAATTTTCATTTTCTTTGGTATTTATGCACCCATGGTTTTTAATTCCTAATTAAAGAATAGGACAAAAAGATAGAAATTGAATATTAGTTTTGACATATTTAACATTTTATCTCTACTTTAATGTAGGAAGAAAGGAATTCAAATCAACATTGTTCTAAAGTTTATGTAACATATTTACCTTTTATGTCTAACGTGAAAATAACACAATAAATTGTAAAGTCAATGTACTTGTGAATTTATGTTGTGGTTTGTATGCTACACTTATATTTATATTCAGTTATTAAAATAAAATGTACTATTTTTGATAATTTGTTTTTATAGTTTAAGGTACCATGCTTATAATTTGATACGTCAAAAGCGCGTTTTGTCTCCATAAGACTGATCAGTGACGCTCAGTTCAAAATAGTTAGAATGCTAAACAAGTATAAAAGTGAAGAGCATTGAGGACCAACAAAATCCAAAAAAGTGTGCCAAATACGGCTAAGGTAATCTATGCATAAACAAAAACAAAATTCCATTATGATGACAGCGATGTGTGAACATAAACAAACAGACATAAAAGGTAAAAATGTCAAAAACTAGTAACTCAATTGTTTGTAAAACAATTGAAAGGTCTTTCCTGTATAAGTGGTGTTATTGTAATGTACTCTTTACGAACTTTCAATTGATATACGACAAGCATACCTTCTGAAAATTTTCACTTTTTACACTTAATGACCCCATCCGCCTAAATTTTCTGAGATCCAAAGTATGATATTTGTAATATAGACTTGATTACCGTTCATTTGATATACGACAACACCATACTCCAGAAAGTTTTATTTTTTGCACTTAATAACCCCATCCATCTCATTTTTGGAGGTCAGGAATTCGATATCTCAAATGTACACATCACGACCTTTACTTTGATATACAACAACTTACCTTAGAAGACAATTTATTTTTTGCACTCAATGACCCAACCGAGCCCATTTTTGGGGGACGTCAACTTGATATTTGAAATGAACACTTTGTGGATTTTCATTTGATATGCGACAACCTGACCATATGAGAAGTTTGAATTTTTGCACTAAATGACCCCACCCTGCCCATTGGGATTAAAAGGGGGTTTAAAATTTTTATGTTTGAGTAGAGCTCATTAAGACCTTCAACTTGATATATCAAATGACCCCATTTTGCAAAGTGCCAAAAATGACGCAATATCAATAATAAAAATAGAACTTATACAACTTACAAAGTCAATGCAAATCACGAATATATATCAAATTGATTTTTTTGTCTTTTTTTCATGGAATGTTTTCGGTATTTGGTCAAACATATAACTATGTTACCCTTTTCAATTTCTAAAACATTTTAGGTGCCTCCGCTCGCAAAATTTCAAACTGCATTATCTCTAAAACGACAGCAGATATCTCAAATCTGTTAAATGATAAATGTACTGCATTTGAAGGACAACATTGTAGAAACATATTTTGACACTTCCAAGTTTCATCAAGGTCACAAGTAATCATCAAATATATGATGCAATAACAAACTTGAGAACCGGAAGTGGTAGAGACATGGGACTACCACCAATCAACTCAGGACTACTTGACCTTTCAAATGTGACAAGGTTAAGGTCATACTACACTTTGAAGGTCAAGGTTAAATTTCATCATGGCCTGACATTGACCTCAAATTGAAGGTCTTGAATTACTGATCATCTTTGCAGTTTATAGTAGGTTGATATCTGTTACCTTTTAAAAGATATACACTTGTTACTATAGTTTTAAGAAATTATGTTGTAACTTTTGAACAGACAGTCGGACATTTTTTAGCTTAATGTATAAAATGTAGATTCGTCGAGAGAAAAATTGATACACAGTATAAGTGCAGCAAACTCTTATAGTTTTCTTAATATGCAAGCTTGAAATTGCAGCGTAATTTCTTTTTGCACTCGGTGACCTTTGACCTGGTGCAAATTAAAGGTCACGTGAATTAAAAAATATTGGTGAAGGTCCCAAGTCTCTACGACTTCCGGTTCTCGAAATATAGTTTTCCAAAAATGTATAATTTTTCAAGGGGAATAACTTTTTATCAGGGTAAATAACCTTCTAATTTTTATATTTATTTATATTGCCATATGTTCCTGTACATGCTGCCATTTTCAATTCTATTATATCTCTAATACTTTTTAAGAAAAATGCAAAAAAAAAAAATGCTTCAAGGGGATATAACTCTCAAAGGGGATGATGAAATCTTACTCAGCCTCATCTGGTAATACGTCATAATGAGATCTCTTGATGGTCAATATTTGGACTTGATGACTTCAATAGAAACGGGGGGAGGGCATGTCAAAAAAATGTTGGAAGAAAAAAAACATTAGAAAAACAATAAGGTCTTTCCTCATGTAGGGGAAAGACCTTAATGACGTACAGCAGTCAACATTGTGTTATACACTCAATCACTATAAAAACAAACAAACTGTTACTAGGAAACACAAAAAGGCATATAGACAAAGCACATTAGCCAAAATGAAAGACAGGAATACAATGTTCCTTGTAGAACACATTTTGACTCATAATTTTCAATATTACACAAATGTATAAATACATTCTGTTTCTCAGATATAAAGTACCCGGTTTGGTGTATCTAAAGTTTCGTTAACCAGTTTGGTAGAATGTGTAAATATGGGAAAATTTATTCCGACCCATAAACGTTTGAAAGTGTGAAATTATGTTGAAAAGAAAGCAGGTGGTGTGCGTTTTATTGAATTTTTAGAACTCAAACTGGCCTAAAATTGAGAGAATAATGTTGGTCACAAAAGAGAAGTTATCCCAAGAAAAAATACGCTATACCTTGCAAGAAACAAAGGAGTATGCATCACATTCACGAGAGAAACACTCTGTTAAAAAATAATAGCTTTACAAAAGTGATGCGAAAGACACCAAAGGGATTTCGAGATACACTGACAACGCCATGGCAAAAAAAACCCATAAAAAACCCCTAAAAACAAACAACAGTATACAAAACACAAATGACCTGATCCTACCAAAGCTGATAGTGTTCGTGATCTCATGTGCTCAGGAATGGTAAGCAGATACTGCTTCGCATGAAGCATCTGTCGTGTTGCTCATTTAAGCACAAACCTGGTGATTAGTTTAATTTGGTCGGTCACATTTAGGTGTAAAGGATGGCGGGATTATGGTTAAGACGATTCGAAAAAAGTCAAATAAAAAAAAAACATCTAGGAAAATTCCACACAGAAAATACCTTAACATAAAGGGCGTCATCTGTTTAACAGATTTTCCGTTACCGGCGACCAATTCGTAAAATGTTTGAAAGGGATGATGTCAATTTCACCACTTATAAACTTGGTTTTATAACATATCTGTGAACAGCAACCCTCTATTAAGAAAATTATAATAGGATACGCATACCCTCGAATATCGTATCGACTGTAAAATATACACCATACGCAGTCGCTAATGGAATGTTGCTACATAGAAATAGAAAGTTCACAATTTGGAAGCTGAAATAACTTAATTTGTCGTAAATTTTGGTCGCAACCGACCCTCATTGTCAATTATGAGATGATAGCCACGATATGAGACAGCATTAATTGCATTTGGTGTATCATTTATGTCAGGTTCGATTAAACGACTGCGTTTAACATAATCACCGAACTTTGAATTACTTAGAGAGAGGACATCATCTATGTAGCGGAAGGTGAAGTATTTCTAAGAAGCTCCTGTATGCGGTCAGCCTAAAATGCATAAATTATTAAGTCGACAAGAAGAGGATCACAGTTGGTTCCCATGAAGATGCCGATTAACAAACACGTCCTCCAAACGTAACAGATATGTGGTCAATCAAAAATTCAAATATCTTGACAATGTCAGTTTTATAGTACTTTGTTTGTTTAAATCTTAGGGATTTTTTTTTACAAAGGACGGTTGATCATTCCCTAAGACAAGATGTTAGTATATACTTTTGCCACTCCTTATTCCATGCTTTCAATGTGCTCCTAATGATTGAAAAGGATTGATCACAGCCGAATATTTGAAAGTCAAGGAAGTATAAAATTCTTAATACCAGAAAGGCCCTAAAATAATAGCAAATCCATCTAAGGTCAACTTTAAAGGAAGGTGTTTGATAAAGGCAACAGTAAACTAGAGAATAGGAATGGGGAATATTCCAAAAATACCAGACAACAACCGAAGTCCACCAATAGGTCTTCAACGTAGCGAGAAAATCCCACACCCGCAGGTGGTCCTCAGCAGGTCACTAAAACAATTAGTATACTGTTGTTAAAAAGTCATACATCGATTGATTGAAAACATATCGGGGCTACAAACTAAAACCGAGGGCAACACATAAACTATAAGAGGAAAACAACGAAACAACAGAAACTGTAAAGTGGAACAAATAAAAACACACACAAAAAGTACCTTAATTTTTTTATTATTGATTTATTTATAAACAAACGATTCAAGAAAAGGGTTTGTTATAAATCATGTCAGTACCCAAGCACAAGATTTTTGAATGACAATTTTCGATGTAAAAAATAAAATCACAAAAATATTGAACTCCGAGGAAAATTCAAAACGTAAAGTACCTAATCAAATGGCAAAATCAAAATGATAAAACACATCAAACGAATGGACAAAAACTGTCATATTCCTGACTTGATACAGGCATTTTCAAATGTAGAAAATAGTGAATTGAACCTGGATTTATAGGGCTAAACCTCTCACTTGTATGAAAAGCTGAAATTAATGGACGACTGAAAGATTTCCAAAATTATATGAATATAAATTTGTTACTGAAATGTACTTTAACGAAATAACCAATGTGTTATGTTATTTTAGCGTTAAAATATTTATTAGATTTTTTAGAATGTTTGCCATGGCATTGTCATTATAAAAATAATAAGATGTTGTTTGATTGCCAATGAGACAAATCTCATCCAGAGACCAAATGACATAGATAGGTCACCGTAAGGCCTTCAACAATGAGCAAAGTCAATACCACATAAGCAGCAATAAACGGCATCGACATGACAAATGTAAAACATTTTAATCGAGAAAACCTGATTTATTTACAAAATAAGGAACAAATAAATAAATATGACATACAGCAACATAGGACATCTTCGGAATTACAGGATCCCGACTTGGGACAGGCACATACAGAAAAGGGTGTTCGTTTTCGACTCATGAGTTATCCCTTTGATATCATTTGACTATCATTTAAGACTTTTACATTTCTTCTGTTTGTGCAGCATCGTTGTAGATACTTATCATATCAAAGATACACATTAAAAATAAGACTAGTATTTTTCTCCACTAACTAGGAAGAGTTACACAGAAATAATATTATAATTTAATATTTTAATATTTTTTATTTGTTTATGTTCATGTGCAATAGTCAACAGTCTATTTGCCAATTCCGTACTTGGAGATCTATTTGTTCGAGTTGTTTTTCGTAGGAGTGGCATACATTTTTTATTGACAATCGAGAGCTAGCGGAAAGAGCAAATTTAAAAGTACATGATGTGTAATATCTAAGTTTTTCATGACTTTCAAACCTTTTAATTACATTTATTTTTCTGTTAATGTAAAACATTTTGAATTCAATAGTTACTTTTTATTGAAAATTGGTTTAAAACACCTATATGGATAACAAACTTAAAGATGAAACTTGCATGGGCAGGATCGAAATTTTGTAGTTTAGAGGCAATCAACTTGTTTAATAACATAATTAAATCGGTAATTGGCAAGTAGATTGTTATAAATTATTGTTTGTTTAATCGCCAACTTGTGTAATATTGATTAATTATCATACTACAAATTAGACAATGTTAGTTGACCTCTGAAATATATCCATGCCTATGTCTTTAATCAGTTATTTTAAACGGACATTTTACATTTGTTTTGCATGGCACACTATCTCCCCCGTGGTGTTTAACATCATGTACTCAATCTGGAATTCTTCTTTCCATATATTTTCAATCACAATGTTCGGTAAACTTGTAGAACAGTCTGTGGCCATTGTTACTTTTTGTATGTTTTGATGACTGAAAAGGTCCTTGAGATACATCCCATTGGATGGTTCCTCGGATACGTCATGTACTACTGGCTTCCAGCAATCGTATGTTATATGTTCATCCTCTTGTTTGGTACTCGTTCCTAGAACCAAAAATCCAATTCCTCCAGACAAAGCAGTTCCAGCAAATATGGAAGCTAAAATGATATCAGGATGTGAGAAAACCGTGAAAGAAAACAAAACAAAGATCACAGAGGTCAAACCCTGATCAGTTGAAACAAATGTGGATAATACATTCAAGTCGTATATTGCTCTGAATTTGGATTGTGATTAAATATTTGATATATTAAAGTTTTTTGACACAGAATGAATTTTGTCTAAGTTCTGAAAAAAAAAAATGAAATTGGACTTTTACCTTTTATAGTACAATGTCATAGATTAGTGATCCATACTTTTTTAACTGAAGTAATTTCCTGGAAACCAAATGTCTTCGGACGATTACGACATCGACAACGCTGATAACAATGATAATAATAAATTCTTAAAAGGGTATCTAAAAAACTTTTGTGGCCAAAATATAACAAATATTTCATTCTTTTACAAATTGTTTTCCTTTTCACTATAAAATCAAATTAGTTTGAATTCAAAATACAGAGCATATAGAAATTAACATACCATGCCAGTCGATAGCAGTATAAATCTGACCTAATACAAGATCGATTAAAATTGCTTTTACGATCTTTTATATGGTCATCAAATACCGGTAACTTTTACTTTACTAGAAAATAGATAAACATATATACCAGTCGATTGTCTTTGGTCCGATTTGATAACATGCTAGAGAATAAGAGGGGAGGTTGGATGTTGTGCTATCAAATCACATTAAAATAAACATCTGCATGTCAATAAACGGTCTCCAAAGATTGAAACCCCATTTCAATTAAGCTTTAAACGAAATTAAGTATGTTGTGAATTAATTTTTGAAGGGAAATGAGAGCACACATTAAAATATAACGGAAGTAACAACTTACCACAGGCACTTGTCTCAGATTCCCCATATATACCTTAATATAACACAAGTTCTAACTCGCATTTTTGAAAAATGTCAGACGGTCGCGAAATTCCATCATATACCGAATTCTCGGTCGTCAACCCCACTTGTTATGTAGCATATTTACCTGTCGATATCGAGATATCGGTATTTAGTCGGATCTTAACATGTACTTGTGATTTGTTAAAAACCGGTATTTTTAAAAATAAACAAACAAATGTCGAAATGTTCAGGACTTCATTAAATCTGTATTTGGGTAAGATGATGCAAGCATACGATTTTTATTGCGTCTTACACTTTGAGAAGCAAATAATCTTTTACTACTTTATTAATATATTGTGTAAAAACGTTAATTATGAGCTATGGAAGTCAAGTGGCTCGAGCATTTTTCTGAGGAAGTTTTAAAAAATTTCAAAGAAATATTTTTACAGTGGGTTTGCTTTCATTAGTCTTCACTATCCTATACATTAACAACTTTTGGTTATATTTATAATTTAGAATCTTCATTGAAGGTGGAACACGAATGCACAGTTAATTAATTACTAGAACACACCCGCGAAATCGCGGGCATATACAGCTTGTGAAATATTGTAGGATGATTTTTTGTAAAAGATATTATGTATGGAGAATTTCAGAAAAGGTATCAAAAGCCCTCTCCCTTTTTCCAAAGTCCGATATTTGTTTCCTTTCTGTTAAATTTTATTATTTTCGTGTTTCTGGTCTCAGACCACAATTATTCTTCTCCTTTGCTACAATGCATCTTTTGGTAAAAGTCAAATTAAATTAAAAATTCCTACCGCTTCAAACATGAAATAAATGTAACTGCTTATATATAGACCATTATTTATTTTAGTCTGATAAAATATGCTTCTATGACAATCCATCAGTGTTTTTTTCTTTCTTTTGAGAGCCTTATAAACATGCCAATGGTAGGATATAAATCGTGTATAAATGATTAAGAACGACTAAGGCTAATTTGAGGGGTGGTCGGAGGGGTTCTGATCCCGAAATCCCGGGGCTTAAAAACATGAAATCCCGAGACGCAGAATTTAAAGAAATTTATATCCCGAAATCCCGAAATCGAAAAATATATTCCCGGATCACGTAAGGATCAATCCCAAAAATCACGAGCCAAAAAAAACCACCCGATCTTCAATGTGTTCAAAAGTTTGAAAACCACTGTACAAAGTCGTAGAAATGCCAAGCTCCATAAGGAACCTTTTATAAAGCTGACTAATTTTCAGAATACACACGCAAGTACCATATTTTGTTTATTGACACATGGACAGACAATTGAACGGATGGAAAAGCAGACGGAGTTATTGACTCCAAGAAAAAGGACTACATGTATGTCATGAATAATCGAAAATGCTTCAAACAGCAAAAGGGAGGCTTCTTCTGGTTATGTATATTGTTGAGTAAATGTTTTATGTCAATCAGTCGTAGCAAACTTGGGTTATCGTCAAGACGTAGGAAAGTGTAACAAACAGATAGAATGAGTGAATACTATAGGGCGCGAACATTATTTTTATGGCGGGGGGGGGGGGGGGGGCTCTTATAAATTATGATTAGATCTTAGTCAGGGTATTCATACGACTCATTGCTTACATGATTTTATTAAAAGGAATTACGAAGGTTTACTGATTTTATTTTAAAATCATTAAAACCAGTGTATAAATCAGAAAGTAACATATAAGGTGTCACAAGTTGAAGCACTCTTTCATCTCCAAGTCCAAATTAAGAACTCTGAGCTGATATAAAAAAAAACCTTAGTCCATCTTTACATTTCTGAAGTCTTAGACTAGCAAATTTGACATCAATTTGAGAACCAAGTCCTCTTCTACCAGGCCACACGGTTCAGTTATTTTACGAATTGCAATTTGAAAAGGTACTTTATTTTTCACAATTCCGTCCAGGTACTCTGGGTCAATATAACTTATCAAACATTCCATATACATCTCGGAATTATTTTCATCATAGGACTGACCAGGGTTTTAGCTGGATAAGAAGTTGCCTTTCCTTTTAACGTTTTGGATACATTACAAATAGAAGCCAGAAATAACTACATTGGTTAGACGTATAAAGAGGGGAATGAGACATCCCTAAACATGTTTAACACTGCCGCATTTGTTGCACCTGCATTACCCAACTTGAGTCCGTAACCTTTTCTATATAGTCTTGTATATATTTCATTTTTTTAATTTTGGTTCATTTATATATTTACAGAAACAAACATTGAACTTCTACTCCCTTTTTGTAGTTAAATGATTGCTCACTTAGGAGACAGCTTCAGGTAGACCAATACACAGTTACAAGTTTAGTTTCGCATTATAGCCATGGTGAATTTTCTAAATATGAAAGTTTTTGTACAATTAAATTGATTTTTAGATAGTTGAATAATAATATAGCCTTCCTGGTGGGTTTATATGAACATTTAGATTGTTTTTAGCATGATTTATAAGCCATTTTTCAGTTTGATCGTCCATACGTTCCTATCCGTACCGCCATAGATTTATAAATTTTGTATTGATTTTAAACAAAGTGTAATGTTTATTGGTCGTTAAGGTTACTAATAAGTAGGATCTTATTGTAGCAATGCATGGTTTACGCTAGAGAAAGAGTTAGACAGATTTAGACGTTTGGCGGGAGAGTCAGTGGTTTGGTCCATTGGTATGGGGGTGTTTGAGAGGTACTCTTGTGTTCGGTATCGGGAACATTTAGAGAACACCCCTATCCAGTAAATAGTGAATTCGCCCTAGAGTATATAAGAGAGTGAGAAACGGCACTCGAGGCTGTCGGTTGGCTGTCGATGAGCCGTCATCAGTCAACAGAGCGTACGTTAGTAATATTAAGACGCTGGGAGAGCTTTAATATTCAGGAGACACTTTGTACTGGGTACAAGTGAACGTACAGGTTGATCGGATTGACAAGGCAGACTGTCCCACTCGGAGGACAAGTTGTACCAGACCGCACTGTCTGGTAGTGACAGACTGTCCCACTCGGAGGACAAGTTGTACCAGACTGCACTGCCTAGTAGTGACAGACTGTCCCATTCGGAGGACAAGCTGTACCAGCTATACTGTCTCTAAGTGACACATCGTCCCATCTTGAGGACAGGCTGGTTTATTGTTTTATATTTGTATATATATAACATGTATAATTGTCCGTTGTTACTTTATATCGACAAAGAGTCAGTGTGTATATTTTAGTTCATTGTGCATAACGTAGATAGTTGTAGTTTTAGTATTGCCGTATTGTTTGTAGACAACTTGGATCCAAATATTTACTGGAACGTTCGTTTAAGATATAAACGCCTGGTTACACGTTACATATTTGGTGGCTAGCGGTTGGGATTCAAGTTGTCTATCAAATACTATATTTGATTGATTGATCGTCATTTAATTTATTGTCAGTTAACATCAATCGTTTACTTTAAAGATTAAAGTGAATCAACCGTGAGGCATAGTTGTAAGTCACGGCTGAGTTGTAACACGAGTGTATTATTAAATAAAGATTGTTTTATTTTGATTACACTGTTTAGCAATGAATATGTCAAATATTGACGACCAGATTGCTGAAATTAGTAGGCAAATACAGTCGCTCAGTGAAAGCACAATACAACATGGAAAAGGTTTCATATCTTCTACACCTAAAGATCAGGGTGTACGTCCGATGGTTGTTGAAGATAAAGATGGATATGTTCATCCGAAGTCGGAATTAACGAAAAATCAAAGTACTGCTCATACTGTTTGCTCTGGTCCGAATGACGTTAAAATCAAACCATCAAAATATGATGGCAATACTTCTTGGATCGATTACTTAGCACACTTTGAGATGTGTACCCTAGTCAATATGTGGTCGGAACACCAAAAAGGTTTGTACTTGGCCGTGTCACTGATTGGACAGGCTCAAGCAGTCCTTGGTGATTTACCAAAGGAAAAGAGACAAATATTTTCAGACCTAGTTAATGCACTTGAGGAACGCTTTGCTCCTTCAAGTCAAACTGAACTATACCGAGTTCAATTCAAGGAATGTCGACAAAAAGCAAGCGAGACTTTGCCGGGGTTAGGTCAGTCAGTACGACGACTTTCTAATCTGGCCTACCCGACTGCTCCGTTAGAATTAAGGGACACGCTCGCCAAAGAACAATTTATAGATGCGTTAGTAGACTCCGAAATGAGACTTAGAATTAAACAGTCCCGTCCAAAAGGTCTTAACGATGCTATACGATTAGCAGTTGAGCTTGAAGCGTATAACACGGCTGAGAGCAAAACACTGAACAGTATGGGTCATTTACGACATACTACTGGTGACGAACGAACAGAAACACCTAATAGTCCTGTTACGGCTGTATATATGAGACAAATACGACATGGATGCAGACGATTGAGAATAATTTACTGGCCATAACAAAAGAGATTAAAGATTTAAAGTCCCAAAGAAAGTTCCAACGGGGGAAGATAGATAACCCACACAGTAAAGGGAAAAGGGGTGGGCCTTGTTTTAGTTGTGGTGAAATAGGGCACTTTGCAAGAAATTGTCCTTATAATAATCAGAAGCAAAGTACTCGGGAAACAGATAACAACGGAACATATACGGACGGTACAGTCAAGACACTGAAGTCTGAAGTTAAGAATAATGACAAAGGCGATGTTGTTGTTTCAGCATCAGGGGATGCCGGAATGTTTGTCGTGTTGAAAATTCAAGATGTACCAGTCAAGTTTGTGGTTGATACTGGAGCTACACTCACTTTGGTCTCTGCAAGAGTGTATGATTCAATTCCTCACTTGTGTAGGCCACATTTGAGTGAAACTAGGTCGCAGATTAAGTCAGTCAGTGACAAGTATTTAAGCCTTCGAGGTAAAGGTAGTTTTAAAATGGATTTTGGTAAAGGGAAGTTTACTTCAGAGGCCATTGTAACTGACCTACAAGTCGATGGAATTCTAGGTTTAGACTTTATGAAGAAAAATAAGTGTCTGATTGACATGTCTGCTAACCTATTACACATCGATAACTTTAAGGTCCTTCTACTTTCTCAAGGTACCCAAATTAGAAATGCTGATGTTCACAGAAAACAACGTCGGTTAACATCAGACAGATAGTCAGAAACGAACCGTGGTTGTTCTAAGAGAAAACAAAGTCAGGTAAACATAGTCACGAGTCAGATGCAGGACAAAGGTAAAGACTTGTCTTTAATAGAGTTACAATCAAATGACTCGGACCTTAAACTTGTTAAACGGTGGTTGACAGAGGGTCAAAGGCCACAATACAGTGATGTATATGGTAAGGGATACTCTATTAGGTCATTATGGAGTCAGTTTGGTTGTTTAGAAGTCCATGGTGTATAGTAGTTAGACGCCACATGGACCGTGAACTTAACGTTGTGAAATTACAAGCGGTAATTCCAATGTCTGAGCGTAAGCAAGTTTTACAATGCTGTCATGAGACAAAGTGTGCAGGTCACCTAGGTATACATAAAACTATAGAGAAAATACGTCAGTCTTTCTATTGGCCTGGTTTGCAATCCGATGTGAGAGCATATGTCGCTAGTTGTGCTTTGTGTAACAGGAGAAAACGCCCAATTAAAAGAAAGCGTGCACCATTGAGATTAGATGAGGACAATGGTCGTCACGAGAGTAAGAGACCAGCCTATATGGCTGATAATGTAAATAAGTAAAATTCGGATTATGTATAAATGTTGTTGAATTCAATTTTGTAATTTTAAATATAACATGCGGGACGCATGTAGATTGAGGCGTGGGTTATGTAATGTTTATTGGTCGTTAAGGTTACTAATAAGTAGGATCTTATTGTAGCAATGCATGGTTTACGCTAGAGAAAGAGTTAGACAGATTTAGACGTTTGGCGGGAGAGTCAGTGGTTTGGTCCATTGGTATGGGGGTGTTTGAGAGGTACTCTTGTGTTCGGTATCGGGAACATTTAGAGAACACCCCTATCCAGTAAATAGTGAATTCGCCCTAGAGTATATAAGAGAGTGAGAAACGGCACTCGAGGCTGTCGGTTGGCTGTCGATGAGCCGTCATCAGTCAACAGAGCGTACGTTAGTAATATTAAGACGCTGGGAGAGCTTTAATATTCAGGAGACACTTTGTACTGGGTACAAGTGAACGTACAGGTTGATCGGATTGACAAGGCAGACTGTCCCACTCGGAGGACAAGTTGTACCAGATCGCACTGTCTGGTAGTGACAGACTGTCCCACTCGGAGGACAAGTTGTACCAGACTGCACTGCCTAGTAGTAACAGACTGTCCCATTCGGAGGACAAGCTGTACCAGCTATACTGTCTCTAAGTGACACATCGTCCCATCTTGAGGACAGGCTGGTTTATTGTATTATATTTGTATATATATAACATGTATAATTGTCCGTTGTTACTTTATATCGACAAAGAGTCAGTGTGTATATTTTAGTTCATTGTGCATAACGTAGATAGTTGTAGTTTTAGTATTGCCGTATTGTTTGTAGACAACTTGGATCCAAGTATTTACTGGAACGTTCGTTTAAGATATAAACGCCTGGTTACACGTTACAAAAGATTTGACGCTCGATCTTTTCAATTCAATTTTATGGAAAAAAACCCCAGCAGAAATGCATATGATTTTTTTTACCTCTTGATAGATATATGTCTATGGTTTCAGGAAAGGTATCACTCTTATTGATTGCAAATTTTCCTTTGGACCAAATTTTTTAGAATCTTTGTGACATGTTCAACCCCCTATTTTGCAATATTTGATATCAAATAAATGCTGATTGTTGCCATGGTTACACATTTTCTTTCCATAAATATACACTTGCATAACTCAAAAATTAAGTCTTATTTATTAGGAAAGAAGGGAAAGAGGGTATTTAAAAATTATGAGTGTCAATTCTAAGTTTTTTTTCCTGTCTGTGAATTGACACCCCACCCTAGCGCATAATTTTCTCGCTGCGTTGGGTTGTTTCTTCTATTTGGTCGGGCTTCTGTTTGACATTTTCCTCATTTCCATTCTCAATTTTATCAAGGATTTACTATATACCCAAAGATTTTTTAAAGACATGTACAGTTACATATATGCTGTTTATGTTACTCCTTTGCGGAAGCAACGTAAAGAAAGAGATGGACAGCAAATTTTAATGTGATTCTTGTAAATAACAGTTAAGATAAGTTAATTAACATAGAAAATAATGTCAAAAACCGTATACACTTTAAGTATTAAGTAACAGATAACAGGAATCTCAATTTCAAATAAACAGTTACCAACATTGCAAATTTAAACAAAAAAGATTACCGGTACAGACAGTGGGGTGAAAACAGTTAACAGTTTTTAGAATTTATCAGTCAAATAACAGTTTCCAACAAATTTAAACCTTGAAAAGGACAAAAACAGTTTAACATAAAAAGGTACCCCCTCACCTTGGATATTTGAACTTAATACAGTAACTTCATTTTCTTTGAAAGGACGGTAAATAACTATTCTAAAATTAGCAAGTTGCCATACAGTTGAAAACAAGTTGCCATACAGTAAATTTGTCAACACGAGCAAGTTGCCGTACCCTAAACTTTATTTTTTTATTGTCTATATTCTTTAAAATACATCTTTTTGACAACAAATTTCAGAAAATATGATGCCACACTATAATAATCTAAAAACGTGTCTGGAAAAATAATGAAAAACAGTTAAATATCTTGACAACGGGGCGACAGAGGACGATCGACCTCGAAATTTTCCGGTACTAAGTGGCAAGTTTTGGAGTATTACACAAAATCTTGCATTAATTTTGTACTTATCAGCCTAATAATTTAAAGAACTATATATCAGAAAATCATTCCTTAAGCGGCACCCTCATCAAATCAGTGGAAATGCTTTAAATTAAATGAATTCTTAACTTGTTTACTTTTTTTTCTATTTCTCTCCGCTTCGTTAGTACCCAATTTCCGGTGGCGATGATACACAGTGTATATGAGTAGTTATTCTGAACAGCATCGATATGTATATTAAAGACACAAATATTCCACCAAATCCACTGTAGTGCAAAAATTCAGTAATGCGAATGACTATTCTTCAACTGATTAAGTTAATTAGCAACGTTATGCAATCATTTGGTAAAGTATTTTGTGTAGTTCATAATGAATACATCTTGCTTAATGAATATTTAAGAAATAATTGATGCAATCTATACTTTATTGTAGTTTTAACATGGATAGGCATTATATTCGTGATTATTTTTTTGCCCGAGCGATAGTTAAGGCTAAAATAACACCAATATAATGCCTACCCATGCTAAAACTACAATTCTGATTAGGAGGTGATTTCTATGTCCGATGTGTATAAGTGCAGATGGTTTGTTTAGGCTCTTCCATAAACATCCTAATTGTTTGTAATCAAGCAAACGACTGGCAATGGGATTTTTCAGAGGGAGGAGTTTTGAACAACCAGCACGAACGGTTGTCTATCTAGGTCAAATATGTCAATTTCGAATTGCAACACGTTACAGTCATAATAAATGAACTAGTAACAACATGTGCATCATTTAAGAGGTTGGAAGTGTTTTAAGTTAATAAAATATATTAAATGCATGCCAATTTGATAAAATTCATTATTCTGCAGTAGTCAATATTCGCAAATGTAAACAAATTTTATTTGATTTAGAGCATAGGTTTATTCACAAAGCGAATGAAGAACGTCATATCAAAATAAAAATTACCTACTCCCGCACCACTACCTCCAACTCCTGCAGCGGCAGTCCCCCCAATAGCAGCACCAATACTAGCACCAGCTGCTGTTCCTGTTGCTGTTGCTCCTGCAATCGCTCCACTAGAAGCCGCGACTCCAACTGCACCTCCAATAGCTTTGGCAGTGCCAACAGCTGCTCCAGCTACACCGAAACCACCACCTGATGTAGCAGCTGCACTAATTACAGGCACAGCTGCACCCCCAGTTATAATTACACCAACACAAGCAGTCGTTGCAACGACCATTTTAGCTATAAAAGATAAAAAAAAGTATACCACTTATTCTTTTTATCATAATGAATTAATTAATCAAAAATCAAATATTATTCAACTTCTTTTTGAAAGTAATCTAGTCAACAACAAAAATAATGATGTTCTTAATTTTTTTTTTTTAGAGAATTGCAACGATATCTTTCATAAATTATCATGATCATGAATAATAATTTACCATACATACCGTTTTGTCAGTATCCACGGGTAAGAATAAAACTACAGTTTATATACTAGATATATATCCTGACTGATATGGGGTACTTTTCATAAATCAGTGTAAGAAGAAATTACTAATTCTTTGATTCCGTTTTTGTACTAGCGTTATTTTTATATGTTGGATAAACCTGTATCTATTTTTAGACGGAAACTTTCATCATGTTCATCGAAGTGGGTTTTTACAGAAGTTGCTTGTCATCACGTATATCTTAACTGAGAAATGATTACTTTTTAAAAGTCAGTGTAAGGAGAAATTCTCCAATTCGGTTTTTCGTTATTGTACTAGTGTTATTTTTATATGTTTGATAACAACTTAACGGAAACTTTTGTTATCATTTGGTGATCAATCCATTGGTCGCTTGGCATCATTTAAACAAGGTTAGTGTTTTAACATAAATAATTATTAAATTTAATAGATATTCTATGTGCATCGATCAGGTAATTAATTCATCAGTCTGATTCTGCAGACGTTTATACGCTATTATATTGATTTTCATATGAAATTTCCGTGTGTCTTATTGAACAAAAAACACTATCGACACATAGTTGATAGTTTCTGTTAAATTGTTTACTTCTATAGACATAATTGCGTCCGTAAAAATACGTAATGTAAATATACGAGTGAATCAGTATTAATGGTTGAAGCTAAATAAGTTATAATCCAAAACGTATTAATAAAATTGAAGAACTTATCAAACATAAAAAAAACAACCTGAAAGACCATTTTATAAGTTCCAAAAGCCAGAATAAAGTGACAACGAATGGCATCGTCTTCTAATATTAAAAATAAAGGCAGCACACATCGTTTTGACCATCAATTGAAAATCAAATACATGGGCGTATTACTTAGCACATACGGACTTGTGTGGATGTGAGAAGATTGAACTTGAAAGTTGCTTGTCAATGTAACTAAGGGGTTCGGGGGGGATAGGAGACCCAAAAATAAAAGTTTAATCTGTTTAAAACCCATTAAAGAAATAAATTGTGTTCGGAAATACGGATATACAGTAGATCAGATGATTATAGGGGTTATATTCATTCTCTCAATGATGTTTAAAACAAATCTTGATTTATTCCTCAACCATCTGAATCCCAAATAACAAACAAGGGTATTACTACAATACAATATTTGTCATTATATATTTTAGATGACGATATTAACAGCCGGTTCATGTGCGTTCATTATCACCTCTACTGGGAATGCTTTACCTGCAGTTGTTGGTTCCGCTGCGGGAGTAATTGCTACAGGTGTAAAACTTTGGATTCAATCTCAACCTCTCAAGATTGCCATGGCAACAGCTGTGGGAACTGGTACATCTTCAGGAGCTATTGCTGGAGCTGTTGCTACTAAAACAGCCGCTAGTGCTTTCACAGGTGCTCTTATAGGAGGCTTGTCTGCAGGAAGTGTTGGGTCTGTAATGGCTGGAAGTATTGCTGTAGCATCTGGGACACTTTCATCAAGCCCTTTAGGTTTGTTGACCGTCGGTACCAATACAAGTGGAAATCAGATAACACAAGATTGTTGGAAACAAGTAGTACACGAAGCATCAGAGGAGCCGTCTAATGGGATACTTCTGAAAGAGTTGATCTCTCATCCAAATGTTGCTGACGTAACAGTAATACCATGTGGTAATCTTCCATATGTCGTCATTGAGAATAGGTGGAATGAAAAATTTGAACTCGAATATGTTGCACTACTTGAATCTGACAAATTGTTTTTACACGTTCAGCCACTCTGAAACCGAATGAAGACACTACAACACTTATAATAATATGTCCGGTGTAAACTTTAATATTGTACAGTAGTATAACATGTGGTCATATTTTATTGTAAGGTATTAATTTAAGATAAAATAAACGGTGTGAATAACGATACTGTCTTTTCATTTGTTAATTAGTCATTTACAAGAACGGTAAAAGAGGGGCGAACGTTACCAGAAAAACAATCAAACTCATAGATTTAAAATAATCTGATAACGCCATGGCTAACAAAAAAAATAGACAAACAGACAAATAAAAATACACAAGACACAAGAAAATGTAATACTGAGCAACACGAACTCCACCAAAAACTGGGTTCGATCTCAGGTGCTCCAGAAGGATAAGCAGATCCTGCTCCACACGTCGCACCCGTCGTGTTGCTCATGTTTTAACAAACCCGGTAAATAGTTTAATTTGGTAGGTCGTGAAAAGGGAAGGGGATTGTAGTTACGACATAAGGAACATATCTGATATCATCTGTGAAACGGTTATTCCATAACGGTCAACCAACTCGTGATGGCGTCCGTAAAATTTACGAAGGAATGATCTCAACTTTTACCTTTTTGAACTCTTGGTTTAATAGCTTCCTTGTGATCAGCAACCCTCTATTAAGGAAATCGTAAAGTGTTGTTTTCAATCGACCCTCATTGTCAATTTCTAGATGTAACTCAAGATATAATATTGACTATATCTGTTGTATTGTTTGTCTCTAATTTAATGGGATATTTGCGTTCAAAATAGCCACCAAATTTTGATTTATTTAATGAGAAAACATCATCTATATAGCGGAAAGTAAGGTTAAAGGATATTGCTAACTTCTTATATTTCTTCCTAAGAAGTTCCTGTATGAATTTAGCTTCATAATAATAAAGGAACAAATCGGCAAGAAGAGGGGCACTATAAGTTCACATTGGAATGCCCTCCAAACGTAACAAATATGTTGTCAATCAAGAAATCAAACATCTTGATATTGTCAGTTTCAGTATGATTCTTTACAAAGTAGGATTTCCCCCTCTCCAAGACAAGATACTTGTATCTACGTTGACCATTCTATTTTGAATGAAACAATGCAATACAAACTCAATTCGTCTTTTAGTTTGGAATGGGGAATACTTGTGTAAAGTGTTTTAATACTATTGGAAGATGAAATAGTCTTAGATTGTATGTACCCTTAAGGATCTTAAGAATTTTTGAGTATCCACATCTGATTCACGCCACCTCTAGGATAGGCAGTCTAACAATAAGTTTGAAGCCCGGCATGTGAAAGCATCACACCACATTAATTGGAAACCTTCTATAGGAAGAAGGATTTTATTAATACATAACACAAAATCCATCCACACGCATACCTAAACGGAGGGTTAGGTTTTTATTGATTATATTCTTAGTCATAGCGAAGCCTTTAAAATACAACAAAAGCTCACACATGAAAGTATGACAGTCCCTTTCATAAAATAACACGAAATTCGTTGCAAGAAATAGCAACTAGACGCTATATATGAGCATTTAAGATTGATACAGAAAATAAAAAAAAAAAAGATGCAGCACCTGCATACGGAGTATATATCTGCCAGTTGTTACGATATTCAGGGCTTGTATTTCTATCCTAGTTATTTGATAGAGGGTTGCTGCTCATAAGGAATCTATGAAACCAAGAGTTCGAAGTGGTGAAGTTGAAATCATCCCTTCGTAACTTTTACGGATGCTATCACGAGTTTGTTGACCGTTAAGGAATATCCGTTTCACAGATGATAGCAGATAGGTTCCCTTTTCACGAATGTGAACTTCCGAAAAAAATTAATGGAACTTACATGAGCAACACGACAGAGCCATGTGTGAAGCATTGTATTTTGTGTACCAATGTTTATCTGTTTGTCTGTCTGTCTTTTCTTTTTTTTTATCAATGACTTAGTCAGTTTATATTCGAGTTTGAATATCCCTCTGGTATCTTTTGCCTCTCTTTGGATTTTGGTGACATCACTTTCACCCTTCTTAAGTTGTGCCTCGTAACAAATTGAAACATTGCTGAAGTTTGCCTCAACGAAATGTCATGTTTCTTATTCAAAAAGCTTATTACAATAACTCACAGGACTTTGATCTGAGTATTTTGGATATAGACATTGTGTAAACGTTTCATAATATTTGGTAAAGGCACACTCAGGTTAGAGAACGGAAACGAAAAATTCAGCATCCTTTTTCATTTATAAAAGGGCATAACTCTTGGACGATAAAAAAAATTGACGCTACAACAATTTTAGCTCAGATCAAATACAAATTTGGATAGCGTCACTTTTACCGTTCATAAGTTATATCCCTTATAACGTTATATGTAAGCGGGGGCATCATCTGTGTCCCATGAACACATTCCCCAAAGTTATAGTGATAACTTAACATAAATAAAACGTGAACAATACATTTTTTGTATACACATTGTGTACTTAATTCAGCATATCTAAATAACTAATATCAGTTTTATGCAGTTCTCTCAGTTTGATGTTGTTAATCGCTTCACAACGCAAAAATGAATGAACTAAACGGCGGTTATACCATCGACGACTACTGAACGACATGCTTTAGATTTGAGACAGGCACATATAAAGAATGGAGCTGAGCTAAACATGTTTTATTCATGTATTCAAATGATTTTTTTAACATCCTCTATTCTACAATAGCAGTACTCGCTTACGAAAGTGTAAATGAACAATCTAGATCCACAATTAGTATACGAGTGTATATTTTGCAAAGTTGCAAATTGTTACATATTGGCTTATATGTCGATCAAAGGCAAGCGAAAGATATTAAAGAAATATTCAAACTCATAAGTCGAAAACAAACTGACAATTCCATGGTAAAAACACCATACTCACGGCCTCATTACATTAACCCTTCATAAAAGCTTGTAAGTAAATCAAGTTTTATGGAACAAATACGTGAAAATCAATCGAGTTTTGAGCGGTATACGAATACATCAAAGCTTGAGGTCATATTAAATCGTTATCGGGCGTATTATACTGCTCTTGTTGTATGCATTTAGTTAGAGAAAACAAAATACACCAAAAGAAACATTTGTTTTAAGAATTTAATACATTATATCAACTTTGCAGGAATTGAAACCATTATTGTTATTGAATTCACTAAAATCACGCTATGAAAAATAAAAAAAAAATGATGCGCAAATGTTAAATTTGAACATAGATATCGTAATCTATGAACATTTATAGAATAATCGTTATACACAAACCAGAAATAGAACAATCCTACGTTTTGAAAATTTTCATGAGAAAATGTGTTATTTATAAATAAGTTTACAGTAACTCTATTTTTAGAAAAAGACAAGTTTTGTTTCCGTCGTGAATTGGTTCTTATTTATTTAGTTGACAACAGCAGGTTGTAGTTTCAGACATGCTATTTTTAATAATGTATGTAACATTATCAGTTTGTAACAGATAATATTACGTTACAAAATAAGTATTTTTCGAAAATGATATGTTGACTGTAAATTGTGTCAAGGTAGATATACCATTTGATGACTTCGGCGATTTTCCAAATCTTATATTTTCACTTATCTTTTTTATTTCTATTAAAACAAGTAAAACAAAGAATTTATGATCAGTGTTTGTAAAATCAAAATGTCAACGTAGAGGAATCGTCCACAAACTTCGTTTCTTTCGCAAAGTCTGCATAACGACCAAAGACCATCATATGTTGGCATAAATATATCGACATCTACTTCAAGTCAATATTTTTTCATATCGGATTGTTTTGATATTGCACACTATTTCGCAATATATTTGATAACTTATTACGGTATCGCCACACAAGTCGACATAAAATACATCGATAATAATATAACGCAACAAGTCAATAGCAACAACAACAAAAAATATACCTATAGTCACGCTTCCGTATGTCTGTAATAATGGGGAAATTGAAGATACACATCTTTTCTTATTACAATTTAATAGATTGACCTCGAAATGAGAAATATATAAAAATAAAATAACTGTTATTTTAAAAAAACAGTGTAAAGTTTACACTGTTGACAAAAGTTCTCTACTTCTAAATTGGTAAATAATAACTCTGCATTATTACTTAATTAGACTGTCTTCCTCTTTCATGTCAGAGTGTTTAGATATAAGGATGTGAAATAATATGATATATCTATATGTAACTTTACTAAGTTACATGTAAATTAAAATAATTATATATGCAATGTGTCTTAACAATTTATCGTTAATGAGTTTGTGCCAATAAAATGTTTGTATTTGTATTTGTATTAAACCATAGTCCTAACCGTACTAAATATAAACATGCATAGATTGTGTTATATAGAGAATAAAACATGACAAAATCCAAGTGTCCGATAACAAACCGAGAGCCGAATACCCGGGGACTGATATAAGTCGAAGGTGATACAGCATGTGATACCGATTTGATCATGAATTCATAATTTTTCATATATTTTAACAGAGGAATTTATTTTTCCAAATTGAAGTCTTCATCCGAAAAACAAAATTGGTTGAGGATTGATAAAGCAACAAATATGAATTTTACATCACGCAGAAGGCAGAAATAGGGCCGAATTTTTAGGTTGCACACTTGTTTTACATATATTTTGTTCGTTTAAACCAAGGATCCATGTACATCACCGAAGATGCAATTTACAAGTATACATAAAAATATACACATTGTGAAACATATCTGATGAAAGGATCTGCCATCAACACTTATTTTTCCAAATTACAATTTCAAAACATAGATTAAGAATTTTTATTCTAATGTAATTTCTTTGTATCAATGTTTCTGATTGGATGATAGTAAGCGTACAATTCTCTATCTCCTTGTCTGTAACTAAGGAAGCCGACATTTTGAATTGCGGAATGTATTGACATGTAATGTCTACAATGATAAGCAAAAAAACTCAATTGTTGCACCTATAAATCGTCTTTTTAACAAATTTTATTGCATTCTGAAGCGGTTAAGAAGCCAGAAAACGTTCGGTGGCAACGTTTGACGCCAGAAGCAAATTGGCTTATATGCCGATCAAAGGGAGGCAAAAGATACTAGAGTAATATTCAAACTCATAAGTCGAAAAAACCCAATACCATGGTAAAAACACCATATTCACCGTCTCATTATCTTAGCCCTTAACGAAAGTTTGTAAGTAAATCAAGTGTAATGGGATAGATTCGTGAAAATCAATCAAGTTTTGAGCTGAATACATCAAAGCTTGAGGTCATATTAAATCGTTATCGGGCGTATTATACTGCTCTTGTTGTATGTATTTAGAGAAAACAAAATACACCAAAAGAAACATGTGAATTATTTAACGTTTGTTTTAAGAATTCAATACATTATATCAGGTTTGCAGTAATTGAAACCATTATTGTTATTAAATTCACTTAAATCACCCAATGAAAAATAAAACAAAATAATGCGCAAATGTTAAATTTGAACATAGATATTTTAATCTATAAACATTTATATACTATCGTTATACATGTTATACACAAACCAATAATAGTTCAATCTTACGTGTTGAAAATTTTCATGAGATAAATGTAGTTATTTATAAATAAGTTTACAGTAACTCTATTTTTAGAAAAAAACCAAGTTTTGTTTCCTTCGTGAATAAGTACTTATATATTTAGTTGACAACCTCAGTTTGCAGTTACAGAGATGCGATTTTTTAAAAATATTTTTTACATCATCAGTTTGCTCGGGGGGGCCACTTGCTATATAATTAGTGGTAGGGATGAGCCGCTGGAATAGGTCACTTTTCATGCTCTATGATATATGAAAAGGGTGAGAAATTCAGATGAAATATATCAATAGGTTGATATTATCACTTGCTTGATTATATCATAAGTATCTGAAACTAATCAGATGTCCGCATTTATTCTTGATGCGGTTAAACCACAGTCGTAAATCCATCAGCTATTTGTCAAACCAATTAAACTCTATTTATTCTGTTGTGGTATTTCCACTGATACCAGTGATAGATGCAATAAATCCAACTATTTTGACATTTGCACCTAATTATCATTCAAGGGTTTGTATACATAAAACATGATAACAATTATTTAAAGAAATTCCATTGTGACAGCGTCCTTTACGAGGGAACGGCAATGAAACTGTTTCTCAGTTTTTAATTAATAATTAAACATGTTAAAATCAGTTAAGGTGTTACGCTCTGGGGGGATATTACATTTATCTGACCATAGATGTAAAACCATCTATGATCTGACCAAACGTCTTTTATATGTATTGTATTTTGGAATTGAAATATCTTTATAATGAAAGATGTAAAATGGGCAATACGAAAAATGTGTTTAAGACTATTTTGCTTCTTAATAAGAACGTAATGATAAGCGGTGAAAATATTGAAATATATCTATAGGTCTGTTTTTTGTTAATTAATATATGACAAGGTATATATTTTTGATTAACAAAATATATGAAAAGGGTGGGGTACTTGATGTCTCAGCTGCTCACCCCTACCAAAAAAAGTTTGAAGTGGCCCCCCCGAGTCAGTTTGTAACATGTAATTTTGTTACTTTTCGATTCCGGAAATAACGAATGTTACAAAATACATGTTTTTCGAAAGTGATGTGTTGACTGTAAATTGTGTCAATTTAAGGTAGAGATAACATTTGAACATTTGATGACCTTGGCAATTTTCCAAATCTTTACTTTTCACTTGACCTTTTATACTTCTATTGTAACAAGAAAAAAGTTTTTGCAAAATATAAATGTAAACGTACAGGAATCTTCTACAAACTTAGTGTAACTTTTATCATTTATTACATCAATGTTTTTTTTAGATCATTGTATAAAATTGCTCATTCTCACAACCGTTACAATGTGATTCATTACAATCTATTTATATCGACTTCAATAAGAGTGTTTTTGTTAAATGTCAAATAAATCATGTTAATCAGCTGGTGCTCCGTGGTTCTATTTATGTACGTGCTCCGGTTGACCTCAGCTCCGGGCTCCGGGTGAACTGGTACGCCATTCCATCTATAGCTTATTTTTGTTTGATTTTTAATGTTTTTAAATTTGCATTTTAAGGGGAGGTAACTCTGAAATAGTGCTATTTTGTATTTTAGCGGTAAAACACGCACGGTGATCTTATCTTTCCATTTGATATTCGCAAAGCATTTAGCTTCTATTCACATAATGATGTTTTTTGCTGTATAAATAAAGGCAACAGTAGTATACTGCTGTTCAAACTCATAAATCCATGAACAAAAAACAAAATCGGGGTAACAAACTAAAACTGAGGGAAACGTATTAAATATAAGAGGAGAACAACGACACAACACTACAATGTAACAAACACAGAAACGGACCAAGCATCAGACAAAAACCCACGAGAATAACAAATATAACATCAAAACCAAATACATGAATTTGGGATAGACAAGTACCGTGACACGTCTTATCGCAATGTGAATTTACACTAAAAAATAAGAGAAAACAAACGACGCAACGTTAAAATGTAACACACACAGAAACGAACTATAATATAACAATGGCCATACATATTCCTGACTTGGTACAGGACATTTTTAAAGGAAAAATGGTGGGTAGAACCTGGTTTTGTGGCATGCCAAACCTCCCTCTTTTATAGCCATGTGAAATATAACATTAAAATGACAACTCAACACCACAGGACTACAATATAAATAAATTGGAGAACACAATTGACAAAGAAACATACGAACAACAGCCAACAAAAGGCAACAAGTTCAAAATTTTAATACGCCAGAAGTGCATTTTGTCCACACAAGACCTACTAGTGACGCCCAGATACAAAAGTTTGAAAGCCGAAACAAGCACAAAGTTGAACAGCATCGAGGACCAAAAGATCAAAAAAATTGTGCCAAAGGTTTTCTGTTAGTTACCAGAACATCCCTATTATTTAGAATAATTTATACTTTTGCAAACAGTAAATTTATAAAATTATATACAAAAATTTGTATACAAAAGATGTACATGATAAGACTGAAGTATTGACTAATTACAGGAAACAACTGAAATACATGTACATTACATAACCAGACATTTGTAACACAAAACGTAGACACATCCGAATAAGTTTAAACCTCAACGCCAAGTGACGTCATATTTGAAATTGTAAAAAATGACAAAAAAATGACGTCATTTGAATTTGTAAAACAGATCATCTAAAAATGAAAAATGACGTCACATTTGAATGAATAAGATAGAATAAGAATTGATTTAAGATTATATTTGAACTAAATACTGATATTGCATTTAATAACAATGCACATTTTGATACTTATTAATAGCAAACTAAGGTAGCAATTAACTATATTATAAAGCTATGTTCGGTTTGTTTTGAATCTAACTTCAAACGTAAAATATCGTACTGATTACGTTGAACAAATTGAAATCTAATGAATGTATGCGGTGATTAATTTTCTTTACCATAACACATAAATATAATAGAACATTTAAACTAAATACATGAATTTGGGATAGACAAGTACCGTAACACGTCTTATAGTAATGCGAATTCACACTCAGCAAAACAGTCACAATCGGGAATAAGTCACGTTTGGTAATTAAAAGATTAGACGACATAATGACAAACCACAATCTACCATGTGGTAAAAATGTCCTTAGCTAGTTTGGTCAAAGACACATCGTATGGATCCACCAATTCGTGATGGTGTCCATAAAATTTACGGACTGTCAATTTTAATCTGTCCTCCTCATAACTTTGTTGGAGCAGTTTCTGCGTAAGGAGCACACTTCTGTATATGAAGTCCGTATAGTGTGAACAAGCACGAGAATAACGTATCAATTGTGATATGTAAACACCATACGAAGGGGCAGAGGGTATATTACTGCTGAGAAATGGGAAATTGATAATTGGGAAGTTGAAATCGTCCCGTTTATCATAGATTTTCGTGTGAAGTCGTCCATCTACGTCAATATTGAGGAAAAGATCAAGGTATGAAGCAGTCCTTCTAGTATCAGTAGTACCCTTAATTTCAAGTTCACTGGGATATATGAGATGTAGGTATTGGCTGAAATATGGGTTATTAAATGATAGAACATCATCCATATATCGGAAAGTAAAATTAAAGAATTTCGCAAGGTGCTTTTTCTTTTTGTCTTTTAGAAGGTTCTGAATGAATTCTGATTCATACGAGTACAAAAACATAGCAGCCAGCAGGGGTGCACAATTAGTACCCATTGGAATACCGACTGTCTGTTGAAATATAAATCCTCCAAACTCAACAAATATATTGTCGATCAAAAAGTCCAGCATTTTGATAATATCATCTTCAGTATATTTTCTGGAAGATTCAGTGTGATTCTTCACAAAATATGAATTATTGTAACCCAAAACAAGAAATTTGTATCTACGATTCCCATTTTTATAGAAAAAGCTCTGTTTTATGAGATAGTGAAGTCGATCTTTCAACTGAGCATGGGGAATAGTAGTATATAGTGTAGAAAAATCTAAAGTTTTTATGTTGCTGCAAAATTGCAAAGATTGCGATCGAAGGTTAAGTTTGAGTTTGACTGTCCCTTTGGTATCTTTCGTCCCTCTTTTAAGCAGTAGATCTTTCGAATTTTTGAGAATCCACATCTGGTTAACACCACTGGTAGAATATATCTCATCACAATATTTTTGAAGCCCATCTTTAACTGTAGAAAAAACAGTAGTCAGTACTTTAGAAAGATGTTCAGTCGAACATTTTGAAGACCCAGCTATGTATCGTTCTTTATATGGAGTTTTGTGTAATTTAGGCATCCAGTATAATGAAGGCAAGTTTTCTTCGTTTTCTTTGATGTTGATACCAAAAGAAAGAAGGACAGATTTATGATTTTTAACATTTCGTCCTTGGTAAATGATGTTAAAGAATATGTAGGATTACCAGTAGTTTTATCAATTCCAAGCTCTGTAGTGAGTAATCCATCCCAAATGTGTCATTTTTTCACAGCTTGTAGCTTGAGAAAATTCGCGGTGACCTATAATTTTAATTTTATTTTTCAACATATATAAATTAATAATACGTTTTGGCAAAGTATGAACAAATTTTATCATTTTTAATTTAGACTATCATACCACCTTAAGGAGGCTCGAGGGTATAAAAATTTCAGAAAAAATTAAACATTTATTTTTCATTACAAATTATATTTTTTTACCATAAGCAGTTGTTACTTTATCATATGGTACAAAAAATAGTCAAAAAAATCAATTCGTGTTGGCCCCAGATGACCTTTAAAATGTAAATATCACTGAAAAAGCTCCAAATTATCTCCCTTTGGTGCAAAAATGCCATTTTTTTCATTAAAATTGAAATATCTTTTTTAACTCATCGGTGAGCTGTATTTAAACTAAACTTTTGTAAAATTTGAGCGATTTCTGTAATACAGTTATTTTTCTTCGATATCACCTCTATTTCTCCTATTAGTTCAACAGAAATAAGGTATCTTTACATAAATGTATGCTTCTTTCAAAGGCAGATTGTGAGCGTAAATGAACGGTGACCCCATTTTTTTATTTATTTTTCTATTAAGAATCAAAAACAATAATTTGCAAATGTCTGACCATAGATATTAATTATAAAACATTAAATTTATAAAATAATCGTTATACATGTTATACACAAACCAATAATAGTATAATCTTACATGTTGAACATTTTCATAAGATAAACTGATAAATGTAGTTATTCATAAATTAGTTTACAGTAACTCTAAGTTTTGTTTCCATCGTGAATAAGCACTTGTATACTTAGTTGACAACAGCAGGTTGTAGTTACAGAGATGCGATTTAAAAAAAATATATTTTACATCATCAGTTTGTCACATGTAATATTATTACTTTTCGATTTCAGAAATAACGAAAGTTACAAAATAAATGTTTTTCGAAAGTGATGTGTCGACTGTAAATTGCGTCAAAGTTTAGATAACATTTGAACATTTGATGACCTTGACGATTTTTCAAATCTTTACTTTCCATTATTTTTTTTATTTCTCAGTGCTTGCAAAATCATAATGCATACGTACAGGAATCATCTACAAACTTAGTGTAACGTTTTTCATTTATTACATCAGTGGGGTTTATTATCATTGTATAAGATTGCTTATTGTCATTCACCATTATAATGTAATTCATTACAATATTTATATCGGCTTCATAAAAGAGTATTTTTTATACTAGTATGTCAAATAAATCATGTTTATCAGCTGGTGCTCCGTTGTTCTATTTATGCACGTGCTCCGGTTGACCTCAGCTCCGGGCTCCGGGTGAACTGGTCCACCTTTGGCGCATATGTTAACTAAATCCATAAAGTGTAAACATGCACGAGGGTAACGTTTTACCTGCAATGTAAATACAAAAAGACAGAGTAAAGGAGTGTTTTTAGTTGTTTTTAAGAGAATTGACATTTGGAAAGTTGAAATCATCACAATTAGGTAATGCTCTGTAAAAATCGTTTTTGGTAATAATTCTGTTTCTCGATTAGTGATGGAAAATAACAAAACAGGACGGCATACTTGTTGTCTTTATCTTAGCTTAATTCACACTTTTTTGAATCTCAATTTAATCCGGCCAAATTTAAATGATGATTCATTGAGAGAATACTTGTGCAGAGTATATAACTTAGTCTTTACTTTGAAACATTATAATAACAGGCTGTAATCTTATTATGTCTGTTTGTTTTGTTCACACATTATTGTCAAAATAATAAAATTTTATGCGACTCCTACAAGTGAGAGGCTACGCTTGTTATAAAATCAGGTTTAATCCACCATTTTCTACAGAAGAATGAATAGGGACTTTTCGTTTTTAAATTTTCCTCGAAGTTCGGTATTTTCGGAATTTTACTTTTAACCTAGCAGGAATTAAAACCAATGCTATTGGATCTACATAATGCACACTTTGAAAAAAAGGAATAATAAGTGCAAGCATGATATTTGAAGAAAGATATCAAGTTTCATCATTTATAGAGTAATTGTTTTGAGAAAACTATATATAGTATAATACCTTGAAAATATTAACAAGATAAGGACAAGTTTACAGTAACTCTATTTTCAGAAAATGCTTAGGTTTGTTTCGTTTTTGAATTTCGTACTTTTATACACAGTTGGCAACAGTAGGTAAATTCTACATAGATGCGATTTTCGAAAATAATGTTTTTACTGTTAATTGTTTCAAGGTAGAGATAATTTATTATCTTACCTCCTGTACATTTCTAGGAATATGATTGGTTAAAAGCGTCCGCGTGCAAACCGTGTATATTTGATATTAGGTTAGTAGGATCAGGCTGGGCTTATTTAATACACGGCTAGTATTAGTGTTACGTCCCTTTATATTCCATATTAGGTAAGAAGGGATCGGGGCTTATTTCATACACGGTTAGTAGTGGTGTTACGTCCCTTTATAAAAAAAAAACGGTACTGAGAAAAAATCTTGAAGGTTTTAACAGACGAAAAAATTGATGATTAAGATGGATATAAATTCATAAAACACATTTAAACCTTACATGTTGTTATTGTTTGCATCTGTTTTTGTAGGATCAATGAAAGTAGTTTCTTAATGCTAAATAAAGGCAACAGTAGTATACCGCTGTTCAAACTCATAAATCCATGGACAAAAAACAAAATCGGGGTAACAAACTAAAACTGAGGGAAACGCATAAATATAAGAGGAGAACAACGACACAACACTACAATATAACACACACAGAAACGGACCAAGCATCAGACAAAATCCCACGAGAATAACAAATATAACATCAAAACCAACAGTATTGAAGACGTGCTCATTTTGATAGGTCACTAGTCTAAATTTCACACGTAAAGATAGTCGGTAAGATATGGAATTTACTTACCCCATATATACCGTGTTAGGTCACTAAAACACTATGTAACTTATATGATGCTGGCGATTTTTCAAATCTTATATTTTCGCATAAAAAGTAATTTCTACTAAAATTTTCAGTCAACACATTATTTTCGTAAAATTGGTTTATGTTAGAACAACTTCAGATATTTTGGAAAATTGTACTTTTCCCTGAAACGATAGAATTAAAGCAAGCTGTTTCATACTGGATGTGTTCATTCATTATCATCAAGGATGATAAATCAACACTCTTTTTCTTCGTCACCATACATATATAATTCCACTGGTCATGATTATAACTATTTTTGACATCGTTAACAAAAAGATATTACGAGAGTTGTACGCAAATTATTTGGGAGAATAACGTTAATATTTAGAAGCGTAGTCAACATTTACAATGTACAATGACCACACAGTCTTAGTCTTAAGTTTTCTATGTTGTGTCTTCTGTACTATTTTTTGTCTGTTTGTCTGTTTGTCTTTTTATTTTTAGCTATGGCGATGTCAGTTTATTTGTAATCTATGAGTTTGACTGCCCCTCTGGTATCTTTCGTCCCTCTTCTCCAATCCTTTAAGGAAACAAGATCTCCAAAGTGCTTAATTCTCGCTTCAAGACATATTTGTGGTACTTGGAATGCATAGAAAAACTTGGAATCCTATATGTATAATTTTATGCATTAAAAAACCGACTTCAGAAATATAGTGATGGGTTATTTTTAAACTGTAGTGTAGGACGTACTTCAATTTTTTTTTTTTCATAATCAATACAAATATAAAGTTATATCAAAACGTTTGATTTGTCTACGCTTGACACTACTATTTCTTATGCTAAATTATACTATGTAACACTATCAATAATAACAATAGTTATAGTAATACTAATACAAAAAAATAATAATAAGAATTAAAATTAAAAATAATACTTGCAATGTTGCGAAGTTGAAATGAGATTGGCCAAATCTCGATCAATAACGATAACATCCATGTAAAAGAGGGACGAAAAATACCAGAGGGACAGTTAAACTCATGAATTGAAAATAAACTGACAACACCAAGGCTAAAAATTAAAAAAAAACAGGCAAACAATAGTACACATGACACAACATAGAAAACTAAAGAAAAAACAACACGAATTCTACCAAAACTAGGGGTGATCTCAGGTGCTCCGGAAGGGTAAGCAGATCCTGCTCTACATGTGGCACCTGTCGTGTTGCTTATGTCATAACAAATCCGGTACATAGTCTTATTCGGTAGGTCACATTTATCAAAGTGAATGGGATTGTAATACGACGTAAGGAACATATCCGATATCATATGTGAAACGGTTATTCCATAATGGTCAACCAACTCCTGATGGCGGCAGTAAAATTTAAGAAGTGATGATTTCAACTTCACCATGTGGAACTCTTGATTTAATAGCGTCCTTGTGGGCAACAACCCTCTATCAACAAAATCATGATAGGAAATGCAAGCACGGAAGTAACGTATCAATTGGGAGATATATACACAGTATGCAGGTACTGCTGGAATGTTGCTATTTAGAAATGGAAAGTTCACAATTGGAAAGCTGAAATCATCTCTTTTGTCGTAAAGTTTTGTTTTGTTCATTGTCAATTTCTAGATGTAAGTCAAGATATGAGACCGACTTCACTGTGTCTGTTGTATTCTTTATTTCTAGTTCGATGGGATAAATGCGTTAAACATAGTTTGAACAATTTTTGAATTATTTAGTGAAAGAACATCATCTATATAGCGGAAAGTGGAGTTAAAGGATATAGCTAACTTCTTATCTTTCTTCCTAAGAAGTTCCCGTATGAAGTTAGCCTCATAAAAATAAAGAAACAAGTCGGCAAGAAAAGGAGCACAAATTGTTCCCACTGGAATGCCGATTGTCTGTTGAAAAAGACGTCCTCCGAACGTAACAAATATGTTGTCAATCAAAAAATCAAGCATCTTGATAATGTCAGTTTCAGAGAATTTTTTGTTTGAATCAGAGTGATCCTTTACAAAGTAGGATTTATACCTCCCTAAGACAAGATACTTGTATCTACGTTGGCCATTCTTTTTTATGAAACAAAGCAATACCAACTCTTTAAATTTGTCTTTTAGTTTGGAATGTGGAATACTTGTGTAAAGGGTATATTTGTGTTGTTGTATTGTCTTGTCTTATACGTGTCCTGTTATAACGAATCTGCGAAACCAAATTGTATCCTTGGTTACATAGCTCCATGTTTTCTGCGAAAAACGGTAGTATTAATACTTCCAATACATTATCATTTTCTAAAGATATAACTTTTTATTATAAAAATCTGGACACCACAGTTATATGTGATATGTTTGCTTAGTTTTTCTGATTAAGAAATTAAAAATAAAACGATAGCATGACATCTACGGACAGACTTTGTTTATGGTATTCATGCCGACCGACATTTTACATCAAATTTATAAATATAAATTTTCGAATAGTTATCAAGAAAATATTTCAAAATTTATATTGTAAAAATATCACTGAAGTTCTTCCTAAACAGTTTAAAAAATAATATACTCTTACATCCAATTACAGAACACCTAAGTTGAATTCCTTCACCTGGGTACACAGAATGTCAACTCCTAACCAGGAAAATGTATACTACCTTTTCCCTTTAAATTGTTGTCGTTCTAATTAATTATTCTGATTTAGTTGTTTCTATATTGCGGGATTTATTTTCGGAAGTGCTTTTTTATGTATTTAAACTTTGTTTTAATTTCTAAATTGTATAAAAGTGATGACTTTATTATTTTAAGTGTATACGAGATCCATTAAATGTTGGACGTACGGGAAATGACCAGTATTACAATTCATGTTTATTATTGTATATTTACCTCATATTCCACATATGTGTGTCTGAGCGAGACAGCGTTGCTTTACAATACAATCCTAAAAAAGATAAAAAAAAAAAGAAGAATCACATGTTTGGTTTTTAACATAAATAACTTTGAATGTTGAAAATTGAAAGTCATCTGTCCCACATAACGGCTGTTTGTCGATATCCTGATTCGTTTCATGTTTGGCTTTATGAATTTAGTGATAAGTTAAAGTTCTCCTGTATTTTTCAGTTTTTTTTCTCATCTTCAAGTTATAGAAGTGTAAAAAGACGGTGAATTCCGTCACACATTTTATATGACGGTGGTGTTTTGAAGTTTAATATTTTTAGCCCAATCCTGGCCTTTAATTTAAAATTGTACTATTGTTATTTATATATATACAACTCGTCTATACATAAACCCAACAATGTTAGATCTGTAAATTTGCTTTCGCAATTTTTTTGTTTTTTCCTCACCGGGATTCGAACTTATGCTACTGAGATATCGTGACACCAAATCGCCTGCACTGCATCCGGCGCACTAGACCACTCGACCACCTTGGCTTCACAAAAATAAAGCTTTCGGTGGCTGGGTGTTACCTTTCCTCGTCAGTTTTAATCTAGTGTCGTAATACAGTACATGATATATAAGGCATGAAGGTGGTATTGTTACAGATCAGCTGAATTATCAATTGTAAAGGATCCTACAAATTAATGCAAGATACAGTCTCAGAAATAATTATATTTAAAAGTACGTCTGAACCAGAGACAACTCTACAACAGATTTATTCATCGGATCACCAGCAGTGATGGTGATACATGGCTGTGTACATTCTGTATATATCCTGTTAAGACGAGTTGTATATATATATTCGTTTTGTGATATATATTTTTATTTTCATCTTAACTACACTTAAAGATATACAAAAGTTACTTTGTAATAATACATAAATATGTATTTAACCATAAGTGTAACAAATTATGAAATACTAGGTCAATAATACAGTAACATACATCTTCTTTGAGCTCTTTTTCTTGATAATATTATCAATATTTGACCATTTCCGTTCATTCTTATTGCTTTATAGGTCGAGACAAAAGTCATAGCGACTATGTCAATCCTATAGTGATATATAAGCAATTCAATGGCTTCAGTAACAGATTTGACTGTAAATATAACTCGACATAAGTAAAACAATCTCTTTAATTAATATTTCTTTGAATACATGATATTTAACACCCAAGATTAAACTTGATAAAGTAGGTTGAAAACGTATTTTAAATACCTTTTCCAACTTTTGAAAAAAATAAGCATGAATGTTCGAAAATATCTACATTCAAAAAAGAGATGTATATATATGTTTCTTAAGTTTCTGTACAAAAAGTTCACAATTCTGTTTCACTATATTTACATTTCATAAGTAAAATATTTGTTCCTAGAATTCTATGGAGTAATCTATATTCAAATGGCCACAATATCGATGATTCCCAATTGTTATTTTCCATTGCTCTTGTATATGAGTATATATTTATTGATATTCGTTATTTTTTCAAAACACCTTATGAAGGTTCTTTGATTTGATTTATATTTGGCGAATTCATTTCTTTGAACATCGGGTCAATAAATTTCATATCGAGTGAGGCGAAGCCAAACCCGATATGAATTTTATTGACCCGATAAATTCAGTATAAGGACAATTTCACACTTTGTAACGAATTTATCCTGATTTTGTTATATCACATATTATTATAGTCAAATTCAATTATTAGGACATTATTAAACAAATATATTTAGAAGTTTAATTTAAAACTGTGAACTAGGTCTATAAAGAAACAAAACATATTTTTTTATTAGATCAAGGGAGACATTTCCAAATGACGTAATAAAAAATTGTACTGAAATTTATTAGAACAATGTCAGCCAATTGCGTGAAATTACGCTGAATCAGGATAAACTTGTATCTACGTTGGTCATTTATTTTTATAGGAAACATAGCAATAATACCTCTTTTAGTCTTTAAGTTTGGAATGAAGAATACTTGTGCTAAGTCTAGAAAAGTCAAATGTTTTAATGCTATTGCAAGATGGAAGAGTCTTAGATTGTATGTACTCTAAAAGATCTTAAGAATTTTTTAGTATCCGCATCGGATTCACGCCACCTCTAGAATAGGCAGTGTAACAATAACTTTAAAAGTTCGGCAAGTGAAAGCCTCACACACTATAGTAAGAAGGATTATATTAATTCAGAATTGAATGCTTCTTTTTGTAACTTCATTGGGGTGTAAAAGCGTTGACCGAAGTACATTTTGTATGAAGCGCGGAAGCCTTTGTCCTTTGGCAAAACATTTTTTGGACTTTAATCTATACACATTGAAAAAAGTATTGCAACACCTTGATTATTTAAAACTTAAAAAATTAGCCTCCTATTTTGGATGGAATATGATAAAATATTTGTAAAATAATATTGAAACGTAGTTAATGATAACATTGGTATTAAAACGGACAAAAAATGTATGAAAAAATTACTTTTTTTATCAAACCAATTTTTTTTTTATAACAAAATGAAGTGTTTTTGGTACAAAAAAATGCATTTTACAACTTTTACTGTAGTCGAACTTTACATTGTCAGACATTTCAAAATTAATCTTTAGATGATTGTTCACATCATGGTTGATCGTTATACATCAAAAAATTAGTATTTTGTGCGCAGCCTCCAATCAAACGGATAACCGCATCTTAACGTCTTCTGATTCCTGCCATAAGTCGACTAATTTGTTGCTAAGGTAGCAGCAACCATTCCTGATGAAGGGTATTATTTATTTCATGACTTGTTTGAACTGGGGTGTCCTTTCATGCACTTTACGCCCAATAGTGTCCCATATATGCTCGATATGGTTCAAATTTGGGCTACGATCGGGCCAAGGAAGATAAACCGAATTCCATTGAAACAATGGATCTTCCTCCAAGATGCTAATTTCCAACTTTGGTGAGCTCTGCACTATATTGGATACGGGCAACTGTGTGTCTGTTCCTAGGCAAAGGTCCCCGATTGGTCTTATCGCACGATAACCAGTAACGATAAGCCGATCTCGAACAGTTCTTGTTTAAAGGCTCCTATATGGTCATCACTCTCTTTTTAGGATTGTATTGTTTGCAATGGGTTTCCTTCTGACCAACCTTCATTATGCTTGATTTTCCCTGGCAGATGTTATAGGGGGTCTTCTTGATCTCGGAAGGTCTTTAACATCGTTTGTTGTCTGATTTTTATTCTCAAAAAACTTATAGTGAAATGGTGATTACCAACAATACGTGAAATTGTCACAGCAACATACCTGCTTCTCTCATGCTGATTATCTGCCATCTTGCTGCAGTTATGAGTTGTGGATGACCAATTACAAGGTGCCAATCACATAACTTTATAAACTTGGTTATTTAAAGTGTTGAAAACAATGAGGATAAAAAACATCTGTTTTATTGTTTACGAGTACAGTGGCTACATGTGCAGATAAGAACTTATCGAGTCGAGATTTATTGATTAAACTCAGTTGATATTTAAATAATGTTTAACTAGTTCTATTTCAACAAATTATATCACAAAAATTAAATAGTGTTTTTTTTTAATTTGAATTTCAATTTGGTGTTGCAATACTTTTTTCCATGTGTATATTTAAGGTACATTATAAATTCATAGTCTAATGAAATTATATTAAATATGAGAATGAGGAAATGTGGTATGAGGGCTAATGAGGCAGTTGTGCGACCTTCAAAAATAAAAAAAATATTATGTCATATACTAGCCCATAAAAATCCTCGACTTGAAAAATGATTTATTACAAAACAATTTACAAGAAAAAAAAAATATAACAGACATATATAGCCAACTGAAGCACGCCTCCGGGTGCAGAATTTTCTCGCTGTATTGAAGACCAATTGGTGGCATTGGGTGTTGTTTGCTCGTTGGTCAGGATGTTGTCTCTTTGACACATTCCCCATTTTCATTCTCAATTTTAAGAACCATCGACGACTACTGATCTGCAGGCTTCAGATTTGAGACGGGCACATTTTAAGAATGGTGCTGAGCTATACATTTCTTATCATATGCATCCTTTATTGTACAAGACCAGTACTCGGTGTTGAAAGTGAAAATGAACAATCTAGATCCGCAGTTAGTATACAAGTGTATACAATAATCGTTATACATGTTCTACACAAACCAATAATAGTACAATCTTACGTGTTGAAAAATTTCATGAGATGAATGTAGTTATCTATAAATCAGTTTACAGTAACTCTATTTTTAGAAAAAGCCAAGTTTTGTATCCTTAGTGAATAAGTACTTATATACTTAGTTGACAACAGCAGGTATAGAGATGCGATTTAAAAAAATTATATTTTACATCATCAGTTTGTAACAGGAAATATTATTACTTTTCGTTTCCGGAAATAACGAAAGTTACAAAATAAATGTTTTTCGAAAGTGATGTGTTGACTGTAAATTGTGTCAAGGTAGAGATAACAGCTGGTGCTCCATTGTTCTATTTATGCACGTGTTCCGGTTGACATCAGCTCCGGGCTCCGGGTGAATATGTCCACCATTTCATCTATAGATTGGATGAACCGAAAAAGAACTTTCTAGTTGTTTTTAGAGAAGCTGACATTTGGAAAATTGAAATCATCACAATTTAGGTTATGCTCTGTCAAAATCGTTTTTTTGTGACAATTGTTTTACTCGATTTGCGATAGAAAAAAAATAACAAAACTGAACGGCATACTTATTATTGTCTCACTATCTTTGCCCCCATCAAAGGTTATTTTTTATAGTATAATTTTGGACAAACAATTAGAGTTTTGAGTGTAATACTTCAAAGCTTTATTGTCATATTTGATTTTAATCGGTCATATTATAATGTTCATGTTGTATTTATTAAACAAAAGCGAGATTTATATCATAGAGAGAACATAAGACAAATACACCATCATGTACATGTAAATTGTTTACGTTTTCTCTATAGATTTCAATTCACACTTTTTTGAAACTCATTTAAGCCAGCCGAATTTAAATGATGATTCATTAAGGTAGATGGGGTGTCTAAATTATAATCCATAGAATCTTTTAATAATTTGCCAAAATGTAGTTCATATCCTGCTTGTTTAAAAACATTCATAAAAAGAATGGGTCACCGGACTTATTTTCACGCTACAGGTTGTTCAAAATTGTCAAGATTTTGTATAGATTATGCATGGAAAACCCATTTTTCCGCCATAAAACACAAACCACACCATAGAATTTGGAGATAAAATATGAGAAGATAGCTCCAATATTATGCTTTAAGATAAGAAAAAGAAAAAATGGGGTCACCGGACTCGTTTTCTTGCTACATGTAAAAATGGGTAAATTCCTAACACATTCTATTGTAAAAGTAACACTATCTGAATTATCTGCCCTTGCATTTGAGTTGCCTCCCCTTATTTGACAAAGTTTGAAAAAAATGAATCAAACAAAAGAATTCTTATTTTTGTAAAATACAATCATAAATATGATCAAACATGGCATTTTCTATATTATAATGAAAATTCTCACACATGAATTACCTACTACTATAAAAATTTGCACATTTCATCAAAGATCTAGGCCTAGTTTTCTAGTTTTTCAAAATCCAAGATGGAGGAAGACACCCTATCTACCTTAAGAGCATATTTGTGTAGAGTATAAAACTTATTCTTTACTTTGAAATATTATAATTACTGGCTGTATGCTTCTTATGTCTGTTTTTTTTTCACACATCGTTGTCAAAATAGTGTTATTTTATGCGACTCTTACAAGTGAGAGGCTTAAAAAATCAGGTTCAAGCCACCATTTTCTACAGAAGAATGAATAGGGACTTTCCGTTTCAAATTTTCCTCGGTATTTTCGTGATTTTACTTTTAACCTAGCAGAAATTGAAATCAATGCTATTGGATCCACATTACTCACAATATGAAAAATGAATAATAAGTGCAAGCATAATTTGTGAACATAGATATTAAGTATCGTGGTCCCAGTGTCATAGGGATATACAACTGCGTTCATTACGGAATACTCTTTATGAGTACATTAAAAATCCTTTCGAACTCTGTAATGCCCGCCAAAGCTGTATGGAGTTTCTGATCCAATGGAAAAGGCTCTTGATTTATTTGGATTAAATTGTCATTTATAGTTTAAATAAAGAAGACCATTCTTATAAATTAGATGTAGTTGTAGATTACAATTTGTTATTATTTGTAAACAAAACAGAGATGAAATGGTCTCATATAGTCCATCAACAAGAAAATATTGGCTCAACTTTGATCCCTTGATTAGAAAAAAAATCAATGTTTTATACCAGAATCGATTTCAACCAATTTATCGAAGTTATATATTCAGATAGTTTTGAGAAAAGACGAAACGATAAGTCGACATACTGCTGTGTTTTTCTGTACATATTGGACAAACAAAAACTTGTTACCATTTGTACAAGAAGGATATTCAGTTATTTATACACACTTGTTCTGTTTGCAATCGATTTAAGACTTTCAAAAGGGGACATAAAGTGTCTTTACAGAGATACACTGTTGGGTATCAAATAGACCGTGTCACTTTTGATATTAACAGTCCTTTACCCCATATCCGTTAAAAGAATATCAATTGGATAATATTTTATCATTTAGATGGGGGTTTACCTGCAACCACACGAGCAAGCTGCAAAGGTTACACGTCCAAATTGGAGGAAAATTACCAATTAGTACGAAATAATCTGCTGTTCAACTTGAAAGGGATAACGACACCTGTATTATTATAATAATGATAATGATAAAAATAACGTTTATTATCATAATATTAATAATACTAATAATAATGAAAATAGTAATAAAATGGTTACTAGTAATAATAGAGAAACTAAACAGCAATCTTTCAGCATAGAAACTTATCTTATAAAGTTACAAAACCAGCAGAGCAATATACAATGATAAACATATTCATGAAAATAACTATATCCTTTTTTTATTTCTTTAATTTACAAAAAGCTAGAATAATAGCAAAACTAGTGAAGCTCTTCATTTTACCAATTATTTCAAAGACAAATTATTATGTTTTTACTCTTCCGAAACACCATAATCTTGAATTTGTTTAAAATGCATATGTTTAGTGTTTTTCATCTAGCCAAATAGTTTTTCAGCTGTCAATGACTCTTCTGCTTCATCATTGCGTAGAAGGGATTACTGTTATAAGTTTAAAAGTTATGAAAAAACCTACGTTTTCAAATGTCTCAGACAAAGTTGACCTGAATGAATTTGCTTTTTTAATCTCCTTTTAGTTATATAGCTTTTCAACTGAGTTGGTTCTTTTATTTCCAAGCATTCAAATATTCGGCTTTGAGAGTAAGTCGACTACTGTTTTTAATTCTTCCAATTTCTGTTTAAAATGAGGACAAGTTATTGAGAAAGCGAAAATCTTAAGTGTTCAAGAACACATTGCCCCACTTTCAGATTTCAAATTGGTCTATTTGTTTAATTTTCATATAAATTGGCCTTGTTCTCTTGATTATAATTATCCTTTATTGGAGAATCTGAGATTTATAGAATTCAATATTGAAATATGTACTAGTAAACTAGAAAACGATACAAAATATGTTGCATTCCTAGAGGGGCAACACATACCAACATTCAAACTCATAAGTCGAGAATTTACTGACAGCTACATGGCAAAACACCACTTAAAAAACAAAAGACTGAGCAACACGAACCCCACTAAAAATGTGTGGTGATCTCAAGTACTCTGTACGGTTAAGAAGATCATTATGAACACATTACAACCGTCATGTTGCTAATGTGAAAACGATTCGATAGGTCACATTCGGGGAAAAGGAGGGACAGTGTGGACAATTTGAACATATCCGTCGTTATCTGTGAAACAGGTATTCCATAACTATAAACCAACCCTATCTCAAAGAAATCGTGCTAGCTCTGTAATATCATATCAACTTGGAGAAATCTACTCCTTATACAGGCGCTGCTGGAATGTTGCTACATAGAAATTGAAAGTTTACAATTGTGAAATCTTCTATAAATGGCAAAATATAAAGCTCAAACACATCACATAAATGTATAATGTAAAATGTTTTGTTCTCAACCGACCCTCATTGTCAAATTCTAGACGTATGTCAAAATATGCTGCAGATAACTGAATTTGTTGAAACCATTATTTCAAAGTTGATATGATAGAGCTTTAACATATTCACCAAACTTTGAATTATTTAGTAAGAGGACATCATATATATATATATATATAGCGGAAAGTGTTAAATGATAATGCCGGGTGCCAGCTTCTTTTCATTATTCATTATACGTAGTGTATTAAGTGAGCCTTATATGTATTTAGTAATAAATCGGCAAGAAGAGGAGCACAATTGGACACCATATCAATGCCGATTTGATTTTGAAAACACATCCTCCAAACGGTAGAAATGTATTATCAATCTAGAAATCAATCATCTTGATAATGTAAGTTTTAATAAAAAAATTGTTTGAATCAAAGTGATGTTATACAAAGTTCTATTTATTCGAGATGAATTCCTAAGACAAGATCATACATGTGAAGGAGATTCGTATGCTTCATTTGGTTATATTATTTACAACTCGCCTAGGCCTACAACACACTTCAAAATTATTAAAATGACAATACAACTTCAAACTGTATCGGATGTTCTTTTTTAAAGGCAAATTAACTCCCTTTCCTACGAGTAATATCCGTTCCTATCATTATATGAATGGTCCAACATCCTGAAATCGATAAAGATCCTTTTCCGTTGTGCACTAATTTTAATTCAGCATGGCGATCGAGTTGAATGGTTCTCTTCCTCACTGGATAATACTAGATTGATATGAGTTACTTCTCAGGTTCATCACCACTACATAACGATCTTGTTGTATGGGTCACTCCTCATAGTCAACACCACTGCATGACGACTGAGTTGTGCAGTTCACTATCAGCTTTATTACCACTTCATGATGATCAAGTTACTGAGTTCACTCCTCTGGGTCATCACCAGTTAGTTTATCGTTTTGTTTATTTTTACACACATGGAGAGCACACACATTCGTTATCTCGACACCGTAAATCACCCAATATTTTATTTTGATATTCAATGAAAAACACATGTTACTATATAGATGGTCATATATTGCTATACAGTATCTTTCTTGCAATAATTACAGAAATCGACTAAATGTCTCATCATACAAATTAACGGAAACCTCATCATTTATTTTAAATAGTTTTTCATGGCGATAAAGATAAAAGATATTCAATGAATCCATTTAATAATCGTTTGTTTAACAAATATACACACAACAGCGCATTTTACATTATTACTGTAAACTTTTTTTTTCTTTTTTTTTTTAAATTTTCTTTTAAATGCTCATTCAAATAAATAAGGGAACTTCTGTTTATTAAGATTGTATGCAATTGTAGTATACATAAATTCCTTACTCTCAACCGAATCGACGAACCGACATCAGTACGTAATAATCCTAAACATCGACAAAAAAAAGAAAATCCATTCTATACATATGCTTAATTACCAAGTTAGCAAACAAAATAAACATTATTTTAATTATTTCATTATACGGATCAACAAGGATTAATGATAATGAAGCGAAGGCGATTGCTTAAATTTTTTGATATCAGACAAGTGATAATTTTCATCATGAAACATCAAACTTTTATTGTTATATATGCTGTTTCATGTGTTTAAAAGAGATTAGTATCTAGTATATAACCCATGTTCTCTAAGGAATATATATACAAGAAAACAGGATGCAATTAAAACAAAATGTAATATAATTGTATTTATTATCAGATAACGACCTTTTTCCCATATTTATTTTAATTTTCAATACATTATGAAATGGTTGACAATCCTTTGCATTTATAATTGGATTCACAGACATCCGTATTTTTTCCCCAGTGATTACACTTCGTGATTAGAAATATACTTTGGCTCTATTTTTCGAAATGTCGAATATCATAAACACAATAATTTCAAATGTAATATATATATCTATAATGCATCTACAGCTTTTTATATTCAAGAACAAAATGAAAGCGATGCCGAAGTTTGAATTCAAATTCCTCATGTCTAAGAAAAGACAACCATGGCTTAATGAACATAAAGGAAATACAAACAACAGTTCATCAAAAGAAATCATAGAAAAAACAAAACATTAGTAACACAAGTCAAATTTCTTACTAACTAGTGGGAACTTAGTGTGCATCATGTAATCATCATATGAATGTCACTACCTTAAGCATCTTCTTGTTAACAAAGATTGGTTTTTCCAATTGATATCTCGATTGCACAATACGACTATATTGAAAGTGTTGATATACTTGAAAACATTCTGGAGGTATTGGTATGGGGACAAATCTGGTTTTATTTCTTAAATACAATACAAACAGACATTGTCGAATAACTGGTTTATCTATTACAATAATAATGGTAACTGTTAAATAATTACGATCTCTGATTAATCATATTAAAATGTAATAATACATTTTATGCTATTGAAAGCCAAAAATGCCATTTTTTTATGAGTTATTTTTTAGTTTAGAAAACTAAGACTTTATAATCAATGGAAAGTCTAGCAGCAAAAACGTACTGGTAAATAGTGAAAGGAAAAAAATCAAATTAAAAAAGAAATATTACATGATGTACATCTTCCTCTTGACATAGCAATCGATAAGGAATGTATGTTTCAGGTGATATGTATTTAATTGGTTTCAACTGGTTTCGAATGTTACCACTGTTATCACTCAAATAAGTCAATTCATGTAGAAATCAACTGTTTAAACAAATTGTAAGTATTAAGGATTTTTATACCACAGGAATAGACTACCTGAGCTTAGTTTTGTAAAAGTTTTGGAACTTTAGGTCTTAAATGCTTTTAACATCGTACTTCATTTGCCTTTTTAAGATTTTTTTAATTTTTAGCGCCAAATGAAGTAATTTAAAGAAAAACAAATAAATAAAGGCAACAGTAGTATACCGCTGTTCAAAACTCATAAATCCATGGACAAAAAACAAAATCGGGGTAACAAACTAAAACCGAGGTAAACGCATTAAATGTAAGAGGAGAACAATGACACAACACTAAAATGTAACACACACAGAAACGGACCAAGCATCAGACAAAAATCCCACGAGAATAACAAATATATCATCAAAACCAAATACATGAATTTGGGATAGACAAGTACCGTGACACGTCTTATCGCAATGTGAAATTACACTCAAAAATAAGAGAAAACAAACGACGCAACGTTAAAATATAACACACACAGAAACGAACAATAATATAACAATGGCCATATTCCTGACTTGGTACAGGACATTTTTAAAGGAAAAAATGGTGGGTTGAACCTGGTTTTGTGGCATGCCAAACCTCGCACTTTAATGGTTATGTTAAAATTCATTAACTTTGAATATTTGAAATACTAAGGGTTTTCTTCCTCTGGAAAACCCTCAGTATTTCAAATATCCAAAGTTTTTACATCTTTTACTCTGGTCTTTTGTTTAAAAAAAAACCTAAAAATTGTTAAGCTTAGTCAATTATTAAACAGAATACTACACTGTCCAATATCATTTCATATATAAAGCTTTATTTTTGAAGCAAAGGTGGTCGTGTGGTCTAGCGCGCCGGATACAGTGAAGGCGATTTAGTGTCACGATATTTCAGTAGCATGAGTTCGAATCCCGGCGAGGGAAGAACAAACAATTTGCGATCTAACATTGTTGGGCTGGAATTTAGACGAGTTGTATATACAGAAAAGTACACAGCCATGTATCTCCATAACCGCTGGTGATCCGATAGATAAATCGGTTGTAGTAATTTGTGGTACTTAGGGACTGTTCAATATTTATCAGATGGATGGGCCGGTGCAAAATGGGGCGGGGCAAGCACTTTTTTTGTGGAAATATTTGGATGGGCGAGAACTTTTTTTAATATATATAGTGGATGGGCTAGAACTTATTTTATTTGAAAAAAAGTTTGCTTTCAATTTCATTGGTGTGTAGGAAATTCCTTTTGTAGGCACAAAAAACATAAGGGACATGGTCTCAACAGTAATTTTCAGTTTAGGCCAAATCTAGATAGTCATCTTTAAATTTTTTTATAACTTTTTCAAATCAACATGGATTTTCATAAAACTCCACAATTATTTCATTTATATATTGATCTTACAGAATACCAGGTTGTTTGGTAGTTTGGTGAATTGCTGTCATTCTATGGATTTAATAAATAGGTTAAAAAAAAGCTAAAATTTTCAGTTTTGGCTAAATCCAGATAGTCATCTATAATTTTTTTCATAACTTTTTCAAATCAACTGGCATTTTCATAAAACTCTACAATTATTTCATTTATATATTGATCTTACAGAATACCAGGTTGTTTGGTAGTTTGGTGAATTGCTGTCATTCTATGGATTTAATAAATAGGTTAAAAAAAGCTAAAGTTTTCAGTTTTGGCTAAATCCAGATAGTCATCTTTAATTTTTTTCATAACTTTTTCAAATCAACTGGCATTTTCATAAAACTCTACAATTATTTCATATATATATTGATCTTACAGAATACCAGGTTGTTTGGTAGTTTGGTGAATTGCTGTCATTCTATGGATTTAATAAATAGGTTAAAAAAAGCTAAAGTTTTCAGTTTTGGCTAAATCCAGATAGTCATCTTTAATTTTTTTCATAACTTTTTCAAATCAACTGGCATTTTCATTAAACTCTATAGCTATTTCATTTATATATTGATATTACAGAATACTAGGTTGTTTGGTAGTTTGATGAATTGGTGTCATTCTATGGATTTAATAGAAAGGTTAAAAAAGCTAAAATTTTCAGTCTAGGCTAAATCCAGAAAGTCATCTTTAATTTTTTTTATAACTTTTTCAAATTAACATGGATTTCCATAAAACTCTATAGCTATTTCATTTATATATTGATATTACAGAATACCAGGTTGTTTGGTAGTTTGGTGAATTGGTGTCATTCTTATGGATTTAATAAAAAGGTTAAAAAAAAGCTTAAATTTTCAGTTTAGGCCAAATCATTGGATAGTCATCTTTAAACTTTTTTATAACTTTTTCAAATCAATTTAGATCTTCATATAACTCTACAGCTATCTCATTTATATATTAATCTTACAGAATGCCAGGTTGTTAGGTGTTTTACTGTCAAAGTACGGAATTAATTAATAGGTGAAAAAGGGTGCATCAAAGTCAAAAATATGTCTGCCTAAATTGCTTAAAAAGACCATAATTTCTTTTTTGAAAAGATTAGATAAAGGGACATTGGTATTTGAACTATATTTAACATGCTGTGTTATTAAGACAATGATTAGTAATTCAGCATATGATAATATTTTTACTAGTCCAAGAGCTATTGTCCCTTAGTTTAAATTATTTCCTTTATTTTAAATCAATATTGTATCTGAGGCTGCAAATATAAAATCAAATATATACATGTATATTCATACTGGTTTTAAAAACAATAAAATGTATGGTTCTGATACACACATAAATATTTATATATAAATGAAATTAAACAGCACATTTTAAATTTTGTATTTATTCTTTGACTTCAAGACATAAACTTGCAAACTTTCAAATAGAAAAAGATCTTTAATACTTTTTGATTGTTTTAAGCTTTAGAGGGGCAAGGACTTTTTTTATAGATTTTTTTAGATGGGCGAGGACTTTTTTTCAGAATTTAAAAGGATGGGCATTAACTTTTTTAATGATACAATATTAAGAATGCACCTGCCCATCCATCTGATAAATATTGAACGGTCCCTTATAAATATAATTATTTCTGTGACTGTACCTTGCATTAATGTGTAGGATCCTTTACTATATATAATTAAGCTGATCTGTAACAATACCATCTTCATGCCTTATTTATCATGTACTGTAGTACGACGCTAGATTAAAATTGACGAGGAAAGGTAACTAACACCCGGCCACCGAAAGCTTTATATTTGAAGCCAAGGTGGTCGTGTGGTCTAGCGCGCCGGATACAGTGCAGTCGATTTAGTGTCACGATATTTCAGTAGCATGAGTTCGAATCCCGGCGAGGGAAGAACAAAAGAATTGCGAAAGCAAATTTACAAATCTAACATTGTTGGGCTGATGTTTAAACGAGTTGTATATACATATTTATATACATTTATATTTTAATATCTACGCTCTACAATTTGAAGCGCATTTCAGAAATCGACAACGTACTGCTACACAATTTAAAGTACATGTATTTGAATATTTAAAACACAATAAGAATAATGAATAGTTATATTTTTGCCTCGCTAAAATTAATGACTCAAAAAATCTCTTGAAAGTAATAAAAAACTTATCTGATGATATTTTCAATAATTCAGAGCATAGTGATTATTATTATTAATAAGGAAATTCGTTTCGTAAGAACACGAACACCTATTGTTAGTATATAGGAGTAAGAGTCAAGATTTCATATCCGTTTATCTTCAGAAGATTATCATGCTTTCAAAATGCTATACGGTAAATATTTTAAGTGTTTTATATGGTATTTAACGATTCAATAATTCTAAAATAATCAGTTTTAGTTTAATTGTATGATTATATATGTATACAGAAATTTTGATCATCGTTTATACGAATATAATTAAAGTGGTTGTTGAGTTTGAATAATTTCTCGCATATTTTACAGTTATAAATAATTTGAGAGAATGCTCTTTGTAGTAGTTAGAAAATCAGAAAGAAAAAAAACCAACCCTGTTCGAAACTATATTGAAAGTAAAGTTATAAAGTAATAATAAAAACTATATTTTTCAGTTGTGTCTCGTTCTCGGATTACACCTCTGTCACTACGTAACTGGGATAAATATCAACCATGTAAGTAAATCTAAAGCTATAATTTTTATTTGCATTTTAATTCTGTGAAGATCTGTAATAACCATAATCAAGAATAAACTTATAATTTTATCCCGAAATACATAACCCTGAAGCAGAAATATTATCAACAATAAATTGTTTTATAGAAGGTCTTATGATGTGATTCACAATTCTGTGGATATATTTATGTTTCTTGTGGATAAGAGTATTTCATAAGGGTAAATTCTCTATTTCAAGTTAAGTCTGAAATAAGTGTTTGACAAACGTTTGCATCGTATGCTGAATAAATGATGCATGCATTGGAGTGGCCACAGCATGCACAGGAGTGATTAACGATGTATTCTTAAAAAGTAGACATTAAAATTAGAATTAGAAACATTTCATAATTTTCCTAAAATCGAATTATGTTTAAAAAATTTGCTTCATTCTCGTATTTAAGCATAATGAAATGATGATGCGAAGAGGGAATGAACATCGACATTGTACAATGCTGAACATATTTGTCAATTGAATTATGACTGACATTCCAGTTGAAAGGATCTCAGGTTGTATAAATTGTGATTTAACGTTCCACGTTCATATAAAGTGTCTTGATCTTATCCTAGTGGAGCTTTTTTTGGATTCCTTCACCAGGAACGCTCAACGGTAAATACCTTATTCCAAGGATGTATATGAACTGAAACCGTAGAGGAATTACATGAGCAAAAGGACATTAAAATATTCAAATCCAACTTTTAAAAATCAACTTTTCCTCAGATGATGACAAGTTGCGAAACAGTTTAAATAAGAAAAGTTAAGGCCATATTTAAACCAAAAACAAAAATGACAGACTGCAACCAAATGATAACCACTGAATTGCTGGCTCCTGGCTCGGGATAGGCACTTAAACCCATCAAGTTTCTTTCATCTCAATGCAACGTCTTGGAAAGCAGCAAACACAAATTTTCAAAACGTCGAGCTTATTATTATTCGAAGAGAATATTCTGTTTAAACAATGTCCAGGTAGTTTATCAACTCTAAAATCTATTGAAGTATTGCCCTATTTTTTCTTAGCATGAATCAAATTAAGTTTACTTTAAAATTCAAAAAGTTAGTTTTAGGACCAGTTTATCACACACATTGTACGATTATCCGCCAAACATTCGTCATAAGTCAATAAACATAAATCGTGATGGCCATTCAAAAAGTTTCAGCATGTTTTATAAATCCTTTTAAAGAAATCTCTATATTTGAGAAACATTTTCCGGCTTGTATTCCAGATAACCACGAGGCCTAAATGCAATAAATACACAGTACTTCTAAGTACACTTTACCACGACCTCATAAGTTAATAAATTCTAATAAACTTTAATTATACAAACAGTATAACTTTTATAGTAATGTTACTGAATTGGTTCAGGCTTTTTATTTATCAAATTGGTACAAAATTATTATACTCAATAAGATATCATAGAGGGTTAACCTGTCCAAGATCCAGTAATGCATTTGGATCACACCTTTGGGATTAAAAAACTACGACTGAATAATATTTCAATTAATGGATAGTGACTTTTTTTAATAGCCAGCCATTAATTTCAAAATGAGTATTGTAAAAAAAAGATAGGAAAACATATTTATCATGTTTATCAAAATAATCCACTAATCTGAAACGTTTTCGCTACATTTTTTTTTTAATTAAAATGTTATAAATAAGTTTAAATGCAATTTGTTCTAAAAATTGTATTTTAAAGGTTTGGTAAATTGCAATTAAGAAAATCATTCTATATTTCAATTTAAGAAGCTACAGTTAATGCAGCATCGGTATAATTTCTATTTTCTCATTAAAAAAACCAATGATAAAATCGTTTTGAAAAACTTGTTTTACCCATTATTTGTTTTTCTTTATTTACTACGATAAGATCACTTGAATAAAATTGTTGTACCCGCTATTTGTATTTTCTATATTCAATTATCAGGGATTAATTTTAAATAAGAGTTAGATAAAAAATTAAAATAGGAAAATCTGTTTATAAAAACAATTCATTCACTTTTTAATTAATTCTTTAATTGAGGAAATATGAAACTTAAAATTTCTATATGTATTGATATAATAAATGATGACAACGTGATTATATAAGAAGAGGCAAAAAAAAAAAAATGAAAGCAAAACACAGACATCCACGTTTCCGCGTTTTCGATATATCAGACGAAACGCGAAAAAGCATCAATCGGTCTCAACAGATAACTCTTTGAATTAAACAAATCAACCCGACGCTTTGGTATAGTCCTTTTTGCATAATATACAATTACGAGAAGTTTATTAACTTGTTTTGGTCTGTTCATAGTTTTAACTGTTGACTCTCTTCATCGCATGTCATAAGTTAGTCTGTTTATCTTTCATCATCGCATGTCATATGTTAGTCTGTTTATCTTTTGTTCATCGCATGTCATAAGTTTGTCTGTTTATCTTTCATTCCTCGCATGTCATATGTTTATCTGTCCATCTTTCATCATCACATGTCATATGTTTGTCTGTTTATCTTTCTGTATCGCATGCCATATGTTTATCTCTTTATGTTCAATCATTTAAACGTATTTCATAAGTTTTTATTTATTTATGTTCTATCGTTCTTTATCGTACGTCATATGTTGTTTTGCTGGTGTTCTATCTTTATTTCATTGTAAATATAATGTAAGTCGGTTTGATTTTTATCGTTTTTCGTCGTAAGTCACATGTTTGTCCGCTTATATAAAAAAGAATATGTGGTATGATTGCCAATAAGACAACTATCCACAAAAGACCAAAATGACACAGACATTAACAACTATAGGTCACCGTACGGCCTTCAACAATGAGCAAAGCCCATACCGCATCGTCAGCTATAAAAGGCCCCGATAAGACAAGGTATTCATACGAGAAAACTAAGGGCCTTATTTATATAAAAAAAAAATGAACGAAAAACAAATATGTAACACATAAACAAACGACAGCCACTGAATTACAAGCTCCTGACTTGGGACAGGCACATACATAAATAATGTGACGGGGTTAAACATGTAAGCGGATACAAACCCTTGCCCTAACATGGGGCAGTGGTATAACAGTACAACATAAGAACGAACTATAAAAATCAGTTAAAAAAGGCTTAACTCATCAGATGGACCAAAATACAAGTGGACGTGGCCGGGTACTTATACATCCGGACACAAAAAGACACAATGAACAGATCTGAGAGTACTCGCAGTTATCTGACAGCTAGTTCAAAGCCACTAACAACTAATAAAAAAATCATGCATCTAAGACTAAATTTTCATATTCCAACGTATGTCAGATGTGTTAATATTTATGTTTCTTCTTTCTTCAGCGCATGTCATATGCATTATGGTTTTGTTCTATCTTTCTTCAGCGCATGTCATATATTGGCTTGTTATGTTTTACCTTTCGTGAACGAAAGTTGTATGTTTGCTTTTAGAAAAGCATGTAATATTTGCCGAATTATCATGATAGACAGATTTATTAATAACGCTCAATAGCAATTAAAATACGGCAGTTTCTACATGTGGAAAAAGATCTGCATATCTTATCGGGGCATCTAAGATCTTTTGATTATTTATTATTTGAGAATTAATTTCATTTTTAGCCATGGCGTTGTCAGTTTATTTTCGATTTATGAGTTTGACTGTCCCTCTAGTATCTTTCGTCTCTCTTTTCAAACCGACTATAGTAAACGTTACAATTTTATCAACATTTACTGTAAAACTGTTTGAATCTTAAAAGTTACCCATTTCAAAAAGCTTTAAAATTTGATTTGCTATGTTATAATATATAAAAAAGTAATACAAATTAAGATTTGTTAAATATCGACAGTTTTGCCTAAACAAACAGTTTTCTCAATTAAAAACCTCTATATACAACATGCCTTGTTATGAGATGAAATTTGACAATAAATTAATAAAAAATCTTTTAAATATGGACCGTATTTTTCAGGACAGCGGATCAAATTCAGGGACAGAATTTGTACTTGCATTTCCTCACGGCCTTGACACTAATGTTTTGCGTTTGTACTTATCAACATCGGTAAATGAATCATTCTCTGTACACATTGAAACACCATTACTAAGTCACACGAATATTAACGTGACCGTATCAGGTGGGGCAGAGACTGTCGTTGAAATTCCTTCAGATCTGACCGTTTTGGGTACTTCCAAAAGTGATAAGAGTATTTTTGTTCAAGCTGAAAATTTTATTGCATTATTCGCATCTAATATGCAACAACCCACCAGCGGTGATTCCTTCATAGTTTATCCCGTTGAAGTACTTAGTACTGAATACGTATCTGTTAATTTGAAATCAAAGAATGTTGAATATAAGTCAACAAGTGCAATCGTTGCTGTAAAGGACCATACTATTGTTCACCTTAGTTTACCCGACAAATCCATAGTAAAGTATAACAAAACGTATACATTTGGAAGTCAGTTTTCGGTCAATTTGAAGAAATATGAGATATTTCAATTTTCATCTGAGGATGATTTATCAGGTACAACTATATTGTCAAATTATCCAATAGCAGTAATCAGTGGTCATCAGCTTGGTAATCCATCAGTTAGTTCGAAGGGAACTAGAGATATGATACTTGAAATGCTCATTCCATGGACGTATTGGTCAATACGTTATATAGCGATCAGTAACCCTGTGTTTTACGACGGAGACGGTGAACTTATTCGTATCTTTACGCTGTGTGAGAATGCTACTGTAATAATTGACAAATCAGGAGTTCATTCACAAATAAATGTGAGTCAAGAGTCTTTTTACGAGTTTCCTTTAGTATTAGCTGAAGCAGCAGTAATAACCTCGGACAAACCCGTGCTTGTTTCGCAAGTATCATCTTCTTCTCAGTATGCTGCTGGTTCTACAAGTGGAGATCCGAGATTAATGTTACCGGCCCCAGTGAACGCATGGCTGAATGAATACACTTTTAGTACACCGGGAATGCCTACCAGTGGAAGTTTTAATCATGGACTTGTTCTTGTGGCCTATGGTAAGGCTATTGATACAATAACTTTAGACAACGAGAGTCTAGAGCCATCTCTCGTCTGGTTTGAAATCGCTGGTACAAATTTGAATTATACAGTTTTACCGCTATCTCAAGGAGCTCATACGTTGAAATGCATCGGAAATTTAAAATGTTGGGGATATGTCTTTGGGATTAATGTGCGCGAAGAATATGGTACATCTATTGGAAGGAGTTTTACAAAGGTAAAGTGATTTGAAATAGAACATAATCTTATAGTCGTATTTGTTAAATGTATGTTCTTCGCGAATAAATTTCAATATCAATGAAGAGATACAAATTTCTAGATTTGTAAAATTACATGTGTCATACCAGAAAATGTAGCTGGTTATTTAAAGTTTTGTTATTCTGGTATCTATGATAAGTATATTATCAATTGTTTTTATTTAATTAAAAAAGGAAAAGATAAAATAGATAAAAAAAAACAACCGCAAACTTAAATTTAATTAAAATGTTTTATTTACAGAAAAGGAGAACTGATGCTAACGTTTTGGGTAAGTACATATTTTGAAACAATTTCGACAGCAAACATCGTTCAATTATATTAATTAGATATGAAAACTTTTCTATCAATTTGAAGAAACTATATTTAGTTTGCATTATTGCAAGTGTTGAACTTCATAAAACAAATACAATTCATAACTGAAGTCGTAACCTTAAATGTATATTTCGTTAAAAGCCATACAAAGCAATTGAATAAACTCATTATTGTTACCAAAATTGAAATTTTGCATTTACGCCAGACTTTACAAAAGACTCATCTGTGACGCTCGATAAAAAAAACCCTTTGATTGCAATTTACGTTGAAGTTGCTTTGGAGCTGATTGGTAACACAAAACAGCAGCACTGATAAAAGATCATTAACGAATTGAAGGGGCAAACCAACTCCCAAATACTAGTCTGTTTTGGAATAAGAGAAACCAACGATATATTTTTCTTTTTTGTTTTGAATAAAGCAAATGTTTACTGTTTGACCAAATAAATCCAGTTTTAGATTTAGCCCGTTTGTTTTTGTTTTATCTGAAGACAGCTGCAATAGTTGATCCTTTAATGCTACATAGCAAATTAAATTCAATTATATTTTCACATTATTTTTTTAGAAAAAGCTATCATCGAATTGGATTTAATTGACGATCAAATGCTGTTGACAACACCAGTTTTCAGTTACATGGCAAGGTCTCGCACTGAATGCAGCAAGATGTGCTTTTTGTATTCATGTTCATTCCTTGTCCTTTCGGTCTACAGATGGACTTTGTTATCTTTATACAGAGGATCAAACATGTAGTCCAAAGACAGTGTCATCTGATTTCAGACGTTATCATCTTAGAAAATAGTGAATGAACTTTAATTAATATGGTAAAATGTTAACCTTTTAAAAAATATGTCTACAGTTTTTACTGAGCATAATCCTTAACAGAGATATATTAGTTTTATTAGCATTTGCCTTTTTTTTTATGTCCCAAACAGATAAGTTGTTGCTTATTAGTCCCTTGATACATTTTTTTTGCGAGCAAAGATTTTGATTTCATAATAGAAACAAAGAAATAGAATATTCAATTTTGGCTTGTTTTACATTTCGTTTTTTACTTTTCGACAGAAAAATCGGAAATGGAGTCAATTTCGTTCTTTTGAGATGTTAACTCAATATACATGTAAATTTATCAATCTATAAAACTGTAATGAATCAACATATTGTGATTTATATGCTTACTTATTTGAAGATTCGTTTTAACATATTACTTATTAAACATAAGATTGCATGCTAATAGTTTGTATTTTTTTTTATCATAACAAGATTTTGAAAGTTTTTACAGTGAGTTGACTATGGGTGTTACCGTTTACCTGTTGCTATTGTTCAACCAGATTGAAACATTAACAATACAATAGGAACATTTAAATTGACCAATTGGTTTGGTAGATTTAAATCTACCTTGATGCTACCTGTACAGTTTTTTATTCACCTAACCAAAACTTTCAGCATGCTTTTTTCCTGAAGTATTTTTTATCCTATCACTTCACCTGTTTAATTGTTACTGTTATAGTATAACTGAGATAGTTTTTTTTCAACTTATAAAATTTTTTATATGTAATCAAGGCTTCAATTTTTATCTTTGTCGAATAACATAATATGCATTCAGTCTAAATTAGTTTATACATGGTATGAATAATGCTAGAATATGACTTCTTATATTTGATAACTAGACACAAACTTATTTCATGTTCTTTCATTAACTAAACACTGTGAATTTGATAAAAAAAAAACTTTTTCTCATGTTTTTTTGTTATTAGAGAATCCTAAAACAGGTAAAGAAATTAACATTGTTATAAGTCTTTTTGTTATGGAAATGAATGTTTTCCCTGAAATAATTAATCATTCAAATACCAAAAAAACATAACATTTAGATGGAAAAAAAGATTTTGTTTTTACTGTCATTTAAAATTTTAGAAGGGGGCGACATATGTATTTTTATTTAAGGAATTTAATTGCATGTCATATAATTCACTACATTTCCTCTTTAATGTTTTCATAGCCAAACACTATGAGTGCTTAGATTTCTTGTATATTGTTGAAAAAAAAACCTTTTAATATCTGTTTGGCTTTTTAATGGGAAATAACTCAAAGTAATTTGTTTTTTGACATGTTCCTTGTACAAATTGTTAATGTATATTCATAATGAAATATCAAAATCATATTTGAATGAACTATTTTATTTACTCTACATATTTTACATCTCATCCAGTATTCCATTTTCTTTATCAGAAATAATTTATAACATTTTTCAAATTTTATGAACATGATGAAAGTTTTCGAATATTTGTTCATGCTTTTGACTATATAACTAGATTTTCTCTATATCAGTATTCTGTTAAATTCCCCATGATATATATATATATATCCCTAAAATCAGGTACAGAATTTTGCAATATTTGATCATTTCCATTATCACATTTAAAATGAGTATCCTCACTTTACAAATATTTTGGATAAGTTTATTCATATATTTTCCCTATATCACTTGATTTTATTATTTATCATCCACAGTATCGAGTTTTTATTTCATTTACATGTATATATTCCAACAATTTTAGATCCAGCACTTTATAATGATTACTTCCAATTTCACATTCATATTATCCAAACATTAGGAATATTTTGGAATATTTTACTTTTTCATTTCACTTTATCACTACATTAGACTATATCCACTTTATGAATTTAACATTTTGTTTCATTTCCATGATAATTCCAATGATATATATTCCATTTAAACAGGTGAATCACTCTTATAATATATCCCAAAATTTATAATGAATGTGTTGCAATTATTTCTCTTTCTTGCATTTGAGTTTGATTTTTTTTATAACCTTTTAGATAACTAATATTCCATATTATGCAAATTAAATTTCTTTCAGTGAACACAGTATTTTTTCCACAAAAATCCTCTTATAATAAATTTCAAAGAAAAACACTGCAAATATCATAATCCAAAATGAAAATCTTGAAGGGACATTAAAAAGAAATTCACAACATATAATCCATCTGAAAATTGAAACTGAAATCACCTGGATAGCTCTTTCATGTGTCACTGACAAATGGACAATACTATGTATGAGGGTTACACATTTAAAGAATAATTTATTATTTAAAAACAGTTTTAATTTTCATGCATATTAATATGCAGTTAACAAAATATTTTACTGATTAAGATTTTTTTGGTAAATTTTAGAAATATTATCAATACTGGGGATTTAAAACAATGAAAACCTAAAAATATTTCTACCCTTTCAAATTTTTGATAGAATAATCCTAGGTAAAGAAAAATTTCAGGAAAAAAGCATGCTGAAATTTTGGGTTAGGTGAATAATTTTTTTTACAGGTAGCATCAAGGTAGATTTAAATCTTACAAACCAACTGGTCAATTTACATGTCCAAATTGTATTGTTAACGTTTCAATCTGGTTGAACAATAGCTACAGGTAAACGGTAACACCCATAGTCAACTCACTGTAAAACAATGTAAAAATATATTTCTTCTGATTGTGTGAAAGCCACTAACACAGAACTTATAAAATCAAAAGCCTAACCATCTTTTTTTTTCTACGTTTTTAAATTTTGTCAAGTGTCTACTCAGTATTTCAAATTCTTTATCTCATCGATTGGATTAGAAATGGAGGCAGAATATAGCAAAGTTGAACATAATCACACATCGCCAAAAAGACTTAACAAAAAACCCTACCAAAACCCTCCTTTATATTTAGATGGTGAATTCCGGCTCAATTAGAGACACCTGTAACATCACTTCTTTTAAAATACGCCGCGGTAAAAAAAACTATTTATAAGGCATCAGGGCTTGGTAAAATTCTCTCTTATCAAACCCTTTACATTTTATTTATCAATTACAAGCCGATAAACAAAGACAGGACTGCATGTGCTAAAATTTGTATAAGCACTCACACATCAAACGAATTGATAATCCTGACTTAGTATAGGCATTATCTTCTATGCATAAGGCATCAGGGCTTGGTAAAATTCTCTCTTATCAAACCCTATCAGTACAATTTATTTACCAATTCCATGACGATAAACAATAGCAGGCCTGCGTGTTACAATTTGAAAGCTCTAACACATCCAACGAATTGATAACAACTGTTATAATCCTGACTTGGTACTGTCATTTTCATTCGAAAACAATGGTGAATTAAAACCTAGTTTTATAGCTAGCTTAACTTCTCACTTTTATGACAGTCGCATACAATTCCATTATATTGACAAACGCTTCTGGAATGTTGCTACACAGATATTGAAATTATCAAAATCATCTCTGTTCCTGTAAAGTTAACACTTTTTGTCAATTTCTAATTGTAAGTCAAAACATTACGCAGACCTGAATCTGTACCGTATGTGATTCATGCTGATTTGTTGAGATTCCAACTGATATTTAAAATTTCTTTCTGTTTTCTACTGTAACACCACTGTCCCATGTTGCAGGAGGGTTTATCAATCTCAAAGATGTGAATGCCCGCCACCATTCTTTATGTTCCTGTCCGCAGTTTTAAGCCTGTATTTAAGCTATTGTCATTGGTTGATGTCTGTCATGTTCGATTTTCGTTTATTTTTTTTCTGCAGAAGTACTGCTGTAGACTTTTCTTTTGAATTGTTTCGAGATTTGTCCTACTGGCGATCTAATATAGCTTTCTATACGATATTGATATAGCTAATTGTTGAAACAAAGACGATGCCACTGATGGTGGACGTTTCGTCCCCGAGGGTATCACCAGCCCAGTAGTCAACACTTCGGTGTTGACATGAATATCAATAATGTGGTCATTTTTATAAATTTCCTGTTAATAAAACTTTGAATTTTTCGAAAAACTAAGGAATTTCTTATCCCAGGCATAGATTACCTTAGCCAAATTTGGCCCAACTTTTTGGAATTTTGGATCCTCAATGCTCTTCAACTTTGTACATGTTTGGCTTTATAAATATTTTGATATGAGCGTCACTGATGAGTCTTATGTAGACGAAACGCGCGTCTGGCGTACTAAATTATAATCCTGGTACATTTGATATGGTTATATTTATAAATTTACTGTTTACAAATTTTTGATTTTTTTGAAAAACTAAGGTTTTTCAACCTCAGGCATAGATTACCTTAGCTGTATTTGGGAAAACTTTTAGGAAGGTTGGTCCTTAATGCTCTTCAACTTCGTACTTTATTTGGCCTTTTTAACTTTTTTGGATTCGAGCGTCACTGATGAGTTTTTTGTAGACGAAACGCGCGTCTGGCGTATATACTAAAATTAGTCCTGGTATCTAAAATGAGTTTATTTATATCCTGGTCCTTTGACTCCTGGTATCTAGTTGTCTCATATCTGAGTTCAGTAGATATGCAGTCAGATCTTTACTATAACTGTGAAAATATAGATTTGAGAAAGAATGTATCTGATGATTACATTTAAATATTCAGGATGATAGAAATTATGAACGTCGGTATGGACAAGATTTGTTCCTTTCTGCGTTTTTGATCAGGCAGAATTATTACATGGGAGAGAATGAAGTACCATAAAAACAACAAGTCATATAATTTAAAAACCTAATTAGACTTTTTATACATACCAATTCACAAATAGGGGTATTGTTGTGGCTATTAAATAACAATTCTTGGTGTGTTTTTCGTGAAAGCATTTATGTCATAAGTAAAATAGGCAGCTACTTCTCATTTAATTACAACAATCAAGTTGTTTATTGAAGTAAACAAAAGGTCATGATCTTGTGCAATAGCTACTCATCATCACCAATATAATACTTTTTTTTAAGGTGTAAAGGTTTTTTTCATATATTTTTGTCGAAGTTCTTTACTTTAAATCCTTTGGATGATGAATGTGTATTGATTAGTATATTGGTGTTAAATACAGCATTTGTTTTTTAAGTTGTTATTGGCTTTGAACTATCTTTCAATAACTGCGAGTACTCTCAGATCTGTTCTTTTTTGTGAGGTATGTAAATTTCTCTGCAACGTCCGGTCAGTGTTTTCGTTATATGCTTTTCTGCTTTGTATCGATCTGTAGAGTTAAGCCTTTCTCAACTGATTTTTTTAATAGTTTGTTCCTATGGTGGCTTTAGCACCACTGTCCAAGGTTAGGGGTTGAGTGTGTTCATGTTAAACCCTGCAACCTTCTGTATTTTCTGTTCTTACTGAGAATCATGTAGTTCAGTGGTTGTCGGTCATGTCATAGATGAATTGTTTCATAGTTTTTATATCCAATTATTTGATATAGGTTTTTTTCTCATTGTTCAAGGCCATACAGTTGTCAATAATTGCTTATATCCACTTTAACTTTGATTGAAAGCTGTCTAATTGGCAAAAATTCTGCATCTCCTTATTAATATATATTTTGTATATTCTCTCCATTCCCCCTCTAATGTAATTTTTTTTTTGAAAGAAGACAAAACGACACCAGAAGTTATAATTAACAGATGATTTTACGCATTTATGAATAATGATTTGAATAACTTTAGTTCTCATTGACAATAAAATTGAGAATGGAAATGGGGAATATGCCAAAGAGACAACAACCCGACCATAGAAAAAAACAACAGCAGAAGGTCACCAACAGGTCTTCAATGTAGCGTAAAGTTTGTATCCTGTTCCAATTGGTTTGGGACTGACTAATGTATTCATGCATTGTACATTTCTAATTAGTTTGGAACTTTTAACTATGATATGATCGGTTACGTTATATTCTGACGATATTTCACAAACAAATAATTCCATCTAACAAGAAAATAAAATACTAATGAGAAATTTTGTAAATTATTTATTGTTATGTCCTGTTTATATGTTTTTGTTAAAGACATTTAATAGGTCAGTAAAGGATGTTTTTGTTCGAGATTAAATGAATTTTCAAGTTCGCAGTTCTATTATTTATAGATAAAAGTGCAGTAGACGCTATTAAAAAATCGTAAGAAAATTTTCAGTAAATGCTATGTTGATGGTGTGTGATCTGGCATTTAAATATATATTTGTGAGGTTTTAAATTGGCTTCCGTTGATATTTAATCAGTAAAAAAAAGGCAACGTCAAATTTTAGAGATTCTATTAAAAAACCTGATACAAAGTTACAAAATTACAATAATATAAAAGGCCGTTATTTTTACCGAACCTGATCTGAATTTTGACAATAACTTTTAAATGTCTCTTCAGTGATGCTCTAGGAAGACAGAATTGTTATAAATATAACGGTTAAGGGATGCAAAAAAAAACAAATAAACTCCAAATTATGCCGAACAAAATTGTGTTATTGGGTGCAAATATTACACTTCGATCATCATGCTCTCCTCCATAAGATTGGTAGACCTGAAAAGGTCCTTCTCTTTAAAGACACTTAATATAAGAGGTTCTTAGCCATGTAAGACATCACAAAGATAGATTTTGCATTGAAGATCACGAAAGTAAAAAACATGACCATGGATTGAAATCGTTATCAGGAATTGTATAAGTCTCGAATTAAATTTCATGTTTTAACCCCATATTCAATTTTTTAATGCTAGAATATAATTATAAATATTCAGTTTCTCAAGGAGTTTCTTTTAACTTCCCTTTCATGAATGTGACCTACCGAATTAGACTATTTACCGGATTTGTAATTACATAAGCAACGCGACGGGTGCCACATGTGGAGCAGGATCTGCTTACCCATTTCGGAGCACCTGAGATCACCCCTAGTTTTTGGTGGGGTTCGTGTTGTTTATTCTTTAGTTTTCTATGTTGTGTCATGTGTACTATTGTTCTTCTGTCTTTTTAATTTTTAGCCATGGCGTTGTCAGTTTGTTTTAGATTTATGAGTTTGGCTGTCCCTTTTGTATCTTTCGTCCCTCTTTTTTTACTCCAGAAATTATCAAGAAAATGACATTTTGGAAACATATGATAGTAATCCTTAGGGCTGTTGTAATAATGAAAATTTGAAATAATGCAGATCTCCCAGTTTTCTATAAAGATTTCAAACTATACTAGTAAATTGATAACTGTAAGTAAACACTATTTCTAGAATCTTTTTTTACCAAACAACTAGATACATATCGATAATGAAGAATTTTCATAATATACTTGTTTATTTCCTGATTGATATATCATGATTTAGTTTAGATTTAATGTAATATACGAATGATTATCAGAGAATATTCCTGGATTTCTGGTAAAGTAGATAAAGGAGCTCTTCACTAGAATGCTGAACTAGGGAAGTAATTTGTTAACAACAAACAATGTATTGTTGATTAAAAAATAATAGATAAAATTATAGTACATTACAGCATGTAAGGTACAGCATTACAACGAACACCTGCTAGGAATTTACAACACCACACAAGGACACCACAAACGAAGCATTTTTTCTGAAGCAGATGCGCATTTCGACAATCAACGTCTCTTCAGTGATGCCCGAGGCCAAAATATTTAATAATTCAAAGTTTATTTAAGAGGATGAAGAGCTAACCCGCTAAAAGAACAAATACGTATGCAAAAGCCGGCACGAAATAAAAGCTTGGCATGATGGAGATACATTTCTTAATTTTAAACAATTGCACAAATTTTGTAACAACAAATTTAACAACACAAAATCCGTAATTTCATTCCAGTACCGCAGTACTGTCTACTGGGATGGTGATATTCCCGGGGACTATCTACAACAGAAGAGGCATCGACGCGTACACAAGTATTTAATTGGTATTAAGTTTAAATGGTTATTTAAGTATGACACGAATATTATTATGGAACTTTATTTTTTTAAGAGATGTTATTATTTGTATTTTCTGACTATTTCGGTATTTCTCCTGAATTAAAGCTGTGTATTATCAAAATTTCTGTGCATGTAGTTGCTTTAAACTAAAAATGATATAAATGCAATAGCTGATTTTTGTATCTTAACTTTTACGAACATATAGAAAATAAAAGTAAGACGCAACAGTAAACAGACTTGTAAACAATCAACATAAATAATAAAAAAAAAAACCCCAACATTGTAGACGAACAACGAGTAACTCGACTATACTGACAAAAAATGTGTGAAATGTACCGAGATGACAACATAACTAAATACATAAAAGTTGGATGTATAAATACATATAAACACGTTGTATAACAATGCAAATTCAAACTTGGCAAAATGGTCATATTCAGGAATACGTCACGTTTGGTACTTGGTATAGCAGACGACAAAGATTGTTCAATGTTGTTACTTAGTTCATTTAGACATAGATACATTGTTCAGATCAACCAAGTCGTGATGGTTTCATAAAATTTACGGGGTGTCATTACTAAACTTTTCTTTCGCATAACTCTGTTGGAGCATTTTCTGCGTAAGGCACAGACTCTTGTATATGAAGTCCGGATAGTATGAACATGCACGAGCATAAATTATCAATTGAGACCGCGGGCATTCAGATCGTGGTTCAAAGTATGTAAAGTGTAGTTTTAACACCGCCACATTATTTATGTATGTTCTTGTCTCAAGTCAGGAGCCTGTTATTCAGTGGTTGTTGCTTGTTTATGTGTTTCATATTTGTTTTTCGTTCATTTTTTTATACAAATACAGCCGTTAGTTTTCTCGTTTGAATTGTTTAACATTGTCATATCGGGGCCTTTTAAAGCTGACTATATGCGGTATGGGCTTAGCTCATTGTTGAAGGCCGTACGGTGACCTATAGTAGTTAATGTCTGTGTCATTTTGGTCTCTTGTGGATAGTTGTCTCATTGGCAATCATACAACATCTTCTTTTTTATAGGTAAAATGTTTTAAAAGATTTAGTGAATAGAAAATTTCAGCGAATGTATCAAAATTCATAGGTACTTGGGCTAGGACAATTGCTCTCCCCCTAGCTTTCCTCCTTTTTTTCAAATTTTTCAAATGTTTTGTTTTCTATTAATTTCAATATGAACATACATTTAGTATATTATGAACATTCATTACTATATATAAAGGGTTTTTGCTCTTTACTATCAATTCTCAGTTTATCAATCAATGAATGTATGTATTAAAAAGATTTTTTGACTGGAGAAAAGGTATCAAAAGTCAAAGGTACTTTGGGACAGGACAATTGGGTTTTTTGCCCGGCTTCTCCTTCTTTTCAAATGTTCCCATTTTTTTTCTATTAATTTTAATAACACATGAATAATTTTATTATATATTATGTTCATTCATTCCAATAAAGGGGGTCTCATTGGGGAGGGGGTTTTGATACCGGATCCCGCTTACTGTTTTACCAGATTCCCGCCTCTCGCTTTCACTATCATGTACGTAAGCCATTCTCATTTTTTGTAATTTCCCATGTCCCGCTAGACTTCACCGTTATTGCGGTACAATTATTTGACTTTCAATTCTCAGTTTACTAATCGATCCACGGCGGTCATTCATATATTATACAGACCCTCTCTACGAATGAATTATGTAATCGCCGTTGATATTTAACTTGAAAATGATAGCAGATAGAAAATACACTTTATTCGTAGTATATGTATGTTCACTGTACTCAACATATAGGTGGCACGGTAGTATTTCCTGGCCCATAAGGGAAAATGATAGCCTTTTTAGAATTTTCACCACTTTCTAACACTGCAAAAAATTCTACATTCACAGTTATCTGAAGTACTTTCATTTTACTATTCACAAATGAATTTGAATATGTATCATGACCGTTTACTTTTTTTGCTTTTTTTAAAAACCTAAGGCCACTAGTACTTTTAGGTCTTTTATGGTGCAGTGAATACAAAATTTCAAAAAATTCTCAAAAATTCATTTTCATCTGTATGTAAAATTATTTCATATTTTTCTACACCTGATTCATCCCTCAGTTTGGGAAAGTAAGTTCAGTTGATACTGTATTTTTTGTCCAATCGCACTGTTTAGATACATTAACCTAAGTAGGGTACACAAAAGAGCAACCTAAAGTCTGGAATGCAAATACTACTGTGCCACCTATACAGAAAAACGCAAACCGGAAGTTTAGTCTGACTTTAAATTTCGTCCAATGTCGGAAACAATATCCGGATGCCTTTTTTCTCGTTTTTCTCCCAAAATAACTGAATCTGAATTTTCTTAAGAATGGATGACAAATGCGACTATGTTCTGTACATATAGGACACAGAGGCAGAATGATTAATTTGTTGTTGAAGAAAGATAAGCGACATACAAAATGAGGTCTTCTCGTTTAATATTATAGATATGTAAACACCATACGACGAGGCAGAGGGTTTTTGCACAGAAATTGGAAAATGACTATTGCATAGTTGAAATCATCCCGTTTGACATAGATTTTAGTATGAAGTCGTCCATCTGTGTCAATACTGAGGAAAAGATTATGGTATACAATGGTCATTCTAGTACAAATAGTATCCTTAATTTCAGTTTCACTGGGATATATGAGATGTAAGTATTGGCTGAAATATGGGTAATTCAATGACAGAACATCATCAATATATTGGAAAGTATAATTAAATTTCGCAAGGTGCTTTTTCTTTTTGTCTTTTATATGGTTCTGAATAATTTCTGCTTCATACGAGTACAAAAACAAATCGGCCAGTCGGGGTTCACATATATAATATCGGAAATAATTTCGCAAGGTGCTTTCTTTTTGTATTTTAGAAGGTTCTGAATGAATGATGATTAATACAAATAAAATCGACCGATAGAGGTGTACTAATAGTACCCATTCGAATACCGACTGCCTGTTGAAATATCAGTCCTCCAAACTCAACAAATATATTGTCAATAAAAAATTCCAGCATTTTGATAAAATCATCTTCAGTATATAATTAGTGTGGTTCTAATACAATATCAATACACAACATGAAATTTTATTTCTACGATTATTTTTTTTTATAGAAAACGCTCTGTTTAATGAAATGGAGAAGTCGATCTTTCAATTGAGCATGGGGAATAGTAAGGAAAGGCAAAGGAAATTCAAAGGTTTATATGTTATTGAAAAATGGCAGACATTGTGATCTAAGATTTAGCAGCAAATCTTTAGAGTTTTTTAAGAGTCCACAACTGGTTGACACCACTGGTTAAATACATATCATCTCAACATTTTTGAAGGTCATCTTTTACTGTCGAATTATTAGTTGTCAACACTTAAAAAAGAAAGTATTTAGCCGAACATCTTGATTATACAGCTATTAGTACGGTGACCAGACCCAATATTTTTTAAAAATTTAATCGTCAAACATACTATATGGCTATATTATATATCATTGGATTCGGAAAAATGAGTACTTTTGGAATATCGATGTCGTCAAAAAGAAATGTGGTAACAGTTTTGCATAAATTAAGGTCAAAGATCAACAAATTGTTTTCTCTTTTTCTTTCTATATTTTCAAAATTGAAAGATACCAGCAGCATTTTGTGTTAATTTTAAATCAATTGATTTTGAATTATCTCGAAAATGTAAAAAAAAAAGGAACTTATTACTTATTAATTGATTAATTCTGAAAATTGGCGTTTTTCAAACACTTGTTCTATTATTATAATACAAGATCAATACAAATTCCGTTAAAGTTACAGTAGTTACCTTGCCGGGTGACATCCAACCTCAGCAATAAATGATAAATGTTGTTTTCAATTAAAGCCTTCTATCCCGAATGTTTATTTTGCAAAAGCTCATGCATGTAAAAGAGGGACGAAAGATACCAGAGGGACAGTCAAACTCATAAATCGAAAATAAACTGTCAACTTCTGGCTTAAAAGGAAAAAAGACAAACAGACAAACAATAGAACACATGACACAACATTGAAAACTAAAGAATAAGCAACACTAACCCCACCAAAAACTGGGGATGATCTCAGGTGCTTCGGAAGGGTAAGCAGATCCTGTTCCACATGTGGCACCCGTCGTGTTGATTATATTATTACAAATCCGGTAAATAGTTTAATTCGGTAGGTTACATTCATGAAAGGGAAGAGGATTGTATTTACGAAGTAAGGAACATATCCGATATCATTTGTGAAACGGTTATTCCATAACGGTCAACCAACTCGTGATGGCGTCCGTAAAATTTACGAAGGGATGAATTCAACTTAACTATTTTCAACTCTTGGTTTAATAGCTTATCATGAAAATCATGATAGGAAATGCATGCACGGGAATATCATATCAATTGGGATATATATTCCCCGTATGCAGGTGCTGCTGGAATGTTGCTACTTAGAAATGGAAAGTTCACTTGGAAAGCTGAAATCATCTCTTTTGTCGTAAATTTTTATTTTCAACCGACCCTCATTGTCAATTTCTAGATGTTACAGTTGGGGAAAAGCAAGCACATAGTTGGTGAATGGGAAAAAATCTTTAACTATTTTTTATACTGCTAATGTTCCCAATCTGCACTTACAACTCGCATGCATGTGTCATCTGTTTGTAGTAGTGAACACACAGAACAGTCACACCCGTATCAGAGGTCCGAATGATTATTCTGTCGCTCTTTCCCATTTCTGTTAACTTAATGTCAAAGTATTAGGCATTAATTATCATACGAGTATTGGCCCTTGTTGAGTGCTAACCAAGTTACGACAGTCATTTCAATTAACATTATTGTCTGAAATAACTTCTACAATTTCTAATTTATAAACGTTCCGGCTAAGTAAAACCCACTATAAGGTAGAAAGAGATTTGTCATAGTTTTGAAGAAGAAAAACTACCAAAGAAATTACGGAGAGCCTGTTGATTTTCTTTAACAGAAAAAAACTTCTTCCAGTCAGGAATCCTTCTCCATTCAATAATCTGATACAACTTGGTGGAAGCTGTAGTCTTTGTGCGGCTTTCCCTTTCAGCAGACAACTTTGTAGAGTTTTTTATATCGTAGCGGTAAAAAAATGTCTGCTACTGTGTGCGCTAGAGAAAAGCATAGGATCACATTTTTATAATAGTCAGCTGCAAGGTCACCAATTTGTTTACTTTTTTGTTATCATCAATACATTTTTAAAAAGCAATGCGATACCACCTCTCAGACTGGTGTAAGTTGTGAGTGATGGGCCAAAAAGACCCATACGTTTCAACATATTGCTGGCAGATTCCATCATTAAGTCTTTCAACAGAACTTAAAAAGTGACGTTTACTCTTTACAGTAAAGGAAGTGATTCAGTACTTCTTCTCTTGCACACGATACACTTTTCAAAATTAAAACACATGTGTTGCCTTTTTTATATGGTCATTTTTATAAATTTCCTGTTACAAAACTTTGAAATATTAAAAAAACTAAGGATTTTCCTATCCCAGGAATAGATTACCTTAGCCGTATTTGGCACAACTTTTTGGAATTTTGGTCCTCAATACTCTTCAACTTTGTACTTGTTTGGCTTTATAACTATTCTGATCTGAGCATCATTGATGATTCTTATGTAGACGAAACGCGCGTCTGGCGTAGTGAATTATAATCCTTTGATAGCTATTACTTTGAACTACTAGGATCTAATCGTACAGGACTTCCTAATTCAAACCTTTTCCAGATAACTACATGTCCAAATTCTGACTTGGTTCTTAATTTTTGAAATAAATAAAAAGAAAAAAAACCATATCAAATAAACATACGAAAATAAAAAATCTTTTAAAAAATACATAAAAACACGACAACAAACACGAAATATGACCATGAACTAACAAAAAAGATCGAATTTAACCAATTTTAGCCATGAAAAATCTTTGATACGAAATATCATTTATTATACTAGATTAAAATAATAGTATCGGTCCGGTTCAGTAATTTTGGAAAGTCGAGTTTCAAGAGGAAAACCTGTATCTTCGTTTTGTAGTGTATATTTTGTTTCAATGCAAAAGTCAAAATAATGATTCTGAGATAAAGGATTTTGAAATTGTTGTTTAATAAAGGTTTGAAATATCATATAAATGTTGATTATTTTACATTTTGCGAAAAAAATAAATGATGAAATGAATTGAAACGTACTCTATTAATTAAATGAAAAATACTCGTAGTGTTCAATATTTACAAAAACTCTTCAATAACGGATTAATTTGCTAAACTTTGTTTGAAATTGTTAAAATAAGGTGTAACAACAATGTATATAATAACAAAAAGCATATTACGAATGTACTTTAAGAATGTAGGCCTAAAATCTTTTAAAAGTATTTTTTTCTTTAAAATAAGGGAACGAACTTCAAAGCCCATTTTACAAAAATTGCACCGTACGATTTTTTGACGACAAGTCAAAATGTGAAGTGTAACCTTTGAACTACCAATGCTGTGATTTATAGCCGTATAGTCCGAATGACGATTTAACTCCTTAAATAAGCGACTTTTCCTTACTTGGTCACCGTACTATATGTATCGTTCTTGACAATGCGTTGTGTGAAATTTTGGTATCCAGTATAAATAAAAGCGGTCAATTTTCTCCGATTTCTTTGATTATAATCCCATAGGAAAGCAGGACAGATTTGTGATTTTCTAAAATTTCATCCTTTGAAAATGGTGTTAAAGAATATGTAAGATTACCAATTTTGCGTTTTTGTGAGACATTCAAAATAATGGTTTTTACATATGAAGACAATATTATTGGAGGCTTTTTCTGCTGGAACGCAAACGTTCTTTCTTTTTTTCACTTGCAATCATGTTGCTGTAACATCTCACTTTGTTTTCAATGCCTTTGCTATATTAAAAAAAAATCATATCAGATTTCATAGGTCGGCATGATTTTTTTTTTTCGAACACTGATGGCAAAATGAGTTAAAAGAACAGGACCGACGCCTTTTGATGTCTTCTTTGCTTTAACCATTGTGTAAGATGGGTGCATCTATTTGATGCTATTCAGAACTAAGAGTGTTAATTATATTAATTGGACGTTGTGTTAACCAGTCACTTTTTTCTAGACACTTCGTTGACTTTCCCATTGTCCAAAGCCAAAATATTTGTCGTTGTTGTTAAGGGCAGAGCGCTCGAATATTTATTTTATTTTCCTTTATTTTCCTGTACTATGTCGGTTAGAATATGCCTGTTCATCCTGTCTTTGATAAGTGTATTTCTCCCATTTATATTTATTTCAAAAATGTACCCCCACACCCATCCATAAAATATCAAATGATCATTCCTTCAAGGTTAAGCGAATAACAAAATCAAATCATATCATTATTTATATTTAATATAATAGGAAACAATATCAGACTTGAATTATCGTTCTCTAGTACTGTCATTATCGAAACAATCTTTTTAACTGTTATATTCAAACACAATTTTCCATTTTTAATCATCAACAATCTGATTTGTTACTGTAAAATCAAACTACTCACTAGAAATTGTATTTTCAATACTATGTCATTTGACTGAAACGACTCCTGACTGAGACTCCTTTCAGTTTAAATAAATACATTGATTAGAAATTAAACATATCCATTAAATTTTATGGGATTATATTTCTAGAAAAGTGATGTGCAGAATTTAATACAATGATAAAGAAATTGAAGTATTTTATTATTGTAAATGACCATCATGATAAATATTCTAGCTTCATCAATAAAATGAATTGTTTTTTATATGACACAAATACAATGCCTTAGATTAGAATCGGAGATATCAGTCATTACCTGATATCAGTTGTCGCATCAAACGAATGTAAGAGGAAAAACAAATAAAAACTGTTTACCTCAATATTTGAATTAAACCATCAAATAAAACAAGATAATCATCTATTTATATTGAAGCATTCAATTTGTTAATATGTGATGTTAATTATTACAAATTAGTATAATTGAAAAGCTTGACTGAAAATCAAATAGTATATTCAATATCGCCAATCACGCTATCATATGATGATAACTGTTATGTTCATGCTTGGATGTAGACATGTTTTTGCTAAGGATAATAGTTGCGGTAAGTTTATTTATTTAATTTCTGAACTATTAAATTTGTTCACAAAAATAATTCGTTTTAAAATGTTTATACAAAAATCAGGTCCAACGGTAAATCTACCTTCACAATTATTTGTTATTAGTTAATTGAAAAAAAACCAACCAAAAAACTGGGAAAATTTTTACACGAATCAGATGAATCTGAGAGAGGAAGTTTAATTTACCATGTATTTGTTTCACCTCTTGGGCTAAAATCTTAAAGATATTGAAATACTGTCATTTGAATATTAAAGAGTCTTTTGGTAGATGTAAAACATTTATTTTCTCAGATATTTTACGTCAAGTACCTATAATCGAAATGTTTTCTATATTTGTAAAATTTCGAAACGAATTTCATATCTTTTTTTTTAGAATAAAATCATTTGTATTTAAATGACAATAAAATCGACATTTATAATTTGTATGAAAATAATCAAAATTTATTATGTTATTATTATATAAAATCTGACGAGACAGAAATTATGCCTTACAACATGCCACGTGAACATACCGAATGATACTGTTAGAAGTTCATAATACATGAATCTGTTTGACTGTGAATTTTCGTAAAGATTGTAATATGTTTTGAAAAATTCTTCTAATGTGAAATTAGCTTATTATAAAAGGGTCCTACTTCTTGATATTTTTGATGTTTTATACAAAATAGTAAAACAGAGAATGAGTCGTTGTTAGTTGTAGGACATTAAGATCACATGGAATTTGAGAAAAGTGATACTAAAGATATTTTTGCGCTGAATACATGACAGTATATATTATATATTATTTTCTCCTTTTGTCGAAAAGTCAATATATATCATCATCTTTTAAATGAGATACAGCAAATCATTTATAACAGTTTTTTAGTTAACTCGGAAATTCGGTTTACATTTGTTTTTACAGAGAGATTACATTGAGTGTACGGCAATTTTACAACAACTTTTCAGCCCAAAACATCAAATGTATTTAATAATTATAATTAGCCTGCAGATATGTTAACATATAATTCTCAGTTAAACCTTTATGATAGGATATAATCACTGACATGAAATTAAAATTTTAGTAGATGACAATAATTTCGATATTAAGCTGATTCGACTAATGAGCATGAATGTCCCTTTGGTATCTTTCTCATGTAATCAATGACTGGTAATTTGATCTGGTCAGTGCGTCATATTCCATAGAGTTACTGATGACCATAGAACAAGTTGTTCAATTAGTATGTAACGATCTTTTCTCATTTAACAATGTATTCAATCTTTAAAGAGGCTCATATTTGTAATTAGGAGCTACATTGGGTTTTACAATCCTTTTTGTTATTGATATTATTGAAAAATGTTTAAATTCTTTTTTAAAGTATCTATTGTTTGGACGAACCTACCAATTGTGGTTTTTTTATTTCATAACTATAAAGGTATAATAATAAGGTGAATGATTAGAGAATAAATACACAAATGACACTGCCGACTGCCGCTTGATGCAACTTTTTCCGATGTCAAAGAATAACTAAACAAAATGATACCACCAATGTATCCCCTAAATAAGTAACACTACTAATATTTTCCAGCTGTTGCTGATACTCCTCGTGCAGATAACCGTCAGTGGGAAATTATTGTATGAGGTGAGTAAACTGTTTTAGTGTCTTAGATATGTTCAAACATTAGTTTTACAAATATAGAAATATTTTACAAAATTAGAAAACTTCCTCTTTTGAAGGTTGTTTTATGTAAACAATTATATTACAAAACACGCAATTTCATAGACCTGATTACTTGGTGGATGTTATCGTTGGAAATTAACAGATACCATTTCATGTCCCGTCTTTTTTAAAAAATTTTAACTGGTCGTGCTGAAATCTTGATGGGGTTAAATCGTCGGAAACTAACTCTCAAGATTTTGTGTTCTATATATTTTCTTTAATTATGAGTTGTTGAGTGTAATTCTTGGTAGGTTTTATCGTCTGAAAATAAATGTTAAGATTTTGTGTTCTGTCTTTTCTTTGATTAATAATTGTTGAGTTTAATTCTTGATAGGTTTTATCGTCTGAAAATTACTGTTTATTTTTCGTGTCTGTCTTTTTTTAATTATTAAATGATCAGCTTAATTCTTGATTGGTTAAATCGTAGGAAAATAACATTTAAATATTAAGCTCTGTCATGTTTTTAATTGTAAATAGTTGTGTAAATTTCTTAACATTTCTTTTGATCGTAGCCATTCTAGGTCGTTCTCTAAAACCATGATGTTTTTTGTGTGAATGCATTTCTTGTTTTTCTTATGATTAGTAATAAATAAATAAAAGCGAATTGTATCAAAATTATGAAACAATTCTCACAATTTCACAAAATACTTCATGTCATCTTAACACTATTTTCAGGAATGTCGATCACACATGGGGAAAGAATTTGTTCTCATATTTACAGACAACAGCAGACACAACAATTTACTCCGTCTCTATATTACAACACCTTTAAATGAAAGCGTTACTGTACATGTAGAAACACCATTGCTGAGTCAAATAAATCAAGATTATGTCGTAACAAATGGATCGGAGTTATTTATTGAATTTCCAATAGACCTTGCAATTTTAAGAACAACAAAAAGTAACAAAACAATACTGGTCACAGCTCAAAACTTCATTGTATTGTTTGCTTCAAACATGCAGAATAATGGAGGTGACTCCTATATAATTTATCCAATTTCAGTTCTAAGTACTGAGCACGTATCTGTCAATTTAAAATCAAAGTCAGGCAGTTATCATTCAGTTACTTCTGTGATAGCTGTAGCAGATCAAACTGTAGTAGATATTTCTTTATCTACAGGTTCCGTTGTAGTGTTTGATGGTACCACATATACTTCTGGAAGTACGTTATCTGTGAGTCTGAATAAATATGAAGTTTTTCAGTTTACTTCATCTGACGATTTATCGGGAACAATTCTGACGTCAAATTACCCTATTGCTGCTTTTAGTGGTCATGAACTTGGAAATCCAGAAATAAGCAGTGAAACTTCAATCGATATGATATATGAAATGCTTGTTCCTACTATATATTGGTCCATGTACTATATTGCAATCAGTAACCCCGTGTTTGATTCAGGAGAAGGAGACCTTATCCAAGTCTTCACGTCCGAGGACAATACTAATATTATGATTAACACATCCGGAACTCTTGACCAAATAAGTGTTGGCACAAAGGCGTCATACCACCAGTTTGACTTACCTTTATCCGAGGCAGCAGTTATAACCGCTGATAAACCAGTTTTAGTTTCTCAAATATCAGCCTCTAAACAACTTGCTGGAAGTTATACAGGTGATGCTAGATTGCTTCTACCTAGCCCAGTGAATGCATGGTTAAGTGAATACAGTTTCAACACACCAGGCGAAAATATGTATAATGGGCTTGTCCTTTTTGCCAACAGTATTTCTTTGATTAATATCACTCTAAACGAAAAGAGTCTCAATTCGTCCCTTCAATGGAAGAAAATCGAAGGAACAAATTTCATATATACATCTATAGAACTGTCTGAGGGTGCACACACTTTGACTTGTTTATCTGCTGCTTCAAAATGTTGGGGATATGTATACGGAATTCACAGTTTAGAAGAATATGGTACATCTATTGGTCGCAGTTTTAGTCAGGTAAACTCTTGATTAAGATTTAGTTATTTAATTTCAAATTAATGTGCTAATAAAAAAAAGAAGATGTGGTATGATTGACAATAAGACAACTGTCCACAAGAGACCAAAATGACACAGACATTAACAACTATAGGTCACCGTACGGCCTAAACAATGAGAAAAGCCCAAACCGCATAGTCAGCCATAAAATATGACAATGTAAAACAATTCAAACAAGAAAACTAACGGCCTTATTTATATTAAAAATGAATTCCTAGGAACAAATTGACTGGCTGGTTTTTTCAGTACACTCAAATGGTATTTTCTACTCGCATGTACTAAATAAAGGCCAAGGAGGTGGTAATACAACTTATACGTTTTTGTGTTTATTTTTTGTTGGACCATGTTGATTATTTTTGTTATGTTTTATGGTGTTTATTCTATAGTTGATACTTATACTCGAATACCGGTCAAGTATATCTTTTGTAATTCGTAACACAAGTCCATGTACTCTTTTAGTTAGTTGGTTTGTTTAAACTTATGGTTTAATTCTCTATTGTTTATGGTAAGCAAAAATAGAAAACAGACGATATTCCTTGTGAACATTTGGGTTTGTAGCCTTTTATATTTAATATTGAGATTAAATTATTACTTTCATACTCGTATTTGCCATTCATATAAACGATATTTGATGATCTTTAGTTCAATACAACGCATGTCAAATTGCACATTATACAAGTATACGTGAAACAAACTTAGTATACTAGCATATGTTTTATTTTAGAAAACTGAAGATAATTTGAACTTTAATCGTAAGTGTTAACTTTAAAAAATGATTTAATACGTATGTGCTTTTTATGTATCTATTATTCTTAACAAAATATCATTATTCAATGTCAAAACTGCACATGAGTGTTGTGAACTTAATTCATTTTTTTCAAAATTCAACATTAAAATTTGATGCCATGCATACTTTGCACTTGGTCAAGTAAATATCCTTCTGTGATATATACATGACCATCGTCATTAATGTTAGACTTATTTACATCTATACAAAAGACTCATCAACGACGCTCGTACCCAGTTAAAAAGGCCAAATAAAGTACGAAGTTGAACAGCATTGAGGACCAAAATTCATAAAAGTTTTGCCAAATACAGCTAAGATAATCTGTTCGTGAGGAAGAAAAGCCTTAGTATTTCAAAATTCATAACATTTGTAAACAGTTAATTTATAAATATGACCATCGACTGAAAACTTAGAGTTGGTTGCCCGTTATGATTTATCCGTTTCACAAATGATATCGGATATGTTCCTTTTGTTGTAACTACAATTACGTTCCCTTTTTAAGAATGTGACCTACCGAATTAGATTATTTGCCGGGTTTTTAATAACATGAGCAACACGACAGTTGCCACACGTGGAGCAAGATCTGCTTACCCTTCCGTGGCCCCTGAGGTAACCCCCAGTTTTTGGTGGGGTTCATGTTACTTTTTCTTTAGTATTTTATGTTGTGTTTTATCAGTACTATTGTTTCTCTGCTTGTATTTTTTTTTATTTTAGCCATGGCGTTGTCAGTTTATTTTCGGTCTATGAGTTTGAATGTCCCTCTGATATAGTTCGCCCTTCTTTTAAATGATCAGATGACCTTTTTGTTATGATTCTCATGATTTGGTAAAATGAGAATCAAAATTGTTGGTAGGACTATTTGTGAAATGATGAAATTTCTGATTTCAAACTATCTATAGGTGTTGAATAATTAATCAGATTTTGAAGTTTACTTTCCTTTTGTTTGACATCGATTTTACAGATTTTACAGAGTAGGGTTTATCCTGGCGTATATACTAAATTTAGTCCTGGTATCTATGATGAGTTTATTTACTACCACTGGGTCGATGCCACTGCTGGTGGAGATTTATTTCCCCGAAGGTATCACCAGGCCAGTAGTCAGCACTCGTGCTGATATGAATTATAATTGATATGGTTATATTTATAAATTTACTGTTCACAAAATTTTGAATTATTGAAATACTAAGGCTTTTCTACCTCAGGCATAGATAACCTTAGCTGTATTTGGCAAAAATTTTAGGAATTTTGGTACTCAATGCTCTTCAACTTCGTACTTTATTTGGCCTTTTTAACTTTTTGGATTCGAGCGTCACTGATGAGTCTTTTGTAGACGAAACGCGCGTCTGGCGTATATACTAAATTTAGTCCTGGTATCTATGATGAGTTTATCTCATATTTATTTTTTTAATACCTTTGTAATATTAGACGGGTCTTAATCTTTTAAAGTTATTCGCTGTATAAAAAAAAACTATTCGTTAAACTTGGTATTTTTATTAACAGTATGTATATAGATATAGAAGAGGCGGTATGAGTGCCAATGAGACATCTCTTCATCCGAGTCATAATTTGTAAAAGTAAACCACTATAGGTCAAAGTACGGTCTTCAACACTGAACAGCAAGCTATAAAGGGCCCCCAAATTGTCTAGTGTAAAACCATTCAAACGGGAAAACCAGCGGTCTTCTCTATATAAAAGACGAGAAACGAGAAACATTTATGAATCACTTCAACTCACGACAACCACTGAACAACAGGTTCCTGACTTAGGACAGGTGCAAACAAATGCAGTGGGTTTAAACGTTTTAGTGGGTACCACCCTCAACCCTTACCTGAAACAAAAGTGTAACATCACAACATAGAAAGACACACTATAAAATATCAATTGAAATGGCTAAACTCATTAAAAAGACATTATATGTAAACAAACAAATGATTATACACTGAACGAATAAACAGTAAGTATAACTTGATTCATTTCTTTTTTTAGCTATCACTGAATTCAAAACCCTTATGAATACAATATATCTCAAAACTGCAACTATAATTGATATAAGTGAATTAAAAGAAAGCATTGACAAATAAGAGTATTTTTTCTCAATTGAAAAGTTCCTTTAAGAACAAGATTTCGTATTTCTACATTTGCAAAATATTATAATACATATGAAACTGCAACATAATGATCAATATCGTTTTCAACAACAATTTCCAGTCTAATTGTAAATAACGTTTGAATTATAGATATTGTAAAATGTTATGAGCATAACGATACAGCTTGTTAATTTATCAGATTTTAGATTTAATTTAATGGGTTTCATTAGTTATTTATATATTAGCTAGCGTTGTAACGAATACTTTCAAAATAAAATTGCTCAATTGCAACTGCTAAATATTGTGTTATTGATCAGTTCATCATAAAATTCATAATTCTGAGTCCACGTTCACTAAAGACGTATTTCAACTTATCATTTTTGAAAAGATTTTTTTTTGTGAGCAAATAACTTCCAAGCACAAAATAGATCACTTAGACATACATTTCGTGCTGAAAATGACATGTTTTCAATTTCCGCAAAAGAAAAATACTATGGATCAACGATTTGTTTTGTTAGATACCTACTTTCATGTATTTCGTGAATACAGGGGAACGAATTTTAATTTTCTATAGGAATTTATGCAGACTTTAGCAAAACCAAGAAATAAAAAATCGACGAAAATTCAAGTTTTCCTTAATCCGCGAAAATTGATACCAAGAAAAAAATTGAATCCACAGTAATAAAATCATCTTCACTTACATAAATGTATATACATATTAATTTAATAGAGGAGGACATCATTCAAGTGTTGTTTAAAGTTTAACATAAGTGAAATACCAAAATACCAAAAACAACAACAACAATAAAAAAAAACCCAACTTTAACTTAAGCTAAGATGTAGGTTATTGCTGTAAGCAGACATTTTAAAATTTGACAGTATGTTTTTGTGTACGCACGATATTGTGGCTTCATATCAGATGTTAAATAGTTTGTTATCGTCCATTCTTTGATTATAGTTGTTCTCATCACATTTTACCTACATATATATTTTTTAAACATGTTTTCTTTTTAGAAATAAAGAGTTCTGTATTGGAGTTTAAAGATAATGGAATACTTTTTGCCACACCTATTTTTAACACAGTGTCAAGGTCACTGGTTGGTTGTATAAAAATGTGCAGACTATATTTTTGTGCTATTGTTTCCTTCCGGTCAGCTGATGGATCATGCTTATTATACACAGATGAAGACAAATGCAGTTCAATAAAACTTTCTACTGGTTTCAAACTGTATTTTATTCGGAATTAAAAAATGAGAAACAATTTTATTTTGTAAATTGACTTGATTGACTGGTTGCTTAATGTAAATTGATTTAATAGTCTTCATTGTTTGTTTTGTCGTAGTATTTTATTAAAATCATCTATATTTTCACTGAGTTAAAACAATGTTTATTGAACAAAGATAAACAAAGCATTACAGCTATCAAATTTTCGACTCCAATATTACTTCATTAGGATTGCTAGTTTCCCACAGACATTCGGTGGTTCTCTCGGCCACTATGGCTTCCTCCAAAAAAAAGATCTGTCCACCACGATATTACATTTCTGAACAGCGTTTAACACCAACAATAAATCAATAGTATTAACTGGATCTTGTTCTAAATTTGTAAGGTAGCTTATTTATGAGTGTGAAATTCGCAGATTTGGATAAAACTATTGATGGTAGGAGGTTTCTTAACTTAGTTGCTTCCACAGTACGTTCCCTCCTACAAGAGTATGAACTATTTTCAAACAGAAGTGATATGTAACATATAAAAAAGATATCCGACGTATTTAAATTTGAGTATATGTTTAAAACTATCATTTTGATAACCTTCAGAAGCACAAAGATACCATTTAAATAACGTTTTCTCTGTTTGTGTTCAATATTCTCGGTCCTCGTATCTTTCTGTTTACATTCACCAAAACCCCTCGGAAATTTCACATGCGTAGGTTCGTTCTAAAAGTCATGTACCTTCGTACAACAAAGTTTACTTTAAAAATTATATAATTGTATCGAATAAACAGCTGTCACGGATGCAAAGAGCTATTAGAGAAACACACGAACTTATAGAAATAGATTTTTTTAAACTGTGTATTGCTATAGCCATGATTCTACCCATTTTAAAAAATGACAAGTAGATAATGTTTTAAACATGTTAAAGTAGTTCATCATAATTACGTTAGTGATAATCATACATAAAGAAAATTCTTATTTCTTACATGTTATTTCTTTTTGTATTGTAACAGGCTAGAGGACAATTTAGTAAAAATTAAACATTATGAATAAGATACAATAAATAATTGTTTTTACAGGTTAGATAAACTATGACAAGTTAAAGGAACATTAGCTGTCAAATTCATATTCAACAATTGACTCAAACTCTCATACTTGATTAATAACATACAAAAACGTTTATTCAAATGATACAAAGTATAAGATAGACAATGTACGATGCAAATACTCGATAAAAAATATTATCCTTGATTGTGTATTTTAGTCTTAACGCCATTTAAATAATTATATATTTGCACGTGAATAATTCATCAGAATAATTCATAGATTCTTTTGAAACAAAATTGAACCAAACTAGCTGTTAACATTGACTTATTATTTTACTTTTTCACTTTCAATAATGATTGAACAAAGAAAAATAATGTTTTCAATAATGTGTGTTTGTATGGTGGATATAACATAATGTTGTTTTTTTTGAAGGCATGAAATTTCCATTCATATATAAAACATTTACTGATAATGACAAACTTCCCAGATATAAACAAATACAATGTTTTGCCGAATGATCATAAAGGTACGACATAGGAAGTTAAATTCATGATTATGTCCATTTAAAATAAGGAGATAGTCTGATTTGAAATGATCAGAAATGAGAATATATCAAAGATCAGATGACAAGGATGGTGATACCAAGTACAATTCATCGAAAGGCCTTCGACCATGAGTAAAGACCATAGGATGACCAGACTTTACTGCACTGAGTTGCTTCATGACTTTGGATTGGTTTGTTTTTGTGACTGAGAAGAACAAACAGAATTTTAAAAGCATCAATTATAAAGTTGTAATGGTATATTGATACGCGTGTTTATACTATTAATTAAGTCAAAATCAATAACCATCCATTACATTCATAATAATTCTATATTCACACTGTTTACAGTACAATGTTAAAAACGTAGACATCGCATTAGAACAATTCAAATAGATTAAAACTTTAAAAGTAAAATACAGATTGAATTGATGTTAACTAACTTTGTGGTCAATGGTTTGACACGAATTGATAAAAAAAATAATACATGTCTATGAATCGGCTTATCAAGAATTGAGAATAGATAATTCATTTATTTGTTTGCTAATACAATGTATTATATTTTTAATTATTCGATGATTGATGATCGTAAATAGTCACTAAGTCCTTTTAATTAAAGCTTAAAGGGGTATTAGCTACGATTTAGACACACATTTAAAATACAATTTTTGAAATATTCAAAAAAAGTTGGAGTTTGAAATAATATTTCATTTTAAACAAATAATTTGTCAAATTAAGACCCAATAATTTTAGATGTTATGTGAGACCACTTTCAGCAGATTTAAATGACCTGGAAATAAGCAATTATTTGTCAGCGTATGATATTCGACAATTAGAAAACCTCATACCGTAAAGTCAGCTATAAGAGGCCCTGACATGAAAATGTGAAACAATTCAAACAAGAAAGAAAGTGCATATTTTGTAATAATTTAATTTCGCAAATATTTTTTTTGACACACATTAACTAACGACAACCATGGAATTACTAGCTCCTGACATGAGGCAGGCACATTAGGAATGTGGCGGAAATAATCATACTTATGGGCACTTAGTCCGACTTTAATCAAGGACAGTGGTGTAATAGCACAACATAAGAACACACTGGAAAAGGCAGTTGAAAATCTGTTCTAACAACGGACACCTGAAAAAAAAATCATTTAAAAATTAAAAGATATTAATCATTCATACATTCGTTTAAAACATGCATTTTCTCTAAAATTTTATAGTTTACGAAAATTTGCTATGATCACTTGTCATAATTACATTTTTTATCAATTCTTTCAAGAAAGAATTTTCCAAATTACAGCGAACCCAAACAAAACATTAACCTCAAAACTAAATTGGTAAATAGTAAAATGACAAAAATACGAAACTCCAGGATAAATTAAAATCGGACATCCCTTATCAATTTGCAAAATTAAAATCTCAAACATATCAAATTAGTGGAATTCAACAATCATGTTACTGACTTTTAATGGTAAACGATTTCGTGAAACATTGAATTTGTAAAAGCAATATTTCAACATTACTCAATCTTTTGAACAGTAAAGGCGAGTGTCCTGTCCGACAGGCGGTCGTTCAACTACATTCAGTCATAGGATGAATTCCGAAAGTTGTTGAAAACCAAGTGGAGTTTTGCTTTGGTAATTTTTGCAATAAGATTTCTTCGTATGTCAAATGCGCATAACATTTCAATTTGTTCATGTGTTATATTCAAGGCCAGCGGCAACCAATCTAAAAGAAGTATATTAAGTTTGCGTTCTATGCAATATAACATTCTTACCTTATGAGTCAAATCGATTTTCTATATACAGTAAACATTTTACAGCGCTTCTTCAAACAACTTTTTCGAGACCTACTTTATCTACATGCACATGTATGACATAAGAAAATTACATTCCTCTTTAGGAGTTGTAAGTGGTTTGTAATGAAGGAGCTTGGAATTACTTGTCGCATGTATAACAAAATTTAAAAACAAAAATACCAATATATGGGTACTTGTATTTATAGAAAATTATAGCTAGTTGAAAGCCAATTACATCTAAAAAACTAAAAAAAAATTATATGAATTATGTCCATTGTTATTTCTAAAACGCGGCTACAGATACGAGCAAAGCGTTCCAGTTGAGAATTATTTATATATCTTAAATTTTATCATATAATTTCCCATGTAGCATAGACCTATATCTGAATGTGCAAGGCTTTGTCATACTATGAACGAAATGCCAACTAAAAAAATGGACTAAAATCAAGGTGAATGTAATTAATGTATACTTGGATGCAACTGGCTTAATAGTTTAAAACTGAAACACCCCACATTATTTTCTGAGACATCAAGAGAAAGAGAAAGAATCATTTTAATTCGACGATATCAAGATATTTTTTTTGGATTTTTTCAATGTGAAGATATAACAAACGCCATAGCATATATCAACGGAGGTATTGGATTATTTAAATTCTAACTTCGCCAGTATTCCTCACAGACAATCCTTATAACATGTATAATGTGTAAAGGACAAACGTCATTGAAGACTCATGGGTGCAGTGGCGGATCCAGGGGGAGGGTTCCGGGGATTGGAACCCCATTTTTAGACGATCAATGCATTTGAATGGGGACATATAGTTTGAACCCTCTCCCCTTTTGTTATGGGTTAGGACCCCCCTTTTTTAAATGGCTAGATCCGCACCTGGGGTGGCTGTTATCGGCTCTTTGGTTGGGTTGTTGTCTCTTGGACATATTTCCCATTTCCGTCCTCTTTTTTTTTAAAATTCATCCGGTATTATGAAAACGAACATTTGTAGTGTACTATAGGTAAGACTCTTAAACATAAACTAAAACTACGGATTAACTGGTTAATTGGTCGAACGACTATCCGAGTAACCGGTAAGGCAAAATTGTACGATTTGACAACACTCATATTAAGCCCATGATAAATGTATTAGAAAAGTAGTGTGTTTTTGTTTATCCCGTTCCGTTTCGGTTTGAGCCATAGATACTGAGATATAAGATGTCATATGTGACAATGAGACAACTCTCCATCCGAGTCACAATTTAAAAAGGAGAACCATTATAGGTCAAAATACGGTCTTCAACATGGAGTCTTAGATCACACCGAACAGCAAGTTATAAAGGGCCCCAGTGTAAAACCTTTCAAACGGGAAACCAACGGTTTTATCTTTATCAAGATGTACGTAATTAGTGATGAAGTGTCATGGAAAAGACAATAAATAAAACAAAGCATAAAGGTCCCTTCAATTTATAAGAAATTAAATGGAATACATTTGAAAAAAATATTATTTCTAATGAATTTATTAGAGTGTTTAATCAAACTTTCCTCCGCAAGATAAACTTTATCATATCCTTCTATTACTTTATCTATTGTTTGAGCAAGTCGGCTAAATTAAGATTTTAATAGATAAAAAAACCATCATATAGTGAAAATGCACCGCATATACAATACTAACGAATCGCTCTACAGTGAAAATGAAAGAATAGTATCATTATTCGACAGTAAACATGACTCGCATAAAGAAAGCATCATAGTGGAATTTAGTTCAATATGAAGAAACTGAATGACAAAACCTATTCTACGTTATACAACTTTAATAATTGTGTTGAAATGAATATTTTCCTGCAACAACATTTTGCCTGCTAGTTTTATATCATGTGCACGATCTGTTCGTGAAATGTCCTGAATATTCACCTATTTCGGTATATTTTTCAAAGCTGGATGGCTTTAGGCGCGATAAAACCCCAGTCGCATCTCTTATATTGTCTTACTAGTATTATTTATTTCTAAACATATACATTTGAACTAATTTTCATCATTTTTTTTCAAAAATAAAAAAATAAATTGTCTGTTTATTTATCATTCTACATCAGAAAGGTATGGCATATACAGTGAAAATGATATTTTAGGATCCGCACTGTACATACACTGAGTGTATACATTTATTCAAATGACGTATTTTGGACAATTAAGATGGCTCTTTTTATCACACAAAATTGGATTTTCTATGCAACATGTATACACAATCTGACAATTTTGCACAACCAACCTGTAGCATGAAATTAAGTCCGGTTATCCATACTTTTTTTTATTATATTTTTCCATAAAAGAAAACAGACACAGAAACAAAAAAAAGCGAGTGCCCTGTCCGACAGCCGGTCGTTCAACTGAATGTATTCCATTCAGTTATGGGATGAATCTCGAAAGTTGTTGAAACCTAGGGGAGTTTTGTTTTAGGAATTTTACAATGAGATTTCCCCGTATGTCCATATGCGCAATACATTATTTTGTTGAAAGTTCAAGGATTCAAAATTGCCAACGAAGACTACATTTAGACAAACAATGAAAAATATACATGTTTAATACGAATATTCATTGAATTTGATGGATTTTAGCTTAAACGCATAGTATCATTTTTTTTATGTGTTATATTCAAGGACATCATCAACCAATCTAAAAGAAGTATATTAAGTTTTAGTTCTATGCAATAAAACATTCTTACCTTAAGAGTCAAATCGATTTTCTATATACAGTATACACTTTAAAGCTCTCCCTCTAACAACATTTTCGATACCTACTTTAATTACATGTACATATATGACAAAAGAAAATTACATTACACTTTAGGAGTTTTGCAATGCAGGAGCATGAGAAGTTCTTGTCGCATGTATAACAAAAATTAAAAACAAAAAGTACCAATATAAGAAAAATCGTATTAACAGAAGGTTATAGCTAGTTAAATCCAATTACATATAATAAACTTTATCTTGTTCAGTGTATGTAAAGTGCGGATCCTAAAATATAATTTTCACTGTATATGCCATAAATTTCTAATGTGCAATGATAAATAAACAGACGATTTATTTTTTATTTTTGTTAAAATGTATATGTTTAGAAATAAATAATACTACTAACTAAGACAATTTAAGAGATGTGAACAGGGTTTTATCGCGCCTAAAGCCATCCAGCTGTGAAAAATATACCGAAATAGGTGAATATTCAGGACATTTCACGAACAGATCGTGCACATGATATAAAACTAGCAGGCAAAATGTTGTTGCAGGAAAATATTCATTTCAACACAATTATTAAAGTTGTATAACGTAGAATAGGTTTTGTCATTCAGTTTCTTCATATTGAACTAAATTCCACTATGATGCTTTCTTTATGCGAGTCATGTTTACTGTCGAATAATGATACTATTCTTTCATTTTCACTGTAGAGCGATTCGTTAGTATTGTATATGCGGTGCATTTTCACTATATGATGTTTTTTTTATCTATTAAAATCTTAATTTAGCCGACTTGCTCAAACAATAGATAAAGTAATCGAAGGATATGATAAAGTTTATCTTGCGGAGGAAAGTTTGATTAAACACTCTAATAAATTCATTAGAAATAATATTTTTTTCAAATGTATTCCATTTAATTTCTTATAAATCGTAGGGATCTTTATCTTTGGTTTTATTTATCCATTTCCATGACACTTCATCACTTATTACGTATATCTTGATATAGATTAAACCTTTGGTTTTCCCGGTTGAAAGGTTTTACACTGGGACCTTAATAATTTGCTGTTCGGTGTGAGCCAGGACCCTATGTTGAAGACCGTATTTTGACCTATAATGGTCTACTTTTATAAATTGTGACTCGGATGGAGAGTTGTCTCATTGTCACATATGACATCTTTTTACATACATCTATGGCTCAAACCGAAACGGGAGGGAATAAAAAGGGATAAAAAAAAACACACTACTTTTCTAATATATTTACAATGGGCTTAATATGAGTGTTGTCAAATCGTACAATTTTGCCTAACCGATTACTCGGATAGTCGTTCGACCGATTTACCGATAGTTTTAGTTCATGTTTGAGAGCCTTACCTATAGTTAAGAAATAATTGATGCAAGCTATACTTAATTGTAGTTTTAACATGGGTAGGCATTATATTCGAGATTATTTTTTCCCAAATGATAGTGAGGGCTAAAATAACACAAATATAATGCCTACCCATGTTAAAACTACAACAAAGTATAGCTTGCATCAATTATTTCGATTCTGATTAGGATAATTTCTATGTCCGAAGTGTATAAGTGTAGCACGTTTGTGTAGGCTCTTCAATGAACCTCCCTTTTTTGTTTGTAAACAAGTAAACGACTGGCAATGTGATTATTCAGATGGAAGAGATTTTAACAGCCAGAATGAAAAGTTGTCGTTTCTAGGTCAAAAATGTCAATTTCGAATTGCAACGCATTACAGTCATAATAAATGAATTAGTTACAACATGTACATCGTTTAGAAATTATGAAGTATTTTCATTTAATGAAATATATAACTTGCATGACAATTTGATAAAATTCATTATTCTGCAGTAGTCAATATACGCATGTGCAAACAAATTTTATTGGATTAAAGCATGGATTTATTAAAAAAGCGAAAAAATTACGTCATATTAGAATACACTACAAATGTTCGTTTCTATAATACGATGAATTAAAAAAAAAATAGAGAATGGAAATAGGGAATATGTCAAAAAGACAACAACCAAACCAAAGAGCAGATAACAGCCGAAGGCCACCAATGAGTCTTCAATGATGTTTGTCCTTTTACAGTATACATGTTATAAGGATTGTCTGTGAGGAATACTGGCGAAGTTTGACTTTTAATAATCATATACCACCGTATATGCTATGGAGTTTGTAATATCTTCATTTTGAAAAAATAAAAATCCTTCTTGATCTCGTCGAATTAAAATGATTAAATTCATCTTGATTTTGGTACATTGTTTTTGAGTTGACATTTCGTTTAAAGTATGACAAAGCCTTGAACATTCAGTTGTAGGTCTGCGCAATATTAGATCAAAAATAGAATAATGAAGTAAATCCTAAAATGTAATCGGATTACTGATTCAGAGTGACTGTTTAAAAAACATTTATACTACTCATGTTTACTTGAGATCTTGCCCCAAGCTGATAGTATGAGCCAATATTTGCTCCTGTGAACAATCGCAGAATATATGTTCTGGGAGAACTTTTTTCACAGACAATTACTATATAATTTGTTCCAGCTCTATAAAATAAGTTCCACACTTTACTTGATGAAATAAGATGTCTTTTGCATTTTTGTTATAATTAAGGAAAAACGTAATTTTAAGAATACAATATGACATTTTGAAAAGCTTTTATGTAACAAGTTTGAATAGCTATATATTTGATAAAGAATGAACAAGGAGTTTGTATTTTAATTTGAAAATGTCATAAATACTAAAGTCATCAATTAAGTTTTTTTATCACATAAACCTACAATAAAAATTCCTCGCATCTTCGAAAATTCTACATCAGAAATGATATCACTAATAGTGATAATTCATCGCATCTATAGTTAAAATGGATCGCTTTCAATAATCGATATGCTATATTGTGTTGCTTTTATAACAATTATTTGAACTTTAATGCTGTTTTTGTACATTAAAAAGACATATCACAATGAAAATATATTGAAACTTGCTTTCAAATCAATTATTTTGATATTTTCGAAACGTTAACAAATACAGTTTTCCCATGATCCTTTATTCTACAATAGACATACTCGCATATGATAGTGATAATGAACTAGCTGGATTCGCACTTATATACACTGTTGTTAATAATTAATTTACCAGTTGTATATGAATTACGTCCATTATAATCGACATGCGCCTGCAGGCACATTTAAGTTGAGATTTATAAACATCATAGGAGAGTGCCAAAAAGGGAAACGAGAATCCTTGCCGTAAATTTTTACATTTAGTTTCTCTTGTTGGATGGAAATAACAAAATCTAGAAAAGGAAAATTGTTACAAAACGTTAAAAAAAACTAGTAATTTTGCATCCAGTGATCTTAGGGTTGCAAGAGGTGACATGTTCTTGTCATGATCATCATGACAGGTTCAAATACAATAGTAAGAACAGTTTACACATCTAGGACATCTGAAATCAACCCTGATTTGTTTAAAAGCTCTTATTGAAAATCAACAAAGATATCAGGCTGATTATTTGGTACACCAAATGCGCATTACGTCTATAAAACAAAACCATCCGTGATGCGCTAATAAAAAAGTCAAAAAGCCTAATAAATCACTATGTGAAGAGGATAGAGGGCAAACAATTCTGAAAGTTTTACCAAATACGAACCTCGGTTGCCTTTTTTTTTTATTTATATGATACATGTTAGTCTAAATGAAAGCGAAGAGGGAATAAGGGAGTGGTGACGTCAACTACAATTCAATTACCCAGTTTTTATGTATATGAAGGTTTATTCTATGAAAATTTGTTAAAAGTATGTAGCATCAATGTATATGTACAGATAAAGCTGTCAATGAACTAAAACATAAATAACATTTAACGATAATAGTGACATCTCTATTCATATCGAGTTGTATTTACTTTTTAATCAACAACTAAACTATGAATTGATTTGTAGTTCCAGTGTATGCCTTTAGTCAGATGACGTATTTTAGGACAATAAATAAAGTGTTTTTGATAAAAACAAACAAAAAGAAAACCTATTGAAACATCTAGACAATAAAATTCCAGTATACATGTATTTTTCCTTTTGATTGAAAAAGGATTTAACGAGTAATGCTAAAGAATAGAATATTGTATAAGCATGTAAAGAGTTTTAATTAGAAGTATTTCGACGTGATGTAACAGTCATGAAACAATAAAAGTATGATTAACATCACTTTCTCTCGCGTAATAGATGGATGAGCACCCGCAAAATGTTTAAAACTGTCAGTACCTGTATTTGCCTGTCCCAAGTCAGAAGCCGGTATTTAGTGGGTGTCGTTTGTTGCTGCATATCATATTTGGTTTTCTGTTATTGTTTGTACCAAAAAATGGTCATTATATGTCATGTCGGACCTTTTATGTCTTCCTATAGCACGGGTTATGGGTTTGCCTATTGTTGAAGGGCGTGCGATGACTAATATTTTGCTAATGTGTACGTCATTTGGGCTCTGTTGGTAAGTAAATTGCTTTTATTAGAAGTTTGAACCAAAATAATGAGTCAGAGTGACAAAACACCAAAATGTTTTTTTGCGAGAAACGCAAAAAAAACCCCAATAAATCACCAGAATTGGTACGATAAATGGCTGCACAGGTTTTTTTTTTAACACATTCGTGCATTTAGAATTTTTTTTATTGAAATAACCCTGTAAGCTGATTACCCTTCTCTCACTTCTTCAGTAGCGATATTTTCTTTGTTGCATATCCGCCGAGGCTCAAATGATGAATATAAGCCTTTTCCTTGATATTTTGCAATCCCTCCGACTTAATATATACATTTAACTTTAACCTACAGTAAACTTCATATTAGTCAATTATCGAATTCACGTTATTTTGTTTGTTTTATTTCCATGAGGTTTTGTAGTTTCTAATTCAGATTCCGAATAATTTTACATTCATTTCGCACTGAATTGTTTAGAGAAAACCTGTTGTAGTTATGTTTTATGATACAAGGATAATTCTGTATGGAAAAACATTTCCTTTATCACATTGCTGTTGTTGTTTTGTTTTATTCTAGCAACAACAATCAAACAATATTATCATGCCCTACGTTTGTACATGATGACAACGGCGTGGTCTGTCTGGCTGACTATGAAGTTTCTATTTATTTTAGCAAATATACCGCTACCTAAACTTGTTAAACGGTTTAGGGTTGATGGGTTACTTCGGATCTTCTATTATTAATAACCTTTTCTAAAGTGGCATATGATTTGGCCGAGAAATCTTTTCAAAGTTAATTTAATATTTCAGCTATTTCTAGCTTTTATAAACTTTGAATTTTTCTTATCCAAGGCATAGATTACCTTAGACGTATTTGGCACAACTTTTTGGAATTTTGGATTTGAAATGCTCTTCAACTTTGTTCTTGTTTGGCTTTATAAATATTTCGATATGAGCGTCACTGATAAGTCTTGTGTAGACGAAACGCGCGTCTGGCGTACTAAATTATAATCCTGGTACCTTTGATAACTATTTACACCACTGGGTCGATGCCACTGCTGGTGGACGTTTCGTCCCCGAGGGTATCACCAGCCCAGTAGTCAACACTTCTGTGTTGACATGAATATCAATAATGTGGTCATTTTTATAAATTTCCTGTTTATAAAACTTTGAATTTTTCGAAAAACTAAGGATTTTCTTATCCCAGGCATAGATTACCTTAGACGTATTTGGCACAACTTTTTGGAATTTTGGATTTTAAATGCTCTTCAACTTTGTTCTTTTCGATATTTCGATATGAGCGTCACTGATGAGTCTTATGTAGACGAAACGCGCGTCTGGCGTACTAAATTATAATCCTGGTCGCAAGTGCTTTTATCAAATCTTTCAGAATGTTTTCATTACATTTGATTTGCAAAACACTTCCTCATTGTTGAATGATCTATCTAAGTTGTAAAGATCATTTTACAAAGTACATCATGTGTTTATCTAGGTTTGGAGAAACAGTTCAAAGCTGTAGATCAGTTTTATTTTCTGATTCTATTAGTTTAAGTGCAGAGTTATGTAAATGTTTGTTTTCTCTTGAATCCATCATTCTAAGATTTTTGGTCAATTTTTATTCGTTCACGAGAAAAAAAATGTGTTTGTTATTTTGGAGAAGTTATATAAGTTATAAACAGTAATTATAAAATAGATGGTTATACACAGGATAATCAACGGTCTAATCTGTATAAAAATCGAGAAACAAGAAACACTTACGTGCCACATCAACAAACGACAACAACTGAACAACAGGTTCTTGACATACGACAGGTACAAACAAATGCCGCGAGTTTAAACATTTTAACTGGCGCCAACCTTCACCCTAAACTTAAGTAGTGGTATGACATTACAATAAAGAAAGACCACTATGAGATATAAACTCAAATGGCTCAATCAAGAACACATAAATACAATGTTTTTTTTTTTTTTTTTAAATTTATCATATTTTATTGAAATCTGTACATTTGTTAGTTTAAAACATCAAGTACCGGTACCTTATCCCGGCCTCGTTAACATTAGTAAACATCATATTTATACAGTTGTTAGTATTTGTTAGTATTATACATTCAATTTTCAATATTTGGAAAAAAATAAAAAAATATACCATGTCAGTAATTTCAAAAAGAAAGAAGTTTACTATTAAGATTTTCAAACATAATTATCTGTATAACAAATGCACAGGTTTAGAAAAAATATATATATATATTGTTTTTTGTATTAAATTTCTTTTTTTCTTATTTGCACATAAACAAAATAAGTTACACACTTTTGTATGCATAATAGTTATATACACTAAAAAGAAGATATATAATATATTATTTAATAGACACAGCAGTTTTAGTTTGATACATTGCAGATAATGATTTTAAGACAGAGGTTGTTTGGATATGAAATATATACATTATATGTGGAGTCTATTTGGTTTTTGTTTTTTGTTTTTATAATAATAAAGGAGTCCAGGGGTTCCAGCAGTTTTCTGCCCTACTGAGTAATTTATTTTTATAGAATATATTTTTTTCTATTAATAAGTTTTCCTTTAAATAATTTTTAAGTGCTATTATATTGGTTTGTTCCATAGCTAATTTGCTTCTATAAATGTAGAATTTTGTTAACAGAAGTATTATGTTTCTTATGTCATTTTTATCGGTTTTTGTTAAAATACCAAATAAAACCAAATCAATATTTAAAGTTAGTTCTATTTCTGTCTTCTCAAATATCCAGGAGTCAAGGTCTTCCCATAATTTTGATATATATGGACAAGTCCAGAATATATGTTCTATTGTTTCGACCCCTCCGCACCCAAAACTACAAATATTTGTATCTTTAATTTTTATTTTAAGGAGAAGTTCATTGGTGCCTAAAATTCGATGTATTATTCTGTAAATACAATGTTGATAAAACAAAAAAGGTGGAGATGTAAAACAATACCAGAAAGACAACTTTAATCTTTGATAGGGGGAAGTTCACAAATCAACTGACATGGAATATGAAGATGAGGGTCAATGAAAGGTAATGTAAGGTTAATGGCAATCAGACAACAACCAAATGACAAAGAAAAGATAACAAAAAATACCGAACTCTAAAGAAAATTCAATACTAAGAATCCTTCATTGAAAGACATGTTTAGGTCAAAATTCAACATTAGATAGGTATCTATACAGAATATCAAGTTCTAAATCGCTTCGTGTATAAAAGTTTTGAATAAAAGTACGTAAGTCCAACAAAATCTTCCATCAAAACTTCAATCTGCAAAACAAAAATCATTTAGATTTAAATAGAGTCAGTCACTAACAAGGTTCCTGATTTATGGAAGACACATACACATGTTGATGGGTTAAACTATTTTTATTGAGATATCAGCCTTTCACCCAGTTGCTTAAATGATTGCATTGACAGAACATAACTAAAGTTCTTACAGGAAAAGCCTTGGATAACGGTTTACCAAGTGCATGAAGTAAATCTAGAAAGAAGCTTCAGGCGTGCCAAAATCATTAGAATCAAAAGTTTTATTGACAACTACAATTCAAAAATGTTTAATAGAAAGATGAAAGATACCAGAGGGAGAGTCAAACTCATAGATCGAAAATAAACTGACAACACCATGGCTTAAAAATAAAAAGACATACAGACAAATAATAGTAAAGAAGACACAACAAAGAACAGTAAAGACTAAGCAACACGAACCCCACCAAAAACTTCGGGTGATCTCAGGTTTTCCGGAAGGGTAAGCAGATCCTGCTCCACATGTTGCACCCGTCGTGTTGCTTATGTTATTACAAATCCGGTAAAAAGTCTAACTCGGAAGGTCACATTCGTGAATAGAGAAGTGCATTGTAGTTACGACATAAGGAAAAATACCGTATCAAAGAATACTAACAGTGACTGAATTGAAGATCAGAATGTATCTCTTGACTTTAAAGTTCAAAGGGTGCTATCCTTTAAACTAGAAGGTATTCCTAGTGAAGAAGAAAATCAGAAATCACCATCAACAGTAGAAATTACAATTGTTACAGAAAATAAAAAAGCCTACATCAATAGAAAATATTACTGGTGTTATTAAAAACCAAAATCCACCGTTACCAACAGGAGCAGTTATTATTGTGATAGAAAGCAATAAACAACCGACCACAGCAGAAGACATTTCATGTGTAATTGGAAACCAAAATTCACCTACAACAGTTGAAGGTTCATATATGGACGTTTCCAGTATAGCACACTGTTTTGTTTGTAAAAGTGCAGAATGCAAAACTTCAAAAGATTCAACTAGGAACACATTACTATCCAGAACCGTAAATCACATTGTAAAACACACAAACAAGAAGTAAAGACAAATAAATTAATTTGTGTTTTTCTGTTCTGCATTGTACTTATAGCTTCTTCTCCCACCCTGCTTATGGTACTTACAGTAACGGAAAGAACAATAATTTTAAATATGCTTAATACTAATAAAAGTTGAGAATATAAAGGAATCACAATGGTTCTCCTTCTCTGTATTCATATGTCTATTTAATTTCAGTCCGAAGAATGGATTGATTGATTTAGATGAAACATTCACAATTAGCAAGAGGACCACATGAGAACAAATTGTTTTCCAGGAGTATGAATTCGAAATCTTATTCACAACTATGTTCAAGTACGATGATAAAACATGCATACAGCAAAGTAAAACAAACAATAAAACAAATAAATGAAGATTGCTTTGTTTTGTTCCTGTCGGCTAATGGTACTATATAACGTGACGGAGAACGGAACATCATTGGAATGGTTTTCTATTATAAAATATTGTCAAACGTGCAACGATGTTAAGCATTATATGTTGATTTAAAAGATAAACAAATAAAACCTAGGTATTAAAGAAAGAGAAAAATATTTACATTATGTAATATCGGGGCTGATATCATATCGAACGGTAACAGATAGTTATATAAATCACGTCAGTTGGTTTGTTAGATAAATCTTTCATTGGAAATCATATTACAGCTCAATACTTTATCTTCACGTTCTGATATTGTATGATATACCCAGCATAAAGTTCCCAATCATAATTTCACAAATAATTGTATTAAATATAATAAAGACAACCGGATATTAACACTTGGTCGGTTTTCTTCTTTTGAAATCCTCGACATCATGGTATTTTCAAGCCATTTAGTATTTCAAGCAATACAATGTTTGTTGAGATAACGGACACAAATGAAAAAGACAAAACGTAACCCACAATCAATTGTTCCACAAAATATAGCATAAGAAAACAAAGCGATGTAACAATACAAGGCGGATAAAGATGAAAATGAAGTTTATCCCAGAAAGGTATATAGTATATCCCGGGAAGGTATATAGTTTATCCCGGGAAGGTATATAGTTTATCCCGGGAAGGTATATAGTTTAACCGGGAGAGTATATAGATAATAAGTTAACGACTTCCTCTCTTTGTATGTTGATCAGAATTCATCAACCAAGATAGAGAAAAAGTGCCCAAATTCACCGAGCTAGAATATGATGATGATCGATTATGTAGAAAAATAATGTGGGGGTATATGTTAATCAAAGATAAATTGAGTGAGACACAAACCATTATAAAGACAACAAAAACACGCGCACATCAACTAACTTAAGAAATTTAAAATTTATGCGAACAAGGCAACCGAATAACTACACCGGCTGAGTGCGTACCACATATCTGTTTGCATATAAATCTTTGCCCTAACTAACTTGGTTATTCTACATTCATAATATTGACTATTAAGTACGTATCACTTTTCTGATTTAAATGAAACGTTTGCTATATCTTAATTGTTAATCAGATGCTCGTGCTTGTTCACACTATACAGACTTCATATACAGGAGTGTGCTCCTTACATAGAAACTGCTTCAACAAAGTTATGAGGAGGACAGATTAAAATTGACACTCCGTAAATTTTATGGACACCATCACGAATTAGTTGATCCATACGATGTGTCTTTGACCAAACTAGCTAAGGACATTTTTACCACATGATAGATTGTGGTTTGTCATTACGTCGTCTTATCTTTTAATTACCTAACGTGACTTATTCCCGATTGTGACTGTTTTGCTGAGTGTGAATTCGCATTACTTTAAGACGTGTTACGGTACTTGTCTATCCCAAATTCATGTGTTTAGTTTGATGTTGTATTTGTGGTTCTCGTGGGATTTTGTCAAATTTGATGACGTCTTTTCTATTATATTCATGTGTTATGGTAAAGAAAATTAATCCGCCTTCATTTATTGATTTGATTTTGTTCAACGTAATCTACGATAATTTACGTTTGAAGTTTAATTCAAAACAAACTGGACATATATATTATAGTTAATTGCTATTAATAAGTATTGCAATGTGCATTGTGTTTAAATGTAAAATCAGTATTTAGTTCTATTATAATCTTAAATCAATCCCAATTCTATCTTACTTTTGAGATATAGTTTTTCAATGTGACGTCATTTTTGTGATGTTTCAAAGATGCAAATGTGACGTGATTTTTGTGCCTTTTCACCACTTCGTATGTGACGTCATTTTTATGATTTTTTGCGTTGAGGCCTGGACTAAGTCGGGTGTGTCTATTTTTCTGTGTTGGTCTTTGCATTATGTATTCGGGTTTTGTTTTCTGTAATTAGTTAATACTTCAGCTTTATTATGTATATCTTTTATATTCATTTGATAAAATTTACTGTTTGCATAGCATAAATTGTTCTAAATAATAAGGATGTTCTTATCTCAAACATTAAAACATAGACGTATTTGACACAACATTTTTCAACTTTTGATCTTCAGTGCTGTACAACTTTGTACTTTTTTTTCACTTTCGATCTTTTATATCTGGGCGTCACTGGTGAGTCTTATGTGGACGAGGCGCGTTTTGGCGTATTGAATTTTAAACCTGATGCCTTTTGTTATCTATTAATCATGTGTTTCTTTTCTAATACGTTCTCCTATTTATTGTATTGTAGTCCTGTAATATTATGTTGTCATTGCAATGTTATAATTAACATTGTCATTAAAGTACGAGGTTTGGCATGCCACAAAACCAAGATAAACCCAAGATTATCTTTAAAAATGTCCTGTACCAAGTCAGGAAACTGGCCATTGTTATATTATAGTTCGTTTCTGTGTGTGTAACATTTTAACGTTGTGTTTCCGTTGTGTCGCTTGTTTTCTCTTATATTTGAGTGTGAATTCACATTACCATAAAACGTGTCACGGTATTTTTCTATCCCAAATTCATGTATTTGGTTTTGATGTTATATTTGTTATTCTCATCGGATTTTGTCTAATGCTTAGTCCGTATCTGTGTATGTTACATTTTAATGTTGTGTCGTTGTTCTCCTCTTATATTTATTGCGTTTCCCTCAGTTTTAGTTTGTTACCCCAATTTGGTTTTTGTCCATAGATTTACGATTTTTGAACAGCGGTATACTACTGTTGCCTTTATTTAATACGTTAAATCAATGACAAACCAGACAATTATCAATTTCCGCCACCTAGGCATCAGTATACCAACTTCACCATTCAATAGATATTTCCCAGTTCATTCAGTATTTAAAAGCTTATAGTAAATATTCTGACTTTATAAACATCACCAGTATATGAGCAGAAAGTTAATGAAACAGGGTTGTGTCAAAGAACATGTCGTCTTTTTTTCTTAAAAAGTTCACCAGAAGACACCAAGACCTCGTTGATAAATATTCCGAATCAACTTAACAAATAATACATTATGGTCTTGAAAGTCCTAGGTACGGACATTGTTTATCATCTTTATTACTTGTTATAATGTTCTTTTTGTCCTTGTATGTTTTAAAACTGTACTGCTTAGACCATTACATATTTAACTGTAGCATTGTAAGGGTTCTACACAGCTACTTTTGCATAGGTACTATTTCTGTACTAAAAATCTGAAATTTACTTTTAATATTCAGTACTATTTTGTTACTTTAAAATTATTGTAATATTTAGGTACCTGTATTTTACAGTACTTAATTTGTATTTGAAATTTAGGTACTACAGATTTTTGGTTACTACCGTTATATTTTCAGCATTTTAAAAGTTTTTCTATTAAAAATCTCTTAAAATTATGATTTTCAAACATGGAATATTGTATTATTTCTGTACCAAAATATTTAGTACAAATCAAGTACTGTAAAATACAAGTACCTAAATATTACAATAATTCTAAAGTAAAGAAATAATACTAAATATTAAAAGTAAATTTCCAGTACTACATATTTTTAGTAAAGAAATAATACCTATGCAAAAGTAGCTGTGTATATAAATATGAATCATTGAAACTTCACAACATCAAAACTAGTTTTTTCTCTTCACTTTGAAGTCCTTGTAAGTTCTTTGTTTTTAGTTATAAATTACCAAACTAAAATCAATATTTTATATCTTTAATTAAATCAATAACTTGTGTAGATACTTTTTACAACTACTAATGCATCAATTTCATACAAATAAATCATGATATCACATCAAAAAAAAAATCTGCATTTTAATATATCATCACGGATTTTTAGAAATTTGAACCAGAATTTTCAATTTGTTAAATGCAGATACGTGATTATCCTTTGTCACCAAATAACAAATTTGTTAATCAGATGTTTACTAGTTTTTCTATATATTTCAAATGTCTGTGATTGCATAAAATAGTTTTAAAAATTACAATTTGTTTAAAATAAGGTATTAAAGTGTTTAACAATGATAGTCAATGAGCTTTGCAGTCTTTTGAAAGTATTGCAATTGAAATACTTTTAAAGTTCAATGTTTAAAAACATAAGCAATGATATGGTTATTATTTTGTTTGTTTAAAATCATTTTATAGAAAAGACCAATACGTATTTATCCCGATTTCCCAGTCAAAATCAATATTCTGACAGTGACTTCTACTCGAGAATTCTGTGAATTCATACATTAACAGGTACACTTTTTTGATAATTGTCTGTTAAAACAGGCAAACTAATAGCTAAATAGAAGTGTATCAATGTATCATAATTCAAATATTTAATTATTTTTTACATTTTAATAGATGATCTTGCAAATTATAGAAAATCATTTTTGTTTAATTCAACAGAATTTAGATTTGAAATAAAGGGATACATATACTTATACGTTGGTTTGTTTAAACAACTGATGACTGGGAAATTCTTAAAAGTTCATAGTATATAGATAATAAAACCAGCACATATATCAAAATATTTAATTGTTTATACAATTAAATATCTTTCGTATATTGATTTTTATTAACTATCTATGTATTGAAATATTGAAAAAGAAAAATCCAAAAAAGATGAAGAAATGGGACTTCCTTTTTGGATCAAGTAATGTGTAAAATAAAGACTGAGGATATCTTCATACATGTTTGGATATAAGCTTTACCAAGTAAGCTAAACAAGCAATTTGGATCTGGCTTTAGCGTGTAATAACTTTAAGAACGTAAGTCTGAAAGTTTGAAAGTTGTTAAAGCTATGAGAGAGTGCTTTTGAGATAGGTAATGAGAACTTCGATATTCTAAACGTTGAAATAATCAAGATTCGGAATATAAAGTTTCAGACCAATGATAAAAAAACTGAGCTAATAAAAAAAATAAAACAATAAAATAACACACACAAGTGTAATGGCCACCAAATAGAGGCAATTTTAAATCGGTTGCCAAAGTTTAATAAACATAGCGATTCGATTTAACAATGTGTCTGCTCTCAAAATATTCTTATTTCTGTTTTACCCTCCATTCCCAATAGGACATTCTTACTATTGTATAGTGAGCCCAATAGACAACCTTTCAACTTTAATATTATCTTTAGGTATCGTCTTTCTAAATTTTGAAATAAAGGCATATTTTCAATTTGGAAGATCTGTACAGGTCTTCCGGTTATCAATAAGGGATATATGGTGAATATTTGATAGCTTATTTTATCATCATTTCACAAAACCAAAAAAACAAACGGAAAAGAGATAAAAAATACTTGGGAGTTCACAACACGATATAAAATCTGTATGTAAGGTATTGTTCCTGTTCATGTATAATAAAACTATTCAACTGTCAAGGAATAAGTATGTATTTGAACAGCAATCATGACAATGTTTTACTTTCATTCAACGGCATTTGTATATCTGTTCTTTACAACACCGTTTTGCCAAAAAAAAAAAAAAAAAAGAAATGATAATATACAAGCATCCCTTACGTTTCTTGTCACAATTAAAAAGTGTTCAACAATATGGAAAAAAGCTGTTACAATTTGTATTTGCTTTAACCATCTCATGGTAAACAAAACACAATAAAAAATATAGTCGATGAGCATACCACGTATTAAAATGTTAACATGATACTCCTTCTTACGGGGTTGACATTTTAACAATTAAATAGCACTTTCCATTTGTCTTTTAATGCATTGGCTGCTTTCATATGCCTTTTTCGCACCGACAACTTTTGTAATTTAATTCTGTTCTTAATGTCAATTTTTGCCATTTCATGGAAAACTTGAATCTCCTGTAAAAATATTTCTGTTTATTCCATTTTAAACGAAAAAAATCGTTTTGTTTCCAAAAGTTAAAAATTAAATGGCACCATTTCCTTTAAAATAATATGCTGATTATTTGCCAAATACTTGGTTCGCCATACCATTTCGTTGCCACCATTGCGGACGTGCTGTTCGTTGCGGGGCTACAGATCTTCCCATAATCAAAGGCAAACACTGGCGGGTGGACCAGTTGCATCTGAGATACTGTGATCCACAATGATTGGTGCCCTGTACGCACGTTGGTCTTTTCTCACATTTGTATATACGGCGTGTAAAGATATCATTGATTCCATCAATTACAAGAAGTCTTCCAAGTCCCATAGGTACAAGAGGCTGATGTTGATTGTCACCTACAATACGAGGATAATCTCTCCCAGGGTTAATACCTCTTGCTCGTTGTCTTTCCCTAAATTCTTCCCATAGACAGTCGATAAATGTATGATGGGTAAAAAACGCCGGATCATATGATGCCGATTCTATTCTGCTCATTTGTTCGCCTACGTAAACGTGAACATGATTGTGGAGCAATTCCAGGTTATACTGATCCGAGGCACTTGGATTGGTGATTTCCCATAACCAACGTCGTGACAATATCAAGCCTAAATCTGTGGAGGACATCAATCTTCTGTCTGTACCGACGTTTCTACGAAGAGCTCCATAGGGTGTATTCCATCCTGCAAACGGTCCTGTTCGTACAACTCCTCTCGAGGATCCCAAAAATAGAGGGGACCACGTAATGCTTAGTCTTGGGTCAGGTAAGTTGGCATCCAGAGTATTATCCCAGTATGGCAATGTAACGTTTGGTACCTTTTCTCTCAGTGCATTTTCAATCCTAAAAATAGAAAATATATTTGTTGATGAAATATCAAAATGCATGTTGACTAAGCGCAGTTGAATCAACAAAAAGTTCTGCACAGTCACATATTCTATCTACTCTGGTCGGGTTGTTGTCTCTTTGACACAAACCCCATTTCCATTTTCTATTCAAATTGGCGATTTCTATTTTCAAGACACTAAATAATATCAAGAAACACATAGCCATAATGTACGTTAGTTTATGCATACGTTATAGTTTAAAGGTATTTAGATATTTACTATCGTCATCATATTTTAAGGGTTACAAGGATGATAGTTATTCAAGATTTACGGAATCCGAAATATTGGAAGAGATAAACAAAGTAATTCATGAGGCTGGCGCAGTTTTCAGAAGTCCCATTTTATGTGATATAGATTTATTTGCAGTGCAGCAGGAAAATGTTATTTAAATAATCTTAAAAGGTTCAAATTAAATTCCATTCCGTAATGCAGTAGTGTATTGTTTGACGAGTTTTTCTAGTGTATAAATATACTCATAAGCACACAAAACCAGATCCGAAGTAATATTTATTGAATTATTTTATGGAGTAAGTTCAGGTGTTCACCGCAATATTATCTGCAAGAATCTCTGACAGCCTGTGAAAGCAATCAAGTGATAGGAGTACTAATTTGTCGATGTTAGTTAATTTTTTTATCCCAAACAATGCGCTCATGAAATTAATGTACACGGGAAATTACTATGATAAACACGTTAACGTTTCTTAGGTACATACTGATAACCGGTTTGTAAATTTTGAAAGCTCTCTTTTAATTAAAAAAAACAGTTGAATAAACTTCTTGTATTTATTTTTGAATAGTATAACATTTATAAAACTTACAAGACAAGATAAACTCTATGCCATCCAGGAAAATTTGGTCCTCCGTGAGCCCCAGCAGCAGTATTAAGATGATGAAGTGAAGCTAAGGCGTCATATTTATTTGGTGCAATGCTCTGAAACGAAGGAACAAGAGAATAATGTCAATTTTAATAATACTTTTTACATATGATATTGTGTATTCACATAATTTACGTTGCAACACTTGTCTGAGAGCATATATTTCGCTGATGATACTATTGTTTGATATTATGATTGAAAATATTTCAACACGAAGTAATGTTAGCTTGGTTATCGAATATCTTATGTCATATGATGAGTCTTTGGTAAACGAAACGCGGTACTGGTGTACACAATTTTAAGCCCGTAATCCATCATGGCTTTATTTTATGATTAATTGATTACTTAAATATTCAAAATTGATAAAAAGTAAGAAAGATGTTTAAGTTTGTAACCCTGATATAATAGTCCAGACATAAGTGTCCTCCACTTTGATTGATAAAAAGTAAGAAAGATCTTTAACCCTGATATAATAGTCCAGACATAAGTGTCCTCCACTTTGATTGTAACCCTGATATAATAGTCCAGACATAAGTGTCCTCCACTTTGATTCAACATCAATATTGTAAATTCAATAAAGATCTGTTTGTGTCTGTCGTTGAAATTCTTATTTACTACATTGTACTAGTATAACAATTTCAACGCAATGAATGTAATTTGAAAACTGTTTAAAATTGACTGAGATAAACAGTATTACACAGCTTAAAAATAGTTAACAATACAAAGTAGTTTTAAAAAAGGTGCTAAATTATCTTAGCACAGCCAGTTTGGGGTGACTCTGGTACTGCTTTTTGTGACTGCCTGCGCCAATATCAAGTTTTCCAGTTCTACAAAAATAGACGGATGATCTAAAAGGAAATTTTAAGCTCTTTTAAAAGATGAAAACAAACTGACAACTGAAAAGTTGAAAAAAAACCCGAATCACGACAAATCCCGCACCACATGTGTCACCTGTCATGGTAATCTTGGTAAGTACAGAACTAGTGATAAATAAAGGCAACAGTAGTATACTGCTGTTCGAAAGTCAAACTTGATGGTCTTTTCTTGGTTTTTTTTTATTTACCATGACATTTTCAGTTTAAGTTTAATAAGTCTTATTTGGTATCTTCCTCCTCTTTTTCAGACAATTCTTTGATTAAACCAGAGCAGTATTTTGTACACATTGTGATAGTCTGATTTATCTCTTAGCCTCAAACTAATTTTTTGTTTCTCTTTAGTATTTTTTTGCCCAAAATATATAGGGTAAAGTTTAATTTGAAAACGTATTTAGATAAAGATTTTTCTTTTTTTAATGTCATTTGAAAATATTAATGGTTTTCGTATTGTTTAGGTTAAATATTTATGGCTATTATTTCAAAAAGCAATATGCAGATTACAGTTTCTTAACAGATGAGATTTTTTAAAGAGACTAATATATCTAAACAATTCTGACAGGTATGCGTAACCGAATCAGTTATGCAGGCAAGTAAAAAAAACAGAACTAGTAGGACATAAATTGCAATATACTTGTACATATGAATAAATAAATGCAACAGTAGCATATCGCTGTTCAAAAGTGATCAATCGATTGAGAGAAAACAAATCCGGGTTACAAACTAAAACAGAGGGAAACACATCAACTTAGAGAGGAAAGCAACGAAACAACAGAACACTGAAGTGCAACACAAACAAACAATAATGCAACACACATAGAAACGAACTATTAGATAACAATAACTGAGAAGCCTAATTAACACATGAGAAGCCTGAGAAGCCATAATAATAACTGAGAAGCCTTATTAATAACTGAGAAGCCTTATTAATAACTGAGAAGCCTTATTAATAACTGAGAAGAGAAAGACATCAAAGAAATTTTAAAAAGTAAAATCATTATGATACTGAACTCCGAGGAAAATTCAAAACGGATAAACTAATTAGTCGAAAACAAATTGACAATGCCCTGGCAAAAATACGAGAAACAATGTGCTACATGCGTCAACAAGATAACCTAAAGAACCAAAAATTCATGACAATTTAAGATGTGATTAAACATCAAAATCAACAACCTGGAAGTTTAAAAGGAAGGACATAATTTGGACGAACGATTCAGACAATGTCTACTAATGTTCTAGAATGTAAAGGGTTACAGGTTACATATTCTTGTCATTTTTATTCCACGAAAGACCGTCATTTACAATGGTCATTTTGACAAGATCTTTTATTGATATATATACAACTGTTTGACAAGTCATGCAAGAGTAATAAAGGTTGTCAATTGACAGTTTAAGAAATATGTTAATCAGCCATGTTTTAATCATCTCACCAAATGCGGTTACAATAGTGATATGTGTACCTGCATTTAAAATCATTTCATCTTAAGAAAAGTACTTCAAATTTCAACCAATTGGAAGGACTTCTAAAATACCACCTAACAAAGGCACTGTCCTTGTCAATCAATATAATTTACGTGTGTCTTATACATGGTTATCTTCAGAATGAGGAGACTGTGTATGCACATCATCACATGATCATTGTGATATCATTTTAAAAATTAACTGAAATTTAATTGAAGGAAAATTTCATTTATTTTTACTCCAAAATATTTTTTGTGCAAATACTATTTATTTAAATGCAGTTATTATTTTCCTTTTATATATAACAGACTTTTTCCCATTCGTATTAAAACTTCACATTCAGAAAATTTGTAAACACTATAAAAACTAAACAGCGTTAGGAAAAAATGTAACTATAATTAGAAATATAACTAATCAAATCTTTTAGAAACCGTAATCTATTGAGAGTTTGTTTACGAAACTGACAAAATTGAAAATTTTAGCCCGATATATTAGTTGTTCCTTTAGTATGTAAACTAAACATTATATAGATACAATCACAGTATTGAACATTATTGATGGAAACTATCAATAAAAATGTCACATTCTTTTCTTTAACAAAAACAGATAATTCGTACCAGTAGCGAATGAAGTCAACAATGATGAGTTTACAATTAATTATGGGAAGTTCATTTGAACCTATAGCCCCTGTAATAGCAATACCTATCAATGCATGGTTATTTGCATGTCTCCAACTAAATTAAATGAAGACATTTGTGTTAATTAGAAATCTTTAACTGAAAGTATCAATAGAAATATTAATTAGCCATTAATACAAAGGAATTAAGTGTTCAACTCATAAACTACTCAGACATGTTTGGGTCTGTCATTAACAACAATACGTGTCTTTCTAAAGGAACCAGGACATTGAACTACATGTACTTGTATTATGAACCAACACCTTTTCTTAGATATGCACACAAATTAGGATAAAGATTAATTATTTGTAGCAAAAACTGATTTTGTGAATTACATAATATAACAGCACAAAGTATATTTTTAAAAATTAAAGCAAAACAACACGAGTTCAAACCAAACTAGGGATAACATGTTACACCTGTTATGTTGCTCATGCAAGTACAAACCAGGTGATTAGTCGCATTCGGTAATAATGTAGGACAAAGCCAGATTATAGTAACGACACATATATGTGGTCATCTGTGACACAGATAATCCATAAACTTGAACCAAATCATGATGGCGTCCGTTAAAATGGGTAGCTCTTGTTAAAATTTCTTTCTTGAAAGTGGTAGCCCTTTATAAATGAAACAATGATAGAAAACACAAGCTCTGAACTATCGTATCGACTTGGCAGAAATATTCTGCATGCGCAGGCATTGCTAAAAGGACAATTAACGATAGAAAATTTGACCTAACAGTCTTTACCTACTCGGAAAGAATATCCATGTCTTCTTTTTCGTGTTTTGTCCATCTTATTTCCAGTTTATGGATTTTGATTCAACGTATTTAGGTTAACAGTTATAAAATAGTTGTGTCACAGATGCAAAGGATATGTTTTTATTTAACCGATCCTTTCCTCTTTTCTTAGATTAAGACATCTTCGAGCAAAACTCGTCACCGAACATGTTTTAGCCACGAGTAAGACAACGGATCTCACTAGTAGGGCATTATATATGTACGATTCATGAGATCACTCCCACTTGTTTGCTGGCCAGGGGTTTGTGTTGGGTTTGTCTTTAGTTTTTATGTGGTATTTTGTGAGACAAATTATTTGCTATGTGGTTGTCTCTACTTTTGAGTTTTGAAATTTACCCTTGGTTCTTCTGTCAATTTTTTCTCTCGTAAAGATCAAGTATCCATGAGGCCCTAACAATCTTTCGTTCGGGATATAAAACTAAAAACGGGATACAAAACAGTTCAGAAGTTTCTTTCCGTTCTTTGAATATGATCGACCTTATGCCTCTTCTTCTGTTCGTTCTCTTTATTTATAGGACACAGGAATTTCTTTTTATATACTATTTTATGTTAACCACAGATATTATTGATATGATATTATTGATATTTTATGATATATCAGTAAAACTTGGCGGAAATAGCAAACATTTTGGAAACATTAAAGTCTACTAGACGGAAATTAACAATCAGTCCTAATCAGACGATTGTAATAATCTGAAACATAAAAACTACCAAATTGTAATAAATTTTACTTCCAATGTTGACTTTAATATTGTAAGGTTTGGTCAGTAGGCCGATCACGTATCACGATAGTTGAGTACCTCTGTATTGACATGAATTACCATTGATATGGTCATAACTTTGATATGGTCATAACTTTGTTATGTCAATTGGTAACAAAACTTCGAATTCTTCGATATACCAAGGATTTGCAACCCAAAGAATAGATAACCTTTGATGTATATGCAAAAACATTTCGGAATTTTGGGTTTTAAATTTTCTACAACTTCGTGCTTTATTTAGCTGTTTTAACTTTTTATTCGAGCGTCAGTATTGGGTCATTTGTAGTCAAAACGCGCGTCTATCGTACATTTTTTTAAAGCCTAGTGTCACTGACGAGTTTACCTACATTTATTTTTGACTTCTTTAACCTTGTATCAATTTTGTCTAGACCTTTTTATAGGTATATATACGAATGATATAAATTTAAACGGTATATAAACTTGTTAAAACAGAATAAATTTTTCTTTCTATCGTAGTTTTATTACATTGCACGTGATCAATCATTCTGACCGACATGTTTGATATGCATTTACCAGACAAATCCAACAAGTTTAAATGTGTCTGTTTAGTCGTTAAAACCGCTTAAAAAAAGAATGTTGGCTTAAAGATAACATGTTAATATTAACGGACTTGATCACATCCTCTTTACGATATCATTATATTCTTTTCACAATAGAAATATTTGAAATATTTGTAAAATGGTTTCTGACAAGGCATCAAACTAAATGATAACCTTGCCAGTTATACAAGGTTCGTTGGAAGAAATATAAACCCTGATTTAAATTCCTTTCAACCTAAAGGGGCGTAAGGTACAATTTAGAAAAGAATAACAGGAGGATTCATTTTTGTTTACAAAATTAATCAAAAAGATAAATATTAAAATAAGTGTTCGTTATTAGTAGCCAGTTTGTTTAGTTTAGTTTAAGGGGGATCGCAAGTACAAAAATTTCAGCAAAAAATTAATCATTTGTTTTTTCATTACAAATTTTTATCTATAACACTATTAGTTATTTTTTTATGATATGGTACAAAAATCAACCAAAAAAATCGATTCGGTTTGGCACCAGGTGACTTTTAAAATATTAATATCATTAAAATCTCCAAATTATCTCCCTTTGGTGCAAAAATGCCATTTTTGGCATTGAAATTGAAATATCTTTTTTTAACTCATCAGTGACCTATATTTTTTATTCTTGTTTTCAAAGAAGCTGTACATAAACTTAATAATTGTAAAATTTAAGCGATTTCTGTAATTTTGTTCTTTTTCTATTTCGATATTACTTCTATTTCTCATATTAGTTCAACAGAAAAAAAAAGGACATTAACAATAATGTATGCTTCTTTCGGAGGCATGTGCTCACATGAACGGTGACCCATTTTTTTTATTTCGTTTTTTTTATTTAGTATATGATAAGGTTCATTTATAGAAAATATATCGAAATCCTATCTTTAAAAGAAAAATTTGAAATTTATACCCGCGAGCCCCCTTAAAATATGCTTAAAATATCGCTTCTAAATTATTGTCTTACAAGACAACAATTCAACATCAGTTGGGTCCTTATGCATGCAACATATCATTTGACCCTTGGTTGGAATCATTCTTATATAAATAAATCGATTATTTACATATTTTCAAATACATGACATTATTTCGAACAGACCTAGAAAAATCGACAGTTTACCTTTGCATGTGTTTTTCTGTCAACCTATTTTATAACATTTATGTTTATATCGGGTCACATAACCATCGGTAGTCTTCGTTTGTCATTTCGATATATAAATATATTGCGTCTTGTTCTTATGTACACACGATAAGATAATAATTCATTACATTGTTATGATTTTTTTTATTGTTTATTGTTTCCTATGATTTTTTTTTATTCTGGTAGATATTCTTATATATCTTAATAAAACTAAAGAGTTTGAGTCAGTTCGATGGTAATGAATTTGCAAACTAATGCGCCTTAAAGTTGAAAGACACAAAGATTAATTAAAAACATATTATTTTGAATGTTTTAGATGTCTCAGAGAATTAATAAATCAAATTTTAACTTAAAAGATGATATGGTCATACGAATATTTGCGAAATTTGGAAGTAAAATTTCACAATTTTATTTAGATTTTTGATTTTTGATTATCAGTGTTTTAACGCCACTTTTAAGCACCGCTTTTTGGCTATTTCGTGGTGGCCAGTTTTTATTGGTGAAATAAGCTTGGATGCCCTGATAAAACCACTGGGCTATTTCGTGGTAGCCAGTTTTTATTGGTGGAATAAGCTGGGTGCCCTGATAAAACCACTGGGCTATTTCGTGACGGCCAGTTTCCATTGGTGGGAGAAGCTGTAGTGCCCGGAGAAAACCACAGACCTACGATAGGAAAACTGATAATCCTAGTCAATTAAGAATGGAGTCGAGTGCACCAGCACGAGCGGGTTTCGAACTTACAACCTCAGAGTTGACTAATTCTAATTATATTATACAGCGTATAACCATTCGTTGGCATAGATATAAAACAACTCTACAGGAATAGATTTTTTTAGGGGGAGGGGGGAATGAATGATTTATTTCAATCTATTTCATGAAATTGAAAGAAAAAAATGTTAAAAGGAGGAGGCATTTTTTTTATTTAGATTTAACACCTTCAGGGAATAGAAAGACCTTTTAAAATTGAGGAGGTGTTATTAAGATGAATCGTTTTCAGAAATTAAAAGATGAATTGAGCACCAATTCTCCACTTCTTCACAATGTATGAAAACTTTTGCTGTTTTGCACTGATATTTAGTTTAATTATCCCCATGACTGACAATATGCTTAAATTATTTTTCTTGAAAAAGAACATCTGGTATAGTTTATTGCATATTTGCCCTTTGGATATTTTGTTTTTAGTTATTCTTAAAGAGGGTGGTAAAGGGTTATTTTCGTGCAGCGTGTTTTGCCATTTTCATTTCACGTGCAGCCGTGAAAAAGGTTAGTTATTCACCGAGTTTCGTGAAATCGGTAAAAAGATCAACGTGCAAGACATTTTTAATAGTGCGTTCATCGTGAAATGGCAATTTTATTTTGCGTTCTTCCGTGCAGAAGCCCCTCCCTCCCCCTTTATGCCCTACCTTGAAATGTACATGGTTAGTTTTATCACTCTGTCATCATATACTTACTCTGTCTCGTTTTAACATTACAAGAGCTCTGTGAAAATCATTACGCTCTGTGTCTGTTAAAGTTCTATATTCCTTTCGTACACGTAATTGTCCATCCGGCGGTAGGTAAAATAGTCCATTCATCCATTGCACAAAATTAGCATTTAGATTATTATTGGAATTTGTAGATCTAAACTGTAGTCGACATAATGGAAAAAGTCCCAGTAGTAACAATAAGATTTTATAGAGTGAAGGCATCGTCTGTAAAATAAAACAAAACAAAATTAGTGACAAACAAACAAACAAACAAATTAATTACAAGTATTTATAATTTCGTATTGACTGTCAGTCGTTTAGTGGGTGCCAACCAAAAACGTTAACGGTTAAAGCAAACACAACTCAAATTTTGAGACCAGCATTTGGCAAACAATGACAGCCGATTCTCAACTTCGATTGTTTTGTGTTTTATATAGTGTACTGAAGACGGAACAAAACAAAGTGTGAAGTCGTCATAGCTTCATTGATTTTGACGCAAGTCTCAACTTTTGTTTTGCTTACGTCTTAACTGAATTTAATGAAGTATTCAAAGCTTTAATTTGCAAAGGATGTGTAAAGAAGTTGTCCGTATAGTTAATGCAAGCAGTCCTGTAGAACATTCAACATAGCGAGTGCAAAGCCCAACTTTCCTAGTCATTGTAACAAATTATTTGCGGTTTATTGACGAAGACAAGTTTGAACGTACTCTACACCAAATCGAATGAGAGATTCTCTCCAAGCTTGGGAGATGAGATGAGAAAATAATTATTGAATAGTACCTAACCACGGACACGAAATAATAAATCGTGCAAATTTGCAAAGCATTATATAATATTTTGAAAATTACATTGTATCGTCGCACAAAAACTGACCACACGCCTTGAAGACAAGTAACGGTATGTAAAGATGTATCGGAAAATTTACCACAATTCAAAGGGGAATTTTAAGGAGACGTCCACGTCATTATGACTCTCCAGGAATAAGGTAATGACACAGCAAATTAAACATTGAAAGGAGATGTATGAGTGATTGATTTATACAGGAACTTTCTATACAATATGGAAAGTCCCTGGTTTGTGATTATTCTTCAATCCAAAAAACTATCATTTCCATAATTGATTTCAATTGTCAATTTCTTAACCTTTATATATTGAAAAAAACCCAGTTGGTATGCAACGGAAAATATTTGACAAGTACATAGACCAAATAGAGTCACTGGGATGTAAAAATCAAGTTGAAATTTATAAGAGTAAAATACAGTTATTATCAAAACACCAACATTTAATTAGTCGTTTCTATAAAGCTAAGTCTCATGACGCGAACCGGTTGTAATTTCAAATTGAAAAAAAAAAAAAAATTATGTTTAAAACTATTCCATAGTGATGATTTTTTTGTTAAATTTGGTCCTCAACATTGCTTGAGCCTAAGGAATGACGCCCTCAGAATGTGTGCTAATTTTGCGAACTCAGTTTACAAACAATGGGGATGAAATACAACTTTACCGAAATAACTTCTCAACTCATTTAATTAATTTGTGTACAGACACGCCTCGCTCGCGCTATAAATAGTACAGTTACATGTTCCTGAACCGTGTAATTTGGGCCACAATTCAAATTTAGCCTGTTTACTTACTAAGTTTCAAAATGATGTGACACAAAAACATCTTAAATCAAAACTATAACCTTCCGTTAAAGCTGAAATACTGAACCTGATATGGGACAGACAGACGGACGGACGGACACTCAGACTGGGAAACATTATACACCTTCACTATCGTATGCGAAGCGTTTAAACCGTTGAAAAAAATTCTTCCTTACTATCAAAAACGGTACTATATAACTATTATCTCTTTTAGGGCTTAGTTGGCGCTCAGCATGCATCAATTAACCAATTGCTTGAAATGTTTCGATTTAAAGTTGACTTTTTGCATACGTGCACTGCAGGTATTATAGTCTGTTAAGACATCTATCATTACACCAGGTATAATTGTAGGATATTTATTGTCTTTTGTTTTGATGACATCATTGATCTTTCATAATACCACACATTAATTACAAAGAAGGGTGTCATACCATACAACATAAATTATACATGAATAACTTTTGGGATGTATACTTTTTAACAGAAAAAAAAACCATACAAACAAATAAACATAGTTATACAAACATACTGATAGGAAATATCAATGTAATCTTTGTGCACTTTCCAAAACAATTATAATAAATTGGGTTTATGTTATATAATTTATTATATGTTTACGATGATACGTAGACATGACTACAAAAAGAATGGTACGAAAGGAAAATTCAAACAAAACAATTTATTTAAGTATTATTGCTGTTGTATGAAATTATAGATTAGGGTGTTGCAACCACAAATGTGACTAAATTCACATTAAAATAATGTTCAGAATGCATTTTTGTATATCAAATAATGCTTTGTCAGCATTATTTGTATTCTAAGATTGTAAATACACTTTATTGGAACCTGTCTTCTCGTAGAACTACAAAATATTTATAAAGAAAGGACGATAACACTTTTTACATAAAAAACAAACAAAAAACAACACCCCAACATTTCTATAATTAACAAAAAGATACCGAATATTTAAATATGTTTGCTCGAATTACATAATTTTGTTACGTATAACATACAAATAGTTATAATGTATCTTTTTTTTTTAATTGTGTAATCACTACTGTAATAAATTAATTTGGCTTTCATAGCATTTTGTATAAGTATGTTGTTAGTCCGTTAATACGCTATTTAATCATATTTTAACAAGTTGTACTAATTTTTGGTGTTGACCCTGATGAACTAGACATTTTTTCACCCAGGATAAATTAAAAAAAAACTTAAGACATGTAAACTGTGAAATTGTTTACAAGTTTATGCAAAGTACTTTTATAATTTAGATCTGCTAGTATATAATATATGTGCTTTAATTTAATTTACCTTTGTTTTAATAATGGTATACAGAATATCAAAATAAAGTAATACAGTTATACATACAAGGGCATAACATACAATGTAGAAAAAAAGCGCAAAGTTGATGAGGGTTATTAAGAGTTCATTATTTCGTCAATGACTTTATATTGTAATTCTTTGAACTTGATGATAACATTATAACTGCTTAAATGTTTCTTCGCTATTTTTTTATTTATCCTTTACAAAAAATTAAATTTAAGAAGGTTATGATATTTGTCACCGACAAGCATAATCGATGAGTTAAATTTTCTCTTGTTATGTTAACCTACCTGGCAAATTCCGTTGAAATTTTCTGATTGACCATTCAAAATGTAAAAAATTACCTTTCGTCAAGATTACAAAGCCTTATTTTAAAGTCGATTAATTTAATGATTTAGCACATTTATTGATATCCTAAGGTCATATTTGTAAAAAGTGATTTGAAGTGTGGTTAAATTCAGTTATAACCACATGTTTTAATGAGTTTACATCATCGAAGATTTCACATATCTTTATAAAAATAATAAAATCCCACATTCTTTAGAAAATGTATTTTTAGTAATTTTTAAAGTTGTCTCTTCATGATTTTACTCGCTTAATCCAACTATAAACATGGTAGCAAGTATTTTTATCTGTAGCGTACCTGATAAAGATCATTCTTGAAACACGTGTTGGGTACATGAAACCTTTTCCTGCTTTTACTATTTTAAATGCATCATTTAGCTATATTTGCACATCAACAAATTTCTCCGGAATTTTGTTCCAGTTGGACAAATATTTCATCATTTAATATTCATCATTTCTTAAAATAAATTGATATATTTCAGTGACAAGTTTGGTGAAGATGTCAAGTGGTAAGAAAACTGAAAGGTCGAAAACCAAAACGTGATGAAAAAAACCGAATAGACTTACAATAATCTACAACACATTGCTGAGAACGAAGTAATGAAAAAAACCGAATAGACTTATAATAATCTACAATACATTGCAGAGATCGAAGGTACACGAATACGTTATATATAAGATGTTTTTAACATTAAAAATTTATAATCACAAAACATATAACAGAATTCGCATTGAAAGTACCGGTGAACTCTACTTGAAATTTATGGCTTATTTTCGTAAATTCACTTAGACAAACATTATATAACGATTTACACGAATAAAAAGGAATCAAAATTTGAAATACATAAATAATTTGACATACTGAGAACTACATCATATTCACAAAACTGAGATGTTGTTTTCATGTTTTCTGTAACAATAAGGGTACAGACTCTTTTAAATTAGCTTTTTATGCACGAAGTTCAATAGTTAGCACCTAAATTCATTTCATGTACCTTTATCTGCAGTCCTCTAAGATATAATGGTGTCTCCTTACTAACGGCTACATGCTTTTTCAATAAATATGATGCATTTCGTTATTATTTATCAAAAATATTTTATGGAAGCTTCGTACGTTTATGTATTGATTAACCAGAAATGTCATGTTCCAATAGTTTGTGACGTCTATGTTATCTAATTTCGACATACAATATCACCAAAATAACATTATTAGCTGCGAACATCTATTTTGATATAACGATATGATATGAATCATTTGTCGTTAAAAAATATCCGATTTTTGTTTTTGTGAAAATAATAATAGAGCTTACTTAAATAGACAATGCAAGTCAAAGAAAAAACGGGAAAGCAGATTTTTTAAAATATGACAGAAAAAAAACCACTCAAATTACAACTTTAAATAAAGCATTAACGTGTTCATTGTGAAGTATTTTTTTAAAAACTTTTCTTTTGATTTGATTTCAAACATTATTCACTTCCGCCTCGACGATGTTTATTAATATTGAATCATATGTCTTCAAGGTTGATTAGATGTTTAAGAAATTATGCTGATTCACTTAAAATTTAAATTAAAGCCTGCCACACTTCTTTAATCAAAGGTTAGAAGAAAAGAAATCAGTGTAACATAAACTTAAGTATGACACAGAAAATATTAATTTTAATATTTAACAAGTCTAGCCTTAAACAAATTACAATGTAAAATGGATGTTCAAGTTTCGAGAAATGAGATACATTCTTGTTAAAATCGTGATGGATTATCAAAACTGTCCAAAATAAAAGAACGATGTCTGTATTTGTATTCAAGGAACGTAATTGTTTATCATCATTTATAATAATTATAATTGATAGATAACTATATAACACTTCATAAGTTAGAAGTTCTTTCCGTTTATTTTTATATTATTTAGCATAAAGTTATAAATAAGTTTGTTCCATGCATGGTTGTATGTCAATCTGGTAATCTAAAGGTCAAAATTTGACCTATAATTGCTATTATTTTCGAAATTTGAACTCTGGCGGAAAGTTGCCTCATTGAAAATCATACCACATCTCCTTATTTTTACTTTATTTGACCTATCTTGTTAATTGTGACATTTCTATTAACGTTGAAGGGAATGAAGAATTATACATTTGATTAGATATGGAGTAATGGTGTTCTAATTGACCTCAGATTTTCCAAATATGCAAATAAAATATCAGAAATTCTCTGACCATATTTCTTTAAACAAAGGTTTAAAAAATATATATAAATGAAAAGGAAACAAAAAACAAAATTGAAAAGAATTATGTATCACAATAGAACACACATTCTTCTGTTTCTTGGAATATGTTTTTCATAAAATCGGAAGAATAACTACAACATAACATATATATTACAAAGATGTCGTGAGCTGTTGTTTGACATTGCCGTTACATACCATACGACACTATACATTTCCTTTCGGGATCGTGATAAATCTCACATAGTTAACTATAGCATGTACTAGAAAACGCATTTTAGAAAAATTTGTTTATTTAAGGAAAGGATGAAGTGATTGGTTCACAGTATTTTTTATTTTCAAATATTTAAAATATATATAAATTTCATTTGCAGTAAATATGAAAAAGTGAGAAGTTAGGACCAATAGGTCAAACGGACAGACACCGAAGGATAACCAAAACCAAAACCAAAAGACTAGTAAACATATTTACACAGTACTAGTATATTGGAATGCGTTTGGAGCTCTTCCTGAACAAAAATGCATATTTTTTAACGAAATAGACTGCCAACGAAGGATTCCATTTTAGTTGCAATTGGTCTGTTTATTTTTGTGGCGGTATTTTTCTTACAAACTTGTCCTTTTCAAGGACTTTGATATATATTGACGATAAGTGTGTTACGATTAGTTTGTTACGTGTTACAATGTTTTTTTATTAATGATTCATTGATGACTTGTCTTAAGAGTGTCAAAAATCTAAAAGTTTTTTTTTATATTAATGTAGCAAAATTTGAATTTGAAAATAAACCTTGAACTTCAGTCTAATTTTAGTATTATTTAATTTTAACACCTTGTGTGTCATATTTTACAAAAAGCTTGTGAAGGTTTTACTAATTAAACGTTGCTAACAAGAGTTAGTTATGACATATATATTTATAGTTCACCTTTGAGAATTTTTACTGACAAAAACATATTCAAGAATGAAACGTATCTGCATGCTTAGTATTTCAATACATTATGTTTTTATTACTATTTTTCATTCAGAGAAAAATGATTTACACAGATCTCTCCAACAACATGTAACAACATTAAGTTCATTGCACAATTCGACATGAACTAAATGTAAAACTATATTTAACTATTAATGTGGAAAAAGGGAGAACATACAAGAAGGGTAATGTAAAAGCATAAGCCGACGAAAAACAGACACCATCATCGCCAAAATAAATACGATGAAAAACAGACACCATCATCGCCAAAATAAATACGATGAAAAACAGACACCATCATCGCCAAAATGAATACGATGAAAAACAGACAACATCATCGCCAAAAGAAATACGATGAAAAACAGACACCATCATCGCCAAAATGAATACGATGAAAAACAGACACCATCATAGCCAAAATAAATACGATGAAAAACAGACACCATCATCGCCAAAATAAATACGATGAAAAACAGACACCATCATCGCCAAACTAAATACGATGAAAAAACAAACAACAATCCACAAAACTCAAAACACAGCACAGAATACTTTTGAGTGTGCAAACACTAACTACACTTAAAACGTTTTTTTTCTCGGTGTTTTTTTTTGGGGGGGGGGGGGGTAAATGGCGAGTACTCTGATACACCGTAAGAAGGTAAGCTGTAAGAAGTATGCGGTGAAGTCACACTCAATGAAAATAGGATTGGCGAACTTTATTATTAACGTATTAGTGTGATCGAGTCCCTATTAAGTAGGATAGTACTTGAGATCCGAACCAGCTAAATGTATTCAGTATTCGCATGTGATACAGGTTCATATATATTTTTGAACGTGGATGCCGTAATTGTAGCGTCATTAATTTTTAGCTTGCTGGAATACATGACATGTGTATTCCATTGAATAGTAATAACTGCAAGTGCTTGTTACGAATTATGAATTAAAATGTTGCCAAACCTATGTCGGAATAAAGTGTATCATTAGTATTCAGCCACTGAGGGGTTATTGTTTTGGGGTCGTTTTTTATTTGACGATTTCTATTTAAACCATACTAATGATATACTAGTTAAAATTTAAAACACATTTACATATGACTTATATAGTACTGGCATGATGTGCGAAGATTTTTCTTAAATGTAGTGTCGAACATACTGCATTTGGCACGTTTGACGTGTAATTCAACCTGTATATACCATATATATAAATAAAATCTGCCATTTCGAAATTATGCTAAATGTTTGACAAAATTGTCATTAAATGTGAAAAACGCTTTTTTCATTACTTTTCATTCAGATCAATTTTTTTCCATACAGGGTTGTCCACTGTCTCCATGATTGTTTAAAGTTACAGGTAAAAAAAAATATTATCAAAAAGAGATGCGAACTAAATGATAAGTAATTTGCTTTGATAACAGACACATATTGTAAATTGAAGATGTATATATTCATGATGATATTATTAAAGAATGGTATATCCTTATTTTAGTATTGATCATAATAGGAAATATAAAATAATGAAAAATGGTTGTACTTAATTGTTAACATTTTATCTGCTTAAACAAAATGGTGTGATGCCATTACGAAGACGCCCCAAGATAAAGTATAACCATCAATCACGATGAAAGATTAATCTTCTTTTAATTACACTCTTTTCATTGGTACAGACATTTTTTGTTGTCAATAACTGTAAGATTGCTTATTTATCACAATTTTTAAGTATCATGTGAACTACTTGCATTTTTATATTCATTTCATTTTCCTTCGTCAATTATTTCCAACGTAAGAAGATATTAATCCGAAGTTACTGGGACGTAAATTAAAGGCTAAACGCACGTTTAGTTTTAAAGAATTTGTAGGTCATAACCAACCAAGTGTAATAAATCTTAAGACCGAAGTTAAGATAAACAGGACACCACTGAGTATTTGAAAAAATTTAAAACATTTTTAGAAGAACTGAAATTAGATGATGACAATGCATAGATTGCACTGATGTTTCCAAATGCTTGTGTTTCAAAACCCTCATTTTTTTGTAATATTTAAGGTTACATGTATTTTTCTAATTTTCATGATCTAAAATTATTGAAGATTTTTATGTGTCGACGTCCTTAATTTTCACCCAAAGTGTAATTGTTGCAGGTTATTCAATAATGAGGAAAACTACTTATATTATTGGTGCAATGGTTTAATACTGATTTTTTAAAGGTTCCCTTGAATGTTACTCATATTGTTTTAAAATTCCATGTATATGTAGTTTTAAAGTTAGGGGACATTTCCTATACTTGCACGTTTTGTTTAAATATTTGGAAAAAGTGTACGATGATCAACGCCTACATTAATCTTGTTATTTTTCAAGAAATAAACAATAACAAATAATTTATTAATCATACAAACACATATATTTACAATAATACTAGACAAAAAAATGGCAAAAAACTCGATGTAGACAGTGTTACACTACTAACATTTATAACGATGATTTAGCAAGGACATGTGATATCACGTGATACAGTACTTTTTGCTACATTCCGTACGAGAAGGTAGATCTCCTCTATGTCTAAAGTCAAATCAAAGAATAAAGTACTCATCAAATTGTCTTTCGTGTGTCACATGATACGAGTTTGATATATTTTTGTCATTTAGACTATAAATGCAAATGAGAAAAATATCAATTGGTGTGAGAATATTTTTTTAGAAAATTAATTGTGGCCATCTGGTGTTACTTAGGTGTGCCTGAGAAAAGCTGTTCGGAAAAGTTGGTTCCAGCTTTATATTTTGATATAGAATAAGGAGTTGTGGTTTGATTTCCAATGAGGTAACTATCCACCAAAGTTCAAATAAATAGTGTTACGATTTCTAGAATGTGAGCTTTTTCGTCCTGAATACTATAACAATTTTGGCGGCTACCTTCCTGTATATTTTCAAATTTTAACAATGAAAGTTTTCGAAAAGGGGAGTTCTTTTCAAATCCATCTTTTTTGTTCCTTATAGTCTTATGATCTAAATCTGATGTTTGATAAAAGGAAAATGGAATATAAAATCGTTCAAGAAGACCACCATTAGATACCATTCATATTTCAAACAATTGATATTTTGAATACATGAAACCACTTCGATGAAGTTTGTATCAAGATTTTGGAAAACGGGTACATATGTCCGGCTAATAAATAGACATAGATAAAACAAAACAAAGATAATGATGGAAATTTTAGTTTTCAAGAATACAAAAAGAAAACAATGCTTAATATGAGCTTTTTGTGATAATCATGAATCAAATTATACACTCCTTTATCTTTACGAATGTGCAATCGTTTGTTCCTCCTTTTTCCATCTACAGCGGAATAGTGAATAACAGTATTAAATTGAACATGTGACGTACATACTCAAACATGACTGGTGAATTCACTGACAATAATCTGTCGTGCAAGATAAAAAGACATGTATTGCTTTCCAATAAAAAAAAAAGGGATTGAACGTTAGACTACAACTTGCTGTACACGCTATCAAATTTAACTGCATTGTGGTGGAAAAGGGAACGATAGACAATATTGTTCTGTAAATGAAAGCAAACTAACTGTATTAAATAGCAATCGGGGACACAGACCCTGTTGTACCTTCCGTAGCCATAATAGAGTGTGATTAGGGAGTATTCAAACATTTTAAATCAAATTGAAAAACACAACACCTTTTATTAAATGTATTAAGAAACAATTAAAAAATAATAGGCATCTTTTAATGTATGGCCGATTTCTTTTCATGTCAATAAGCAGAAAAATAAGAGTGCAAAAGATACATTGTTTTGCTTTATATTTGAGTTGATACCTTTTTGTGACAACACAACATAAACGTGACTAAAATTGAGCGCAACCGAGGATTTTTCAGATTCAAGCAAAAGACATTCTTCTGACTATGAATTTACTGCATCTCCTTCGTATAATGTTAATAAAATACAGTTTGATACGTTTTTTTAAATGATTCCTACAGTCTTTTTGCATGCATTTGACTAGTTTCCGGGATTTTTTATGTAACAAGACTTTAAGGACCAGACAGAACAATGAAGTACATTAACGTAACTTTCTCAAAGCGTTATCTTTTAATTCCCTGAGACAAAAGTAATGGTTTTGCATGTGGATTTTCCCAGGAGGAAAAATTCACCACGACAAAACCATACTCATTTCACTTAGCTATTACCATGTCACACCATGTTTACAACATGCACACGCTTTAGCTGGTTCTTACAAGCTGGTACTGAAATTTGGATGGTTGAAACCGTTATTTCAGCATTACACAATGCGTTGTCACACCATATCTAGACCACGCAAACACTTTTCCTAGTTAACAAGCTCATGCTGCATTTTTTATGTTTGAAACTGCTAATGCATCATTGCACAGTTCCATGACACACTATAGCTACACCATACGAACGCTTGGCTGGTATGAACAAGCTTGTCTTGCATTTTGGATGGTTGAAACCGTTATTTCATCATTGCATACAATGCGATGACACACTATAGCTACACCATGCAAACGCTTTTCCTAGTTTGAACAAGCTCATGCCACATTTTTGGTGTTTGAAACCATTAATTTTTCACACCATCTCTATACAATGCAAACGGTTTGGCTGGTCTGAACAAGCTTGTACTGCTTTTCGGATGGTTGAAACCGTTATTTTATCAATTCACAATGCGATTCCACACCAAGCCTTGCGGTCATAAAACTTTCGAGTTAGTTTTTTGTATTCTTACTCGAAAGTCAACCAATCAAAATGTTGGATTTCATGTTTCGAGCATGATTTTTGTGCTCCAAGCACTCAGCAAAGTTTTATGACTTCAACCCCAGATCTACACCATTCAAACGCTTTTCTTAGTTTTAACAAGGCCATGCTACACTTTTGATGTTTGAAACCGCTAATTCATCATTGCACAATGCGATTTCCACCATATCGACACCATGTGAACGCTTTCCCATCTGGTTTTAACCAGCTCGTGTTGCATTTTAGATGGTTGAAACCGCCAATTCGTTCAACCATTGCATAACTAATAAATAACATGCCATAATCACATCTATTATGGTGCATAATTTATACATAATCATGCGTTATACATCTGTGTCAGTTCGAATCATCTATCATCCATCGTAAGAAAGGAGAAAAACTGATACCATAACCATAAATTAGAATGTATTAAAAAGTATTATATTTAAGTCCTTAACCTATTTTTGTATGGAACAATTCATAAAAGCATTAGATTACTTGGGATTTTACTCAGGGTTGCATTGTTTATCAATGGTTGAGTTAAAATTGAAATTTTCGCGTATAGTGTATTTCCCGTGTTAAAATCGAAAAATTTTACTTTTAAAAGATTGTTATCGATTCCATAGGGAGCACTCTAATAGAAATGTTTATTGTATTATCCTGTATCTTTCAATATACATTGTTCTTTTAGCATGCGTATGTTATTTTTGTTGGAATAATTGCACAAAGCGAAAGAAGATCATCTCATTATAACTGATGAAGGAAAAAGTTGTTTTTTTAAATGTCAAAATAAAATTAATTCATAATAATTTTTCCCGCGTTTTTTCCTTTAAAATTCGATCCAAATGTTTGAAAATATATGTATGATGTTTATCGTAAGTCTATGAATACGACTGTATTCTATGGTACCAACATCATACCGACATATTCCTTATAAATATCCATCTTATAGTGAAATTTTGTTTGAATCTAAATAGTTCAAAGGTGAAAATGACATGCATTTCAGATCTCTGTTATTGAAACTTTATGGGTAACGATTTTATCTATATAAACGTATAATTTGTTTGACTGCTTCTTCTTTATTTTCTTTTTCTTTGAATTGTTCATTAGTTGGTTTTATTGATTATTTTTCAGTTCTATTACTGCTTTATGCCTATTGAGCCAAACGCAATAAAAATAAAAGACAAACGAATGTAAACGGTAGAAAATAAAATGCTGTAAGACCATAAACGATGCAAAATGTACATTCTCCCTTTAATTCGTCTTGATTTAAAATAAGTCATAGCAACTTGTGATTTGTGAAATATTTATTTTAACGAAATTAAAGTAAGAGAGTTATTGTTTATGAATATAATGGAGATATAGTGTAAACGTCAATGAGACAGCAACCCAACATAATAATGAACAAAAACACGTCTAGAGTGCAACTAACAAATATACACTTCAACAGGACACAAATGTCTAAACAATATGTGTCAAGCTCTAATTCGTACAAAGTTTCATAAATTCGTACAGATTATAAAAAAAGTTGTGTTCTCTATGTTGGTTTGTAAAACAGATTCATATACTGAGAGCGATATGTGATATTTAAAATATACAAATAAAAGATTAAAAATGTTCCTACCTCTTATATTCCTCGAAGAAATAGCAGGTCAGATGTTTAATTTCATGCTTTTAGAAACCTAAATTACATGTTAAATTGTAATGATGTATGCATTTCCGTGGTGTAAAAACCAAAAGGAGACAAGATCAATCAAAAAAAGCAAGCAAACAATTACATATTTCTTCATCTTTATAAGAAGTGTTTTTCAGTTGAACAGTTTTTATTGTCTAATTAGATAATATAATGTTTTGACATTTCCCCCTATTTTCTTCTCACGAATTAGATATCAAGTTTAGTGTTTTGACAATTCCCCCTATTTTCTCCTCACGAATTAGATATCAAATATAATGTTTTGACATTTCCCCTATTTTCTCCTCACGTTTTGTACCTGGTTGTCCAGTACAATTACGATTTGCTAATTAATTACCACCTTGTATATATCAGGATATGATAAAATCAAAACTATCTTTGACCTTTCAATAGTAAACCAAGTCTCTTTTCGATTATAACAAAGATCTACGCCCTATAAATCACCAACTATAGCTACATGTAACACTATAAACTTTAGAGTACATTGTCTGGTTATTTACACAACCCCGACACCCATCCCCAAAAATAAAAAAGAAAAGAAAAAAGAAAATGTACTTTTTTATATTTTTTTTAAGGAATAATAGAAAGAAGAACGGGAAGTTTTAAGAAAAATACCAATGGCAATAAGCAGTCATTATTGTTTCAAAATTTTCCCGTTTTCAAACTTCCAATAAGTTTGCTATATATAATAAGACATTAATAGTAAAAAGACGAATTAAACAATTTTCAAATCTCGTTAATCCATTTTGAATGTAAAAATCAAGATAAAAAATCCAGAGGAAATAGAATGGAATCCAAATGAGAGCGAGACCGAGTGCGTCGACAGGGGGTGAGTCTCATTTTACCCACATGAACCCCCTTCCATTCGAATCCCGACTCAGCCTAAATGGGACAATATTACACAGCTTTACAGATCAGACGGATATTCTGAAGAAAATAATGTTCCAATTCCTTTAGTCTAAGTTGACATATATGACTGTGGCTTTAACCAATTCCTTTAGTCTAAGTTGACATGTATGACTGTGGCTTTAACCAATTCCTTTAGTCTAAGTTGACATATATGACTGTGGCTTTAACCAATTCCTTTAGTCTAAGTTGACATGTATGACTGGCTTTAGTCTAAGTTGACCATATATGACTGTGGCTTTAACCAATTCCTTTAGACTAAGTTGACATGTATGACTGGCTTTAGTCTAAGTTGACATATATGACTGTGGCTTTAACCAATTCCTTTAGTCTAAGTTGACATGTATGACTGTGGCTTTAACCAATTCCTTTAGTCTAAGTTGACATATATGACTGTGGCTTTAACCAATTCCTTTAGTCTAAGTTGACATGTATGACTGGCTTTAGTCTAAGTTGACCATATATGACTGTGGCTTTAGTCTAAGTTGACCCTATATGACTGTGGCTTTAGTCTAAGTTGACATGTATGACTGTGGCTGTAATTTTATATCCCTTTTGCTCATATATACATATCTTTAAATCTATTTTGCCATTCGAAAATTTCAATGTTTTTGATCACTCCCGATGAAAGTTAATCAGAATCAAGAAAAGCTCGACCGTACTATACTTATGAAGTGTGATTTTTTTTGTAAACATAAATATCCCTATAGCCTATGATCCTGTCGTAATCTTTGATCCACGTGGATACTAGCAGTGAGCCTTGGACATATTTAAAGCTAAAGTACAGATGACCCTTCCTGATTTTGGACAGGAAAACTAATTAGAAATTGAATGTTAAAGATTATTCAAAATTCCTATGAATAAATATGAAAAGGAACAGATGAAAGTGTGAGATATTCGTCAATGAGTAAAAATAGAAACAACGATAAAAAGAATATATAAACGATACATGTATTATAATATTGTTTTAGGAAAAACATGCATTAAATATCCAAGATGTACTGATGGACGATTCCCACCAAACTGAGTGCTGACAATGAATTACAGCAATCGTTTTGTATCATAGTTTTGTAAGGAAAATGTCCTCTAATTTATAGTGCAAAAACAATTAACATTGCCTTCATATTTGTTTTGTACTTAAGCAATTAAATGTTCTTTTCTTAGTGCAGAAAAAAGTCATGTTGCCAAGTTTAGCAAAACAATGCCCTATTTTTAGTGCAGAAACAATTTTGTTGTCTTGTTTAGGAGAAAAACGTAATTTACTTGGTGCAGCAATTGTTTTCCCTACCTAGTTTAGGAGAAAAAACGTCCTTTACTTAGTGCAGAATTTTTTCCCCTGCCTAGTTTTGGAGAAAAACGTCCTTTACTAAATGCAGAAACAATTTATGTCGCCTAGTTTAGGAGAAAAAACGTTTACTTAGTGCAGAAATTTATATTCCTGCCTAGTTTAGGAGAAAAACGTTCTTTACTTAGAACAGACACATTTTTGTTGCCTAGTTTAGGAGTAAACGTTATTTATTTAGTGCAAAATGGTTTTCCCTTCCTAGTTTAGGAGACACACGTTCTTTTCTTAGTGAAAAAACATCTCTTATTGTCAAGATAGCAAAGAAATGTCTTTTATTATTGTAGGAACAGGTTTTTCTTGCCTAGTGTAGCAGATAAATGTGCGTTACTTATTGAAGAAACGATTTACTTTCCTAGTTTAGCAGAGAAACGTTCTTTACTTAGTGCAGAAACAATCTGTGTTGCCTAGTTTAGCAGAGAAACGTTCTTTACTTAGTGCAGAAACAATCTGTGTTGCCTAGATGAGGAGAAAAACGTTCTTTACTTAGTGCAGAAACAATCTGTGTTGCCTAGTTGAGGAGAAAAACGTTCTTTACTTAGTGCAGAAACAATCTGTGTTGCCTAGTTGAAGAGAAAAACGTTCTTTACTTAGTGCAGAAACAATCTGTGTTGCCTAGTCGAGGAGAAAAACGTTCTTTACTTAGTGCAGAAACAATCTGTGTTGCCTAGTTGAGGAGAAAAACGTTCTTTACTTAATGCAGAAACATTTTTCTTGCCTAGTTAAGAAGAAAACGTACTTTTTTTAGTGCAGAAACATTTTCTTGCCTAGTTTAGAAGAAAAACGTACCTTACTAATTACAGAAACATTTTTTTTCTTGCCAAATTTAGGAGAAAAACGTACTTTTCTTAGTGCAGATACAATTTATGGTTTACATAAAACATCAAGTGACTTTTAATTTGTGACATAAATCAGAAAACACATGTTAATCTTACATATACATCTTCAAATCTTTTCATGTAAACATAACATGGAAATAAAAAATAAGCCTGAAACTTTTAAAGTATACAATCTTTTGTATGCGTTTATTATTTCAAAACGAGAAAGACAAAATGATAAATTTAAAAACTATTAATCATTACTTGTGTACCATCCACTTTCGAATGTGCATTAAAATAATGTCTTAAAACTTCTTTTTTTTTTTTATAAATTTAAACAGAGTTTTTACAAGTCAGTTTCAGTATATACGGTTTGGGGGGGGGGGGTGGGGGGGGGGGGGGGGGGCGGGGGGTTTGGCGGTGTTAATATTTTGACATGTATGTACATTTGTAGGAAGTTCATTAACGTTAAGCACAAAAGCTACATATCTTGCAACTAATAATATAATTGTTATAAACGGTCTTCTTGAGAAGTGCTGTTTGATTTTTGCTTATTAACAAGGCAATATATTTCAATATGATCAAGTATTCTTTACACGACAACTTACATATGTTTGGCATGTAAATGTAGTTGTTCCTGTTATCAGGGATATCAGATCATAATGTTTATATGACCTCTGAACTTGAGTCTCTTCCACGTCATTGTAGACTGATGTTACGTTAATGAATGCAATGTTAAAGATCAGTTAATAGAAAGTTAAAATAAAGAAAAATACAAAGAAATAACTAATAAGCCAAGCACATACCGTAAGCTTTCAGTTTGGGTCATTTGTTTAATTAGGTTTTGATCGACTATGCGAGAAGATTTGTTTAAGTTTGCTACATGTATTTTGTAATCTTTCCAAATATCTCAAACATGTTTTTTTTATTCGAAAGCATTTAATCTATCAGAAAAAAGGAACATAATATTGTCGCCGATATGTCCACGTCGAAAGCATCTACCGCTATCAGCTGAAACAAGTACAAAACGACGAAAAAGAAAAATGAAGAACAAAAAAGTCAGACATTAGATTATAAACAATGAAATGGTATCAATCCCAAAATCAGAAGAAATTGAAACAAATTTGTAAATGTAATTCGTAGCTTCGTTCAAAAAGTCTCTATAACATTGAGAGAAATATCGGTTATTTTTGTAAGATGAAAATTAAAATTATGTAATATGAAATAAAAAAATACACTTGTGAAATAAGGTGCGTCCAAAATGGTCTCGAATTGCCTCCAGTAGGAACACTCAACCCTCAACATTTAAAGCAATGATTGTATGCATACATGAATACTCTAAGAGCTCAACGACAGGGCCTGACTAAATAGTTCCCGAACAAGGTCAATAGTGTTAAGAGAATTCTGAATAACTTTTAAATTGATATACAGAGGATTGAAATAAGGAATTTTATTTATCATCATGTTAGTAAATAATCACTGATTAATAATCGGGGACAAGTAGTATAACAGCATCGACCAGTAGAAAACAACTGGGGTGGATCCAGCCATTCAAAAGGGGGGGGGGGGGGAGTCCTAACCCAGGATAAAAGGGTGTGTGTGTGTTCCAACTTCATATCCCCATTCAAATGCATTGATCGACCAAAAAAAACGGGGTTCTAACCCCTCGGAACACCCCCTCCCCCTTGGATCCGCAAATGAACAAACACAAACGCTAATATAAGCGTGCACAACATGTGTATTTTGAAATACCCACCACCAGATACAACCCAGTCTCAACTGTATCAAGATGATATTAGTTTTTTATCGACAATTTATTTGTTGATTTTGGTGGACTGATATTTCAACAGACATTCAATATTCCAATGGGTACTAATTGTGCTACCCTATTATCCGACTTGTTTTTGTACTCTCCTTTTGGTATATTGGTGATGATGGGAGTTCATAGAATTATCGTTAATGACAAAGTGTAAAAAATAGAGGTATTTTTATTTTCAAACCAGAAAATTCTAATTACGTCCTTAAGGTGTTAATTCGATTTGTTTTGTGGGTTATTTATGACCTACGTGACAAACTAAAATAAAAAAATTTAAACAAGCACAAAAGGCAGTTTTACACATGTGTATTTTGTATTGATTGATACCAGAGAATGACAAGTTTACATATCTGTATTACATGTGCAACAAATGTCTTATTGTTAACAAACCACCGTGGACATTATCCCTAAGGATATACAAATGACATGCATATTTCTTGTTCATATTGCACTATAATAATTGTCTTTCTTTTCTAGATAATCAGCAAAATAAAAATAGATTTTAATTTGATATCCCCTACCTTTTATTTGCGAAGGTGTTTTAAAAATTTTATTTTTGCCTAAATTAATACTATTTAAATGTACATGGTTTGTTTAGAATTAAAATAATAAAGTTGCAATAAATATAAAAGATTCTCCATCGAAAAAGTAGGAAAAAAACAGAAGACACAATTCTGTTGGATTTTCTAAAGTTTCGAGTTATATGAGCACGTATACTAAAGCTACTAAGTTAAGATATCCAATCGTAGTACTAATTTATCGTAGGACATGCAGAAAAATCCGTCCGTTCGGAACAAATATGAACTTACGTAGCTTTATGCATATGGGCCTGGCCTATTTCGTAATTGGAATTATGTTAATATTAACTTTCCCTCCGATGGGCAGAGGGTCAAGATTTGCTACATGTGTTAAACATAATGTTTTTTTTTTTCATTTTCAAATAACAGATGCACTAAAAAAATTTACGAAATACATATACACTATAATTGGGAACGGAAATGGGGAATGTTTCATAAAGACAACAACCCGACAAATATGTATGAATGCCTCAATGTATATGAAACCAGTAGAAACCGGCGATCAAACTGTGTCTTTTCTGGTAAATGAACTCGTTTTAGGCTTAAAATATTGTACGGCAGAATACTGTTGTTGTATTCTACTTTAAAATCATGTTTAATGTTAGGTCTCGAAAACAAGCCGACCTTCATGTTAAACAAAACTTTTTATAGATCTAAACTCTATACCAATGACTAATATCGATACAGCTTACCATGTTAAATTGTCAATGTCAAAATTGTAGACTATATATTCATTTAACAGATAATAAAATCATTAAGTGATTTTATGGTTTTCAATGACTTATTGTGGTTATGTGTTTAACATTTACATATGCAGTCTAACATATCACGTAGTCAACTATGAAAGATGCATTAATTCAATAAGATGAATTATATTATAATGATAACAAATCTGTATAGTCTTTTCCTTACAATTTGATTTCCATCAATTTAAAATACAATACATCTGTATATAAGTTTTTGTTTGTTTCGGATATTATTGAGGTACTTATCTCATGCATGTGTTTGTCCGCAATATATAAATATGTTGATACAAACAATACATAAACAATAGACTATCAAAATATTGACCAAAGTATAAATAAAATTATATGCTATAGAAATAAAAATAATTTCTACTTTTATGGCTTCCCACATGCTAAATTGACACACGATTTTTTTTAAATCACAGTGCTATTATTATACTTCTATCTTAACCTCAAATTAAACTATTGATTTGTATACAATTGATACATAAAAATGTAAAAGTTATGTTCTAGAATATATATTGAACATAATGAAAAATATCACTTTCATTTCTAAAACTGCTGAAATTTATGGAAATTATATCTGCTTAAAATTATTTTAACAATGATCATTTTGTATGCATGAATTTATTCCGTTTTATCTTATTTATTCTGTTTTGTGTATCCAGACAAATATTCCTCTTCTTTAAACCCATACACTTATCCAGGGGACGCAACTAGTAATATGTAATTATGAAGATGTTATACTTCATATATTATTCTAATTCACACTTACCTAATAAACAGTAACTCCACTAATTAAGTTCCTGAAACTGTTTTTAAACCATGTATTTTGGAATTTTTTAAAGTAAAAATTCTACTTATTGCATTATGCCTACACTCTACCGGGACAATCGACCAAGACTGTTGCAGGCGCTCACCTGTGACAAAGAACTAATCTATCATCACTCTTGTCAAAGGTAGAGACCGTGGACAAGATTTATTTACATGCATAAACATGAATGTCAACGCTAAAATTACCTTTCTCAAACAACTATAATAGTAGTATGGTATTTAGTTTTAGAGGGAAACACTGATCAGATAAAAATGTGTAACCACAATATTTGAATAAGTCTGGTAAAGGGGTTGATCAACGGAAGGAAATCTGAATGTAACTATTATTTATTCAAATATGTGTTACTAGAAATACACGAGCATGACAATTATTTTCTCCATGTTATAGTTAAGACGTAGGAAATTACAACTGCTTGCAACAACAAAATGGATATATTCACTGGTCATCTAACTTTTATTTCACTTTTCAGGAGTGTGCAAAAATATTATCATTTTAACCAAAAAATATTGATCCCTTTAATAAATCTTTGGCTTTCAAATATTCAATTTTGATCGTTCCTAAATCTATGAAAACTCGTCGAACGCATGCAATTTAAATATACAGTGTTGTTTTTATTTTTTATAAAAGTTATCTAGTTATTGCAGCAACAAATCCCTGAATTGTAGAGATGAGATCTATAAATGAGGAATTATTTACGAATCATGGAATACTACAAGGTTGTCCGACGGATCCTTTTCTATACTTTTTGTTATGATTTGTGCATTCAATAAATTAAAACTTTATAAATGGTCAGAAGAATTCCATCAATTTAAAAGGATATTAAGATGAATGTGCTTTTAATGGAAATTTTATGAATAAATGAAAGTCATATAATACGATACATAGGGAGTACCAACCGGAGCGGCGATGTTAACTATTTGTTTAAAGCTTTATATTTCAGAAGGCCTGGATGCTTTTAACCTCGTATTTAGATATCTCATGTTACGAAGTTTCCGACTGTAATGTGTCAATTGTCCTGGACCTCATTTTACTGGTTTAAATTTTTAGTCTTTTGTCATGCAAAATAATCACTATATATAAAGGCAACAGTAGTATACCGTTGTTCAAAAGTCATAAAGACATTATTTTGCATGATAACAGACTACATATTTGTTTACGCGTCACTAAAACAGGAAAATGGGGTCAAGGACAATGGATATTTGACAATCGGAAGCTTCGAGACATAATATATCTGAATACGTATAAAGCATCCAGGCCTTCTGAAATATAAAGCTTTGAACAATATATGTATATATGAGTTATTATATGATAACTATATTTGGTATATGAGGTCCTTTTGATGTCTTCATATCCCTCCGACACAGTTCAACTGACCTCCATCTCATTTGATGGATTAGTGGTCAAGGTCATATTTTCGAGGTCAAGGGGTCCATATCTTAGGTACTATAAGGAATTATTGTAAGGTGTGCATGGCTGACTTGAAGGTGTCATCTAACTTTGATTTGATTTCATGGTTCATTTCTAATGTTAGTTTTCATGGTTTTTCAGATTAATATATACTTTAATCAATGGGTCATTTATATTTTGTGACATGCTGTCTTGCAGATTTCATCTGAGCTTGACCTCTTTTTCGTGGTTTATTGTTTAATGATTATGTTTCATCGTCATATATGTTTCTTATATGCTATAATGAATGGATATACACACATTCCGTGTATTGAATGATTGCATGAGGTAGTCTGTTTGGTAGGGTTCATTAGACCTTCATTTCATTTAAAATGGATCAGTGCTAGTTTAGAGTTTGTGATACTTGTAGTTAAACCTTCAATCAAGATCAGTAAAGCATGAGACACATATCAGTGCACACTTGTTAATTCATACATGATACAAAAAAATAAAATAACAGACTGTCTACCACATATATATTTCTCTCGTGCAATCCTCATCCTCATCATCATCGTTTAATGATAAGTTTTTGTGTCAACAACATGGTGACAGTTGTATATCGATCCTTTATTCATTTAAGGAATGGCTGTAATATTTTGTCTGTCTATGAAGAAATAACATAAAAAATGTGGAGCACACTGAAAAACCCGAGGAACAGGTTATTTTAAAGTGTGCACCACATGTTTTATGTTATTTCGAATAGACAGAAAAACATATGACACTCATTTCTTATAATTTAATCATAAATTCCATTTAAAATTGGAGTAAACCGTGAAAACACGTTGATAACGTCACCGTCACATGACAAAATTATGTCTATGAACTGATAAACCAACTAAACGTCAGCCAATCAGAAGACGCGTTACATCCAAAATTAAATTATTTTGTCATGGGTTATTGTTAAATTTTGCATGCAGCATTAGTGCTGAACTACAAATTAAAATCAGATTAATAACAAATTCATTCATCTCTTATATTTTCTGAAATATGGCTGATTGAAGTCTTTCAAAATATGTTGTGTGTGTTGTCCGTTATTCTCGCTTTCTTCTAATTTCGCAACAGTGACGTCATTCACATTGTGAAAAATCAAATGAGCAACGGATTCCACCACCATTTTTCGTGAGAAACGATGTTTCTCTGCTCTTCATAGCTACATTTTATTTTGCGTTTTAGATAAAAAAAAAAAAAAAAAAAAAAAAATCACGCGAGGAGAAATGTCGTTTCACGTTCGATGCAATATAGTATGTTCCCCGCTCAAAATATAGATTCCATCACTGTAGCAAGTGTGCCACGACATTTCTACACTCGAGACAGTTAAAATTAAAAATTTAAAGCTCAAGGCTTGCCAAGCTTTTTAAATATTAAAATTTAACTTTTATGGGTGGAGAAATGTCGTAATACACGAGTTATAGTGGTGGAAATGCTTTCTCGTGTTTCTTACCCTTCATTTCAAACATTTGCAGACAGTTGTGTTCTTTTTGTGTGACGTGATCAGGCAAAGTCGCCCTTTTTCAGGACGTCATAATAGGACATTCAGAAGAAATCAAGAAAACCTATTAAACGTCATAATTAAATTTCGACCAATTATTTGCGGAGAACAGATTTTTCATTTGTGATGATAAATAGTTTTCTCACACTGCTCAGGAAATGTGAAAATAGGACAAAAATTAAAGAAAAGGGTGTCTCAAAAAGTTTTGGGTAAAAAATTACGAATAAGCATGTGATGAATGAACTTAGTACAATGTTTCTGAAACCGAGATAAATTTGCGTGCTTTCTTACACGTCATGTTTTTAAATGTACTTAGTTTAGAATTACTTATTATGACAATTCAACAACTTGTGACAAAATTATGATAAAGTGTTTTGTTAAATTATGAATATATATATGTCTAGATTTAAAATTGATACCATTTTTTTCTTAAAAATAATCTATTTTCCAGTATTAATGAGTACAAGTCATATACGCATATTATATTGGTTCTAGCGTTTATTTAAATTTTTTTGCGTATCATTTATAGTGTATTTTTCATTTTTTTTTACGAAATCATAAAATCTAATTTTTTGTCGATATTTCTGTATCTAAATTATGTCTGTTGTATTGCAAGACATTCTACAGAACCAATACACAACCGAATGTGAAGAAAATTTCCATACGCAATCAAATAGTTTACACATTTATTAAGTTATACCCTATATGTAGCTAAATATTTTTTCTATGTTCTGCGTTAAAGATTAATAAAGGGCTACCTGTTTAATAAATTTGTGTTAGCTGTGAATGTGTAGAAAATAAGCCTCTAGTTATATTGTCTGTCAGAAATCATTCTTCTCGCCATCATAATTTGCTCCAAAAGTGTCATTTTGTCAACCATGTCAATTAAAAGGTGCGTTTGATGATTTGAATGACACAATTTTGATTTAAGGTAAATAGATGTAAATCCATGTACTACCTATATCCAGACAGGATCAGACAATATAAATTTTTCTCGCCTTGTTCTTGGTGTTTTTTGTACTTTTAATAGATTTATGTCACAGATTGTAATTATATTTTTACTATTTAATCACATGATAAGATATTATAATGAGTCATGTGTTGAAATTTTACCTGAAGTTTTGTTTTTATTTCCCTTTTTAACAACAATGCTTAGACTGATGTGCATCTGCTTTGAAGTTGAAAAGAATATTAACGAATGGTTTGTTTTATAAGTAATATACGACATACTATTTCATTCATTTCATATCAGTGGCAAATCAAGGATTTTGACAAATTGTCCATTTTTTGTATCGGTATGAATGAAATACATAGCGTGGCATAATTGTGTATTTAATCATATTACTAGTACATGTATGTGCTTCTTGTTAAAGTAATGATGGATGTCTTTTTAATATTCTACTTTTGACGATTAGGTGCATGCATGTGATATTGCCTTTAGTCTAACAAAATCATAATTAGATCTTCATCTTTTTTTTTTATAAACTTTACAATTTTTCTGTCAAATTTATTTTTGATTTATACTTTTTTTTATATTAATATAAAAACTAATAAGCATAGTTATAGCTCAGATGAGATAATGTCTTATATTTAAAAGAAAATACAGCTTATACAATTAACATGCACTAATATAATAGCATCAATATTCATTTACACATGTGTTGCATTACAACAACAAATAAATTTGAATAATTGTACCATCAGCGGAGAATGACAACAAATATTATATGAATAATGAATATGAACATTATAATAAATAGATATAAGAAGATGTATGAATAACGAATCTTGTTATCTAAATAAAGGTATGAACTAGATGGTTAATTGTTAAGCTCTTTGATGTTAGGAACAGACAATAATAATAATTGTATAAATTTATAACGGGATGGTTTTTCCAATAAAACGGTTTAATGTATTAAAGGAGGACTTTATAAGTGAGCGCTTTCTTAAAATTGTCCGCCGCTGTATATTACTGGAATACAACGAAAGGAACAAGCTCATTAGAAGCAATTCAATCCTCTCTTCCCCTTTTCACTCTACAGTTCTCGTTTTTTTACATTCTTTTTTTTTCAATACTTTAAACTTTTCCATACTTCTGGATTTTAGACCATCAAAATTGTTTTTAATGTCAGTTCTTCATGATACGATATTTACCAGGATGTTTTTTCATATATATATGTTTTTCATGGTTTTAGCAACGTAAATTATTTCTTCATAGGAACTTTAAATTTAGATTAGTGTGAAACATTATCTTATCTTTAATGATAGCGATATTGATAGGCTTTTTCACTTATGTATTTGGAGGTTTCACTGAATTAAATGCAAAATGTCTATGTGTACAGTTTCTATTGAAATAAGGTTTACCATTTAACTAGATAATAATTTTGCTTTAAAAAAACAAAAACTTTTTATTACCACTATGATAAGCAAAGAATTTGTAGAAATTCAATAATATAATTGGAAAGTAAAAAATAAGAAAGTGACATTACACAATCAGAATGTCTTTTGAAATCTTTTTGTAATGTTAACGCCAGTTTGTACAAAAACCAATGTCTTAAATAAAAAGATGAAACATGACGCATAACAGATATGTTGAAATTTATGACTGAAATTGTAAAATTAAACATTGAAAATGAAAAGGTTAATGTGTTCAAAACTATGCCAGAAGGATGTATTTAAAAAAAAAAAAAATAGTTAAATGAAGGAATCATGACTCAAAACAAATATGTTGTAATTTCACACTGAAAAACCCCAATAGAATAGTAAAAATCGTAAAAGACAATTGCAAAGTAGAATGAGTTTAAAACGTTTTTGGTTTTTTTAAGGCCGTTTTTTTACCTATAATTGTTAATTTCTAAGTCATTTGGAGGTGAGTTTTCTCTTGGCAATTTCAATCATATCAGGTCTCCTTATTTTTACGTATAAATTGAAAAGTTAAACTATTTGTATTTTGTCTAATGCTTAGTCCGTTTCTGTGTGTGTTACATTTTTATTTTGTGTCGTTGTTCTCCTCTTATATTTAATGCGTTTCCCTCAGGTTTAGTTTGTTACCCCGATTTTGTTTTTTGTCCATGGATTTATGAGTTTTGAACAGCGGTATACTACTGTTGCCTTTATTTGTTACAGAATCATGATTTGTAAGAAATTTTTTCACTATATGCACCAACATTCATTGTATAAATGTCGAATTTTCTATAAATTTTGGTATAAGTGTTAAAAATATGACAAGTCATTATTCGTTTAAATGAACAGCTATATATAAACATTGAGTTTTAATGATAGAAATGTACATAAAGAAAGAAAAGAAAAAAGAAAAATGTCAAATTAAATATTTCTTTTATTACATACAACAAAAATTAACTACTTAGGTCGAAATATGTAACTCAACTTTAAAGTTTCTAGTTTATTAAACACCTAAATTAACTGCTTGTGCTGTGATAGATATTGTTTAATGATGCAACTAATTTTTACATCTAAGAATAGGACATAGACGTAGACATAGACGTGGAACCTTTATTTATAGTCGGTACCTGTATACTACAAATAACATAAGCTCTAGATCTGTAGCCGACACACAAAAACAGTATAATACAATAAGCAAAAAAGGTCAATATATAGCATGATTGCTTGCATTTAACAATAAATCATCCAAAGAAACATTTTTAAAAAGTATCATAATTTGAGCAGCCATGCGGTTTAAAAAAAAACGCTTACAAAAACGCAATTACAGAAATTTACCAAAAAATAGAAATTTAAACAAGAAGATTTTCTTAAAATCTGCATAGACAACTCTAGTAACATAATAAACCTTATAGTCTGGTTCAAACTTGTTTGCGTTTGTCACAGAATAATGGTATATCACGGAATGCAAGCCAAACAGTTGTTCTCGCCTTATCAATTTCTGTATGAAGAAGTGAAAGATAGTAAAAGGCTTTAACACATTCACAAGTCGAAGAAAAACCAACAACAACCTTGTGACAAAACAAATCCGGTAAGCAAATTTGAATATTGAGGTGTTCTATGATTGCCAATGAGAAAAATATCCCATAGATTGCAAATGTCTTAGATTTAAACGATCATAAGTCACAGTCAGTCACAACTATGAGCAAAGCCCATAACGTATAGTCAGATATAAAATGACCCAGCCATGACAAAATGTGAACAAATTCAAACGAGAAAAAAAACGTGCCTGATAAATGACAAAAAAAGATACAGAAATAACCAACAATAACCACCGAATCGCAGGTTCCTGAGCGGGAACAGACACGTACAGAATATTGGGAGTTAAACTTGTTTGTGATCTCTCAACCATCCAACTTACCTTGAACTATAGTGCATAGGCCCACACTGTTGAAACTAATTTGAAATGGCTGCACTCATCTGATCACCTCGAAGTACAGGAACAACCAACATAGAGACAAAAACGCAAAGTATCCATAAAAAAAACTTACAGTTAATAAAAAAAAAGAAAAATCACAAAGATACTGAACTTAAATTCAAAAAGAAATTTCTAAGTAAAATGGCAAAATCAAAAACTCAAACACATCAAACGAATTTATAACAACTGTCGTATTCCTGTTTTAAAGCTAGCTTAAACTCTCAATTGTATGACATTCGCACCAAATTCCATTTGACGCTAGTTGAAACTTAGTAGATTACACACCGTTTTATATATATATCTTGAATGCACACAGGGAGAACTTAAGATTATTGATTGGGGTGAATATGCACATAGTAAATACCAGGATTGAAAATTTATATTTGCACCAGACGCGCGTTTCGTCTTAAAAAGGTAAACCACAAAAAAACTGAACTGAACGAGGAATATTCAAAACGCAAAGGCCCTAATCAAATGGCAAAATCAGAAGCTCAAACACATTAAATGAAAGGAGAACAACTGCCATATTCCTTACTTGGTACAGGCATTTTCCTGTGTACAAAATGGTGGATTAAACCTGGTGTTATAGCTATCTTAACCTCTCACTTGTGTGACAGTCGCATCAAACTCCATTATTTTTACAACGATGCATGAACAAAACAAACTGACATTTAGGTAAAAAATTTCAAAAAAGGGATACAGCAGTCAACATTGTGTTATAATCTCAATCACTACAAAAACAAACAGATATCTTACAAAGACGCTCAAAAAGGCATACATCATATTTAATAAATTCATCCTTTGATTTTTTTATTATACGATTTTATTAACCTATGTTAAATTCACCCATGAAGAATTGAAAGATTGTAAGTACCGGGACCCAATGTTTATCCGGACGGGCACATGGTTATGTTAACATTTACTCTGACGTAGAATTGCGCGTTTGACGTACATCAGTTGATAAGAATGTAAACGTTACACAAAAGACTCACCAGTGACGCTCGAATAAAAAAAGTGAAAAGTCTAAATAATATACGAAGTTGATGAGCACTGCGGTAAAAAAAAATCATAAAGTTTTGCCAAATACAGATACTGGTAAGGTAATCTATTTCTGAGGCAGAAAACCTTAGTTTTTCAAAAATTTGAAGTTTTGTAATCACTTAGTTTATAATTATGAACGAAGTCTTAACATTATGTAGGCGTGATCTTGGTATGTTAGTTTTTCAAGTTAGATGGTATACATTTTGACTCCTATATCGACTGTGCAACTACTATTAAAACAGATTATGCTTCTGGCGTATAAGGCATAAATACTTAAGTTGAATAAAGTCAGATCAAGCCATTTTTTTCTTGATTCTGGTAAATTTACGTCCTTATCAATGTGAAGAATTTAGTCGGTATATTGTAGTCCTGTAATGTTGTGTTTCATTTTAATGTTATATTTCACATGTCCATAAAAGAGGAATGTTTGGCATGCCACAAAACCAGGTTCAACCCACCATTTTTTCCTTTAAAAATGTCCTGTACCAAGTCAGGAATATGGCCATTGTTATATTATAGTTCATTTCTGTGTGTGTTACATTTTAACGTTGTGTTTCCGTTGTGTCTTTTGTTTTCTCTTATTTTTGAGTGAATTCACATTACTATAAGACGTGTCACGGTACTCATCTATCCCCAAATTCATGTATTTGGTTTTGATGTTATATTTGTTATTCTCATAGGATTTTGTCTAATGCTTAGTAAACCACAAAAAAACTGAACTGAACGAGGAATATTCAAAACGCAAAGGCCCTAATCAAATGGCAAAATCAGAAGCTCAAACACATTAAATGAAAGGAGAACAACTGCCATATTCCTTACTTGGTACAGGCATTTTCCTATGTACAAAATGGTGGATTAAACCTGGTTTTATAGCTAGCTTAACCTCTCACTTGTGTGACAGTCGCATCAAACTCCATTATTTTTACAACGATGCATGAACAAAACAAACTGACATTTAGGTAAAAAATTTCAAAAAAGGGATACAGCAGTCAACATTGTGTTATAATCTCAATCACTACAAAAACAAACAGATATCTTACAAAGACGCACAAAAAGGCATACATCATATTTAATAAATTCATCCTTTGTTTTTTTTATTATACGATTTTATTAACCTATGTTAAATTCACCCATGAAGAATTGAAAGATTGTAAGTACCGGGATCCAATGTTTACCCCGACGGGCACATGGTTATGTTAACATTTACTCTGACGTAGAATTGCGCGTTTGACGTACATCAGTTGATAAGAATGTAAACGTTACACAAAAGACTCACCAGTGACGCTCGAATAAAAAAAGTGAAAAGTCTAAATAATATACGAAGTTGATGAGCACTGCGGTAAAAAAAAATCATAAAGTTTTGCCAAATACAGATACTGGTAAGGTAATCTATTTCTGAGGCAGAAAACCTTAGTTTTTCAAAAATTTGAAGTTTTGTAATCACTTAGTTTATAATTATGAACGAAGTCTTAACATTATGTAGGCGTGATCTTGGTATGTTAGTTTTTCAAGTTAGATGGTATACATTTTGACTCCTATATCGACTGTGCAACTACTATTAAAACAGATTATGCTTCTGGCGTATAAGGCATAAATACTTTAGATGAATAAAGTCAGATCAAGCCATTTTTTTCTTGATTCTGGTAAATTTACGTCCTTATCAATGTGAAGAATTTAGTCGGTAGATCGATGCTAATATTAGGTACTAGTAATTTAACTTTATTGTTGATTATAAAACCATAACAGAAAAAAATAATCGCAACAGACAGCAGATGGTGTAATTCGTGTTGCTTAGTCTTTTAGTTTTTAATGTTTTGCTTTTATGTTTTGTATTCTGTTGTTTGTTTTTTCTTCTTATTTTAGATTTATACCATGACATTGTTAGTTTGTTTTCGACTTTTGAGTTTTAATATCAACACAACACATTTGCAAACTGTATCCATATAAAGGTTTTATAGTATAACCAAATAATGTCACAGTAACTTACACCTCTGAAATCATTCACGTATTCAAAGATTTTAACTCTTACTAGAGACAAACTTACAGCCATATTACCTTCAACGACGACCATGCGCCTATACTGTAGATAAAGTCTATCCACTACACCAGATAAAATCCCTTAAAAGAGTAAAATTTGATATAAAGAAAAGTCTTAAGATGTGTTGAACGATACTGATATAAGTTAAAAACAATATTTTGATCATGAATGGATTCCTTCAGTGTTACACTTTTGCTATTTAAGGACACTCAATTCATATAATGATGAAATAAGTACACCTAGTTTACAATATGTAACAATTCCCATACATTGTATAAGATACCTGAAGATAGTTTGAACCAGAACTAGAAAAAAACCAATTATATTTATAAATACAGTGGAATAGGGAATAAATCAAGACTAAACTTCAAAGCCGTAATTGCCGACAATGTAATTTACACAAATTTGTGAAACCGATTGTTTTACAGTAGCAATAAATACATCACGACGAAGAACCAAAAAAAAAAAAAATACAATGAGAGGCAAAAACTTCCCACAACAAGGGAATTGCATATAATGAGTTTACTTATCTCAAAATAAATAAATAAAACAACATGAACGATCTATTATACATCAAATAAAATTGTGCTATGATCAATATGAAACATAAATAGCAAAACATGTGATGCAATACGAGACTGCAGATAACCTCATTGGTTGATATCTTTGGCGGAAGTACATGTGATACATCCTCATTCTTTCAATATCCAAGCTGTGGGAAGGTCGTGCTCCACGTGTTGTCGGCAAAGTAACTATATTCTTTAACTTTTACTTTCATTTGCCTTCGTGGCAATATAGCCTTGGTAGCTTTAAGACCTTGGTGGTCATTTATATATGCCTTGGTGGCAAAAGACCTAGGTGGTCATTTATATATGCCTTGGTGGCAATAGACCTAGGTGGTCATTTTTATATGCCTTTGTGGCAATAGACCTAGGTGGTCATTTTTATAATTTTTTACATTTGCCTTGATGGCAATATTAAATTAAAAATACTAGCCTTTGGGGCGTCAAGACCTTGGCTGTCATTTATATTTGCCTTGACGGCTTCTTGATAGAACTAGATAGTAATGTTTGACATTGGTGGCAAATGTTTTGGGATTTGGACCTTGGCCGGTAGTTATTATCAACCCAGGTGGTCAGATATTTGTTATGCCGTAAACGCAGGACAAAGTGCTATCGCTATATAAAATATATGTGGAAGTTGGGGTTCTGGCCATTTTGGGAACCTGTAATTGAAAGGAGAATAATAAATTGTTTATAGCGTAAATAGTTTCTTTTGTTTCTTTTGAGTGTTGTGCACTTTTCATTGATAATTACATCGTACATACTGATAAAAATGCTCTTTAAAGACTTTGTTAGAAAAAGTGTGACATGTCACTTGATATTATTGTTATTTACCGGAGTGATGTGTATTGAATTATGAGGTGTCTTCGTCGAGGTCCGCGTTCAGCGGTCTGTTTGATTGTTCATAAAATTGAATAGAATGAATGGGAAAAATACGGATATATTAACACTAAATTATGTATGTCTGTGTTGAGAAAGGCAAAAGAAGTCAATATGGCACGGTATTAAAAAAAAAAAATAATAATAATAATAATTGATGGAAGCAGCTTTATGGTCAAACGAACCTATTAAGTAATTCTAATAATTTGTCCGTAATTTCATGTGGATGTGTATATAATTGCATTGATGTGTTAAAATGTGTCACATAAATCTGTTGTCTTGGCAGATTAAATAATGGTTGTACTATTTTTTGTTTTGTTTAATAAATATATATGTTGAATGATTTTGTTTACTAGTACAAATGTATACTGAAATTTTATTTATGGTTAAATTTTTTAATTTAAATTTCTTTGTCTACAGTTCGAGGGACACTGATTCCCTAGTGGTTTTTCCACGTGGATTGTAGGCAAAGGGATTTTTCCTTTTCAAAGTGTGACTAATGCTGTCTTAAGTACAAATAAACAGCTTGTTATTGGTTAATATATTTTCAGCAGAGTTGTGAAGAATCAAGTGGAAATACAATTGTCAATGTTCCTGATTAGGAAGTAAAATGGGTGTTTGATTCAACAGCAGTAAAGAAAGAGACAAGCCAGCATAGGTTACACTTGGAGGTGAAGTCCCTTTGCTTACAAGCTTTCCATATGCCGAAGATGTTATTAAAAATGACAATGTTCATTTTGATATGATTTCATTGCCTTAACTCGAACTTTAAAAGTCTATGTGGTCAAATTCATGAGAATTTATTGGATTATGAAGTATTTATACAGAACTGTGTACATGTATCTTGAAATTTTTAGATTTATTTTAAAGTAATTAAGGAATAATATTTAATAAAAGTGTTAAAAGATATTTTTGTTTTGAGTATTGGGAATACTATTATTTCGGGGAAAGCCTTGCTAGTGGTGTAATTTGAGATTGGCCTGCAAATATGCTGTATGGACTATAGAGTTTTCTATGCCCATAACTTAACATGAACTGGATGCAAGATTATATCAATCACTGAGGATATGTGTATAACCTCATTGGTTGATATCTTTGGCGGAAGTACATGTGATACATCCTCATTCTTTCAATATCCAAGTGGTGGTTGGTTTAAGGGCTATGTTTGGTCAGGCAATACATATTGCCTATTGCCTGTTTGGGTTGATGAGAATCTTGATAAGTTCCCCCCTCTCCCACCCATAAGTACCAAAATGTGGATTTGTTTTTTATATTCATATTTTAATATTGGTATTACATGTATGCATTTTGGGTTGATGAGTACGAGAAAACATTAAAAAAAAAACCATAAGCATTACCATGGGATCATGTTGATGGAACACTCCTTCGCTTTATCGATTTTTAAGGGAAAGGTCAAATAGGTCAAAAAGTAAGATCACTAAAATACCGAACTTAGAGGAAAATCAATTCGGAAAGTCCATAATCACATGGCAAAATCAAATAAAAACGCATCAAAAACGAATGGACAAGAACTGTCATATTCCTGACTTAGTACAGGCATTTTCAATTGTAAAACATGGTGGATTAAACCTGGTTTTATAGCGCTAACCCTCTCACTTTGATGACAGTCTCATCAAATTCCGTTATATTTACATTGATGCGTAAACTAAACAGACACAATAAATAAAAGTCAAAATATGGGTACATCAATCATCATCGTATAACAATCAAGTGTATTGGTATGTCTGTGCTTACTTTTTCATTACAATGGTAAAAATAAGATTATATATCTCGGATGACAATAATGTTGATTATAATGCTTAATTTTATGAGCTCCAGAGTAGTTGTATAAGAAACAACTGCGCACTTTATCCAGTGAGCTCTTGTGCATTGCATTGTGCATAGTAGTCCACATTTTGGTTTCTGAAACGTATAGATATTATCTTGTATTCGGTTCTTTCCTCTAGAGTTTTCTATGCCCATAACTTAACATGAACTGGATGCAAGATTATATCAATCACTGAGGATATGTGTAAACCATAACCATCAATTCATTATTCCACAAAATGAAATGTCCTTCCTGAAATTCAGAAAACAATGATAAACATGGACGCTTGATGGTTTCTTCTAATTTAAGGATCATGGTCATATACCCCCCTTTCCAACATTTTTTTTTATAATACTGAGTTATACAAGCCAAATCTTTGTTGGTGATATCATGGGTGTTTTCAGATCGAAAATTAAGTATATATTTATAAGTTGTTATTGGCTTGGAACCAGCTTCAAGTAAAGCGAGTTCTCATAGATCATTACTTCGTGTCATTGGTTTTTATGGAAGTTGGGTTTGTCAAAATCATGTCTAAATATTCATTTTCGCTTAATGTTTCGTCATACAATAGTCCTATAATACAAGACTTCGTAGGTTGAACAGTATATGTCATAGGCCGTAGAGTGATGTTTATTTGCTTAAAAACATACAAATTTGACCCAATTTGATATTTGACAATCCTACAACCTTTCCTTATTCTATATTCACCGCGCTAGTGGGAATCTCACAAAATATAACACTGTTTTTCTATGATGAGTTTATTTACAACCACTGGGTCGATGCCACTGAGTTGACTTAAGGTATCAATGATATGTGGATAATAATAAATCAACTGTTAACAAAACTTTTTTTAAATACTAAGGTTTTTCTACCTTAGCTGTATTTGGCAAAACTTTTAGGAAGGTTTGGTCCTCAAGGCTCTTCAACTTCGTACTTTATTTCGCCTTTTAAATATTTTTTTATTCGAGCGTCACTGATGAGTCTTTTGTAGACACAACACGAGTCTGGCGTAAGTGTTAAATTTTAGTCCTGGTATCTATGATGAGTTTTTTTACATAACTGAACAAAAAACTTTTTTTAAGCATCCACTGAAAATTGAAAATACCGGTAATTAGTTGGTTTACATAGTCACTTTCGAAAGTAACTCCTATTAGTCGTTCTGACCAAATGTGCCAAATCTGCATTAAAAAATCCAAACATTTTGCACCACTGGTTTCCATTATACCAATCCATATTATTTTCAGAGGAAATGCGACTAAACGGACATACCGCTTAATGAATAATGAGGAGGAAACAAATCCTTTAAAACATGACCAGATCGCTGTGAACGAACATTTACGAAACGCATTTGTCAGAAGAAGGAAATAAAAAACTGATTAGGGGATATAATAACGAAATGTGTTCGATGTGATCTAAGAGTAAAGGACCTGTTAAACATCCTTTACCAAATTTGTTATCGACATCTCTCGAAACAAAACGCCAGCAATAGAAACAGAAAAGGGTGAACAAAAAAGAAATCAGAACAAAATCTAACGGTCTTCCTTTATAATTGATTTTTTTTTGCAAATGTCTTTTCTAGGAAACCTGTTCACCATGTTGACAGCTGAATTTAGGTCATGATTGATTATATATACATCCTCACCTAACTGAGAGTTTTATTACATTTTTATTTTTCGTCCATATTTCATTTGCACGGAATCTAGGACATAAAGATTTAATTAGCTTATGCTAATATTATACTGATTTTAATTTATGTAAAATCATAATATGAAGCCCGATGAGCTCCCAAAGGTTACTGATTGCAATATTTGTGCATGCTTGGGTTTTTTTGTCATGGTTTTTGGAAATTACAAATACAAATAATTTGCGGGAAACGACTGTTCCTTCACGCTGTTTTTCTCAAAATCAGCCTTAAAACAAAAAATAGAATACAGTTTTACCGCTGTAATTGTAGTTTTGTTGTAGCATATAAATACACAAAACGACCCTTATACCATGCATGGTACTAAATTATAAATAATAGTTATAATCGTTTTCATTTAATATAAACAGAAAGTTTGTTAGATGGATTTCTCCTGTCTCCAGCCGATAAATCATCTTAATGGATATATTCTTTAACAAAAGTTAGCATGTGTATGCTTATTAAATCATACATTTTCGGTGTTCTTGGTAGTAACTGTTCAAAGACAACAGACTTTGAAAATGAACAATGATCAGACCAATCTCTAACAGACAAGCATTTCTGATGCGTATAATGGCTATTGTTTTAAGTTAAGCCAAACAGTAGATTACACACCGTAATATCAATACATTGATTTTCCACTGGGAAAAGCTTTCGATTATTCCGTTGGTGTGAACGAAATCTTAATATCAGGTAGACGTGCTCTTAGATCATTAGTATATATTAAGTTTTTCAAGTCAGATGGTATGGATGTCGACTCGTACATTAAACTTTTCGAATGTGCTACTACGCTTATAAAAGATTATCCTTCTTGTGTATAAGGCATTAAATACCTTCAATGGACTTGATAAATTAAAAATCAGAGCAATTAGCTCATTTCTTCGCGCTGGTAAATTCCAATGTGATGATTTCGTTGGCAGATTGGTGCCAATGTCAAATGCTAGAAATTAAACTTTATCGTTGTGGAGGGAGTACACATGAACAGAAAGAAAAAATGCGATTACAAACTGTAGATGGTGTACTTTTTAGATCAGCTAAGGTTCTTGCTGCTCAGTTTTTTAGTTTTCAATGTTGTGTTTTGTGTTCTGTTCAGTGTTGTTTATCTTTTCGTCGTGTAAAGGTGTAATACCACCATTGAGTTTGCCCTATTAGTCTTTTTAAATTTGCATTTTTCAAAAAATTGTACAGAATTTATCTTTGTTTCAAATTAAGAAATACTTGGCATAAATAAAGTTTTATCAAAATTACATATGATGTCATTGCTTATAAGAAAATAACCATCACTGAAAGTTAACCAACCAAATGCCCCCCTTATTCAACCTGTGTATAAGCTTTAGTAACCATGTAACCTCAAGTTTCCAAAATATTCTATAGAAACCCCAAATAAAAAAAAATATGGTGCTTTGAAATACCCAAGACATATGTTTATGACCCAGAAATGTTTTACTGCAATAAAATAAAGCATTATTTACCTACAACTGTCAAATTCAAGGGCGTATTTCTTTTCGACCTATTTTCGAATACAATCGGATGTGACGTACCAAGATTTGGTGGTATTACGCTTTTTGCCATGGCATTTTCAGATTGTATTCGACTTATTAGTTTTAATATATAAAAACATGAATTATCGTGGCAAGTAGATGTTATGCCTTTCAGATCAGCTATTGTTTGGCTGCCGTAAAATACAATAATGTTTCTAACCATGCCGTCATCTCAAATTATAACTAACATATGTACATCTTTAAACATGTGACAATTTTATCCGTATAAAGGTCTTAAAGATTAACCAAACTATGTCATAATGATTCCCATTCTCACACTCATGCGCCTATCATGTAGACAAAATATATAAACTACACTAGATGCAATCCTTAAAAAGAATTACCTTTGCGCTAAATATATGTAAACGTATTAAGATATCTGCAATAAGGACATTCACTTTATATACACATTTTTAAGATAAAATTAGTGCACGTTTACAATATGTAACTATGCCAATACATTGTATAAGATACCTGAACCACAAACAGAAAAAAAGTGTAGTTTGTATTTACAAATACAGTGGAATAGTGAATAAATCAAGATTAAACTTCTAAGTCGTAATTGCCGACAATGTCATGTACAATTTTTTCCTAAAAGATCGTGAAGCCTATTCTGTTTTACAGTGGTAATAAATACCTCAGGATGAAGAAAAAAATGAATACAATGAGAAGCAAAAACTTCCAATAACAGTGTAAATGAATAGGAAGAGTTTACATGATAACATGTAATTCATATCTTAAAATAAAGAAACGAAATTACGAGTATGATGCATTATACATCAAATAAAACTGTGCTGTTACAGTTCAGGTCAATAGGAACAAGAAACAGCAAAAATCATTAAGCAATACAAATCCGCAGATACCATGACCATTGATGATTCATTATTCCACAAAATGAAATATCTTTGTTGAAATTCAAAAAACAATGATGGACATGGACACGTGCTGTTGTTCAAATATAAAATCTTTGATAGTGATATCATGGAGGTGTTAAATGATTAAGTTTTTATTGGCTTCATACTACTTACCATTAGTCGCGAGTTCTCATAGATCAGTACTTCGTGTATTTTGTTTTTATATTTGATGGGCTGGTTTTGTGCTTCGTGCCAATCGGAAAAGTAAAGCCATATTGCTTATATTTACAGTGAAATCTTATGATGCTCTATAAAATCAAAGTTCCTGGTTATAGGGAGGACAAAACGCTTACAAATATGTCCAACATACCACATTCTAATTATGCATGCTGCAAGTCAGGGGCCTGTATTACGTTTATTTAGTCGGTATTTTTTGGTTATACATTTTTTTTTCATTTTTTATTATTATTTTGTTTAATTCAAATGCAAGTTATTTTGACACGGTTTGGAATTTGGCAAATCATTGGCAATTATACCACATTTGCTTATTTTATATTAAACGCAATAATTGGAATAGCCAAAAATACTACACACTTCTCTATAGCCGAATAGGAGAATTTATTAAAGCTTCTACTAGAAATTTAAAATACTGTACACAAGTTTACATAGTCATTCAGTAACTTTTAAAAGACATTTTGACCATATGTGCCAAATATACATTTCAAAATCCAAGCATTTTGCATCACTGGGTTCTATTTTACTAATCTACATTAATTTCAGAGGAAATGCGAGAACACCAACTTACTGCATTATAAATAATGAGGAAGAATATGTGTTACCGGATCACTGTGGTCAAAATTGACCTACGATTTCATGGGTGTACTGAATGTTAAAACTTTAAAAAATCAATGTGTCGTAAAAAGTTTTTAAAAGGACATGAGAAATTGGTTTTGAGAGATACTAACGAAATGTGTTTGATAATGTCCGAAAGTCGCAGTAAATATGTAATCGACATCTCTTGAAACCAAAATTAAGCAAAACAAACAAAAAGTGGCGGATGAAGTAGAATTCAGTACAAAATCTTACAGCCTTTCTCCCTTTAAAGATGCTAAATGTGGATTTTTATTTGATTATATTCCAAATGACATTTCTTGGACATCTGTTCGTCATGTTGACAGTTGCATTTAAGTCGTGATTGATTATACATCCTCACCTGGCCGATAGTTTTATAGCATTTTTATATTTCGTCCATACATCATTGGCGCGGAATCTAGGTTATCAATGGTGGAATTAGCTTATGCTAATATTATACTAATTTGAATTTAGGCCAAATCATAATATGAGGCCCGATGAACTCTTAAAGGTGACTGGCTGCAACAATTGGATGTTGTACTCTTGTTTTATTTGTCGTGGTTTTTGACATTCACTGTTCGTAATGTTCCTTCATCATATATAACGAAAAATCAGCCTTAAAACAAAAGGCAAAAACATAGTTTTAAAGATGAATTTGTAGGTTTCCTGTAGCATGTAAAGACCAGATCGCCCCTTCTATCATGCTTAATAACTTATGAATTATAGTTATTTTCATTTTAACAGATAAAGAAACTTTGTTAGATGGATTTGGGATGACCTGTCTCCCGCCAATAAATCATCTTAATGGATCTATTCTTAGATCGTACATTTTCGGAATTTCGAAGCTAAGAGTACACCTGTGGTTTTATAGTATGATGAAATCAGGCGGGAAATAGTGAGTACCTATTTTATGCAACCAACTACTACTCCATGTAGTATAATATTACTAATATTTTATTCAATAAAATATCAAGAATGTAAGTTTTACAAGACACTAGTCTATACGGCAATACATAAAGACATAAACTAACACATACTTGATAAAGTAGAGCATTTTGTTTTGCAGATAATGGTTCCCTTTGTGGACGGAAAAAAATCTGATATTTTATCAAGAATAACCCATAAAGCTCTGAAGCTTGTTTTCAATGGTGACGCCTCATTTAGACCGCTTATATTCGACACAAAAAAAATCATAATACATAAATTGATCTGACATAAACTTCATACATTGTTTAAATCTTTTTTGAATAAAAAAACAAATTTTATAATATTTACTACTACAGTTTGCAACCCAGACCTCTGAAACTAAAATATTTAATTTGTGCACCTGCTATTTAGATAGTGTTTAAGATTTTTAATTTATTTTTAGAAGACTTAGGAACTGAGTTGTTTTCATTAAAATTACAAAATAAGACCATACCAATGTCATCTAATTCTTCGGAACATTACAGTTAGATTGCACACATTCTCGTTTTATAGTTGTTTAAACATTTCTTCTATTATTCATATTTATTATTTGCTCTTATAAAAGTATTTTCTCTATTGATTGAAAAGCATTTTAATTTATTGACATGACCTACCGAATTAAACTTTTTACCGGGATTGTACCATCATTAGCAACACGAAGGGACACACATGTGGAGCAGGACATGCTTATCCTTTTAGAGCACCCGAAATCACCCACAATTTTTGTTGGGGTCTTTGGGGTGGGTTTTTTGTGTCTTGCGTAGTGTTGTTTGTTTGTTCGTTTGACTCTTCTTTTTTAGTTTATTTTCAACTTATGAGCTTGAATGTCCCTTTGATGTCTTAAACCTTTCTTTTAATTTGATAGTTGTTTTTTTCAAAATATATGTATTAATTATTATAAATACACTTGTTTGGTTTTCTTTATTATTTTCTATTTTATATGAATGCGGTATCATTTACCACACGAATGTTTGATTTGAATTTGTCTATGTTTAACCAGTTTTGTATGATGTTTTCATGGAAACAACCCTATATTACGTTTAAATTAAAATTGCTCTCTAAGTTAATGTAGTAATAAAATTGAGAAAGGAAATGGTGAATATGTCAAAGCGACAACCACCCGACCATAGAGCAAACAACAGCCGAAGGCAACCAATGGGTCTTCAATGTAGCGAGAATCCCCGCACCCGTAGGTTTCCTTCAGCTGGCCCCTAAAATATGCATAATAGTACAGTGATAATGGACGTCATACTAAACTCCGAATTATACACAAGAAACTAAAATTTAAAATCATACAAGACTAACAAAGGCCAGAGGCTCCTGACTTGGGACAGGCGCAAAATTGCGGCGGGGTTAAACATGTTTATGAGATCTCAACCCTCCCCCTATACCTCTAGCCAATGTAGAAAAGTAAAAGAATAACAATACGCACATTAAAATTCAGTTCAAGAGAAGTCCGAGTCTGATGTCAAAAGATGTAACAAAAGAAAATAAATAAAATGACAATAATACATAAATAACAACTTATGAGTATAATGTATACTGAATAACAAATAACCATGTAGTTTTTCATTAGTCAAACACAACATTTCGTCATTCGACCCTTGCTCATGCAGTATCACAGAATATACGATTCATCGCTAGAATGTTTTACTCAGGCCTTATGAGCAGCATTAAAGGAGATGGTGCTATAGTTGAACAGCAGATGCTCGTACTCTTTTCAAAGCCTTTTTTGTAGGATTTGTATTGCTAGATCTAGTTAAAAGTAAAATCACAAAAACACTAAATACTGAGGAAAATTGAAAAAAGGAAAGTTCCTAATCAAATGGCAAAACAAAACCCTCAAACACACCAAACGAATGGATAACAACTGTCATATCCCTGGGGTGTTACAGGTATTTTCTTATGTAGATAAACGTGAATTAATCCTGGTTTTAGAGCTAGCTAAACCTGTAACTTGTATGACAGTCGCATATAATTCCATTTTTTGACAACGATGTGACTTTTTTACATGAGTAATAATTGCGTATCAAGGTTTTTCTGAAGGAGATATCTCTTTTACAAATGATCTTACACGCCAATAAAATTACAGAAAATAAGCATTCAATTTGTAATAACATGTACTTAGCTCAATTTTGATATTATAGTAAACAAAAATAAGCGAATATGTAGTTGTGTTACATGTAACAGCTCACATTAAACTCAATTTGAAATGGGCGTGTCAAATTATTGGGAGATTTATAGGGTTTTAAAACACTAAAACTATCAGCGGTCAAAATGTCATAATCACAAAAAATTAACATACAATTTGATATAAAAAGTATCTATTTTTGTTTGTATTGCAATGTATCTCATAACAGATTATAAAAGTCCCAATGGTCTCGATATTTCCTTTTTTAGTTAGAAAGTTAGAACCGCACACTTATTTCAATGTTAAAAGTTATTTTTGTGTCATTAAAAGTCAGTGGTCGGCAGATTACATATACAATGCTTTGTTCTATTTATTTTTTTTCAAGTTAATTCATCATTTTGAAACAAGGACCATTCTTAATTGTCTATCAGAAGTAGAGTGTATAATTATGACAGATAATATTATAAAGTTATAAATTATTTTATATTATGAGTTTTCTCAAAATTTGTTTATATTTACCAAGATTAATAAGGTACTCCATCACAAAAGGAACAAATCATTTCCACAAATGGGATGTTGAGTGATTAGCGGCCGCTAAACGTCCAGCACAAAATAGTACATGCGTACTCAGACTGATAAAAAAGATTCTTATTCAAATTTTTCAGTATCCACAAAACGTTTTTAAAACGTCAATAATAACACGCATGCTAAAAAAACAAAAAGTAAGCAAAGTCATCCGATATCTAAAAAGTTTTACCACCTCTCTGTTCTTGTTGTAACGACAAGTGCCCTGCTAAGTTGCGAGAGGACATATGGATTCGATCCCCGTCTAAATACCAGACAATTGTTATAGATTGTTTTTCCGTTTAGCATACGACATTAAGAAGAAAGCGTAAAGAAGGCGATTTGGAATCAGAATAATTTTATACGTTAAATCATTTTTTTTTTTAAGTTATGATTTTTTGCAAAAAATCGTCCATATATTATGTAATCCATGTAATGGAATTAGGTCCCGTTCGAAAATCCTTGATCCACCCCTCGTGTCCGATTATGATTACAGGTTTTCCTATCTTCTGAACTATTACATAAAAGTGTTTGCATTTTAATTCGACATACTCTTATATATTCAACCTACTCCGCGTAGCCTTGAATAACTAATTATATAATGCATCGGCAGAATTCTATATTTGTCCTCACATTCGAGAAAACAAAAATAGAATGATGGCCTATATACATTGCTCTCTTTGTAAGATTTATGTTCGTGATCGCAAATGCACGAAAAAGTCCATAGTAAAATAAAAAAATTACCAAAGAAATGTAAGGTTGAAATGGACAGTAAAAAAGATGGATCGCTAAGGTATTATTACAACAACAACCTTGAAGTGTGATTAAATAGTATAACATATATCTGTTTCATGCTACTTTATGCATTATTTAAGTATCTAATAAAAATTGAAAGAACCTGATCTTTGTTGGGAATATAATGCTTGTGCCAAATATATAGGGGAAAATGACAGAGAACCGCTAAACAAAATTAAATGCAGTGACCGAAAACTGAATGTTTGCGCGTGTAATATTGACATAGTATCGAACTATTATTGAATTAATGAATTTTCTATTTGCAAAAGCATAAAGAATATGCTATGCCAATACATAAACAAGAAAAAAGTGAAATCACAAAAATACTGAACTCCGAAGAAAATTCAAAAAGGAAAGTCCCTAATCAAATGACAAAATCAAAAACTACAACACATCAAACGAACGGATAACAAGTATATACAATATAAAAGTGCAGTGTTACAATGTAGAGATGGAATCGATACATCTTAAACCTATTAACTATTAATTTTGGCATAGACTGGAGTGCGATTTATTACAAAGAGACTAAGACTTTATCAAATATATAGGGAGACAGTCATGAGAAGCACATTACAAATGAAACCAGACATTCTCGGGAACTTTGTTTGAGATCTTTGTAAAGTTTTACTACTTAGCTTCTTATTTGTCAACCAGTTGCTAAAGTTTTCATTGACCAAGTTATATGTTGATAAATTTAGGACAGGAATCCATACTAAAATCTTATGTATTCAATAGACATTCTCACATTTTATTCTTTACTAGGTAATCTTAAATGAGCTTCGAGGTTGTGAAAAACAATTAAAAATTACTATTACTCAATAAACATATTAGTTTTATCAAAAGGCGAGTGTCTATGTCATACCCTGTGTAAGTTGAGAAGTTAAATTTTAGCATAATGGATTTTTTTTTATTAAATTTGGAAATGTTGATATTCCTCCACCAAGTTTGTAAATACTTTAAAATTGTACTTATGATGGTTGTCGTTTCTTCATGTCGGCCATATTTGTTTTTCGTAAATTGAATTCGTAGTTCTCATTTGATTTATTTTCCATTTTTCATGCCGGGACCGTTTGTAGATAATTTTATGATATAGTTTTCTCATTGTTGAGGTCGTATGGTGACCTTGGACTGAACTATGGTGGATAATTGGTATCATTGACAAGGATACACAAGCATCTCCTTATTTTTATATTAGCGATTATAGTTTTGTACTCTTTGTACCTTTAATAATTCATTATCCTGTTTCTGAGGTCTTCTTTTTCACTAAAAAAATCATCTATCAATTTTGTTGTCATAATCTATCCAAGACGTGAGCGACATATTGATAACTTAATATATATAAATCGATTGATTAACCTATATTTTTCAAAGAAATTGCAAATTCACACCAACAATATCAAATTACCTATTTTATATTACCTTTAATAAAAATTAAGTTATAATAAATCAAATAATTACAAGGCATCCCCAAAATCTTTGAAGGTAAACTACAGTGACAAATGGGAATGAAATGGACAACAGTAATGGATAGGCTTAACCACAGCAATGCCTGAAAGTGAAATAAGGATGAAGAGATATCGCTGTTAAAAAGGTAAAATAATTGTATAATGATAGAAAATATTAGATGAACAGAAAAGTACATCATAAATACCGAACTTTAATGCAAATTCAAAAGGGAAAGTCCGTAAAAACTGACCCAATCAACCGTTTTTAATAAACGAAACAAGTGAAAAAAACAACTGCCATACTCCTGACTTGGTACAGGCACTTCCCAAAGACAATTGTGCGTTAAACCTAGTTTTATAGCTTGGTAAACCTTCCACTTATATGACAGTTGTCAAGATTTAACACTCTTTCGGAGTGGGTACAATCAGTGAGGTCATTGATTCAGATAAGAGTAAGTAAGCTTAAAGGGACAATGAGCACCAAAGCTCCTTCCATCTTTAAAGACCCTCAGGTCATAGAGGAGTTGTCTTGCCTTCATGACAAATATGATGTCGTTCCAGCTGACAAAGCCTCAAACAATATTGTTTTTGTTTGCAAGAAACACTACATTGACTGCCAGATTAAGAAACTGGGGATAAATAATACACTTGGAAATCCTACATATACACTAAGTACGCTTACGAAGCAGGAGATCTGGAAACCACAAATCGTTTCTAATCTCATTTGGTGTTAATCCAAAGGATGAAGACCAGGATTTTCCATCCGTATATTGGATTCCTAAGCTTCACAAGAATCCTTATAAGGAAAGGTATATTGCAGGTTCTTCTAAGTGTTCCACTAAGCTCCTTTCTAAAGTTCTTACTGCCATACTCACTGCAGTCAAAGAAGGACTTCAGAAACATTCCGAAACGGCATATTCAAGAAGTGGTGTTAATCAGATGTGGATAGTGAAAAATTCAAAAGAGTTATTGGTGAATTTACAATCTCAATCATTCAAACATTGTACAAACATTAAAACCTTTGAGTTGTCAACTCTTTATACCACTATTCCACATACTAAACTTAAAGCTCGACTGAAAGAACTCGTCAGCTTATGTTCCTGTAACAAAAAGGGCACTAGACGCTTTACATATCTAGTTTTTGGCAGGAATTCAGCTTACTTTGTGAAAAATCATACAGAGTCAAGGAAAAATACACCATGCTGGACTTTTTAATTGACAACATATTTGTTGAATTTGGAGGTTTGGTCTTTCAACAGACTATTGGAATCCCAATGGCTACCAATTGCGCTCCTCTACTTGCAGATTTGTTTTTATATTCCTATGAAGCAGAATTTATCTTGTACAGAAAGGAGAAAAGAAATTAGCCCAGTCTTTTAATTTCACCTTTCGGTATATTGATGATGTATTGTCTCTTAATATTAATAGATTCAGTGATCACTTACATTTAATATATCCAAGTGAACTTGAAATTAAAGATATTACCGACTCAGATAAATCTGCTTCATATTTAGACCTTTTTCTCGAAATGACTACTGATGGTAGGTTGAATACCAAAATTTATGACAAACGCGATGATTTTAATTTTCCTATAGTCAAGTTTCCATTTCTGTGTAGCAACATCACAGCGGCACCAGCATATGGAGTATATGTGTCTCAATTTATACGTTACTCTAGAGCTAGCTCAAAGTACGTTGATTTTGTTGAACGAGGAATACTGCTTTCTCAAAAGTTGCTAAGACAGGGCTATGAATCAATCAAATTAAGGTCATCACTCAAGAAATTTTACGGTCGCCATCATGAGCTGATTGGCCATTATGACAAAAGTGTGTCAGAAATCATATCTGATATTCTTCTTCAGTCATAATAACCTTCAATCATTACCGAACTGAACAAAGAAATAACACGACGGGTGCCGTATACGGTGCAGGAAATGCTTACCCTTCCGGAGCACCTGATTTCACTCACGGTTTTTAGTGGAGTTCGTGTTGTTTCTTATTTATTATTTATAACTGTTGATGTAAATGTCCCTTGGTTTTGTGAGTCTTTGTTTACTTATTGGTTTTGATTGTTATTGTCCTTTATTTCAATAGCTATTATATGTACTGTAAGCACCGACGATATTGCAGCACGCATAATCCAAAATATTAAATAAAACCCACCTACTAGTATGGTTAGGCCAAGTTTCAAGAAAATCGATGACCATGAGATACATTTTATACATGCCTAATTTCGCTGTATACCACAGCACAAGAGAGTCAATACAGACGTTTTAATGTGATGTATTTCACAACTTTTTTAGACGTTAGAAGATTTTGTCATACGGTGCACTTTTGGATTGTGTGACCTCTAGACGTTCTATTTGGTGACCTAGTGTTGTTGGGTTCAGTCATATTACCATACCACTATCCGTCATATCGTGTTCACTTTTAGAGTTTGTCAAGTGACTTTTTTATGCCAACTGTTGTTGGTGGATTGCCTGATGAACGTATAGCCCATATACCCTTTTATCGGCAACATGAATCTTCTTCGACACGATGTCAAACAAAAATTAGACGAAAAAAGATCTAAAAAAGTCATCTCATCATTAAAAATTGGATAGAAGTTATATGCAACAAAACATTCAGGGGTAATATTCACACAAAAAATCTGTTCGTCTGTCATGCGTTACTAATTGCTTTTGGAGATGTTGATTCTAAAAAAGTTTGTCGCTAATAACATCTGGTTTCCAGCAATATTGATGACTAAAGCACAAAACAATACCATACAATTCAATAACCTTTATGTTGAATCGTTACATTATAACATACGACACATATCACGAGTTCTCAAGGTGTCACTTCACTAGTTCAAACGTAGTCCTACTCTGACTAGAATAGGGTTTTTGAATTTGTTGTTTACATCAACTAACGAAGAATGTTGGACAAGAAGACCTTTAGCTGAATGAAAAATATATTTATGCCATTTTGTGCCAAAATTTACATGTGCATAAATATACAGCTTAACTTGACAATATATGTGTTACACAGTACTCTTATTAAGAAATTTACGACACAAGAGTGCCTTGTGTAGTAGTAGATGACTTCCGGAACCTCATTTGTCATTATCAGATTTCTTTTTTGCAGGAAGGAAGTGCTTACATGTATAATTAAGGAAACATAAGTTTAATAAAATATTTAAGGCACGTTTTTTGCTTGATATAATATAAAATCCATTAAACGGTAATATGTCAAAATTGTTAAACTTTTTACCCCATCAAACATCGTTACTTAGTATTTTAAGAGAGGGTGGACAGGGGGTCCTTCATTTATATTTTCCAAGTGCAAATCCTACTTCCTAATTGTTCCAATTTCCTTTATCACTACTCCCAATTCCCCCTTTTTTACTCAACGGTAAAACATGCTTAATTCTTTTTTCTTTGGCATGTCCTAATTTTGACTCCACCTATTCCCCTGGATCCCAACCTTGACTCCTGCTTCCCGTCCCCTCATTTACATGATCAAATACCCCTGTCCAGCGCCACATTGTGTTATGAACCAAAATGGGTATGGGGAAGACAACTCATTTGTTCATGTGGCATGACACCGCAAAAACAACCGACAAGACATATGAGACAAAACTATATAGTAGTCTCCTTATGAACAATGTAAAACATGCATCTATATTAAGTACTATACTAATTGAAGCTAAAGATTTAAAAAGAAAATACCGAAAAACTTTATTTTGTGGCATCGATTAAATCGTTGCGTTCATACCAATAACTTGTTGGACATGTTATCTCAAATTGTTTGTTCAATACGGTAGCTTAAATAGTTTAGGCACGTATTTTACTTGATATAAATAGTATATCCATCAAGAAGGTAATTTATCAAATTTGTTATAAACCTTTTTTTACCCATTAAACATCGTTATCTAATATAAGATTATGATTATTATGACCAAATTGAGAAATAAAAAACAAAAAATAATTTCACCCTTGTTTTGTCGTTAAACTAGCTGTAACTGGTACAAGGGCACTTGATTCCCCTTGATCAGTCTCGACATCTACTTCTTTTCTATTAGAGAAGATTATAATATTATAGTCCTTAATTATCATTGTTTGTGTTTTATCCAGTATGTACCAAGCATGCATAAGAACGCATTTGTTGTGGATGATGTTACTATATCAAGCTTTTTTCCTGTTTTGTAGCAAGTTCAAATAAATTCCATACCGACACTATGTATATTAATTGTTTTCATCCTGTAATTAACACAAGGCACTTTAAGGTTTTGTTGTTAAAATCCATGTAGATGTCTCGATTTTTAAAAGATCAAAATAGAACGGACCACAAGAAACTGTAAAAAAAAACCACCAGATAGTCATATCATTGTTCGCTTAAGTGATGTATCAGGAAACTTTATTTGTACAACTGAAGATAAAGCAAAAATGGCATTTGTGTACATGTACCTGTAATTTGTATAATAATAGTTATTTGATTGCAAGGATACATTTTCTTGCAGAATTTTCATGTGTTATCGTTCGAAAAGCGGACGTTTTTCTTGATTTCATTCTTTTTAAAAATTTACAGTTCATAAACAATGTATATTGAACACCGGTAAAATACTATTGCTTTTATTCTTATAATCTTTGATGAATTTGTTTTCGTTTTACTTGCATGTTCATGGTTTTGTTATTGTGTATATACTTACATTGTTATATGAAGAAGACTTCATTAGTATGATTTACTTGTCTCTCACCAATTTTTCTTAGATTTAGAAAATACAATATTTTAATTTAAGGCATTGCTCCTTTAACCTGAAAAGGCTCTCTGTAGATAGATTTTGCAAACTGTTAGCTCGTACACCTGTTCTCCTTGTCCTTCCATGTTTTATAAGGGACATGCCAAGAAATTGCCTCCGTTGAAATTCTGCAAATATCCCATAGAGCAAATTACATGGATGATTAATATTGACCATTTGGTATATGGCCGTGTTCTAAGCGACACGTACATGAAGGTCTTAAATTAATTTCTTGAATGAAATCAAATCTTTAGCTACTAATGACTGCCGTAGGAGGTCGACCGGAATTTTTAGCGAGGATTTCTTGGCATAGGTAACTCAATAATATGAACCCCTTGCAGAAAGAAAGAAACAAACAAACAAACAAACAAACAAACAAACAAATAAACAAACACTCACACATTAAGCAATCAATCATGTTTCTTAAGGGAAAAGGGGTGGGGAAGACCGTTTACAATTGCTTTAGCAATTGATTCATATTGTAAAACGGCGTTTTTAACCATTTGTATGTACCGTTTTTATTTTTAAAAATGTCCCTCTGGGACCTCCTTTTGCCCCCCCCCCCCCCTCCCGAATTTGTTTTACCCTCCACTTACAACTGTTGAATGAAGCTGGGTGCTATCTATCCTTTCAACGGAGAAGAACGACACTTCAGTTTTTTTTCCTCTTTAATATTGTATTTACATAGATCTCTTCTGAAAAAAAATCCACATGCTTGTAAGTTATCTGATATACTCTGAAACTACAGGTCCAATCGACCTAAAAATTTGCAGTCAGCAGGGCATACATGTCATAAATCTTCACAAAACAACGTGGTGCAGCTACCTCCCAAGAAATTGCAATGCCGTAAAAATCGCTCTCTAGGTCTGTTAATTTTAATGAAATCCTACAATAAAATGTCTGCTCCTATATTATATCAAAATGTGTGTGACAAGCTGCTATTGAGAAATGTACATTGTAAGAAAATAATCAATGATCGTGTTTTAAAGTTACACAGGATAAATTAAATCCAAAGCATGCACTGCTCGTGAACTGTAATCGAAACGTCAATTTCCTACAATGACAAAAGAAATATACATCGTGTGTATTCCCTCGTTATATACATGTTGTCTGTCTAACGTCTCCACCTAAAAAGAAAGAAATATATAAGTTTTCGCTATTATAAAGCCTCGTCACGTGACGCCACAACCTAGCGCGAGACAAAGTCGCGCGCGGGACCTGAAATAAAATAAAAACTTTCCTAACTAAATATAAAACTTGACGACCATTTGATATTCTGGTGGGGGGGGGGGGGGGGGATTTTGAAAATAAATAAGCCAGCCTTGATAATCACAAAAATAAATGGTTTGTTCTGTGGTACTTCCCAAATCTTTGAATAATGAAAGTATAACATTATTTAGAATACTTGAAATGTCTGAAAATGGATTTCATTTAACTTGAGGTATATTGTCTCAGGAACACTTAACTCACTTTTTTATTACATGGCAGTAACTACATTCAGGCAAATGCCGTATGTAGGAAATTTCAAAACCAAATGCTTGTCTTCAAATGTTTTCACGGCAAGTGTCTTGCAAGAAGCAAGTTTTGTTCTCCCTCAGACCGTAGCTTATATTTTTGGGGGATCAATGTTTTTTTCTTTATTTGTCTTTTGTTTATTTATTGCCCTTCTGTATTCTTTTAGTGTTGCATTCCTTTTGTAATTTAGTAATTTTGTTATTCACTTGATCATGATTTATATTTTTGTCTTTTGATGTTGTTCCTTAAAACTTTAGTCTTATACTGAATATATACATGTTGCTTTGAGACCAAAATATGGTCCCAAAAATTTTAAACAGAACTTCCATTTTTAAATTAAGAAAGGATATAGGAAACACCTAAAGAGCATGATTTTGCATCATTAGTTCTATAGCAACTTGGGCCTTCAGCGGCTCCAAAACCCTTCAAATTTGTTTTAGCCTCGCTCTTTATCTGTAGTGAAAACATAGAATCTTCCTTAATTACATTTTCACTTTTTCTTTTCCTAAATCTAATTTGTAGTCAAATAGAAAGAGACGAATATCTCAAAGGAACATGTAAACTCCCAAGTCGAACCTAAAATGACATCACTATGACAAAGAAAAATAAATACCAAAAATAAAATCAAAACACACTATAAAGACTGAGCAACACGAATAGTTACTCTAATATTATTTTCTTCATTAGCTTTTTGTAATATTGTTATTTGTAAGTTTGTAAATTTAGTGCCATATCATCTGTTTGACTTATTGTGTTAGTATCATTTGCAAAAGTGTCCACACGGTTAGGTAAGTCATTCAACAATATTATGAAAGAAAAGATCGAGCACAGATAATTGAGGTATATGTGAGGATAGTTTTGGCCATACTGAAGTACAATTTATTGTTGTATATTGAAATATGTCGTATACTGTCGATTAAGAGACTTTCTACCCATCTAAATAGTGAATATACTGTCCAATACTTATTTATATTATACTGTTGCAAATACTTTCCTGTATTCCATGTATTAACATTACATATATTTTTCATGAAAGGATATCCTTACAGTTCTCCATGACATTTTACAATTATAGGGTCATTGCTCCTAATACAATTCGATCAGTTAAAATTAGTTGATTTTCATATGTTTGCCAATGTATTCACAAACTAATGGTTCAATTACTGAGCATACACCAGACGTCAGGTTCATATTTATATAGGTACCGGTCACACTTGTTTATGCCTTTTTGGAAAATTGTATTTGAATTTGTTTCCAACTACGTAGACTAGTGCTGGCTTCTCCTGATTGATAAATATAAGACATTAGAGTACTAAAAAAAGTAAAATCACAAACATACTGAACTTAGAGGAAAATCAATTCGGAAAGTCCATAGTCACATGGCAAAATAAAAAAAAAACGTATCAAAAACGAATGGAAAAGAACTGTCATATTCCTGACTTGGTAAAATCACAAACATACTGAACTTAGAGGAAAATCAATTCGGAAAGTCCATAGTCACATGGCAAAATAAAAAAAAAAGGTATCAAAAACGAATGGAAAAGAACTGTCATATTCCTGACTTGGTACAGGCATTTTCAAACATAGAAAATGGTAGATTAAACCTGGTTCTATAGCGCTAACCCTCTCACCTTAATGACAGTCTCATCAAATTCCGTTATATTTACATTGATGCGTTAAAAGAACAGACACAATAAATAAAATAGTCAAAATATGGGTACATCAGTCATCATCGTATAACAATTTTAAAAGGAAGAATTTAACAGAACACAAAAACATCTACTATCTACGAACACATTCATTGATTTGAGTGTCTGACGTCAGAAAATTTTATACGTAACACAAATTTGTCGTTCAATGTGCATACAAACGATTTTAAAATTTTACATAGGCAACGTTAGCATACAGGGTTAAAAAATCAAAAGTATGTAAGAATAAATTTCAGAAATAGACCGAGATTTAAACTAGTCCAAAAGTTATATATAGAATTTATAAGAATCCACAAATAGTTAATTCCACTACGCGATTGAATGATTTTGACAACGTATATAGTAATTCATAATAGAAATATATCATAATGACATATAATAGAACTATATCATACTGACGGGATCTTTTAAAGTACAGAGTCACGTTATAAGAACAAAAGAAGTATATCTTTGGCTAGCTATTTCAGTAGTGTAGGGTATGACCTATCTGGTCCTGGTGGTTTATAAACTTTGAGAACCCTCTTTTCCTTTAATACTTCTGCTTTATACTAATTCGTAGCATTTGGCTCTGAGCCTCATCTTCGTTTTTTTTTTTGTAAAAACACTTTTGATAAATAATGCTAGAATTTCAACCTTGTCTTTGTCAATATCAGACTGTCTAGATATTTAATAACTTTGATTAGTTAACAGTTCTCCTATTCCTGTTCGTGTCTTAGATCTCGACTTACTGTATTTCAATATTGCTTTAGATTTTTCTTCTATTTGTTGATTTATTTCCTTGTCTTATTCAGTTTATTTGTCCTAGTCATTGCGGGATTGCGTTCCTTATTATATTCAAGTAATGAATTTTGGTTTTTAATGAATATTTATTTTATTGTTTTTCTAACAGGGAATACCTTTTCTCCATTTTTAATATTTTCTTGCGCAATTCAGTCCAGCTCTTATTGATATTTTGTCTATTTTGTCTATTGGGTTCATTGATACATCTTAGGTAATCTCTGTTATTTCTTTATGAAAGCCTGAATGGTGCCTCTATCATAGTATATATCTTGTTCTATTGTCTATTTTCAATTATTCTCCCCTGGAAACGTAGGTACTCATTATCACTGATAAAAGAGGGGCGAAAGATACCAGAGGAACAGTCAAACCTTTTCCGTATTTGTGAATATTAGATTTATAAGAGGTGCAATGCGTCTAGTCCCATCAATCTTGTTGGGTTTTTTTTTACATGTAGGCCTAACTATTTATCTTGGAAGCAGGTTTCCGCTGGCGCCATTTTCGCAATTTGCGAAAAAAATAATAATTGTGGCGATTAAAATTTGTCATTTGCGAAAGAATTTGGCGAAATAAATATATATAACGATTTAAGTTCATCCATTTTGTTTATTTTTTTTTCGAGTTTCTCGGACTTTACCTGATCAGACAATACTCGGAATTCAACTTGAGCTCGTTAAGATTTTGACAGAAAATCAATAATCAGCTGATTGCATTTTATAGCTTTCAACAACAAATGACTAATTAATAATGGTGTTGATTGAATTGTTTGACAAAATGATATGGTTAAACGGCGTTCGTTACATATCACATAAAGGATCTATTAACCACTTTGCGACGCACGTCGTGTTCGACGTCTCCTCTCCTTATTTTAATGATAGTCCAGAAAAGAAAATGTTGTTAACTTATGACGAAAAATGTTCAAAAGCAAGAAAAATCTCCGTTTTAAAACTTTATCCTTTGACTTTGATATAGATAATTGATTTGAGAAAGTACTTCAACTAAAGTCATTTGAGTGACACGACGTGTTTCAAGCATAGTTTTACGATGATCTAGAAAAGAAAACTGTCGATATGAAGAGATCTATACTAATAGTTGGGAACAACCCGTCGAATGAGAGTAACCCTTCAATGTAATGACTTCACCTAAAATGAGGGATCAATTTCAAGTGATAAAAGCTTTTGTTTTGTTGTAAAAACCACTTCTTCGTTTGTTCTTAGTAAAAAATGGTACATATTTTTCTTTTTATGAAACTTTCCCAAAGAACTATACATCGTCCTGGTATTATATGTTCAAAATATGTCTAAGAATTTTGTCATATTCTGGGACTTATATCTTCTTTATTAATAAAAGTAAATGGTCTCCTTTTAAGTTAAAAAATAAAGTTCCTCTTTTTAAAAGTAAATGCTTAGTGTTTATTCATTACAATATAGACTCTAGGTTAAGTTTAAGAGAATAATTATAGACAACAATGGGGCAGATTTATCTTATTTAAGGGGGGAATATATTGTTTTGGCGAGAGGTGGCGAAAAAAATGATTGACCCAGGGGAAAGTTTGATGTAATGTGTTGCAGTCATCTGACTCTTTTTTATCCCTATTTTTTCACATATAATTTAAATATACATTTGGGAAGTTTATATCTCCCATTATATAATGTATGTGAACATTTTCTTGCTTGCTCACTCATAGATTTGTAAACGCAGTTAAGGTTCTGACGGTGCCCTATATAAAGTTACAGATGAGTGTAATTCTCATTTATTGTTTTTTTTTACAAAAAAAATTACTTCATGTTTAATTTTCATTATTATTTTTTTATAAAAATGTATACTGAAATTTATGTACATATAGTATCATACATCTTCCCTCGTCATTGTCAATGTCAAAGAATATAACAACTCTTAATTGTTCCTATGTTTTATTTACTTGAGTCTACCAGACAGTTATTAGCAATGTCTAACACAAATTTTAGAATTTGACTTTTCCTTTCTTCTATATATTCAGAATTCTGATGTAAATGAGGGTACTACTGCATACTTTCACAAAAACACATTACGTAGAACTTCGAAACGTATAATAACAATACCGACCTCCGAAGGAAGGTCCATAAAATCATGGATTATTAATCGACAGAAAAAGTGAAAACCACTGCACCCACACTTTCCTGACTTAGTAGAGGCATATTCCGGAGAAAATGTTAGAATAAACTTTTACAAAACTCATCGTCTGACTTTTTCAGAGACCATTTAAAACAAAAGCGTTGTTTGCATTCTAGAATTTTTGCATCTGGATTTGTTAACATTTTCTGACACTTTTCTAATCATTTTCTGATCTGTTTTGTGATGTTTAGGCAGGAGAGCTTGGCCTCGGCACGAACTATTCCTAGAATTGCTTGACAGTCTATTACATTTCTGTTTTTGTTCGCTATTTTAGGTTTAATGATACACGGGTGCGGTCTATTTGGTCATTTCTATCATTTCAACACCTATTTCAATGTTTCACATATCATTTTATATTCAATTATATATATTTAACAAGTACACGAATTACTGTTATTGTTATATATTGAAAAACATGTTTGGTAAACAATGCATTCGCAGCAAAACTGGTTGAACATAAGTGACATTAGAACACACCTCTTATGAATAGATAATCGTTCTAATGGGTATCAAACACCGAAAAGGAATTGCGATAGTTCGAGTCCTGTCGTCATTTAATGACGTGATAGTTTTTCAAATAATTAAAATGTGGGTTTAATGATGCTTCATTTTTTCATTTTGTGATTATGAAATATAAAAGGTAAAAGTTGTTGATAAAATCAATGATACTGGATTTGTCGATCAAACAAACATAAAAAAAATCAGTTGAAATGGCTTACTTCGTTATATTGATACAATGCACAAAATTAAAGCACAAATACACACATACCTGATCATGAGAGCTAGTTCAAAGTCAAAAACAACTAAAATCAAATACCTGCCTATAAATTATACCCTTAACTTCGGCTATTATTTTAGGTTCTTTTTTGGTCATATAGCTCTGTAGCATCAACTCAATGTTCAAAACTTTCATGATTTTATAACAAATCTTTCTTAAAGTATCAATCTATAAATTTCTAAGTTATAAGAAAACTATCAGACAAAGTTGACCTTTGATGAAATGACTTATTTTGGATCCATTTTGGTCATAAATAAAGGCATCAGTAGTATACCGCTGTTCAAACTCATAAAGCTCGACAACACTTTCGGTTTTCAATTTATTCAGCATAAAAGACACAGTGTTATACTACTTCCGTTCATTATGACGATATGTCTATAATAAGGATCAAATGCAACGAGCAATGTACTGATACTTATAGCTTCACTGAGAAGAAATAAATCTCTTAATGCATATTTTGATGCATCAAATTTGTTCCGATATCATGGCTCTGCTATATTTTAGTATGAACAGTTACAAAGGTTTAACTAGAGGGCAATATTTCATCATACCAAAACATGATAATACAAGTATGTTTATGGACCTTTATTTGCACTAGTTCTGTCTTGTCCTTGTGTTATTGAACACACCAAATTATATTCAAGATATTTACGACAATTTTTTTCCAAGTTTTGATTAGATTTATCATTTCTCTTATTTACACTCTAATAATGTTCGTCAAAAAGGGGATATTTATAGAATAACTAATCGAAGAATTCAAATAGAGAAAAATATTCAACGAGTGACCGAATAACACATTAATTCACGAATGGGCGTAGCGCATGAGTTAATTATCAGTGTTGTTCTTTCACGAGTTGAATTTTTTTTTCTATCGATTTATGAGTTTTGAACATCGGTATACTACTTTTGCCTTTATTTATTTCACATGTGAAATAATTGATTTTTATTTAACTGGGAAATCAATGTAATTCATTGCAACCAATGTAATAAATATATATATAAACTTCTGTCATTGTAATATTTGATGTATAACACAATGAACACATTACAAATGTCTAAAAAGGTTTGTCAAAAAAGGGGGTCCATTCTCTGGAATCCTGTGTTGTGTGAAGAAGATTTATGTATTTGATTATGTGTAAGTGTAAAAATGTGCAATGAAATAATGACATGCAAAGAAAAAAAGATAAAACAGTAGAAAATGATTGAGCGTATCCTTGTAATTATGTTTTTATGTTTTTAATGTATCTATGGTCACCGACCATACATATGTCATGTGCCTTACATGTGAGAGGTTTGGCACTCCAGACATAAAGAGGAAAGTGTAGGGGGTTTGTAACGGAAAAGTCTACAACGGAAGTAAAGGAAGGTAATCAATCCTGTATGGGTTAAAAGATTTATCCAGGTGTTAAATTGTAGTTCAATATTTTTTATCCGAAAGCATGATCCGAAGGAGCGCTGGTAATTACCTAATAAAATGCAATTTGAAATTTTTACCTTTACTCCTCATTTTTGTGAATCATCAATCTAGTGTTAAAATAGATTTTAAAGACATTTTTCTTTAAAGCCATTCATTTAACTTTTAAAATAAAACAGTAATGCTGATAATTAACGAGTTCTAGATTTCCCCCGTTGTGTTCCAAAATAATATTGTTTGATAAGCGTAGAACGTTAACAGTAAAAATGTCACTGCATCAGAGCCGCAATTCTTAAACAAATGTCTCTTCATTCATGCTCGAAAGAAAAATATTCGCAAAACCAAGGGTTTTTTTTGTGTATTGTGTATAATAAATTCACAATTTAATGGAAAAAGTTAAACAAGAAACTCCAAGGAAAATTCAAAAGTGAAAGTCCCAAAATCAAAAGTTCATACGAATAAAAAATAAACTTGTCATATTCCTGACTTGGTACAAAGTACCAAACGCCTGTGTCAAAAACATAAAGAGAATGATTTGACAAATCAGAAATAACGTGAGTGGTACTGGAATGTTTTGGGGGTAATTTGGAGAAAATGGAGTTGATGGTAGGTCATTAATTGTTTTTGACAATAAGAGTACAGGCGAGATAGAACAAAAGAATCGAAGCCCTTTGTTAGAGAAGGCGGTAAATGTTTACTGTAATAACAAAAATTTAAAACGTTAATAGAAACAAATAACACGAGAATTTTCTTCTCAATTACGAAGTGTTCTATTTTAAAAACACCATTTGCATAAGTTTTCAATTTATTTTTTGCATAGAAATGCAGAACAATTATATATCAAGTCGACGACATGGGTATCTATCAAGTTGGATGATGAAAATGTATAACCTCCGATTTTTTTATTATTTTTTTTACCCGAACGGAGAACATATCAATCTATTAGTTCAGTAATTTTCGTGTCTGCCCTTCCATTATGTGATTCAAGAAAAAATTCCAAAAATTGGTTACAATTGTATCGAAAAGAGAACATCGAGTGCACCTTTTTATGTTAGGGCGTGTTTGATGTGTATATTTTGTCTTTAAAACATACAAAGCAAGAGTATTTTATATATCATCTCGCTTCAGATTGATCATTCTATCACTTTTATATATCAAAGCTACAGGTTGACTTAAAACATAAAAAAATTATAGTCCGAAAAGATGAAATATATAGGTCAAGTAAAATATCTGTAATTCTAATGAATCACAAAAACAGAGTAGCTAGGTGTGTTCGAACAGCTATTTTTTTTTACTAAAAGTACTTGACGACAGTCTTTTAAGTTGGATGATGAAAATGCATATCTTCGAAAAAAATATGTGTGTGTGTGATAACTAGGGTTTATAATCTTCAAGCACTGAAACTTTTTAGTCTGCCCTTCCACATAATATTCAATTAGTTTTTTTTTAATGTATATTCCACCTGACTACCGATCAGACAATAGTTTTAAGTTGAATCAATACAGAAAAGATCATTAACTGATGCGCATAAGCATACAACTGACATATAAGGATCGTAATGGAGCTATGTGGATAAATTTATCGGTTTTCAAGAGCAATATTGGCAGCGCGTCATCTCTACAATGGCTTCCATTTCTACGATTGTGAAAATGAACTGGCGTAATGGGGAGATAATTTTGACAAAGTAGAATCCTGACTGGAGTAGGTTAAACTTATTTACTTCGTTTAATTCATTATGACGTTGGTGATATGTCCTCGACAAACTTATTAAAACCGAAAGTCGTGATATGCAAATTTATTAAGAGCTGGACAGACTGATACAGACAGTGGGATGACCGATAATTTATCGTATGCGGTTTATATTCTTTATATTTCCTACTTTGTAAGTACTTACACACTGTTCGTTTATCACTAAATAATCACCATTTTTTTTTTAATCCCATTGTCAATCGATCACGACATACGTGACAGTGACCCAATTACAAAGTCACATGACATAAAATGTTCATGTGGTCTCGTTGCTCATCTGTCTATATGCAGACATGCAAAAATAATCGTTATACACGTTCAACTACAAAAAAGAGTATTTCAAAATTTTCAAGTTTGGATTAATTTTAGGTCAACCTTATTTAACTTTTACAATGAAACATGTACAGCTTTATCTTAGACATTAAGCATCCTGTTTAAACATCCATCATATAAACAAACAAAAAATGCTGTCACCTTTTGTCATTGGTGTTTTTTTCTAAGTAGAGTTGCATTTAGATGATTCAATCATTTGTCACCTTGTATATCTCCATTAAAAAACATTACTTACTTGGTATTTTTTTTTTCAATTGAAAAATATCAATCAAATGGAAATGATAATACATTACTTTGTATTGTTGATATTGTCCTTTTGTTTTAAATTTTGGGCGAAAATAAACTCATCATAGATACCTGAATTAAATTTTGTATTTACGCCAGACGCGCGTTTCGTCTACAAAAGACTCATCAGTAACGCTCGAATCCAAAAAAGTTAAAAAGGACAAATAAAGTACGAAGTTGAAAAGCATTGAGGACCAAAATTCCTAAATGCTTTGCCAACTACAGCTAAGGTCACCTATTTCTGAGGTAGAAAATTATTAGAAACAATGATGAACTTGTAACCTGAGTTGATCCCGTTCTTTGTTTATTATTATTATTCCTTTTCTTGTAGGCTACACGAAGTCGAATGCTATTTCAAAATCAAAAATATTTCTATTTGAATGTATAGGGAATTTGCAAATAAGATACTATAGAATATGACCTTCTTTGCACCCAGTAAGTAAATATTTCAAAACCCATCTACAAAGTAATTACAAAGCAAAAACAAAACATGGGTAAATGACACGAGAATGTTCAACAAGCTTTGTTTAAAGCTCTAGTTCAACATGATTAACGTACTTTTGATTTATCAATGTAATCAATATTAGCACCACAGGTAGTGCATATGCTATGTTTTAACTAATGATAGTCAATAATGCTTACCAGTTCTTATCATTCGTTGTCTCTGTAAAATATATATTTTTTTTAATTTGAAATAGATATATGTTTAATATATTTTTAATCGAATATGTATAACTTTTGTTTAATATTTGAAAAAACTTTTCCATTATTGGATAATTTTTCTCGGATTGGGCATTATATTTCACATATCAGCAACGTCATAATGTTTGAACCGACGTTGATAAGTTTGACCCGAACTTATCAAGTCATCTTCCGGTTACTGATGAAACAAAGAAAACACTTCCAAAAAACGCAAATACAGCCCGATAAATCAATTATTAGGTTATCTGCGTTTTGATATTGTAAAATATCAGCTGTTCGACACAATATGAAGGCTTTTTTTTTATCACGTTCGCTGCACTCACTCGACAAAAAGCTTTATATTATGTCTTGCAGCTGATATTTTAAAAGATATCAACATACAAGCAACCTGATAATCAGTACATATAAGTTTCTGTTTTTGTTTCTTCAGTTTTATCAGAAAAAAAGTCACTTTTTGACCACCAGAAATTAGCTGAGCATTACTTGTTCTGTCGATTGGAATTACAGTTTGCTATCCCAATTTTCCAGATTGGTTGTCTCTTGGTAATACTAAGAATCTCATATTCCGTGTAGAACTGAAGACGAATGAGAAACCGTATGATGTATTTTTTTCTATAAATTGCAAAAATTTGGCATGTATCATCAACATTCACAATTTAGAAACGATTTTATTTTTGGTGCTTGAATATACATGATATATGTGTTACGGTACATAGAGGCTGACTTGCTTCTATTATTTCTTTCCTGATCTCGTCGATGCCTCTTTGTTCCACTGTTCTAGATTGTATGAGAATAACCTATGTCTATAATTGAGGATATACCGATAATTCAATGTTGATTTATTATTTGTGTCCTTTTCTAAATTAATTTCCCAACAGCTTTTTATTGCTTCTCTAATCTGTCATTTTCATGATAATTTTAGAAGTTGATCTTTCAGATTTCAAGGGTCTGTACGTCCATTTTGAGCATATTAGCATACATGGATATGTTGTTTGTGGTGTTCATGTCTGCATCACAGCTTCTATTTTGTAATTTATCATTCAGAGAACCAGGTTTTTTTTCAGTTTTATTGATCTCGGATTTTTTGTAGCTCAGTTACGTATCCGTTCAACTCTACATCAAAGTTGTTAGGACTATTTTGTTTTTATCTTGGTGTGATTTCATATCTTGTAGACGTCTTTAAATTAGTTGCTATTCATTTTTATTCATACTGCTTGTTTATATAGGATAAGTGGTTTCGTGTATAGATTCTGTGTACTGACGTTGTTTATCATCTTAATAACGCGATACAGTATTCTTTCGTTTGTCTTTATAAATATTACTTGTAATGTTTAGTCTTTTCTGTTGTTGGTATCCATTTGGCGTGGCTCGGAAGGTATACATCCAGTCATTGTGTTATTGTTCCATGATAATGTTTGAATTCTTGTCTTACATTTTTGGTAATATATAAATATGCTTTTCCTGTATGCCTTTTTGTGTTTCCTGTTTACATATGACGTGACTCTACATCCTGTCATTGTGTTATTGTTCAATTATAATTTCTGTATTCTTTTCTTTTGTTTTTTGTAATTTACTTTGTCTGTGTGCCTTTTTGTGTTTCTTTCTTGCATGTGACGTTGCTATACATGTACTTAACATCCCGTTATTGTGTCATGGTAAAAGTTTGTTTTTATATCTGTTTGTTTTTTAAACACATCCGATATCATCTGGAAAACGGTTATTTCATAACGGTCAACCAACTCGTAATGGCGTCCGTAAAATTTACGAAGGGATGAATTCAACTTCACTATTTGGAACTCTTTGTTTAATATCTTTCTTGTGAGTAGCAACCCTCTATTACGGAAATCGTGATAGGAAATACAAGCCCGAGAATATCGTATCAGTTAGGATATGTACTCCGTATGCAGGAATGTTGCTACATAGAAATGGAAAGTTCACAATTTGGAAGCTTAAATCATCTCGTTGTAAAGTTTTGTTTTCAATTGCAACCGACCCTCATTATGAATTTGTAGATGTAAGTGAAGATATGAGGCAGACTTAGATGTATCTGTTGTATCCTTTATCTCTAGTTTGATGGGATAGACGGGTTCAACATAGTCACCAAATTTTGAATTATTTAGTGAGAGAACATCATCTATATAGCGGAAATTAAAATAAGATTATTGCTAACTTTTTATCTTTCTTCAAAAGAAGTTCTTGTATGCAGTAAACTTCCCGATTGAGACATTTTGACAAATGTTGATTAGCATCGCGGGTGATTATGCAATGAAGGAGACGTACGATTACTCTTTCGACGCATCCGTTCTTGCTCTTTTAGGACTGAGTTATAACGATTCCGTATAAATTTCGTTTTACTTTATTTGTATCTTCTTAATGAATTTATAAGAGTTGAGCATCGGTAAACAAGTGTTTACTTACCTCTGATTTATAGTGTGCCACATAATAACAAATATATATATGCAATTTTAAAAAGGGATTTATAATTATTTTTTATTAATATTATTTTTATTATTTCATTCGTTCTTTGGATGAAGAAGCTTATTTTGGCTTTAAACTTAACTAAATTACCTTTTAAGAAATAATTCAGCATTGTTTTGGGTAAAATATATTACCTAGCTACATCGTGTATCATTATTTATATAGATACCACACTTATGTCTCACAGACGGTTCATGGTCATACACGAAAATATTTTATATGGCGGTTAATATCCCTACTACTGGCAGTAATTGAGTGCCAATGAGACAACTCTCCATCTCAGTCACTATCTATAAAAGTAAAAAAAAGCATTTAGTTTGCCACTGGACGTTAAATAATCATCCATCGCCATCTTACCATATGGATTTTAACTCTAGAAAAATACATCTGATGTATTTGATTTAAAATTAATGATACTTGTGATTTAAATTGGCATTGACTTTTTTGATCTCCTGATAAAATGCGTTCAATTAAAATAGAAAAATCTTCTTTTGCAATACACTAAACTAATTTCTGCAAAAGGTAAAAATTAGTAAGCAGTGGTCTTTTGATAGAAAATAAATCAGCATGAAAATCTAATTTAGACTGTGACAAATATGAATTTTTCAACACCTATATATATCCTTAAATTGATTTTTATAGATATGTTTAATCTCAGATTGAAGGCTATATAGTTTCATGTGCATTATCGGGGAAAAAAATCTTGTTTCCGTAAAGAAATGTGATAAATACAGACGGGGTCCTTTTTGTAGGAAAAATTTGGTTCACTATATATAGAGAATCACTGAAGCATGACTGAGGGTCTGGATTGGGGGGAGGGGTCTGTTATTATGTAAACATTTAATTTTCACCCCTTTTTTCTCTAATCTTCCAAAAATTAGACCACGCATTTCTCTAATCTTTTTTTTTAGCCCGTTATTCTCTAATCTTCATTTTTTAAGGGCATTATTCTTTAATCATGTTAATCATTTAACCCCATCCAAACCCTCATGACTGGAGCGGCCCCTTATGTCAGTCAGGGGCCCCCGTATAAAGACGTTCGGGATCCAACAAACGAGGGTCTGGATGTGAGTTTGTCATCCTGTATTTTGTAAATCTTCAGAGAATTTTTCATACTATTTTTGACATAAAGACAGAAAACAATCAAGCAGGATCACATGTACAGTTTTGAATATGATCTTCAAGACATTATCATATTACTTCAACTCTAAATAGCAAGACATAAAGCAAAAATATAACTATATTTTTCGTACTAGTTATGAAATATTTAAATCACCTAGGAACGATTGTAATGGCAACCATTTTTTATCTATATATTCTTTTTGTGTAGGCCGATAAGAAATTCACTGTATGTTGTTCTATTCTTATACAGTATTTCAAATAAGCAGTAAAGGACATAAATATCGTCCCCCGTCAATTATTAATTGGAATGAGTGTCGTAATATCATCCACGACTCACTCCATACTTACTGATGAAATGGATAAAACGGGAAAAAGCTGACAAAATATCTTTGGACTCTTTTTTTAATTCAGTAATGAAGATAGTTGATATACGTATTCAACATTTTAAAGAAAATTTTACTATAAACAATAAACCTATTTCTCGTATCAAACATAAACTAAAAGAACTAGCCAAGGAATTTGTTTTTTGTCCCGGCCGATAAAGCTGCTAATAATATTATTATTGTTTGACGTAAATTTTACATTGAGGTTCTGAAAAAGGAAATCACCAATTCACCAACATTCCAACTGACTCCATTTTCAGAAAACGAAATCTGTAACAAACATAAACTTTTAGCCACCGCTTTACAAGCAGAGCCAAATACAATGAAAGTCCCAACTATGTATTGGCTTCCGAAGCTACACAAAACCCCTTACAAATATAGATTTATTTCGTCTTCAAGCCATTGTTCAACTACTAAATTGTCTATTCTTCTTACCAGCACACTTGGTACAATTAAAAACCTGATAATAAATTGTTCAAATAAGGCCTTCGAAAATAGTGGAATAAATTACTTTTGGAGTGTCAAGAACTCGTTGGAAGTACTTGATAAATTGCATGCTTATATTGGTGATTTTGAATCTGTTCAAAGTTTTGATTTTTCTACCCTGTATACCACATTGCCTCACATTCTCATTAAGAAAAAATTCACACTCCTAATTAAATGGGCATTCAAAAAATCAGAATGTGAATATATATGTTCAAACTCTTTTAGGTCATTTTTTAGTAGCAATAAACAAAAAAACTATGTTAATTGGACATGCTTTGATACTATTTATGCCCTTGAATTTTTACTAGATAACATTTTTGTTCGCTTTGGGGATTCCGTATATCGTCAGATTATCGGAATTCCAATGGGGACTAACTGTGCACCACTTATTGCGGACCTGTTTTTGTATTGTTATGAGTTACAATTTATGACAAAAATAAGCAAAGACCCATCGAAACAACATCTGATAAACAAATTTAATAATACTTTTAGATATTTGGATGATATTTTGGCTCTCAATAATGACGACTTCAGTATGTATATTAATGAAATTTATCCTGTTGAACTTACTTTAAATAAAGCTAATACTAACAATGACCACTGCCCTTTTCTCGATCTTGATATATATATATCACTAATGGAAAGCTGAATACTAAAATTTATGATAAAAGGGATGATTTTTCATTTCCTATCGTTAATTATCCGTTTTTAGATGGTGACGTTCCCTTGTCACCATCTTACGGTGTTTATATATCTCAACTTGTACGATTCGCTCGTATATGTAACAATGTTTTAGATTTTAACGAGAGAAATTTATGTATTACTGAAAAATTATTACACCAGGGTTTTCGATATCACAAACTAGTTAAAACATTTACTAAATTTTATCATCGGTATAAAGACATCATTCGTAAATATAGCTCAACATGCAGACTTCTAATACGCGTACGTTCAGGTATTTCACATCCAATTTTTTATGGAAATATTCTTTATAAAGCACAAAGGTGTCAGTATTCACCTCAGAAACTTACAAAACCTTTGAATAGAAATTACGATACTGTTGTCAAGTCATTAAAGATTGCATATTTTGGCGTTAATATTGAGTCACTGATAAGGTCTTTGCATCGGAACTAAGCACATTTATTCTAAAAACAGTTATTGGCATGACACGGGTTATGTTCTTCTCATATATGTTATGATGGTATGATACTAAACCCCTAACGGGAAGGATTGTGCCTGATGTTCATATGATGAAATCGTAATCTTTCAGTCAGTTTAATTGAAGTCTGGAGCTGGCATGTCAGTTAACTGCTAGTAGTCTGTTGTTATTTATGTATTATTGTCATTTTGTTTATTTTCTTTGATTACATCTTCTGACATCAGACTCGGACTTCTCTTGAACTGAATTTTAATGTGCGTATTGTTATGCGTTTACCGTTTTCTACATTGGTTAGAGGTATAGGGGGAGGGTTGAGATCTCACAAACATGTTTAACCCCGCCGCATTTTTGCGCCTGTCCCAAGTCAGGAGCCTCTGGTCTTTGTTAGTCTTGTATTATTTTAATTTTAGTTTCTTGTGTACAATTTGGAAATTAGTATGGCGTTCATTATCACTGGACTAGTATATATTTGTTTAGGGGCCAGCTGAGGGACGCCTCCGGTTGCGGGAATTTCTCGCTAAATTGAAGACCTGTTGGTGACCCTCTGCTGTTGTTTTTTATTTGGTCGGGTTGTTGTCTCTTTGACACATTCCCCATTTCCATTCTCAATTTTAATACTACTTTTCACAGAAGGTTTTTCTCCTGCATTTTTTACAGCTATAAATATAGAATTTTAAAATCAACATTATATGTTGTACAACATTATATGGCTCAAAATTTCCCCAATACCAAAAATAACATTTTTTGCCTCTAATCTATATATTTAAGGCTAAAACCACATTTTAATAATAAATTTTGGAGTGCTATCCAAATATTTTTGCTGTATATACATTCCCAAAAAAATATGCAGTAAGCTTTCTTTGGTTTCAGTACAAAAAGTGCACAAAGAGTTTTTGTATACAATTCTATGTAATAACTTGAACTGAAAATTTTGAAGTTTAGTGTTTTTTGTTGCCTGAAATGCCATCGAGTAAATTTTCCCCCAATCATCAATTTTAACACATAAATTCTCAGACCATTTGTTTTGTGATCCTGATGGATTTTCTACAAATAGTTGATAAAAATATTTACATGTTTTTTTTTTATCATTTTTAAGTCTTTCTACAATATAATTTTCAGCAGGGCCGTAGCGAAATGGAGGCAAATGAGGCAAATGCCTCACTTTTGAAACGACAACCAAACTTTAGAAGTGTCATTTTTTTCAATTATGTATTTTACATTATCAATATGAGAGTTTCGAGGTTCAAATTATCTACCGGCACACTACATACAATGTGTCCACTCTGCAGCATCGATTGCGGCTTTTACCATAGCGATGACGGTAGAAAAAATAAGTGTTCCAAATACAAATCAAAATAATCGTTAATGTCGTTTCAAAACTGGTTGAAGACAGGTTCTTTTAAGTGAAAAAAAAAGACGAAAAAGGTAAATCATGAGTATAACCACCCCCTATAAGTATGCTGGCTTATTACTTTCCTTGGTTTATTTTTGAATCGATAACGCTGTTTACACTATATCAACTCACTGAACAACAAATGTTAATCGATAAAATAATTCATTGACCAAAAATATAATAATTATTTATAATTAATTTAATCAAAATCATGAAGCGCCTTTTCTGTGGAAGTCTTTAATGTATAAAGCAATTCATGATTTTTATTAATTTTTAATAAAAGTATGAAATATAATTTTGGTATTGTCTGAAAAAAATTATTTCGTATTTCTTTTTTTTTTTTATTATGATCAGCATTTTCTGGTTGTATGCTAGCGTGTTCCATTGATTCTAGTGCGGTAGGTCGTGGGTTCAAACTCGGGTAGGTCAAACCAATGACTTGAAGTTGGTAGAATAATGTCCAGGTAGGTTGACATGTCTTCCAGCGGAATTTTAAGTAACAATGTTGGTCTACTGTCCTCTCTGTACCTATTCTTATGGTGTAATCGTTAATGATATGTATACTAAATAAATCTATTAACTGATGCTTATAATATGTTCTTGTCCTTTAGAAGCCTATAACTTGCTTTTGGCCATAAATATAATAATATATATACATAATAACGTGTGTTGAAGCTTTTCAATAGTACAGGTCACAGTAGAATCGGAAAGTTTTGGTTGAGTAACAGTTTAACTTTAGGCTAGCTTATAAAAAAAAGCTCGCATTTCTATTATATTTTTTTTATTATTATGATAAATAGTAATGCTGAAACAAACTTCTCCCGTTTTAGGCACCCGAACCCCCTAAAAAAAGGCTCAAAATTTTTTCGCCTCGCTTCGCTCGGCGATTTGCCTCACTTTAAAGGAACCTACGCTACGGCCTTGTTTCAGTAGTATCTAATCTACCTTGATCTGAAATTGTTTTCTTCCAGATACCTGGAATCGCACTAACAAGACCATAATATTCAACAAAATTGGTTTTAACTGCATACTGAGTTTTAAGCTGTTCAAATGTCAATATGGTTTTTTTCATCTGAGATTAGATCATTTATAAAAAATATACCATCATAACAATAATTTTCATAAATGAATGGCTTTCCACATCTATTAATGTTAATATTCAGCCAAATGTGTTGGCTCAGGATATTTATGGGATTGTTTTCATTTTTCGCCTTTTCTGGCTTTAATTTTCTTTAAAAAAATATTCTTATTTTGATATTACAGAGGAGGAGGACAGGGGGGTACCCTTCTCCCTTCTCCCACCCATCTTCTCCTTTCTCCTACCCCGTTCTCCTTTCTCCCATTCGAATAAAACATCTCCTTTTAAGATATTTTTTCTTGAAATATTAGAAAAAATTTTAAAAGGAGAGATATATTATTTTTTCTCACGGGCTTTCTCCAACTTTTTCTCCTTTCTCCCAGCCTTCCTCTCCTTTCTCCTACCCCCTTTTTCCCTGTATGTCCTGTGTAACCGGAGAGCACGAATTTCATTACAAAATTGCTTGTCTCCACCGGGACTCGAACCCGGGACCTCTGTGTTACAAGGCAGCGCTCTAACCGACTGAGCTAAAGAAGTACTTCCTTAACTCAATCGCTTACGGCTGACTAAGTATCTACTAAGTTTTTCTAAGGGAAGCAATCCCGTCACACTTCCCCCACCTCAAGAGTCATTATATTCTATAATGATGATATATTCATCTTTTTTATATTTATATTTTAACCTGGCTAGGTAATTCTTCTAACCGTGGGTTATTATTGTTGGGCGCCAATGTAACCGGAGAGCACGAATTTCATTACAGAATTGCTTGTCTCCACCGGGACTCGAACCCGGGACCTCTGTGTTACAAGGCAGCGCTCTAACCGACTGAGCTAAAGAAGTACTTCCTTAGCTCTCAACCGCTTACGGCTGACTAAGTATCTACTAAGTTTTTCTAAGGGAAGCAATCCCATCACACTTGTATCCCTTACCCCTGTCCTCCCCCTCATTACAACTTTCTAGAGTCATGTCATGATTTCAAGTTAGCACAGTCACTAGATCTTAATAAATTTAAAAAGAGCTAACTGTGGTTATTTTAAATAACAAAATTTTATTTTTGTCAGTTTAACCATGGAAGTAATATAATACTTCCATGGTTTAACTTTTATAGCATAGATGGATTAAATCGTACTGAAAAGTAGTGTTCGTATTTTAATCACCACGTGATTTTACACGTGATCAATATTGTTATTTTTTAAAATGGCGATTTTCTGGAAGCATAGCCACGTTCATCAGGTTGCATTAGATTCTGTTGGAAATGACAGCTTTTTAAGTTAGTTTAGTTTTTAAAAGACATGTCTGAAACCAATTTTGAGAGACAGGTAATATATTAAAATAAGATAATAAAGATCAGCAAATACCAAGATTATACAATATTTTCTTCACAATGCTGTAGTTTCGTTTTCTACTTTCGTTTTACTAGATGGGTTTTACCAAGGATTTGTATAGTAAATTTTTGGTTTTACAATGAAAGCTGGGCATCGCTAGATAGTATTTCTCTTCTACCAGCGGATAACATAACAATTTGTTCATATATATATATGTAAAAAAAAAAAAAAAAAAAGATCATTGAGTGATTCTTGCATCTGTAACAGGAGGGTCGGATGGCTATGCGTCACCGTTCCCTCTTGTCGATTAATGGTTCTTTCTGCTGCGACTAAGCTCTGGCAAATGAGACCAAATACAGGTGTTGAGATACTTTATTAAATATATTCTACATAATTTACATGAATACAGTGAATCAAAACCATAAATTTGATTATGTATAGGACTAATGATAAATCCATGTAGTAATAAATGTAAGACGGATTAATGATAAATCCAAGTGGTCTATTTGAGACCCAGTACAAAATATTTCTATAACAGGTCTATTCTTTTCACAAGTCCATTTGAGAAGGTATAATTGCTCCATGAGAATGGCAAAATCTTCTTCTAAATATCCAGCAAGTTGGATGAAACATCTTCCAAATCATAACCATATGATTTATCTAAATATACACCTTGTCATTCCTTTCTCTGACAGTGAAATAGTTCATTTTGCGTCATTCCGTGTTAAGCAAAGGGAGATTATTACACAGCTGCGCATCTCCGTTACACATCACAAACGAAATCCTGCATGAAACTATTGTTTTGTGCTCTGAAAAATGTAAAATCTTGAAACATGATATATTCATGATCTTTATCCATGCTTGTGATTCTTTAAGTCATTTCCGGCTACTGTTTGCTTCAAATTGGTTAAAATTTTACTGTGATTCGTTAAAATATCCTTATCCTGATTTGATAGAGGTCTTAAATAATTATTGTTGCTGTCATTTTTGGACAAAAATAAACGTGATTATTCAAATTAGTCAATGTCTCTATTGTCTAAAAGAAAGTGTACACTTTACCGTCATACTCCAAAAATTACTGTTAACGTCATTTGGAAAGAATTTTTACCATTATTCGTCATGAAGGTCCCCCCATTACAACCCTCCTTTAACAATTGACTTGAGAATTTACATCAAATGCAACAATTGACATCATACAACAATCAGTTTTTTTTTTGTGGAATCAGATAAAAAAAATTAGTTGATTGTGCATGTAATGCATGGCCAATAATAATAGGAATATTAAAGGTGTATCATATGTATTATAGGGTATTGTAAAACTTGGATTTTTCTACCAAATTTTACTGCATAAATAACTAGAAAGAAAGGAATCCAGTTTTTTTTTTAGAGAAATCAACCTACCATTAAGGCATTTGCAGGAATGGGAACATATAGTCATATGTATAAAATTGTAATAAGATACATACATGTTTATAGTAATTAGGGCAGCCTACAATCATGACATTGAATACCTCTGAAAACTTTGTTGATATTTTTGGTATGGACTTAATCATTTTTGCTTACCTCAGTCTAAAGCTTGAACACAGATTTCCAACAAAGTAAAATTGCAATTGATATTTGAATTTAAAAATTTTAAAGACCTTATCTATGAATTATTTTATAGAAAGAAGAGATAGAAGCTTTGACATCTATATATGGAGATGATTGGCTGATGATTAGTGATCATGAATATAACATACATATAACTCCTGAAAATGACCAATCTCATGGGGTCAATTTAGAAGTAAGTACCATCTTGCATTTGTCTTGATCATTGTTTGATCTTTTGATTTTTTGCATAAAAAATGTGTAATGGGGAAGATTGCAGATAAACAAACTTTATAAAGTACAAAGGGAAATAACCTGAAAATTTACTATAGATAAATTAATACAGTCCCTGTACTTACTACTTAAATACATTACATTTTGAATGAAAATCTATACTATATGAATGACTTAGGTCTGTAACAATACATTTTATTGAGTATGATTTCTTTGGATCAAAGAAAGACTTCAAGGTATTTATGAGTAATGATTTCTACAAATGTTTTTATTGGTGGTGGAGAATGTTTTTATGAATAATTGCAGAGAACAGTTATTTCTGTAAATTCATATCATAAGAATTGCTTCTTTTCTTATGAGAAATAAGAATTCTGAAACAATCAATATAATGTATATGTATTTGGGTCGTTGGATTGCTGCTTCATTGAAATTTACCTCACAAATCATTATTTTCATAAGGATATCTTCAATGTTTTTCAGATAATTTTTACTGATAGCTATCCAAAAGATGGTCCACCTAACTACCAGATAAGGTACAGTATATAAAATAAATTTTGTAATTTCAGTTTAATGATGATTTGGGACAAGCAACTAATGAATTACTTCAAAGTTTTTATTTTGATTATTGAAACATCTTTTACTTGTCAAAGATTTGCATTTACCAGTATTAAGAAATAATGGTCACCGTGACTGGATCATTAGATTTTGTTACATTGTATTACCATACATGAATGATAGTCTATCATTTGACAGAATGCTGCATGTATACTTCAATCAGTTCTGTTAATACCACAAAAAGAATGATTCAATCAAGTTAAATAATTTTCAAGATTAAACAAAAAGAAAAAAGCCTGAATGAAATTGCTGTAAGAAAAGAACCTGTTCATTCCATTTTTGGTGTAAGAAGATTTCAAGTCTTACGAAGGCCTATGGTGCCGACTTTAAAATCATTGAACCATTACCACCTCCGTATGCCACATCCGTTTCTGTGTATTACAATTTCATACCAACTTCTGATTCTTGACACCAATTTTAACACATGATTAAGCATCTGAATCATTTCAATTGTAAATTAGGATTGAAAAACAGTCACTATCGTAAAAATTCACCTTTTTATTTATGTAAATTATTAGATTTCATCTCATCTTCATGAACATTATTTGTTTACTTGTAACCGGATGTTTTAAATGTAGATATTTGTAGTACTCATACGTGAATTTTGTATCGGGACAACTCGCCCTGTTTACATGTTCACCCTTGGTCTGTTCGTCCAGAGTTCTTTTGCCCGTATAATAGTACGTTCACCCTGTGTTCATTCTCTAAGCTCTTATCAAGGACATTTTATAATACGTCCTTGCAATTATTTAAAAATATTAATATTAAGGGTATCGTTAAAAAAACCCTCTAAAACACGATTAAGTGAAAATCATCTGTTCCTTATTTTGTTCCCAAGGTACGTCAATCTTGTTCAGCCAATCAAATTCTGTGTTTCTCATGATCAAATTAAGAAGCCAATCAAAAGCTTTTTTTCTGAAGATTATTCTAACATGTTATATTTTGAACTTGTGTTGTTTTCATCTAGTTGTAAAATCGTGAACATGGCAGGTGAATTTTCATCTGCAAGGAGGTTCTTACACAGCTTAAGGATAAAAGCATGGCTGATTGACAAAATTCAATGATGCAGTACTACCATTAAGATACTAAATAGTATTTTTTCACTAATTTATTGACATAATACTTGTTGTAACATGTATATTTTATTTTTATATTCAATTAAATCATTTAAAGCACAATGTACTATTCTTTTTTTCACAAAGACCAACCTGACCCTTTTACTATTTTTATGCCCCATTTATGGGCATTATGTTTTCTGGTCTGTTCGTCCGTCCTGCTTCAGGTTAAAGTTTATTGTCGAGGTAGTTTTTGATGAAGTTGAAATCTAATCAACTTGAAACTTAGTACACATGTGTTCCTTATGATATGATCTTTCTAATTTTACTGCCAAATTAAAGATTTTACCTTATTTACATGGTCCGATGAACATAAAAAATGATTGTACGTATGGGAAATCCATGTACTTATGACACATTCTTGTCTGAAGAAAAAAAATTACATCATAACGATAATGGAACAAAGCAGGCTGGGTTAGTGGGGCTGCTTTTATGGTAATTCAAGTAACCTTTTATTCACCTTCTTCCACCTCAGAGCTATCAGCCCTTTGATTCATGAAAACTATGAATTGAATGAAGATACAATTAAGTATTTCAATGTAATCCCAAGAATTAAACTGGTATTCCAGCTTACTGCTGACTCAACAACAGATCTGTGAGAGTCAAAAGTTTTTAATTATTTAAAGTTGATGTTCAAAATTTACAATTAACATGTTAAAGCTAAGCCCAAGGAATGAAACTGAAATTAAGTATACACAGAGTTACTGAAAGTCAGAACAAAGTCCTAAACAAATGAAAATCAAAAATCAAAGTTTTCCCAGACTGAAATTTCAATAATCTGTAACAGGTTCAGTAATGGTGGGAGATATTATGGAAACAATTATTAAAAAAAATCAGCTGCTGGCCATAAAAAATTTCCATTTTTTCAAGATGGCCACCGCTCATTTTGCAATTTTTTTTGCCCCCTTGTGGATGATGTTTGTGAAGAGAAGTCATATATCGGAGATGAATCAGTAATCATCGAGAATAATAAACAAGATCTGGACCAAAAAAATATGGTCCATACTTGATATGGACTGTTTGTGAGCACGTACACCATCTCACTCATAAAACGAGTGTACGACCGAATGCACAAAATATTCTTTATTCATAATTGAACACCAGAAATTAAATTGTGGTTGAAATTCTCTCTTTCCTTGCACCAGTCTATCAAATAATCTAACGACACAGAGTCATGAACTATATTTTCTGCGTTTAGACATAAATGGTTCAAGCAAAGGACATGCAGTTATAGATCTTATGTGCATGTCTAGGTACATTTGAATAATGTTTATGTGTAAATTTTGTTTCATTATTCGCGCATGCGCAAAACCTGAAGAGTCAATTATTTATTTCTGATAAATATGTCACGTCATGCAAGGAATGTAGCCACTAAACCTGATATGATAATATTTTTCACTGAATGAAGTTCAAAGAAAAAGTTTCCAGAAAAAAAGTATTTTTGACCTGGAAAACCAATTTATAAAAAGACAGTGGCCATGTTGAAAATAATTTTTTTTTCATGGCCAGCTTTTCTTAAAAAGTATATAATAATGATGCTTCATGCTAATTTTCATGCTTGTATAATCATTTGCACAATTCTCTCGATTTTGCTTGCTAATATCTTCCACTATAACATCATAATTAAGTCAATCACAAAGTACTGTGAAATCTAAGATTATATTTGGAAGTCATTTGAACTGCCCAATCATTCAAATAAAATAATTTCAGAGTTTTCTTTCAATGCATGTAATAAAATCAGAAAAAATGCATAACATGATGTTTTGTCATTTCAGTGCACCATGGTTAAAAGGAGAATCTAGGCAAAAGATGGAAAATGCTTTAAATGATGTTTACTTGTAAGTGAAACAATATTTATGGATTTAAAATATGTTATTATCATAAGAACATTTAGTGCAGAAGATTGAGTAAAAGGGCAATACTGTCATTTAACTTTCCATAAAAAATGTAAAGATAAACAAACAGAGGGACGAAAGATACCAAAGGGACAGTCAAACTCATAAATCTAAAATAAACTGACAACGCCATGGCTAAAAATGAAAAAGACAAACAGACAAACAATAGTACACATGACACAACAGAAAACTAAAGAATAAACAACACGAACCCCATCTTAAATTGCTATACATATTGCATAATCTAAGAAAGAAAATGGAAAACTTTCAAAACTTATGTACTACTTGGACAAAGTGTAGATATTGGCTATCCTTGAGGTCACAATGCTGGTTATGTTGACCTTCAGTTGACTTATTTTCTTTCACTGTGTTGCTATGTGGACAAGTCTTTGACATAAAGACAAAAACTTAAGATATTTAATTTCATTAACATTAAGCAGGGTAGTCTTATTTAGTACTGACATATAATTAATATGGGGTTAAAATAACTTAGTGATGAAATTATTGATGCTCATGACTAACCTAATTTAAAGTTAATTCTTATAAAAGGATTTTAATCTTAATTGGGTTTATTGATGACACAATGCTGTTAACATGGGTTACAAGACGTCTACTTTTCAAGTTTGCTGTTGAATATAAAATAATGCAAATTATAACAACAATAAAACCTTAAGGTTAGGTAAAATTTAACAAATTTAGAATTTTAAATTGATACTATAAGCTGGTAGAGCATCAATTAAGGATAAAAATAATCTAAAAATATTGATAGGTCATGGACCTCCTTTTCGAGATATTTAAGATTTAAAATATGGTGGGAAAAGGCTGACTCTGACTTTTACCTTATATTTTGCATTGGTATTATTTGGGTCTTAAAACAAAAGAAAGAAAATCAAGAATCTTCCAAAATTTTGGCAAATGACCTTTCATGAACTATTAAGTCTATGGATGTTATGGGGCAAAATATTTTACATTTTATTGTATGGAAAAACACCATGGAGTCCGAACATTTGACACTAATTCCAAAACCTCACCTAAGTACATCCTTAAGTTATTTGCATTAATAGAAAGATAAATATTATAAGAGTACATATTAACTGAAAATTGTGAATTAAAATTATATTATTGTCATATTTAATATTTCTTTGTTTTAAAGAGAAAATCTTGGTGAAAGTCTAATATACCTATGGGTAGAAAAGATTAGAGAATTAGTTCAAGAAACACTGGAAACTGGTATTTATATTTCTTGTTAAAAGATTGTCATAAAGGACAGCATGTCAACATGCAAACAGGAAATAATATGACCATTTCACTATCAACAAAAAATTCAAAGTTAGCTTACATGTGGCTTTTTTTTTAACAATTTGCACAAAACATAATGAATAATAAAGCCTCAAACAGGAAAAGAAAAAATGAAATATAAATGTTTAACAAGCTACATGAAACAACCCTTTGACACCCTTATCAAATGGAACAGAATGAACCAGAAACATTGGAAAATAAAACAAGCATGTTCTTGTAATGCAACACTACTGAAGTCTTAGTTTTTCCAGGCAATGGTAAAATCATATGAAATTTTTTTTTAAGTTAATTTCAAAATGAATGCATGCACATGCAAAGAAGTAAAAATAAGACCTTTTTAAGTGTCATTTCACTCGTTATCATTGAGAACCTCCAAGTATTATTTCAAGAAAGAAATATATGAGGATCAGTATTCTGACATGGATATCAAATTTCCCCCTTTGAAAAATTAGTCTCACAATTTCTTTTAATTTTTCCAATACTTTATTGTAAGTACATGTAATGATTAGTCCTGTAAGAGTTGACAAATTATTGTTTGTATAGAAAAGTTGATACAAATTTTACATGACAATTCAAATTGAGAAAAATATCATGAAGGAGGAGATAACTCTTTGTACCAAATTTTATCTACCCTTGCTTTTAAAACCCTATTAGAGTTATAAGGTGTAGATATAAATAGAATATCAACAAATTGATTTTTTCTGTAGCACCAGTTGACAACTTGTACAAAAATCAGGAGTAGGAATCTTTAAAAGAAAATCGATTGATTACATATCATACATTTGTAAAGTTTTCCTTAAAAAATTACCTTTCAACTTGTTAGTATATCGCCTTCACTTTCTACATATGTTAGTTTTATTTGTTTTTTTTCCCAGGCAATAAATCACCAAGTGAAAATGTTTCTTCAGATGAAGAATTCTGTTTTGGAGATGAAGACATTCGTCTTGCTCAGTTAGAACTTACATCTCCTGAATCAATAGAACAAGCAGACGATGGCTCAGGTAAATTATATTGTTATAGATTTCTTCTTTCAAGAGGCAATGAAATTTGATTGACTATGCTAAATACTGGAATGTTACATCATAATATCATATCATAAAATACAATGTTGCTCTATTTATGCCTTTTGGTTAATTTTGTTGCTGATTTGCTGTCTCATTTCTGTCAATTATACAGACATAATTTTAAAAAAATCTACTAGTATATGATAGAATAGAGAATGGAATCAGCCTGATCACTTGGTCTTCAATGCAGCAAGAAAAGCCTGATCCTGAAGGTGGACTTTACCTGGCGCCTTAACAATGTATACTGCGATAGTTCAGGAAAATGGACACACAAACAGTTATGTCTTAAACATGCAAATGAACCAAAACTAGAAAAACACACAAGTCTAACAAAGGCTAGAGGTTCTTCACTAAAGTCAGTTGAAAAAATGCAGTGGGCTTAAACACTTTTTGTGAGATCTCAACCCTCACCTTTCTTGCCGATGTGGAAAGCAAATACCCAGCAAAACACACAGCAAGACTCAGTTTGAAAGTAGTCTATTGCAATATGATAGAATTAATCAGTGACTTAGAAATATTATTTTCCCACAGCACTTTACATGTACTTTAAAGTTGTCTTTCTGTCATTCTGTCCATTGATTCATTTTGTATCAGTTTACAATTTTGGTAAGAGGTAGTTTAAAAGAATGTTGAGTTTACACCAATTTGAAAATTGAGCACCTGTTCATTATGATATGAACTTTTAAAAATATGCACCAAATTAGAGTTTTACTTAGATTTTGCTATTACTGGTACTGAACATGGACATTTGATATTGTTAGCAGGGCATGGTGCCCTATTATTACTTTATTGATTAACAAAATAACTTTAAATGCTATTTACATTTTCATTTGATAGATTGGGAGTGTCCTGTTATAACATCAGGAGAGGTGCTTGTCGACAGAAACAGTAGATTTGTAGGTCACATTGCAACAGTTTTACATGTTAAACAGGTACATCATAAGTTACAGTGCTCTAGTATTTAATGCTGAACAGAAATAGGTAACATTGCAATCATTTCATGAATGCCATGTAAGCATGATATGTGAAGGTCACATTGCTCCTGTATTCAGGGTTTTTAAACAAGTGCAATACATTTGTAAGTTAAAACAATTCAAATTATACTGTAGCAGTTTTATTTTTGCATGCTTCACTTCTTTAAAAAGATGAAGCCTTTTGATTTAAGATGATAAAAAAAATTAAAAATCAGGAAAATGTTTCTGTACCATAATAAATAAGATATTACACAAAAAAAGTGTGCTTGCTGTACATGAAAATACAGACAAATCTAATTATAGGGTTGGTCCTGGTAAATATTTCATTATCTTGCCTCTGAGTATTTTTGAAGTCTAAGGAAGACTCAAAAGGTCAGCTGATTTTGGGAATTACCTTGGATTTTAGAAAGTTATAAATACAACATTCTACTGATAATGGAAGAAGAAGAAAAACAGTTTATGCCAGTTGGAAATTAAAACCATCTACTTTTCCAAAAATTATTCTCATGAAGTTAAAGTGTTTATATATTTATTTTCTAAATTCTCTTCGTTCAAACGAACATAAATTATTTATGTACTAGACTATATAATTTCTATATACCTCGGCCCAATCGGTTACTCATCTCATTCATAATATAAATAACTAAAACACTAGTTTTAGAACTTGTCAGGCACGATGACCATTCTTTTTTTATATAATATAAAATAATTTCAATACATGTTTATCAAATGATAACAAATTACAAATGTTTGTAATTGTGTAGATACAGTCCACATCTCAGAATAAGTCCTCTGTTTAAATAAACTAAAAAAGGTTGCCTCAACAATCTACAAAAAACAATCAAAAAATGTTACAAAAAGTATTTAATACTGTTTTCGAATATATATGTGCTTAAGTATAACTAACAAAAACTACGTGTGTACATGCGAATGGTCAACGCCCTTATCGATAATTTCAAATCGAGTCCACCGTATTTAAATACACTCGGGTTCATAAAACCTGTTACAATTCTATTGTTATATTAATAGAATTATCATACGATAAAATTCTTCCGCCACGTACATAAATATATTTATTTTCTAAATTCTCTTCGTTCAAACGAACATAAATTATTTATGTACTAGACTATATAATTTCTATATACCTCGGCCCAATCGGTTACTCATCTCATTCATAATATAAATAACTAAAACACTAGTTTTAGAACTTGTCAGGCACGATGACCATTCTCGATTGTACAAAGAAAGAAATTGCAGTAATAAATCTTATAAACCTAAAGATTTTGAAACTAATAAGCGTTTTTTCAAATTGTCGCTTATGTAACTGTCTTTTGCAATATCAGATTTCCACCTTCCGTGAATCTTTAATAATCTATCCGAGACACCAGAATTACTAGCGGCTGAGCAACCGCCTGCCCTAAAACTATGTGTACCAAATATTCTTGCGTTTAAACCTATTTCCGATAGAGCCCCTTTTACAATCTCTCTAGTCCTAGTATAAGATAGTTGTATATTTTTTTTTTTCTCAGCTTACAGTTGTTTGTACTTTTACAATACGATAAAGCTCTGAACACAAAATCATCTGAGGACCTGTCTATTTTAGCTTTGTCTAAATAATCACTTAAAATCCTAACAGGACAGTGTGCTTGATCAAGTTTAGCTATCAAAACGTTTTTTCCTTTTCTATAACAATCGGTTTTGCTACTCTCAATATAGATATCAATATGATCGTTTCCGAATGTGATGTTCTTAGCTCTAATCTGACATAATTCGCTGTACCTTAAAAATCCTGAATAAGCCAGAAAACACATAGCTAATAATCTAAGATTTTTTAACGAACTATTTGTACCGCCAAATTTCTTAAAAAGACTGAGCATGATGTTTGCATTCATCGGTTCTTTTTTCTGAATAGGCCTATTAAGCTTTCTTTTAGATGCCTCCACAATACATTTAACTATATCCGAGGCGCATGGGTCTTCAAACCCAGCTAAACTGTGAGCCCACTTTATAGCGTAACATGCAGCTTCTATAGTACTGTAGTGTTTAGCACTTTGCATTAGATATTGAAGATATAAACTGACGTAAATTTCGTTGGCAGGAAGGACAGACTTGATTTCTGTATACTTTTCAGACCACACTACAAAACGCTTAAAACTGTATGCATATTTAACAGTTGTATTTCTGGCTTTAGAGTCAATAACTGAATTCTTCATTTTTCTGAACAAAATCTTAAGTTCTGTGTGCTTTACTTGTGTGTCATTTTTCCAAAATCCCGTTGAAAATATTTTCTGTAAAATAATTATAAATTAAATAAATATTTACCTTGAAATATGCGTAACTGCTCAGCATACATCAAACAGAAAAAAACAGGTCCAGTGACCATAACTATACCCAGTGGTATCTACAGACCCTGTGGCCCAAAAAATATCGTCCAGTGACACAATATATACATCAATCAGCTTCTGTAAGCCCACATCTCTGAATAGAGAACCTCCAGTAAGTAAAATCTGCAAAAAGTAATAAAAAGTTATCACAAATATCAATCAGTAGCTTTCAAACGAACAGCTAAAATTCTACCTTTGAATTTTCCGTTTGCAAAGATAGAATTTAAATTGTTTCCAGAAACTAAAATTCTGTCTACCTCGTTAAATTCGAGCACGTCTAACACGTACGATCTGTATTCTGTATTTTCATCAAAAATTAATGGCCAGTAAGGAGACGACGGCCAACTCGGAACTATCAGTGTTCCCTCTGCTTTGCATCTGACCAAATGGTTTATGCACTTACAAACTAAAGACACAGGTGGTACTAATAGATTGTTTTCTTGTGCCCAGTGGCACGAGAAAGCGTCTACTGCTGAGGAACCAGGGTTCCAGTACAACGAACTAAATTTATCTACTTTGTTATTGTCCATATTGGCAAACCTGTCGAAGGTATGAGGACCCCAGAGGTCGTCTAAAAACTGAAAGTACTCTGAAGAAATACCCCAGTCATCAATATCTATAATCCGACTTAATAAATCAGCCTGCTCGTTCTCTTTTCTGGGTAACCAGATAATGTGTAATGTAATGTTTTCAAGTAAACAACACCTATAAATTTCTAAGGACAACTGTTGTAACTCTTGTACTTTGCTACCTTTATTTATAATGCTAACAGCATTCTTGTTATCTGTGTGAAAAGTCACAATACTGTTTGTAAGAGTTTTGAAAAGGCACCGACACATAACTGAATTGCTTTTACTTCTCGCCAAGTAGAACTCCTACCTCGCTCAGTTTCTAACCACATTTTGTGCAAAATTTTTGTTGAATTTTGTATGAAACCAGCAGCGCCCGTGTCGCTAGCGTCTGAAAATATGAAAATTTGAAATATTCTTTACCAGATCAACCGCCTTTAGTAAAGGCAAATTATCTCTCCAGAAAATAAGCTCATTGATACAATCAGGATACTTGCTGATGTTTACATATTGATCCCAATAGTCTCTTATATTAATAACTGAAAAAATGTTTCTTGTCATGATCTGGGTAACATTACCTACTGCTGGTGTTAAAGCAATTAACTTACCACAGATTTTGGCCAACTGTCGTACCTTTACCCTGTAACTAGAATTTAGTATAAAAGCTACCAAATTCAATATATCATCTATTTTTCTTTGAGGAATTTGCAATTTGCAAGAAATTAAATTCCAAGAAAAACCTAACCACTCAACGTGCTGTGAAGGTAACCATACACACTTGTCTTTGTTTGGCACAAAACCAGAAGCAATCAAGTCTGCTTTGATTCTTCGAGCGTGTTTTACACATAGTTCATAACTAACTTCGACCCCAAAACCATCATCTAAATAAACAGCTACCTTTATGCTAGATTTACGCCAGTGCTTTACCAATTGTCTCACAGTTTTAGTAAATATATACCCGCTGGAACTTAAACCAAATGGCAACACAGTAAAAACATAAAATTCTCCTTTCCACGAAAACCCTAAATACTTTTGATGTTGTTCAAAAATGTTTAAATGGTGATATCCCGACTTCAAATCAAAGACATATCCGTAACAATTCAAAGTAACATATTGTGATAAAGTTTTCCAATCTTCGAATTTAACTTTGTTTACAATCACTTGTTTATTTACATGTCTTAAATCTAAAATCAATCTGTGTTTACCTTTACCATTAACTGAAACAGTTAAAGGGTTAACAACGTGTGGCATAATTGATACACGTTTTACTAAACCGCCCAATACAAGCTCTTTAACTGCACTTGAAACAAAATCTGAATGCTCTAACGCAGATTTATTATTTTTAGAATACATATTTTCAGGCTCTTTTAACAAAGGTATTTTGTAACCATTTTCAATAATATCAACAATAAAACTAGAAGCGTTAATACTTTTCCAAAAGTTTACAGAATTTTTAAGCCTGTCTTTAACAAAAATATCTGAACAACCCTTTTCATATTCAAAATAAGATTCATAAACATCTTGTACCTGTAAAGTGTCCGTATGAGCGCTGAAATCCTTATGAAGTTCCTCTGGGAGCTCCAAATCCAGTCTTGGTGTCTTTTTTGCAGTCGGATGCCCAATGTCCAAAAAATCCACATCTGAAACACATATCTCCTTCCCTGGACCTTTTGACCTGGTTTCCGTAACCAGGTCTGCTCCCACGAAAGGGCGGCATGCTTACAGAAACTGGAATTGCATTATGAGCTGTTTGCGATGTAGAACCGGAAGCTTCAGCTGGTCTTTTTCGTACGTTCTGCTTCTTGTCTGCAGATTTTACGGACTTTAACTTTTTCACCGCCCGGGTATCAGCTGCCCTTATCTTCTTTTCGTCCTCGGAGTCGCTGGCTAAATCATCGGACAAATATTCTTGTACGGTTTTCCACCCTCCCTCCGACTTATCAGCAATTCTTATGAGCTTGTTTCTTTTCTTTAGCGTGTTAAGAGCCTCATTCAGAATAGTTACCGCTTTATCCGACTTGTTTCTCCCTAGGTAATCCAACGCCCTCTGTACCAAATCCTGTAAATCTACGTTCAGCTTGTACTGGACCTGATGACCCTTGAATTTGAACGAATTTTCAGCCTTTTTAACCTTTTTCTCCAAAGTATGCGTGGTATCTGTGAAAGATGTTTCAATACCCGACAGTCTAGTATCCATATATGTTTTGAGAAGCGAAAATAAGTCTGCATTAGACATTTCATGCGGATTTCTAGTAGACGTACCTTGTTCACTCGCTAAATCTAAGGTTTCCTCCTCCATATCAGACATTGTCAACGTACGTCTACGGCAATACAGGTTTAACTAACAAAAACTACGTGTGTACATGCGAATGGTCAACGCCCTTATCGATAATTTCAAATCGAGTCCACCGTATTTAAATACACTCGGGTTCATAAAACCTGTTACAATTCTATTGTTATATTAATAGAATTATCATACGATAAAATTCTTCCGCCACGTACATAAATATTTGTATAATAACTATATAATGTATATACTCTATTTTATTTATGAATGTTTGCATTATTTTAACCAAAAAATGTTTTCTCTGATAAGAAGTTCTTCTAATGATATTATTCTTTTAGACAAAAATGATGCTGTCTTCCTTAAAAGAAAACAAGAAGATAGCGGCTGCTACACATAATATATATGCCTGTAGAATATTAAAGGATGAACATGGAGGTCATCCTACATTCTATCAGATGTGTGAAGATGATGGCGAAACTCATGCTGGGTCACGTCTACTTCATTTATTACAGGTATGATATACAATTATTGTTTTTTTAATTTCCATTATATGGAGATGATATTCTCATGAGTCCAGAACACTGAGTAATATGAAGTTTCATTTTAATGTTAAAAGAATTGAAAATGACATGCTTTTGGCATGAGACCATAATAGTTTTATGAACACTTTTTGTTGAGCCTGCAATCTGGGGGCGGTGGGGGTGGCGTTAGCTAACTTCTTAAAAGTTTTATATTTTGGAATGTGGAAGACCTGATTGCTTCATACTTTGTATATGGATGCCTCATATTACAAAGTTTCCGTCAGTCACATGTCCAATGTCCTTGACCTCATTTTCATGGTTCAATGACTACTTGAAAAAAAAGTTAAGATTTTTTGTAATGTTAGATTCTCTTATTATAAGTAATAGGATAACTATATTTGGTATGTGTGTACCTAGCAAGGTCCTCATGTCTGTCAGACAGTTTTCACTGGACCCTGACCTCATTTCATGGATCAGTGAACAATGTTAAGTTTTGGTGGTCAAGTCCATATCTCAGATACTATAAGCAGTAGGTCTAGTATATTTGGTGTATGGAAGCACTGTAAGGTGTACATGTCCAACTGGCAGATGTCATCTGACCTTGATCTCATTTTCGTGGTTCAGTGGTCAAAGTTGAGTTTTTGAGTTTTGGTCTTTTTTTCTAAAACTATATGCAATAGGTTAACTATATTTGGTGTTTGGAAATATTTTATGATCTATATATATCAGTCGTGCAGGTTTTATTTGACCTTGACCTCATTTTCGCTGTTCATTGATCAGTGTTAAGTTTTTGTGTTTTGGTCTGTTTTTCTTAAACTATAAGCAATAGGTCAACTATATTTTTTTTATGGAAGAATTGTTAGCTGTACATGCCTGTCTGACATGGTTCATCTGACTTTGACTTCATTTTCATGGTTAATTGGTCAATGTTTAGTTTTCTTGGTTAATGTTAAGTTTATGTGACAGTTGTAATAAAGCTTTATATTTAGGACTATGAACATGATATCAATGATGAGTAAAGAAGGTGAGACATTTCAGCGTGTGCACTCTTGTTACTAAAAAGGGAAGAAAAGGGAAGATACATAAGTCATTATATACCGAACACAACATTTTACATATAATAAAAGTTATAAAAGTTTAGTTAAAAAAACTATGAGATGTGTGCTGAAAATCAGTGTGAATATATGCAATTGTCTGCTTCAAAGCATTTATGACGACAATAATCCATCAACTTGTATGAGAATTTTTTACAAGAGAATCACAGACAACAGATTTGTTTCACAGTTTTGATAGCCTCAAAGTATGAAATTTAGGGTAAATGCATATTTTATCTAAAAATTTGGATATTTCCAACTGTAGTCTATTTAGTCCGGCCGATCGGTGAAAAAAATGCTCAAAGAATGAGGAAAGCACCAAATTTTGGTTGATAGTACATTTTTGTGTACTGAACAATTTTAGCTATGGACCCACCCTCAAAATTCAAAATGGCGGCTTATTTCAAGATGGCTAACGTACGTTCTAAAATATTTTCCAATATTGCATAAACCACAGTGGATTTGATGCTAGAAGCACAAAAATCAATATATTTGTATGACTTGGTGTACTTAGCAAGATTTTGTTTTGATCTATCTTTGAAATACAAAATGGCGGCTATTTTCAAAATGGCCGCCTTGAAAAATAAGCAAATATTCATTATTGAGTCAGAATTGACCTGAATATAAGCATTTTATTGATGTAAAGTGTCATTTATAGTATCTGTCCCAGTTCTGTTCTTTTTGATTTTGCCTTCCTTGTCATTTCATACACAAAGTAGTTGCTTTCATAAAAAGCTGCAGTAGTAGCTTTCATTAAAAGCTGCACTGTTTGTTGTCTTGGGTCATACATAAAAGCTGTGGTTTGGGATTTATCTGCCTTAAGATATTATTCAGTGCCTATCTTATTTCTTGGGTCGCAATATTTTGCTATTTGAGATATTAAACAGTGAATTGAGAATCATTTAAACACATATCAGTGAAATGGCAGGAATTGAGGACAACACGGACAAGAACATTAAAATGGCAGGAGCTGAATCACTTGGGGATATTGAGAAACCCAAAGCTGAAGACGTTTTAACAGAAGACAGCTCAGAAATTACTATTAAACTATTGTACGAGGAATGTTTAGTAGATAGAAAATCTAATGCTTAAAGAACAGTTGAGATTTAACGCAATATAAAACAGAGCGAAGCGCGAATTGATAAAATATGTGTTGGTCTCATTACGTTTTAATTTGAACAGAAAGAGGCACTGAATATTAATAACGAACAGATGAAATCAATATCTCGGCAACTTCAGCAGTCTGAAGACATGATAGACCACAAGGCTAGTAATAATTGCTTGGCGGAATTGATGGTAAGACCAATACGATATTCAATGTTGTGGTGAGATGAATGGACAAGCTGACAACAACTGAGGAAGGAGACACAGTTCAATTTATAAGTGCATTTGAACAGCAGGGTACCTTCCAACAACTGGCATCTGTTGTAAATGAATTATTGGACAATCGAAATAATGAAGTTAAGATTCCTGCAATGGACACATCATCTAAGCCAAAATATGACCTTAGCCAGTACAACGCAAGTTTACAAAAAGTACACAACAAAATCCATGCCTTGGGTCTTTCCCCTATTGTAGTTCGCATGAACCATCAACCGCACCAACTCTGTTGAAGGTGTCTTCACCATAAGTCAAAAGTCCTATGTCAGGGCCCTTGGCCCTGCATAAGACAGTTCAAATTATTCAACAACAATCTCTATTTAAGAAAATACTATAAACCTCTAGTACTAATCAAGGATACCAGCAAAAAGGCTTATGTGTCTTCTTACGCACACTTAACATCTACTATGAGTCAATAATATTTAGTTAAGAGCAGCACACCATTACAAAAACAATTGGCTGCAAGTGGATTCTATCAAGCTTCTCCAATGTTGAATGCAGTGCCTATACTTACGGTATCATCCCCGTCGAGTCATACGGTAAATCCCACATTTATCACTCCAATTATGACAACTTCGTCAGCTCCTGGAGCTCTAATAGGCTTCCCATAAAAGCAAGCTGACTCCACTGACCGATCCAGGAAAGGGCAGAGGAAATCAAAAGAGTGTGGCAACACCTCTTCTTCAGACTCCTCATTAGAGAGAGAATATACCCGATGGCAAGAAAATCTTGGTGCAAGGGACCGGAGCCGAAGCCCACCTCCTAAAAATGCAAAAACTCAATTGAAGAGGATCCATGACTTGGGCGGCGTTCATTTACCAATTTGAACGAACTGTCGGTAGATGACAATGGTAAAACAGGAAAAATGTGTGTAGGCCCCAGATTGCCAGGCTGATGTTGGCTTTGAGTACGCTCGCAAGGTAAACACAGATGATCATTCCAAGGCCTTAAAAAAAGCATTCATTTGAAGCAGCGCTTCAGCAAGAAAGATCAGACCAGATTGGAACTATAGCAATCCGTCGAGGATGTAAAGACAAAGATTCTATAACACATGTTATAGAGAGGAACCCAGAAACATTAAACAAGGCGTTAAAACAACTGAAAACCTTAATAGCAAACCAGATGGCGATATTTGGATCAAAAAGTGACCAATTATGACCATCGACAAGTCTACTTTGCTGATGGCGCAGTATCACCGATCGACAAAAGAAATATGAACAGTCCTTTGGATAATGAGGTGCATAACTTCACACAAATTGTCACAAAACTAGCTGATGTTACGCTTTCAACTACTGTGAAAGTACTTTTATTCGTGGGGTACCAATTTTCGTGGTTTTCGTGGATGACTTTATCCACGAATTTAAGTGTCCAACGAAATAAAATAACCATTGTCTAAATCAAGACCTGGAAACATCCCAATCGGTAGGTTTGACTACTGATATGACATGTATGATCTAGTCTAAGAGAAGATATTGAATAGCACCAACTCTGAGAATACTTTAATAGCAGTCACAGAACTACAAACGCATGCAGGATTATACCCATTTAATCTTTAATAACCTAAAATGTACAACTTTTGTTTTTGATTAATAAAAGTCAGATTTCCGGTATTGATATGCTAGTATGATAAAGTGTTCATTTTATATCCTCATAGTTCTCGTACGTATAAGAAATAAAAAAATTATGCTGGTCTTGATTTTGCTAAGAACTATTTGGCAATTCATAGCATTTATTTATGTTACTGTTTTCTTTAGGTGACATGTTAATGGCCTAATTAACACCTTTGATGGTCTTTAATCTGTTGATCACTTTATCATGGGTTAATTAGTGTTATCACTACGATTTACACGGGTCAATGTTTACTTTGCAATTTCCTTCAATCTAGACTATTTGTAACCCTCGTTTCTAAAGGCTTCAATTTTTCAAATTTTTTTTTTTTAGAAAACTAAAATCCACGAATTTAAAAACCCACGAACATGTAAATATTGCTCAAACCACGAAAATTGATACCCACGAATTAAAGTACTTTCACAGTAATCAGCATAACCGTGGATTGGCCGATTAATATAACCTCGGTTCTTCTGATCCAGTAATCATGGAAGATCACCAGTTAAGTGGAAGATCACCTGATCAATATACACGTGGAAGATCTCCTGAGCAATACAATCGCGGTAGATCGCAAGATAGAAATACACCCAACCTTAATGCCTATCGATCAGCAACACCCCCACTAAGCTAAAGATCATATGGCCTCTAAAGACAACGGTTAGCATCTCCACGGACAAACTCCAGAAATCCCGTTTATTTCAGACAACGGTCACCTTCACCAGGATACGGAGCAAATCAAAGTGCAACCCCAACAATAGAGTTTTAAAACAGCAAAGGGTCGGGCCAGTAGACCAACGCACGATTCCAAAGTCTATTGGCCATGAAACATCACCTCACCACAAAATCGATCAGATGCCAACGTCCTCGTCAGATATTGTCATCAGACGAACCATGTGAAAGAGTTTAGCAGTAAGAGGTACTATTCATGACCAGAATGTGAGCATGATTGTTGACACTGCTGCAATGATAACATTAGTAAATGAGAAATTAATTCCGGCAAAAAATTTGAGATTTGGAGAACGTAGCGCTACGTGGTTTTGGTTAACAGCTTGTTATTGGGAAGATTATAAAGAACGACTCTCGACATTAATAGAGTACACATACAATGGGATCTGTGCAAAGAGCCATTAACAGACGATGTTATACTTAGGGTAGATATTTTGGACACACTGAGCGCAGTGATAAACCTGAGTACTCCCACAATTACCATCAACAATAAAGTGATAAATGCGGCATTTGTTAACAATGAAAACGAGATTTCAACTCAGCAAGTTTGCATAAAACGAACCATCACAGTTCCGCTAAACTAAAAAATGACTGTTACCATTAAAACTAATAAAAGTGCTGACCAGGAGTGCATTCTAGGACCATGCTCGCTGAGTAGATGCGAATTTGTTTCGCACGTAGTTGGAAAAGGAAATAGTTGCCCCTTAACCGTTTTAAGTGAAGGCAATCGTCTAATCCCCCTGAAGAAAGGTACACCTATTGATTACATAGAATGATTTGACGATGCAGTGGGTACGGCAGATGAAAACTCGATAAATGACTCAAGACGTGGCATTGAAGAGACACGAGACAGGTGCACTCGGCACTGCCTCAAAGTTCAAATGAGTTACCTACTATTCCACCACATTTAATCGACATATACTAACTTTCAATCGACTCGTTTAAACCTATTTCATTCCAACCATTCAAACTGAAAGCGTTTAAAGAACAATTACAATAACATGTAACATATTGATTAACATTTTGAATTTCTCTTTTTGTTTTTGTATATGCAGCCATATTTGCAAATGTTTGTGTTATAGAAATAACCAAATAATTTTTTTTATGTTTTAAAATTAATTGATAACATATTTAAAAACATGAAGTCCATTTTTAAAGAATCATTACTTTAATTTCCGAAATTATATAGAATACCTATAGGACAATCTTGATATTTACACCGTTTTTCCGCCATCTTGAAAATGGCAGCCATATTGGATTTTTCAGAGTGGGTCCATAGCTGAAATCAAAGGGTATATAATCAAGAACTACTATGCAAAGTTTCATGCTTTCCTCATCAAGTGAGCAATTCTGCTCTATATCTGCACCAATTGGCCGGACTAATTTAATATAACAAAGAATAATATGTGAATAAGTACCTGATATTTATTATTGTAGATAGTAGATGCCAGAAATGTAATGGTGGTAGTCACAAGATGGTATGGTGGTGTACATTTAGGTCCTGATAGATTTAAACATATAAATAACTGTGCTAGAATACTACTAGATCAACATGGCTTTATTAGATCTAAAGTAAGATATAGAAATAAATTGAGTCATCATTAAAAATGTGATATCATTTTTTAGCTCACCTGACCCAAACGGCCAAGTGAGCTTTTCTCATCACTTTGGCATCAGGCATCATCCGGCGTCCAGTTTCTCCTCTAAAACTACTGGGTCAAATTTAACCAAACTTGGCCACAACCATCATTTGGGTATGTAGTTTGAAAAATGTGTCCGATGACCCGGCCAACCAACCAAGATGGCCGCCATTGCTAAAAATAGAACATAGGGGTCAAATGTAGATTTTGGCTTATAACTCTTTAACCAAAACATTTAGAGCAAATCTGACAGCAGTAAAATTGTGTGTCTAGTCAACATCTATCTGCCCTGAAATTTTCAGATGAATTGGACAACTGGTTGTTGGGTTGCTGCACCTGAATTGGTAATTTTAAGGAAATTTTGCCTTTTTTGGTTATTATCTTGATTATTATTATAGATAAAGATAAACTGTAAACAGCAATAATGTTCAGCAAAGTAAGATCTACAGATATGTCAACCAGACCAAAATGGACAGTTGACCCCTTAAGGAGTAATTGCCCTTTGTAGTAAATTTTTATCAATTTACATTAATTTAGTAAGTTTTTGTAAATTTTTACAAAATATATTCCTCTGTTACTAAAGGGCCAAGTTTATTATAGAAAATTGTAAGTCTCAAGAATGTTCAGTAAAGTAAGATCTAAAAACATATCACCATCATCAAAACACAATTTTGTCATGAATCCATCTGTGTCCTGTGTTAAATATGCACATAAACCAAGGTGAGCGACACAGGCTCTCTTAGTTTATTATGCCCCTGCCATAGTGGTGGAGGCATTAAGTTTTACCTTTGTCCATCTGTATGTACGTCGATCTGTCTGTCCATCTGTAAGTCCCATAATTGGTTTCTGTTCTCTATCCTTTTACTTATACACAATACTTATTACCACAAAACACAGATCAAGTTTGAATTCGGGTAGTGTCACTTTTACCATTCTAGTGTTATGCCCTTTTATAAATGGAAAAAATGCTAATTTTTATGCCCCATTTATTATGCCCCATTTATGAGCATTATGTTTTCTGGTCTGTGTGTCCGTCTGTTCGTCCGTCCATCCTTTCGTCTGTTTGTTTGTTTGTTAGTTAGTCCGTTCGTTATTCCATCCGTCTGTCCCCACTTCAGGTTAAAGTTTTTAGTCGAGGTAGTTAACTTGAAACTTAGCACACATGTTCCCTATGATATGATCTTTCTAAATTTAATGCCAAATTAGAGATTTTTCCACATTTTCACGGTTCATTGAACTTAGAAAATGATATTGTGGATTGGGCATCCGTGTACTTTGAACACATTCTAGTTTCATTTCTGTTTTCTAACTTTAGTTTGCCTAAACCATATATTATTAAACTTATACACAAAAGTTAAAATGAAGTGGATGTCAGCAATTATAAGTCTGTATGGCTTTCAACAATGAGAGAAAAAAAAACATAGTTGGCCATAAAAGGCTCAGACATTAATAAAATATGAAATTGAGAAAACAAATTGCCTAATTTGTAATAAACAAATTACAAAAAACAAATATGACAGACATGAACCATGAGCAACAACCACTGAACTAGAAGGTCATATTTTTCAAGTAGAATTTTTAGTAGTATCAAAAAATTGTCAGAGTCATCAGCATTTATGTTTAGTCTTTGGTCAATTTTTTTAGACATCAATAACATTGTCAAATCTTATGGAAATTTAAGCAATTTGGACAGAAGCTTTTGTAAAGGTGTCAGACCACCAATTAAAAATCCCTGTCTGTTCAACCAAATTTTGCAATTTTCACAGCTTTCTAAATATTTTACCTTAAGTTTAACTTCATAGAAACCAGGTATATCCTGAATTGCAAATGTATCAGCTTTCTACATGCCAATTTTCACCATACCTTTAAAGCCTTCTAACAAAATAACTGACCTTCAAACAGAGGTACTCCAAAAAAAACTGGTTTTCTGGAAATCTAAAACTAGTATACTATGGAACGCATTAATCCTCAATTTTTAATAAAAACTCATAGACTAGTAAATTTTGGCTCAAAATGATCTAGATATATTTCTCTTTCACCAAAAGTTTCATTTCTTCAAATTTGTTGGTTAGTTTAAGTAAACAAGAACATCAAAAGCACTATTTTGTGTCAGAGTAGGGCTACTTTTACATACATTCTAAATTGGAGGGAGTAATTGGTGGTCTGACACCTAAAGACGAAGAGACAGTATTTATAGCGAAATTGAAAAGTTTTAATTTATGATCAAGAACCTGAAAGTATTTTCCTTGCATATTAGGCATGGAATCATATTACATCTTATTATTTTTATTTATAATCAAATAGATGAAAGATATAAAGAATTTAAATGCCATTGTAAAAAAATTAAATAGGGACAAAATGATGTGCTATGTTGTCTTAATTAATTTTATAGCATTTAATCTGTCTATTCTAAAATAACTGACTACAGTACTGTATTTTATTTATTTCTGTTTTGTTAGGATGAAAAGAAAGGACCAAAGAGTTCTGGTGGGAAGAAAAAGAAAAAGTAAATGGTGATACATAGTAGCTTGTTCTAGTTATTTATGGTTAATGCTACTGCTGAAACAAAGTGCACAGAAGTGTTTTGACAATTTGTGGGACAGTATCCAAGGACTTTGAAAAATAATCTTTAGATATTTAGAAATAGTGACAACAATGGATATATTCTTTTGAGTAAAATACCAGACTTGTAGAAGCTTTAGTTATGATCTTTTAATGATTATTACAGAAAGAATGATACATCATTGAGTAATGAATTTTGACTATATATTTAAGCATTTTATTTTTTTAGCTCACCTGGCCTAAAAGGCCATGTGAGCTTTTCTCATCACTTGGCGTCCGTCGTCGTCGTCATAGACGTTGTCGTCGTCGTTAACAATTTTTCAAACATCTTCTCCTCTGAAACTACTGAATGGATTTGAATGAAACTTAGCATGATTGTTCCTTAGAGTATCCTGCACAAAGTGTGTGCTTCGATTTTTGATCCGTCAAAAAACATGGCCGCTGTTACTTAAAATAGAACATAGGGGTCAAATGCAGTTTTTGGCTTATATCTCAAAAACGAAAGCATTTAGAGCAAATCTGACATGGGGTAAAAATGTTCATTAGGTCAAGATCTATCAGCCCTGAAATTTTCAGATGAATCAAACAAACCATTGTTGGGTTGCTGCCACTTAATTGGTAATTTTAAGGAAATTTTGCAGTTTTTGGTCATTATCTTGAATATTATTATAGATAAAGATAAACTGTAAACAGCAAAAATGATCAGCAGAGTAAGATCTACAAATAAGTTAATATGACCGAAATTGTCAATTGACCCCTTAAGGGGTTATTGTCCTTTAATGACAATTTTTCACAATTTGTTCATCATATTTGCTAACTTTAAAAAAATCTTCTCCTCTGAAACTGCTGAGTGGATTTGGATGAAACTTAGCATGATTGTTCCTTTGATTATCCTGCACAAAGTGTGTGCTTCGATTTTTAATCCGTCAAAAAACATGGCCGCCGTTACTGAAAATAGAACATAGGGGTCAAATGCAGTTTTTGGCTTATATCTCAAAAACGAAAGCATTTAGAGCAAATCTGACATGGGGTAAAAATGTTCATTAGGTCAAGATCTATCAGCCCTGAAATTTTCAGATGAATCAAACAAACCATTGTTGGGTTGCTGCCACTTAATTGGTAATTTTAAGGAAATTTTTGCAGTTTTTGGTCATTATCTTGAATATTATTATAGATACAGATAAACTGTTTATAGCAAAATTGTTAAGCAAAGTAAGATCTACAAATAAGTCAATTTGACCAAAATTGTCAATTGACCTCTTAAGGAGTTATTGCCCTTTAAAGACTTTTTTCACAATTTGTTCATCATGTTGACTTACTTTAAAAAATCTTCTCCTTTGAAACTGCTGTATCAATTTCAGCCAAACTTAGGCTAAATGAGTTTTAGAGTTTCAGAGTATCTAGTATAAATTTTATATTTCATTTCCTTGTATCTCAAGAAACATAGCTCCTATGGCTAAAATAGAACATAGGAGAAAATGATTTTTTTTTTGCTTTTGAAGAAAATAGGACGATTCAAAGAACATTTAAATAAATTGAAAAGCCAAAATAATCATTGATGAGAGATTAAACCAAAAAAATTCAGGTGAGCGATTCAGGCTCTTGAGAGCCTCTTGTTATTAATATAATTCAGTTTTAAGGACATCTGATAATTTGTTTATGTTTATGTTGGTGTTGATGAATATAATATTAAATTTACTTTATTATTGTTAATAATCATTGCAGATGTGATTATAATTCATTACTGACTGAGGTACTTTGGAAGACAATGAGAGGGTGTTTTTGTTAATGAATCAGATTATTTTACTTGCTTTTCATCAAACATTTTTTTCACAAAAATAACCTTACAATGAAAATTGAAAGAAAACTAGTCATATGTCCCGAAGTTAGTTTTTGTTCACTAACTTTATTTTGCCTCAACCAAATGTTATGAAACTTATACACAATGCTTATTACCACAAAACACAGATCAAGTTTACATTTTGTCTTTGTCACTTTTACTGTTATAGAATTGGCCCTTTACAAATAGAATAGTTGCAGAGTTTTTAGTCTCTGTTCTCTAACTTAAGTTTGCCTATATCAAATGTTATGAAACTGATACACAATACTTATAACCGCAAAACTCTACAAAAAAAGTACAAATTTGGGTAGCATCAATTTAACCATTCTTCAGTTATGTCCTTTTATGACTTTATATGCTATGCAAATGGGAGCATCATTCGTGTCCCATGGACACATTCCCTATTTATTTGTCTATGATTTATTTGAAGTTTGCAACAAATGCTGATTTTTATTTGTGTGAATGATTTTTTAAAGTTATAGTTAAATCTAGTGTGTATGTTAAAATGTCAATATGTCAAAAGGTGCTTTATTTTTGTTAATCAGAATAAAACTGGTGTACATTATGATTCAGATATAAATGTTCTTTCAATTAATATATAATTAGAACAGTCCTTTACCAATGATACACAATTATAAGTTTTACGAAAGTTTGCAGTATTTGTGAATGACAGTGCTGTGTTTATAGTCCCCTAGCAACGAAGTTTAAGTGAATTTCAGGTTTGCACTCCCTCTGTCTGTCTGTCTGTTTTCCTCACTTTTCTTCCTCCTTTTAGATATTAATTTGATATTTAGTGTTATATTTTATTTTGACAAGCTACAGATCAAGTCCGAATTTTGTTCTGGTTTGATGATTTTGTGGAGAGGTATGGTCCACACTTTTTTGTTCTGCTTGTTGATATATCGATTAGATATTTGGCATAAAGGTTTGTTATGACAACTTACAGATCAAGATGATGATGATTTTGAGCATAACTGAGCAGAGTTATGGTCCTTTGATAATTTAAACTCACTAAAACAAGCAGTTTTCCACACTTTTTTCATTATGCTTGAAGATATTGATTTGATATTTGTTTATAGATAACACCATTACAAGTCGTAGTTAACATTTTGTTCCATTACAATGCATTTTTTTAAAACCCGTAGTGGACTAGGTATTGCCATTGGATACTTTCAAAATGCTTGTTAGATGTTTTTAGCTTTGTATCGATTTTTATGCCCCACTTATGGGCATTATGTTTTCTGGTCTGTGCGTCCGTCTGTTCGTTCGTTCGTCCGTCTGTCCGTCCGTTTGTCCCGCTCCAGGTTAAAACTTTGGTCGAGGTAGTTTTTGATGAAGTTGAAGTCCAATCAACTTGAAACTTAGTACACATATATATATATTCCTTATGTTATGATCTTTCTAATTTTAATGCCAAATTAGAGATTTTACCCCATTTTCACAGTCCACTGAACATAGAAAACGATAGTGCGAATGGGGCATCCGTGTACTTAGGACACATTCTTGTTTCAACTGATTTTAATAGTTTGTTCTTATGTTGCACTGTTATACTATTATCCTGAGTGAGGTGGATGATTGAGCGTTCACAACCATTTCCAACCCAGCTGCATTTTCAAGTGCCTGTCCCAAGGTAGGAGCCTGTAATTCAGTGGTTGTCGTCTGTTGCTGTAAATCATGTTTGTTTTTTTGTTCATTGTTTTGTACATAAATCAGGCCATAAGTTTTCTCGTATGAATTGTTTTACATTTGCTTATATGGGCCTTTTATAGCTGACTTTGTGATATGTGTTTTGCTCAATATTTATAATAGTTGGGTAACCTATAGTTGTTAATTTCTTTGTCATTTGGTATCTTGTGGAAAGTTGGTTCATTGTCTATCATACCACATATTCCTATGATTAAAAAACCCAGAAAATAGTTTTTGACACATCAAATTATAGTTTGGAGTTCTTTATGTGCGCGTTCTGTCTACATATTAAGACTTCTCTGTGGCATTCAAATTTACTTGAGAAGTTTAAGAAAACATTAAGAAGAGACCCTGTCCTTACAAAAATCCTTGAAGTTTATGAATAAAATGGAACGGAGAATTTAGAGACAAAGAGCACAGACGTTGCACACAATTTCACAAAATGATGAATTTTTCTGGTGATGGTATATGAGACGATATTTATAAAATACAGGACTACATTTCAAGTGATGAAATTTTAGACTTTTCTGATAGGCAGTGGCTATTTGACCGGCACCGGCTAAATAGCAAATTTGCTATTTGACCGGCACCGGCAAAATAGCAAATTTGCTATTTAGCCGGCACTGAATAAAAGAGGGACGAAAAAAGAGAGAATAAATTATATCTCACTTGAATTAAAATGTAAGAATAATAATTAGATATAAAAATTTTATATTTAAAAACTTTTGTTAATACTGTTACTTATATATAAAACACTTAAACTTTTAACTATCAAATTAAATATATTATTCTAAAAATCAGAATACAACTCTCCTTTAGAAAAAAAAAACTATCATGTACCTATATATGACTTAGGGCAAATTTTATGTAATTTGAAAAATATTACAAACCAAGTGAACTGAATATGGGTGAGTACTTTTCAACCTAAATATTTGGTCAGTATATAGTGTGATAATGGATGATACAACACCTAAAAAGAGTTGGTGACACCATATGCTTGGCCATATATCCTTAAACAGTTGTCACTCAGGTCTGAAGTAAAACTGGAGCAGAAAGAGAGTGATGATAGAGAAATTATATGGACAGCTACAACAAGCCATGGCCAAGTGAGAGTCGATTCAAAAAGTTGATCTTGTATGTTTCATCAAAGTATGCTTCTCCCCTGTAGGCATATACTCAAACTTAATCAAGAAAATTTGTTTGTTGCTGAAGCAGTGTCAGATCGTTGGAAGATAAACACAGTCAGGAAATCACATAGATTATTTGATGATACCGGTGTATCAGAAACCCAGTCATCAGTGTGTTCTATCATACATGTATGTACACCAAAAAGAGTGAGGAAAATTTCTCAAAATGTTAATGAGGATACTGACGACATCTATGACGATATAAATGAAACAGACAATAAAGAAAATGATGCTGAGCATGTTCATTTATTCGAAAATTCACGAAAACTAGTTTCCCAAGAAGAACAATATACCGCTCAACAAGAAGAACACCTACTGGATTCCAGTTGTTGTGGGTGGCGTGTTTCGCATATACTACTTCCACCAAATATGAAGAAACATGGAAGGCCAAAAGGTTTGACCAAAACTTCATCGGTCTTCCAAAAAAGCGTACCCGAAAAAGCAATTGTGTACCTTTTCATAAGAAAAGTTCTAAAGAAATCGGATTCCTTTTATTAGACTGGTTTGTTGGAAGCGATTTGGCTAAAAATGCTGTTGATAACAACATTTTAATAATCGAGGAACAAGTTGAAGCAAGACCTGAACTTTTAACTGCCTCTTGTTTGGACTCAATTGTTAACATTGATTTAATAAAAAAAAAAAAAAGGTATTGTCACAAAGATGCATGGGAAGCTATTAAGAGCGTATATAATGAGAAGAAAAAGAACCCTATCTATATATGCAACATATGCACACATGATGCAGATTCAAAAGAAGCCAGTGTAATGTCTGGTCCTGTTTGGAGTGGCAACATTTATCTTGTGCTAGATTAAAACAACTGCCAAAGGCAAAGAATTGGTTTTGTAACAATTGCAAATGTTAAATCATGTGACTGTCCTTTTGAAATTCGGTAGCAAATAACTTTTAATATTTTCTTTTTTTATGTCAGATGTACGTACTTTTAAATAACACTATTTTTATCGCAGGGCAGGATAATTAAACCATACATTTAACACAGATTTTAACATTTTAGAAAAAAATGTATTTAGTAATGTATATACAAATGTGTTTTCATGCTTTTAATTAATATTATAAAGTTATAAATTATTCATTTATGAACATCTTCAATATTTTATTTTTGATTGTACTGTATTTCTAATGCTTGATATTGTGATAAAATGATTTTAAATTATTATTAAGCTTTTTTATTCTCTACTTATCACATCAATGAACAGTTTTATTCAGTGCCGGCTAAATAGCAAATTTGCTATTTTGCCGGTGCCGGTCAAATAGCAAATTTGCTATTTAGCCGGTGCCGGTCAAATAGCCACTGCCTTTCTGATAACACCATAACAGTCCTTCCAATGATACGAGATTAAATTCGAATCTTAATTTCTGAAAAAAAGATAATATATAAAAGTACTTTGTTTGTATACAATTTTCCTTTTTCCTTTAATCGTTACAATAATTTCTACAAACAATAAACACATGAAAATGTTCAGAAAAGCTATTCCGAAATGGGGAGCATTGTTCGAAGGCCAAACAAAAATGCGCTTTCAAAAGTTGTGTAAACTTTTAAGCTGCACAATACGTAAAATGCATGTTGTCATTTAGAGTACCTGTAAGTTATTCACTGCCACTTTTCGAAAGCAACAATATTTCCATAAGAGGCTATAACATTATACAGTTCTTTAATGTCATCCTAGATAAGTGGAATTTAGACTTTTCTAGTTAGCTTTCGTTGACATTCTTCCTCATCTATGTCTATTTTAACTCTGTTATCTCGATAAGTGTTTTGAATTTATGAGTTGCATTATTATACTTGTACAACAATGCTGAATTTGTGATGTATGCACCACAACAAAACGCAAACAAATTTACAACTTATGATGCACAGGATTAGATGTTAGATGTGTTATGAATGCTTGCCAAATGAGAAAAATGTCCACCCAGATTAATATGTCCATTCATGGTATGTTTTTTTTTTTTTTTTTTTATATCTCTATCAAGTTTTTGATCTGAACAAATCAGACACATGATGACGTTATTCGACTAATTTGGCTAAAATATTTTGATAATTTTGTTTTCCTTTCCTTTGATGTGTTTGAGCTTTTGATAATGCCATCTGATTAGGGACTTTCTTTTTTAAATTTTCCTCGGAGTTCAGTATTTATGTGATTTTACTTATACAAATAATGCATGCTGGTCTTGAAGTACTTATTCTAGGTACTGACGTTGTTTGACATCTTAATTGTGTTTTTGTGTTCTTTTATTTGTCTTTGTAAATTATTAACCGTAACTGTTTCATGTGTTTAGTCCATTTTTGGTAATGTCCTTTTGGGTCGGCTCGGTAAAGATGGATCCCGATAATGTGCTGTTGTGCTGTGGCCATGTTTTGTAATCTTTCACTCATTTTAGCATGTGTGCTTTGTCTATATACTATTATTTTTTTCTTTGTTGACATATTTGTTTGTTTATTATAGTGATTAAGATTTTAAATATTGCTGACTGCTGTACCACTTTTGTTTACATTTTTGCCTATGACCTGTATGTATGTTTGTTCACACATTGTTGTTGTCAATATTCTTTTTAATAAGAAAAAATTAAAAATTTGAAAGCTTCAAAATTATTAAATATGGTATTTTTCATCCAAATAGTATGTACGTATAAACCTTAACTATTAATGAACCATAATGAATACAGATATAAATGAAAGATAAAATTTGATAAACATAAAAATATACAATTGTCTATCTAAAATATGCCAATCTCATAAAAGCACAACAAGTCAAACTGAGTTTGAAATAACCACATCTAAGATTTTATTTGTATCATCAACACTCAATTTTAAAAGTCTTCATTAATCTCTCTTTTCCATAGCAATCTTTAGCGATATGTCTCGAATCCCCATACATGTAACATGATCAGTTTGGACAATTACGTGAATAGTGGCCAATTTGATTGCAATTATAGCATTGAACACTACAGGTACTCCGACATTCTCTAACAACATGACCATAGTTGCCACATCTATTACACCAGACGTAGCTACAAGAATAAAATGATATTGCATTAGATATAAGAAAATATGTCACAGACTTACCAATCACTTTTGGTTATTTTAGCAAAGTAGTTTATTAATTATCTTTCATATTCCTTATTATTTTTATATTATTATATTTTTGTATTCAAGTATTTACTAATATCCGGATAGAAATTTAAATTTTGTTTGAATTTGATTAACAACACGTTTTATATAGCATGTTGTCTAAAAAAAGACAGCTAAGAACACAAATCTTGTTACTTTCAAAAAAGAATGTTACTCTCCTGTTTACCTTTTTGAACTGTGAATGTCAAGTTTAATTATTAAGAAAGTAATATGCAAATACTATCAGATTTAATGGTTATCACAATAACCTTGAACGTACCAGTCTATAGATATTAGATAATTAAATTACGTGCTCATGGCCTTCTGATTATTGTTATAATTATTAATGTAAAAAAGTTGATAATTATATACTAAAATTTGAAATATTATCGACAAAAAATAACTAATTTGTTTACTACAAATAATACATACACAACATATAAGACAACCAAATCAATTTTGGCTTATTATATCTTAAAATTTCGAACATCTTGAGATTATTGTTTTTTTTTCCTTAATCGGAAAACTTTGAATAATTATATATTTTGATCGTGTGATAGTAAAAAATTTCTTGCGAAAACAGATCCAGGGTTAAGAATTACGATCAAAGCTGTGGAAAACGCATGTTGAATAGGTGGTTTGCTTCAATCTGTTGCTTCTATGTTACAAGTTTTGACATTAGTGGGAAATATGTTGTGATTTAATTAATAGTTTAACAGATAACAATACAATTCAATATTTTGAGTTTTCTCAGCGATGACGCCATCCATTTTGAATATACAGGAAAATATTTTTTTTGTAAGTTATAATAAAATACACCATTGAAAAATACTTGATTTCCATATAATGTTATATGTTTCTTCTTAACGAAGCACACGATGAGGATAGCATATAAAGATAATCTAAAATAAAATTGTTTAGAGTTTTTGCATTGGGTGTAAAACTTGTACTTTAGAAATGAGAAGATGTGGTCAGAGTGCAAAAGAGAAAACTTTCTAAACAAGTCACAATGTGTAAAAAGTTAACAATTATAGGTCAAAAGTACGAAATTTAGCATGGAGCCAGATATAACATTGAATCGAAATATTCCCAAAAACTTTATTTTATATTTAAATTTTCCGGGTCAATTGTGTTTAATTAAATCATCGATTTCCCAATAAATTAAAAATCCATACTTAGCCTTCAAAAGTTCGATTTACCGTCTCAAGTTTTCTATTTCAGCCTTCTGTTGTGTCATATGCATTTGAAATCTATCAAATATTATAATAAAAGTATATAAACATATCGGTATTTTCCAAATATCAGTGAATGCCTTTAACAGAAAATGTTGACTGTGTGATATGAAGCATATTTAATATTAACAGTATATCTTCACTCAAGTCTTAGGAGGTTTTAGCGGAGTTTTTTTTTGTAATCATCAATGAAAGCTGCATCGAGATTGCCAAATAAAGTTTATTTACAATTTTTCAATTGACACACATTTGTTCATATCTGCATGCATATATTTATGTATACAACATCAGCAGCTTATTAACACTAGCCTAGTAAATAAACTGCTTTTGGTTTTTTTCTGAAACTGCTGTCAAATATTTTTTTTTAATTTAAGATTGTTAGATTAATAGACAGACCTCCCTCACACAAAGCGCAGCTCAGAGGTCGTGATTTGACTACATGTTCGGTCCTTTTATGATTTCATCATGTCTTGAACGTTTCCTATAACATTTTGGTTTTAAAAAGTTTTGGTCTCATTTAAAAACACATCTTGAGTGGTAAGTTTAGTATCATTAGTGTTTTACAAATACAGTTCCACAGTCAGGGTTGTATAGATTTTATTTATAAAGTTATACAGTAATCTTATTCAATAAATAATAGGATAATACTCAATTGAAGATACAAGTCAAATCAAAATTTGTCAAGAGTGAGAAGAAATAGAAGGAATAAGAAGGCAAAACGTCATACAATGTAGGTCGAGAAAGCACAGACAACACAACGATGAAAAGTAAAAGACAAACAGCATCAACAACAGACAGCACCGAATACTGAAGAATCAAACACTAAGCAGGAAATTCAATATGTTGTCATTCTATCGTCTTACCTTTGAATTGTTTGTTTCAAACTTTCGTTTTCTTTCTGTATCGTGTCAATTCGTTTTAGTTGATCTGCATTTCTTTGGCGCTGGCTTTGAAACATAGATAAGTGTTTGCAATGAAAGCTTGAAACATATTTCATACTATTTATGTAGAAATATTTGTAATACATGCATTTCTGTGTTCTAATCTATATTTAGTTTACAATTGAATGTTATCTTAGGTCTGTATATTAAAGAGCGGTAATTTCAATTAACACAAATTATAATAACCTAGTTTTGATAAATTTTAAATTGTAGTCGATAGTCCATACTTATCATTTAGAGATTCTAGTTCCCATTCCAGGCTTTCGATTTGTTCATCTTTTTGTGTCAGCTGTTTGGTACACCTATTGCAAATATAATATGCACATGTATAAAGTAAAATCACAAAAATAAAGAACTCCAAGGAAAATCAAAACGGAAAGTCTAAAATAAAATGGCAAAATCAAAAGCTTCAAAGTATCAAACGAATGGGTAACAATTTTCATATTCCTGACTTGGTACAGGCGTTTTCTTATGTAGAAATGGTGGATACAACCTGTTTTAAAGCTTGCTAAACCTCTCACTTGTATGGCTGTATGAGTTATACGCCCATGCATTAGAAAACAAATCACTTTAATTAAATATTGACAAATAGACTAGACTTGAGCTCTGGAGGTGTATACAATTTTGTAAATCAAGCAATTTCAGGAAAGCATGCATATTAACATCAATTCTCTGTAATAATAGACCAAATATGAAAAAATTTTGGCCAGATTATTTTTTTTCGATTACTTTTTTTTAAGTTGAAATGGTCCAAACTAACTGTCAAATTAAAAAAAAATCAATTTAAAAAATCTGTATAGTCTGGTTGCCATGGAAACAACATGACATCATATGTATATATTAGTATAGCAAGGAGAAATGGTTAACATCGTATTTTATGGTAAAAATGAGATAAAGCATAACATTTTTTGTTATTTTCATGGGTATAAAAGAAGAATTCAATCATTTAAACTGCTAACGGACAAATTTTTCGAATAAAAACGTTTCTTTTGGTACAAAAGGGGTCCACCTAACACAAAAATCGGCATGATTTTTCCCGATTTTTGTCATATTTTACAGCTGATTTTACCGAAAACGCAGAAATCCTCACATAAAGGACTATAAAATATAAATTATGGATGTTTTGTCAACAAAATGCTGCAAAAAAATTCTTGGGTAAATGTTGCAGAAAGTTGCCAAAACAGGAATACTAGTCATTGTAATTTACCCTGAAATTCCCCTTTTTTAGGTTCTATTTGTAAATAAATATTTTTCATGTGAATATTTTCATGATAAAATAGTCCTTTCTTATGAAAAAAAACTATTTTTAGATGTATTAAGGGTAAATATATCATATAACATATTCTAGCAATTGAAAAGTTTATGCTCAAACTAATTTGGATGTAATTTCGAAAAATGAGTTATTTCCCCTTTTTGAACATCTTTGTCCGTCGTCGTTAACTTTTACAACAATCTTCTCCTCTGAAACTACTTGGCCAAACTAAACCAAACTTGGCAACAATCATCATTGTGGTATCTAGTTTAAAAAATGTGTCCGGTAACCCGGCCAACGAACCAAGATGGCTGCCATGGCGAAAAATACAAAGCAATTAGAGCAAATCTGACATGGGGGTAAAATTGTTTATCAGGTCTAGATCTATCTGCCCTGAAATTTTCAGATGAATCGTACAACCCGTTGTTGGGGTGATGACCCTGAATTGGTAATTTTAAGGAAATTTTGTTGTTTTTGGTTATTATCTTGAATGATATTATAGATAGAGATAAACTGTAAACAGCAATAATGTTCAGCAAAGTAAGATTTACAAATAAGTCAACATGACCGAAATGGTCAGCTGACCTCTTTAGGAGTTATTGCCCTTTATTATCAATTTTTAACATATTTTGTTTTATTCGTAAATCTGAGTAATCTTTTACAAAAATCTTCTCTTCTGAAACTACTAGCCAAAATTAATCTAAACTTGGTCACAATCATCTTTGGATTATCTAGTTTAAAAAAATGTGTCGGGTGACGCGGCCATCTAACTAAGATGACCACCACGGCTAAAAATTGAACATAAAATGCAGAGTTTGGCTTATAACTCAAAAACCAAAGCATTTAGAGCAAATCTGACATGGGATAAAATTGTTTATCAGGTTAAGATCTATCTGCCTTGAAATTTTCAGATGAATCGGACAACCCGTTGTTGGGTTGCTGCCCCTGAATTGGTAATTTTAAGGTAATTTTGCTGTTTTTGGTTATTATCTTGAATACTATTATAGATAGAGATAAACTGTAAACAGCAATAATGTACAGGAAAGTAAGACCTAAAACAAGTCAAAATGATCAAAATGGTCAATTGACCCCCTAAGGAGTTATTGTCCTTTATAGTCAATTTTTAACAATTTTCATTAAATTTGTAAATTTTTACTAACATTTTCCACTGAAACTACTGGGCCAAGTTCATTATAGATAGAGATAATTGTAAGCAGTAAGAATGTCTAATAAAGTAAGATGTACAAACACATCACCATCGATTTATATGTATACTTTATTATGGTTTGACCTCTTGTACACGTTTGTGTCTGAGGAAATAAAATATTTTGTCTTGTCTTGCCATCACCAAAACACAATTTTGTCATGAATCAATCTGCTTCCTTTGTCTAATATTCACATAGATCAAGGTGAGCGACACAGGCTCTTTAGAAACTCTAGTTCTGATACAATAGCATAACAACACAACATAGAACTAGAGGCTCTCGAGAGCCTGTATCGCTCACCTGATTCTACTTGGGTTTTTGAAATCATATAAAAAAATATAAAATTTGGCTAAAAGTGGCAACACAACCTCATTTATAAGGAAAGGAACATGTTTAATTTCATTCAAAAGTCCCCCACTGGCGGCCATCTTGGATGACGGATCGGCTACAAAGTACCAACACTTGGTCAGCACCTCATAAGGAACATTCATGCAATGTTTGGTTTCATTCCATTCAGTGGTTCTCTAAAAGAAGTCATTTGTATGCATTTCCCATAGGGTCCTATGTTTAACTAAGTCCCCCGCTGGCGGCCATCTTGGATAATGGATCGGCTACAAAGTAACAACACTTGGTCAGCACCACATTAGGAACATTCATGCCATGTTTGATTTCATTCCATTCAGTGGTTCTCTAAAAGAAGTCATTTGTATGCATTTCCCATAGGGTCCTATGTTAAACTAAGTCCAACGCTGGCGGCCATCTTGGATGATGGATCAGCTACAAAGTAACAACACTTGGTCAGCACCACATAAGGAACATTCATGCCATGTTTGGTTTCATTCCATTCAGTGGTTCACTAGAAGAAGTGATTTGTATGCATTTCCAATAGGGTCCTATGTTAAACTAAGTCCCCCGCTGGCGGCCTTCTTGGATAATGGATCAGCTACAAAGTAACAACACTTGGTCAGCACTCCATAAGGAACATTCATGCTATGTTTGGTTTCATTCCATTTAGTGGTTCTCTAGAAGAAGTCATTTGTATGCATTTCCCGTAGGGTCCTATGTTAAACTAAGTCCCCCGCTGGCGGCCATCTTGGATGATGGATCGGCTACAAAGTAACAACACTTGGTCAGCATCCCATAAGGAACATTCATGCTATGTTTGGTTTTATTCCATTCAGTGGTTCTCTAAAAGAAGTCATTTGTATGCATTTCCCATAGGGTCCTATGTTAAACTAAGTCCCCGGCTGGCGGCCATCTTGGATGATGGATCGGCAACAAAGTAACAACACTTGGTCAGCACCTCATAAGAAACATTCATGCCATGTTTGGTTCCATTCCATTCAGTGGTTCTCTAGAAGAAGTTCAAAATGTAAATTGTTAACGACGACGACGACGGACGACGCCGGACGACGACGACGACGGACGACGGACGCCAAGTGGTGAGAAAAGCTCACTTGGCCCTTCGGGCCAGGTGAGCTAAAAAGGGATTCTTATTAAAATTAGCATCTGCCTAAAGTACACTTCATTCCAGAATTACGGTTTTTCAACAAAGATGTAGTATTTTATCCTCTAACCTTTACTTTAAATTGAATTGAAGAAAAAGATTACCAAGTTATATGTTCAGTTTTGATTAAAAGGAGTTTTTACTTAATTACTCAAAGTAAACCCTGTAAAATAAATTGATTCTCAAAATCCCCAATTTTTAACATAAAACCCAAATTTTCCATAAATATAATGAACCTAGTGATGAACCCATTTTGTTTATAGCTTTATTTAAAGAAAATCATTTATAGTATCCATCCCAAAATTCTTTGATTTTAGTGCCTCTCTATTTCTAAATTTTTTGTGCCAAAAAAAAAAAAAAAAAAAAAATTTTATGTCACTATACCCCCCCCCCCCCCTTTTCCCCTCTTTTTTAAAGGTTTGCATTAAGGTTTTTATTGTCAACCATAAGTCAGTAATTTGAACAAAGATATTCAACAAACACCAACATGAATATAACATGTTCGTTGGTTTATATGGTGGAAATTGTCTGGTATGATAGCAAACATATGAAAAATTGACCTACATGAACAGTTTACATCCCTAATATGACCCACATTGAATTATCCGCCATTGATTTAAAATATGTTTACCCAGAGATATTTTTTCATTAATGATTAGCTAAATACCTAATCTTTAAGTGTAGTGAGTCATGTTTTGGCTATATTTCTGTAAAAAAAATATTTTAGGGACCAACTTTGGTCGAATTTGACTCTTTTTGCTTAAAAGATCCACAGTACCTAAAATCTGACATTCTCTTCTGTACTTTAATAAATATATCTTTATAAAGCATATTCTGTTGTTCATTTAATGGTAATCTATTAAACGCTATCTGACATAATAAATGAGCTTTTCATAATTGAAATTTGGTCATTTTGAGGTAAATTTTTCCTTGGTTGCTAAGGAAAATTATGTTCCTTAGCAACCGACAATAAGGACTGGGATGATAAAGATTTTAATCTGATTTTTATGAATAATACAACTAACTTTGATGTTAGAGGTAGTTTTTCTATCAAATTATTTTTTATGTGGCCAGCTGTTTGATGCATACAGAGAATTGATGTTAACGTCTCCAATAATTTTTCCCAGCTTCTTATAATGTGTTTGAGAGAGAGTATGTATTTGTTGATAACTTATTATTTATAATATCATTTGTTTCCAATATTTGATATTTCTGTTAGAATATCAAATTAGAGGAAAGCAGCATTGCAAATTTTCTATTGTGCTAATTCAATCCAAATTCATATCTTCCGAATTTTGAGATACACTTTCTTATTTTTAAGATCTGTCATTTCAGTTTTATTAAAACCCCTCACACAGAAAATAATGACAAAAAAAACCTCGATATTTACGTGAGTTTTTAAAATATTGATGAAACAATCAGCATTGAGTTAAATGTAATTGTTGGTATCATGAATGATACTAGTACCTCACAAACGAAATGTTTAATATGGATGACAAACTGTAAATAATGGTTATTAATCCATACTTAGCGTTCAGAACTTCCAGTTTTCGTTTCAGGCCTCTTATTTCATTGTCCTTGTGTGTCTTCTGATTTGTACACCTATTGAATAATATGACAAGAACATGTATACATGAGAATATTTTCCATTTGAATAAAACTATCCACAAGAAGTCATATGGTGTAGATGTTAACAACTATATGTCACCGAACAGCTTTAAACAATGCCCAAAACTACATATTGCATAGTAATGATTCAAATGGTACCGAAATAACAAAACATTTGACAATTCAAACGAGAAAACCAATAGCATGATTTCTGTACAAAACAATAAAAAAATACAAACGTATATGATATACAGAAACAGACGACAGCCACTGAATTACAGTATCATGACTTGCGACAGACACATACACAATATTCCTATAAAATGACAACACTACATAACGGAAATATAGTACAAATAAATGTAAGAGATTGACTCGTCAGATCAAAGCAAAGTACTGATCTGAGAGTACACATAGTCACTGAAGGCTAGTTCCACAACAATAACAGCTTATTGAAAAATCATGTATCCAATCATAACTCATCCAATAAATTTAACGTATAGACGTCAATATCAGCCTAGAAAAACATGACCTGGTGCAATGCCAAGATATAAGTAAAGACAGGTTGTAGAACAGTAAGTTTTTGTAACTGTGATAAATTGTGTTTTAATTCTTTGATTAGTACCGATGACAAAAATATTGGATATTACATTTGTGATTTGATAAAAAAAAATGTAAAATGTGAAAATAGTTCTCGATGAATGTGAAAATACATGCGAAAGTTTTAAATAGCTTCATTAAATGGTAGATAATCAATTAATGATAAATACGTGTACTATAAACTAGAATACACATCACAAGGACATTTTTCAAGTAAAGTAAATTATATACGATGCGACATGTATTTGTTTATTTCTATGATGGTATACTTAAGCATTTCATTTTCATGTTTGTATATATTTCATGATTATACAAACAGAAATATTTATTAAATATGCACATTCTTGTGATCTGTAGATTAACGCAAAAGACTGAATTTTTGTAGAATGTTACTTCACCTCTATGTTAAAAACAGTTTATATGTCAATTTCGTGAATATTCAATAAATAACAGTAGAACTGCTGTTATATATAACCGGCTGTTCATACAAAACAATAGGAATTGAAGTCTATATCTACCAATATACAAGGGCAAAGTTAACATGCTCTCATTCAGGTATCCAATTTTAAAATCAATCCAAATAAGGAATTGTTAAATCAAATCAACAGAGGGCACCAAATATTCGTCATTGATGGCTACTTTTAGGCACAGTATTTTTGATTCAGGCCAGCTTTGGTTTTTTATAAGTGTTGTCATAGTATAGATTATTGAAAGAACAGTTTTGGTTCCTCAATGCTCTTCAACTTTATACTTGCATGTCTTGCAAACTATATTGATCTAAGTGTCACTGTTGAGTCTTATGTAGACGAACACGCGTCTGAAGTTTCAAATTATAAGCCTGGAACGTTTGAGGGACGATAATGAACACTAGGTTAGACAGTGAATCATTGAGAACTCCAGACGCGCATTTCGTCCACAAATGCCACACCAATGGTGCTCCATTCGCTAAGGTTAACTAGAGGCTCTAAAGAGCCTGTGTGTCGCTCACCTTTGTCTATGTGAATATCAAACAAAAGAAGCAGATTGATTCATGACAAAATTGTGTTTTGGTGATGGTGATGTGTTTGTACATCTTACTTTACTAAACAGTCTTGCTGCTTACAATTATCTCTTTTTATAATGGCCCAGTAGTTTCAGTGGAAAATGTTAATAAAAATTTACAAATTTTATGAAAATTGTTAAAAATTGACTATAAAGGACAATAGCTCCTTAGGGGGTCAATTGACCATTTCGGTCATGTTGACTTATTTGTAAATTTTACTTTGCTGAACATTATTGTTGTTTACAGTTTATCTCTATCTATAATAATATTTAAGATAATAACCAAAAACAGCAAAATTACCTTAAAATTACCAATTTAGGGGCAGCAACCCAAAAACAGGTTGTCCGATTCATCTGAAAATTTCAAGGCAGATAGATCTTGCCCTGATAAACAATTTTACCCCCATGTCAGATTTGCTCTAAATGCTTTAGTATTTAAGTTATAAGCCAAAACTTGCATTTTACCCCTATTTTCTATTTTTAGCCCTGGCGGCCATCTTACTTTGATGACCGGGTCACCAGACATTTTGTAAACTAAATGCCCTAAAGATGATTGTGGCCAAGTTTGGATTAATTTGGCACAGAAGTTTCAGAGGAGAAGATTTTTGTAAACGATAACAAGATTTACAAAAAATGGTTAAAAATTTACTATAAAGGACAATAACTCCTAAAGGGATCTACTGACCATTTCGGTCATGTTGACTTATTTGTAAATCTTACTTTGCTGAACATTATCGCTGTTTACAGTTTATCTCTATCTATAATAATATTCAAGATAATAACCAAAAACAGCAAAATTTCCTTAAAATTACCAATTCAGGGTCATCAACCCAACAACGGGTTGTCCGATTCATCTGAAAATTTCAGGGAAGATAGATCTTGACCTGATAAACAATTTTATTTCTTGTCAGATTTGCTCTTAATGCTTTGGTTTTTGAGTTATAAGGCAAAAACTGCATTTTACCCCTATGTTTTATTTTTAGCCATGGCAGCCATCTTGGTTGGTTGTCCGGGTCACGGTACACATTTTTTTTAAATTAGATACCCCAATGATGATTGTGGCTAAGTTTGGTTTAATTTGGCCCAGTAGTTTCAGAGGAGATGATTTTGGTAAAAGTTAACGACGACGGACTACAACAGACGACGGACGCCGGACGCCGGACGCCGGACGACGGACGCCGGACGCCAAGTGATGAGAAAAACTCACTTGGTCCTGTGGGCCAGGTGAGCTAAAAAGGCCAAACAAAATTCTAATTTGAAGAGCACTTAGGACAGTAATTCCCAAAAGTTGTACAAAATACAGATACTGTCATCGTTTCCTGGGGTTTTTGGTAAGCAATCGAAGTTTTACTAATTGTTGTGTATAATCCATACTTATCCATATGCGATTCCATTTTTTCTTCCAAGCTTCTGATTTCATCTTCCTTTTCTGAACACCTATTGAATATAAATTAAATGTAATTGTTAAAATGTGAATATTTTTTTCTACGAATTTCGGTTAATTGCTTTTAAACGAAAATCTTACATATTAAGTACAAGGTTAACGGTTTTTCTTATGTATTATCTTCAGCCATTGCGGCCATGTTGCATATTAAGTGTCAATAGAAAACACCAACCTTATTAGAAACACATTAAACATAATACCTACTAACTTGGAGTCAATTTTGTCTGTCGATTAGGAATGGCTAATTTTTTTTTAAAGTTAACAAAATCAAATTGATGCCAAATTATTGCAAGAGCCCATATTGCCCGTTTGCTTATGTCTGATTTAAAAGGTTTTTGACATTGATCCATTCTTCGTCCTTTTTCTTATAATCAAACACATTCGTTGTATTCGTTATTATTGCGGTACATAAGCTACCATTTGTTTATTGCATAAATATCAATTTAGACCTAAAGAAAAAAGCATTTTTGAAATATCCTTTAAATAATGGTTTTACACACCATTTTTTATTTTAACGTAAGTTGAATTTTATAACCGACTTGATGATGATTTACGAGGCAAAACTAATAAAAAAAAAAGACGGGTGAGCTCCAAAAGGAACATAAGTTTTTACATTTGTTTTCTTTTTGAACTGTTTTACGCTAGTAATTGTTGGCCCTTTACAGATTGTTTTTCGGTGTAAGCTAAAGTTAACAGAATATTTTACAAGTTTAACAAAAACTTTGGTTTTCCTGTGTTCTAGGAATGCTGTCTAAAGGATGAATATCGCATTTCTCTTTTTTGTTCTTTTTCGAATCAGATTTGAAAACCATCAAAATATAAGTCAGATTTATCGTATTCTTCGAATTTATCATAGGAGAATAGCAAAATCAGAGATCTAAAAACAAGTACAAGATCTACCATTCCTTTCGACAAAGGTTTTCTAAAAATGTATCATAAATGCCTAAAAGTTATTTGAAAAATCTTGATAGGAATGAAATTCAAACATAAAGAAGAAAACTAATCAATGATCGTCTTTATTTCCGTTTATATTTGCAAATGTTAGACATCTGCATTTTCAAGTTATTTATTTTTATCATTTAAAGTTATCCGGGAAAACAGATAATTTTACATGTGTTCACTAACAAACCATCCTAAATTATCAATCCACAGAAAAAAATTGTAGATGTTTTAAGGTAGCACAATACAAAGATTTTATAACTCCAACTCCCAAGTTTTAAAATGCTGTAACTTTCTTAATAATGCTTGAAAATTTATAAAAGTGGTAGTTTTGGATAGCTAACAGATTACTCTTTCAAATAAATGCAATGTTAGTATTATGCAACAATTATGTAACCAATTATAATGTTAACTGTGTCTAAAATATTTTTCACCAAATTTCCACTTCCAAATGAAATTAGCTTCTGCATAGGTATCCCTAGAGGGTTGATTTTATTATATGTTGTTCATATGGCCATTATCTACAAAAGGGTGTCTCAGATTTCAGATAGAATGTATAGAACAAATTTTACACCTAATTAAACATTATCTTCTTTTATGTGGTTAGGATGTTTACACTAATTAGAGATTTATGAGCAGAGGAGTACCATAGAGACAATCTGAGACACCCTTTTGAAGCCCGTGATGTGTTGATTAAGATTTCGTTAAAATTTTCTGTTTAGTTAAAGAGATGATAGAGCTAAATTCATTCAAGTGAACTTACCAAGATTTTGCCACTAATTACATAATAATTGATTACATAATGATTGCATAATAGAAATATTGCAACCATTTAAAAGATTAATCTTTTATCTATCTATATATACCGCTTTTATTATTTTCTATGCATTCATAAGAAAGTTACAGCATTTCAAAGGTTAGTGATTGGAAGTAAAAAAATCTTTGTATTGTGCTACCTTAAACTTGATAATTTTGCAAAACTATGCTTTTTAATATTTTGCTCATTATCTAAAATCATTATGTCAGCTCTTAAATTTGTTCATTTGTACCTTAGAATAAGTAAGTGTAACATTATATAATTTCGCCCCGGTATACCATACAAGCATACACAGTAAAGATGTCTAGCAGCATATAAATGACAGATTAATATGATTTTGTCTTAATGATGAAGCAATTTTGAAGTTCTTCGGTCAGATAATATTTCGAATAAGGAGAAAAAAAGAATAAACCATCAAGCCTATTCATATCTGCAAGCAACCAAAATGATACCAAGATATATGGTAACATCATCTTCTACAAAATTTTAAACGAGAAAAACATTTTAAAATTACGACTTGATCTTAATCTAAAAGAAATTCATAAGACATACTTTGAAACAATCTCATTATTTTTATAACAAAGATTTTGGGTTTACGTCAATGAGACAGTCACCAGTCGACAATTTAACCAACAGACATATAAACTAACATACATTTCAACAATAACAATATGCCTAAAAAAATACAAAATTGTAAATTTTTCAAATCGATCGACTATGTTAAAACCTCATCATAGATACCAGGATATAAAATTTACAGTTAACTTTCTTAGAAAAAAACCCTACACTAAGTCAGGAATATGACAGTGTTTTTTTTTTCACTCGTTCCATTAATTGATTACGTGTTCTTTTTTATTAATTAACCTCGGATATTTTGTTATGTTTTACTTTCTTGCATCAGAAAAAGGTTGTTTCGAATGGTTGAAACCCATATTTCTCTGAATTTTAACTTACTAATCTTGCAAATAAGACACAAATCTACGTATCAGTCTATATATACATCTACTGATCAACATAAATCATATATATTTAACATCAAGTGACTTGTTTATTTTCTTAATGTGTTTGCAATATTTTCCAATTGAAAAAAAGCATAGCATTATCCAACTACTTGTATAAATAAACTGTACAAATGTCAAGCTGGTAAGTTAATTTTGATCTAATAAAAATTGATAACTAACGATCAAGATTGTCATTAATGAAAAATTAGGAGTAACTTGCGAATACAGATAAAATTGAACAATTGAATTTATTTCGAATACATTATCCCTTGAAAATCATATAGAGCTATGTCATGTATGTGAAATATGAGAAAGTGCAATCGTGCTACTGTTTATAGTTATCAAATGTACCAGGATTATAATTTAATACACCAGACGCGCGTTTCGTCTACATAAGACTCATCAGTGACGCTCATATCAAAATAGTTATGAAGCCAAACAAGTTCGAAGTTGAAGAGCATTGAGGACCAAAAATTCCAAAAAAGCATATTTTACAATATAACAGTAAGTTATGTTACCTGTAAGGTTAACACAGGATATGATAATCAATGCTGGGCGTCGTGTCTTTGTGTTTTGTACATCCAACATTCATGGATTTTATTTTTGATTTTTCTGATTTAGATTCGGTTAAATAATCTGATGTGTCTTATCGTTTGTAGCCCAAATGTCTTTTCCAAACTATCATTGGCATGACAATTGTTTGGACGAATATTTTGAAAATAAATTTTGGACGAATATTTTGAAAATTGATTTTTACCTAAAAGTTGCAGATTGTATGTTTGTTACTATTAGTTACATTGTACGTAAGTACGTCAGAAAGGTGTTTTTCGGTCATGAAACATGATCTTTGTTGTTCAGCGATTGGCAGTTGTTATAGAAAATTTCGTTTCTATGTGTAATGGTGTTTGTTTTTCTTGCACTTCAGGTTTTTCCTGTTGTTCCTTCGTTTTCCTCTGATAGTTTTTGTGTTTCCCCCGGTTTTGTTTTGCAATACTGATTTGTTTTCTCTCAATCGAACACCGGTATACTACTGTTGCCTTTCTTGTAACTAACAAAAGCGAGTCATTTATAACAGTATCATAATGAAACCAACCAAAACTGGTAAGAACAAAACTAACATCGATTGTGCAAAAGGGGTATACTGTTTTTCTGATTATTATCTACAACTTATATCTGACCACAAAATGCAGTCCCCACTCTCACAGCTTTTATAGAAAATATACATATAAGACAGTTCAAAAGAAATTGTGCATTTTAAAAATTATTTAAAAAATTGTTACGAAATAGACATTAAAACTGACAATAGTCAGGCGTCTTGACATTTTCGAAGGATAATCGCAACTGCACCACTCGGAACTCTCGGATTGATAGTTTTCTTTTGTAAGTGTAAGCAACAACTCATTATCAAGGAAATCAGCTTGAAGATATGAAGGCGGTACTGGAATTTTGCTACACAGAAAAGGCAAGTTCACCAATAAATGTTGGTTAAAAATATTATAAGCAATGTTATGAAATAAAACGGAAGAAAAAAAAACTCTTTTCTTTCATAAAGCTTACTTTTTAAAGACAATAGTAGAAAGGGAAACATGCAAAATGTCTAAACACCATGTTACAGGATAAAATAAAAAAGCTTTAAATTGTAGGATATATGCTATACCATAAAGCATTCAATCTCTTAATTCAGAAAAGCATACACGAGTTTCCTCCAAATTTATCCTAAACTTTTCATTATATTGTGTTAAGTATGTGATCTCATTCGAAGACGAGAATACAGAATACGACACATAGAACACTCACAACGTACCAAAAAATATTGAATACTACACTCTGATGATACATTTAGTATTAAGTTAGTCTTATGTTTTGCATCGAGAAAGATTTCAGTCTTTCATGCACTCAATGATTATCCTAACAAAATGAAAAACTGTCAAATGTAGTAAATAATCCATACTTATCCTTAAGTAATCCAAAGTCCACTTGAAGGCTTATATTTTCATCATCCTTTTCTTCCATTTCTTCTGTACACCTATTGAATAGTATAACATGATCAAATAAAGTACAACTTCCATTGAGAACCTAATAGTATACAATCAAAGAAAAACATTGCAAAATAACAGTTAAAGTTTAAGATACAACAGTGGTCTTTTTTTTATTTTATCAGCTCTTCAATATTTGTATTTAATTTTTGGTATTTAAATGTTTGGCTTCTAACATCACTGAAAAACATAATTGTCGAAATGCGCATCTTGGTTTTAAATATGAAAAACAAATAATTGAATCGGATGTGATAGAAACAGTGATACTGAAAATGAATTTTGTTTAGTCGAAATATTCATATATATTTATCAGTATCGTTTCACAAATATTATTACTTTTATTACTTCAAAATATAGTAATTTCTCATATTCTAATAGATTATATACTATATATTGCGGGTTGGTCTTTGGTATAAACTTATACTGAGCCAACAGTTTCGGAAGCATAATTTTAATGGAGATATGTTCAGATGTTTAGGCAGAGAGATTTTCAAGAGTCATATGAGTGGTCAATATACTGAGTTCCAAATGCATGAAGGATAAGGACTGAAAGTAAAAAGTTTGCAGAAAATGGATAATGATATACAAAATCAAGGATACAGACCATAGTAAAAAAATCATATATATACAAAGCACAAAAATGTCAGTATTCACCTCAGAAGCTAACAAAACCTTCAAACAGACTTATTAAGAAGGGATATAGTTACGATACTTTTGCCAGGTTATTAAAAATTGCATATTTTAATTTTACAGCAGATTCCACTGAGTGTGTAGCGAAAGGTAATATAGTTGGTTAGCTTGCTTATTAGCTGAACCGTGAAGTAGCATAGTCCAACAGACAGATCGATTGATTTTCTGTCAGATGAGTCTATTCTTAAAGTAGGGTTGTATACCTTACCTAACAATGACTTCACGGTTCAGCTAACAAGCAAGCTAACTAAATATATTACCTTTGGCTACACACTCAATGGAATCCGCTGTGATATTGATTCACATATAGGGTCTTTGCATCGGAATTAAACACATTCATTTTAAAACCAGTTGTTGGCATGACACGGGTTATGTTGATCTCATATATTTTATGATTGTATAATACTAAACCCCTTACGGGAGGGAGTGTGTCTGATATTCATATGATGAAAACATAATCTTTCAATCAGTTTAATTTGGGTCTGGAGCTGGCATGTTAGTAACTGCTGGTAGTCTGTTGTTTTTTATGTATTATTGTCATTTTGTTTATTTTCTTTTATAACCTCTTCTGACATCGGACTCGGACTTCTCTTGAACTGAGTTTTACTGTGCGTATTATTATGCGGTTTTTTTCTACATTGGCTAGAGATATAGGGGAGGGTTGATATCTCAAAAAACATGTTTATCCCCGCAGCATTGTTGCGCCTGTCCCAAGTCAGGAGCCCCTGGCCTTGTTAGTCTTGTCTAATTTTTAATTTTAGTTTCTTGTGTATAGTTCGGAGTTTAGTATGACGTCCATTATATAGATATTTGTTTAGGGGCCCACTGAATGACGCCTCCGGGTGCGGCAGTTTCTCGCTGCATTGTTGACCTATTGGTGACCTTCTGCGGTTGTCTGTTCTATGGTCGAGTTTTTCTCTTAGACACATTCCCAATTTCCATTCTCAATTTTATATATATCAAGAACTAACAATTCAATTGCAAAATATTTCTACAACAATCGATATTTACAGTGAATCGATTTGTTCTACAGAATACAATTACTTTTTAAAGGGTTAAAGATTCTGATAATACATAAATAAAGTTATGATAAATAAAAAAAACATTTATCTTTTTCACAGAAATAATCAGATACATTTTTGATGATTATGACACTAGTAGTTTGACAAAACCATGATTAGCTATCTTCATAAAAGATACTAGGAGAAAGAAGAGACAAAAACGGACACTAGTGGACAAAATAGTGGCTTAAAAAAAGGCGAAAAGATAAAAGACACTCAACAAAACAAAAGAATAAAGAAACATTAAAAAATCAACCAAAGACAGTAATCATTCATTTTCACGTCTTTTGGAAAAGTTGTCATTATGTGTTATTCTAGCGTCTTACCTTTGGAATTCTTCTATAAAGCCTTCATTTTCTCTCAGTATCATTTCAATTCTGTTCTGATGATCTTTGCACCTGTAGATAAAATTAAACTATTTTTTCGAACGCGTTTACATGTAAGCTCAGTTTTTATATTTATTTTTGTTGAAAGATGTGAAATAACTACAATATTGCTGTCGGTTTTTTTTAAATCTATAAATCAAACAATCTATTTATTTCAACAAATCGAAGTTACACATCATTAATGCGTAAAAAAAAATAGGAGCCTTATTGAGAAAAGTTAAATGTTTCGTTCCAATGAAATGTATATTATCGAACCGACCCAAATAGTTTTTATATTCTTACTTCTGGAACGTGCAATATCTTGGCGAAACAGAAACTAATTTCAATATCAGACTTAATAGTCTTCGGTTGCTTCATACCAACGGAAGAATCTGCCGAACCATAAAACTCCTCTTAAGAACAGTACATTATTTGTAAATAGATATCAACCAAAATTGGGACAAAAAAGGTAGAAAACAGAGAGAGAGTGAGAGATTTAGGATACAACACCTACATACTCTTGATCCTGATGGACTGAATTAGAGAAAATCAATTTATTCAAAACCAAGGAATTAAGTCTTGAAATTTTTACTATCTAACTAACGTAAATATTTTGATTTAATATTCGCAATGTACAATCAGCTTTAAATTATATTTAAAGGACATATATATATATATGCAGTTAGCTGCAAAAAATCTTTTCAGCATGCGATTTTCATCTAAATGGCTGCAGGTGTTATTCCACCATTGAATGTCCACTATAAGTCTCTGTATAATTCGCACTTTTCATAAATGTATACAGAATGGCGCATTAACTTCCTACATCTATCAGATTCAAGGGAATATATGTTGATACCTTTTCGTATACAACCGGTTGTTACGTACTATGATTTAATAGTATTACACTTAAATGAGCCTTATGCAGCTAATTTGTTAAGCAAAATATTGCATTAATATATGAAATATAACAACAATTTTCTTTAACTCATTATTGTGTCGAGTTATATTCTTAGGCGTTTATTTATCTCTTTTTATCATGTATTTCAACGAAAACGGCGTTTAAACAAAACAAAACTGTTGGTAAAAGATTATAATTCATACTAAGCCTTAAGACATTCATTTTCTCCTTTCATGCTTCTGATTTCTTCATCCTTTTGTATTATCTGTTTGGTATACCTTTTTAATAATATTGCTTTAAAATTTTTATAATGTAACTAGTTCTGATGTAATGATACGTTTTTAAACGAAAATTGAATATTCAAACCGTTGGATTGCTTATATGGAGCATTTACAAATATATAAGTACAAACAAAATAGGTTCTAATGATATGCACTGTGTCAAGCTCTAATTTCAACTTTGTACTTGTTTTGATTTATAAATATTTTGATATGAGCGTCACTGATGAGTTTTATATAGTCGAAACGCGCGTCTGGCTTACTAAATTATAATCCTGATAACTATTAACACAGGTAAACAGAATGTGAATCTTCTTAGAAAATAGCACAGTTCTGTTATTGATAGTTTTTCAAGTTATCATAACGGACAAAAATGATATATTTTAGCGCTCAACTTTTATATTTAATGTGTTTTCCTGGTATGTGACCAGACCGTAGATATACCAAATGTTCAATTCGACAATTAAAGTATGCAACAGGTTTAAACAGAGTCACAAAGCCCTCCCATTAACAGCTGTCTTCAAAATTTAATGTTCAGTATGACTAAAATAGAAGAATAAATTTTCACTGTTGATGTTCAAAAGACATAAAGATATTCATATTTTCCAGAAAATTTTCGATCACTAATAGTGGAAGATATTAGCAAGCAAAATCGAGAGTATTGTGCAAATGATGATACAAGCATGAAAATTAGCACGACGCATCATTATTGTATACTTATTAAGAAAAAAACTGCTGGTCATAAATTTCATGGTTGTATTACGATTTGCAAAAAAAAAAATAATTGTATTGAGCTTAATTCAAGGTTTATTATTTGGAGCATATTTCAGAGTTTTATAAACGGAATTTAGAAATCAGAATGACAAGTTGTAAGTCATTTTACTTAATTCTTTATTCTTAGTCTTAAAACAGTCGTTTTCTAATTTCAGTCTTTTAATTTCCTCTTCTTTGTGTGTCATCTGTTTTGCGCACCTAATTCATAATATTACAGATCCATATTTAAATGAAACCGATTTCCAAATCTAAATGAAATGAAATTACAAGAATAGAGTTTGTACTGCTGATTAGAACCAATGCCATTTATCGCTATGTAATATTACCAACAGGTATAGGTACCCCAATCCCCCACCCAGGCAAATAAACAGTGATAGCAAAATGCTTCTATTCTTTTATAAGTATTGTTTAATACAGAAAAATAGAACTATTCGACGTAAAATTAAGCAGCTGAATTTACAGAATTTTTTTTGTCGATGAACCTTGTTTTATTGCTGTTGGAGTTCATGCTATTCCTCCAGTTTTCTTTACCTCGATTCGTCTATTATCAATTGATTTACGAGTTTTGAAAACTAGAAAGCTATTTTTGCCTTGATCATTTATATATATATATATATATATATATATATATATATCATATCAATCTCTGTGATGGTTCTAGGTCAGACTGTCAAGACCATTATGTATTCGTTTAAGTTTGTGTTTTTTTTATTTTTCAAAAGTGGCTACAACAAGGTCTTGTTTTTTTTCTATACTGTTTATGAAGTCTTTACACTAAAAGCATTTGATGTTGGATATTTTCTGATTTATAATTTAAATTTATTTATGAGTTGTCATCGACTTTGAACTAGCAGTCCTCTAAATACTATCAGATCTGTTTTTATTTTATTTAGATTGTTGGTATGTACACGTACCCGGCCACGTCTATTCTATTTTTTATTTTGGTTTGATTAATGTATTTATATTTGTATCCATCTGCATCTGATGAATTAAACCTTTTTCAACTGATTTTTATAGTTTGTTTTTATTTTATACTGATGACACACCATAAGTTAGAATAGGGTTTGGATCCTGCTACCATGTTTAACTCCACCACATTTGTTTTGTGTGTGCCTGTCCCAAATGCAAGTCAGAAGTCTGTAATTCAGTTTTTGTCGTTTGTTTCTGTGTTATATATTTTTGTTTTGTTAATATTTTGGTACATAAATTAAGTCGTTAGTTTTATTATTTCAATTGTTTTTTATTTGTCATTTCGGGGCCTTCATCATTATTGACTATGCGGTATGGGCTTTGTTAATTGTGAAAGTGGAAGTGTTCAATATGTTGTCATTCTATCGTCTTACCTTTGGATTGTTTGTTTCAAACTTTCGTTTTCTTTCAGTATGGTGTCAAGCCTAGTCAGTTGATCTATATTTCTTTGGCGCAGGCTTTGAAACATAAATAAGTGTTTACAATGAAAGTTTATAAATGAATTGTAGAAAAAAGTATGATATTTACATTTATGTATTCTGCTTTATTTTTGTATTAAAATAGTACTGTATTTTATGATAACATTTTGCGTTACCTAAGAGCAGTGGTTTCGCATCAACACCAATTATCATCTTTATTGTGTGTTTCCCCCAAAACGAATTAATTTGATTAATTGACTTCATGAAATTCTACAGGTAGTCGGTAAAAGTGGTAACCCGAACCCGGACCCGAACCGGAATTTGCCGGAAATTTGCCGAACCGGAAATCTATTTTACGAATTTTATGCTCTTTGCGTTTCGATTTTTTCTACTAACTTTTATGCATTTGATGTATAATTAAATTCTATCTCATGTGTGAAAAGATTTTTGTCAAAACATCACTAACAAAGATAAAATTAAGGTTTATTCATTTCCACCTCGGTAAAAGTGGTAACCCGAACCTGAAAGTTTTTCTTTAACCAAACCTTCTCTACCTAAGTGTTTTAAATTCGCTTTATTATTTTATGTCCTGAATGTAATAATCTTCCATACTTTACTTAAAATTGTTTTTACAACTTTGCCGAAAACTTTTTATCGTGGATATTAAAAAAAATGTTCACCCGAACCCGAAAGGGAGACAAGTCCATTTTGATTTGAATTTTGGGGCGATTATGATGCTACTCGTTAACTCGGCCTATGCCGAATTCGGACCATAACTTCGGCCTATGTTGATTATTGTGTTTTCTGAATTATTATTTCTTTTTTTCTGTATAGCTTTACTGTTTTGTTTTGCCATAGTGACACTATACAAATCCTTGAACATATTAACAAAATAAATAAAAGACCCCCCCCCCCCCCCAAAAAAACCCGTAACTATCTGCTTGTTTATGTCATAAATGTATTCAATATGTTTGTGTGTGTTTATTTGATATTTAAGTGTGATTCCTCAAATTTTTATGTTTATAGCGAAGTAAAGTTCGGAGATTATAGATGAAATATATAAGTAAAATTTAAATCGGACAGTCCTTTAGCAATTGAAAAAAATCACAGGCACTTGTCTCAGAAAAAAAAATCACGTTATATTAAGGTATATAGGTAATTTTTTTTCTGAGACAAGTGCCTGTGAAAAAAATATATATTACTGATCACAAACACAAATACACCAAACGAATTGATAACAAATCATTACTGTCATATTCTTGATTTGGTACAAGCATTTCCTATGTGGAAAATGGTTTTAACCTGGTTGTGTTACTAGCTAAGCCTCTCACTTGTATACGAGAGTCATATAGAATTCCATTATATTAACAACATTTCTTTAGCAAAACAAACAGACATGATAGATAAAACACAAAAGCACAATAGCACGTACATCAGTTGATAAACAACAAGTAACAAAACACTACATTTCAAGACCCCCAAGAGTGACAGAGGATTGGAGAGATGGTATTCATTGGTAGATACCTCCACGAAAACCATAGTCAAAGTGGAGCGTCCGTTTTGCTGTGCGGGATGCACAAGTACGTATCCACGTCCAGTCAGAATTGGGACGTTAAATTAGATGCCTCGTGTACGGAGAATTCCGTGCTCTTTGTACGTTAATAGCCCTTGTAACAATTATTTGAGGGGTCAACAGATGGCATGTGGCAAAGATCAATTTCTGTCTCTATCCAATCTGCTATTCCCGTGGCAGTCGAAATGTCTTCGACCTTCATCCAGGACGGCCTCTGATGCAAAACTTACATGTACATGTACGTACCTTCTGTATCTATTATTTTTTTTGAACTTTTTGTCGTCATGAACATATATATAATAAAAAGAAAATGTGGTACGAGTGTCAATGAGACAACTCTTCAGAAGAGACCAAATGACACAGAAACTAACACTTATGGGTTACTGTACGGTCTTTAACAGTGAGCTATGTCTATACCGCTATTAAAGGCCCCTAAAGACAAATGTAGCACAATTCAACAAGTCAACTGATGGCCTTATTTAGGTACACAAAAAATAAATAACGATAGGCAAATATGTAACAGCAACAAACGACATCCACTGGATTGCAGGCTCATAATTTTGGTTAGGCCTAGGCATATACAGAATATGGCGATGTTAAACATGTTAGCTGGCGTCAAACCCTCCCTTAACCTGGGACAGTGGTGTAACTGTACAACATAAGAGCAGGCTAAAAAATCAGTTTGAAAGGCTCAACTCATCAGGTGGATACAAATAAAAATAAATTTTACACAAAGTGAACGTGGAAGGGTCCTTGTACATCTCGAAAACAAACAGACACTAAATAGGAAATACAGATCAGGGAGTAAAGTACTGAAAGCTAGCTAAAAGCTATTAAAGACTAATAAATAATCATGCATCTAAGACTAAGTTATTATTTATAACACATCCAACATCCGAAGGATTTAGTGTGAAGATCATAAACAGTGGAATTTTGCTAATGTTGTTATAACTTTGTGGGCATATATCCTCCTCTAAACGTCTATTACAGTTGCAGATATCTGTCTATACAGTTACCCATATCTTCGCGATTTTTTGAAATGATAATTTTTCCATTTAGCGGTTGAACTACGAAAAGAAGCTTTGTATTTCAGTTTCAAACTTAGTTATACTTTAAATAAGACACAAAATACCGAAGAATAATACAGATCATCATTCAAAAAGTTTACACTTGGAAAAAAACACAATGAGATTACAAAGCATAAATCACACGCTGATAATTACAAACAAGCGTTGCGATTGAAAAAAAAAACAAAACAAAAAAAACAACTGCAGAAGATTATAAATATACAAGTAAGAGGATGTGGTAGAATTGCCAATGAAAGACTTACAGTCATTCCTTATATATAGACTATCATTCAGAGAACAGTTCCACCATAAAAAAAAAAGACCCAATGACATATAAAACCTTCAAAACAGACATTTACACATGACATGGTTCTACCAAATTTAGTTGTCCTATTGTTCAAAATAAGAGTCTATTTATATATAGAATATAATAGAACAGTATAGAGTAGAATATTTTCCACCAAAATTACAGGGCCATAAATGCCATAAAAGATACAACTGATTTACATTATTGGTAACAACAACAACAATAATAGTCACATATAAATATATATTTAGTAAATAAGCATTGGTCAGAACCAAAGCCAAAAACCACATTTACATATTGTGAATAAAAGAACGTGCTGAAATGTCTCGTCTTCCTCACTTTTCATTGATATTATGTTGATAGTCCTAAATATAAAGCTTTATTACAACTGTCACACAAACTTAACATTAACCAAGAAAATTAAAAATTGACCAATGAACCATGAAAATGAGGTCAAGGTCAGATGAACATTGCCAGGCAGGCATATACAGCTAACAATTCTTCCATACAACAAATATAGTTGATCTATTGCTTATAGTTTAAGAAAAACTTACCAAAACACAAAGACTTAACACTGCATGAGCAATGAACCGTGAAAATGAGGTCAAAGTCAAATAGAACCTGCGTGACTGATATAGATCATAAAATATTTCCATACACCAAATATAGTTGACCTATTGCTTATAGTATTAGAAAAAAATTACTAAAACTCAAAAACTTAACTTTGATCACTGTACCATGAAAATGAGATCAAGGTCAGATGACACAAGCCAGTTTGACATGTACACCTTACAGTGCTTCCAAACACCGAATATACTAGACCTATTGCTTATAGTATCTGAGATATGGACTTGATCACCTAAACTTAACCTTGTTCACTGATTCGTGAAAAGAGGTCGAGGTCAAGTGAATAATAAAATTGAGAATGGAAATGGGGAATGTGTCAAAGAGACAACAACCCGACTACATCCTCATATAAGTGTTACATATTTGTTTTTCGTTCATTTTTTGTTCATTAATTAGGCTGTTAGTTTTCTCGTTTGAATTGTTTTACATTTATCATTTTAAGACATTCATAGCTGACTAGAAGGTATGGCCTTTGCTTAACGAGGAAGGCCGTATGGTGACCTATAGTTGTTAACTTCTGTGTCATTTGACCTTTTGTAAAGTGTTGTCTCATTGACAATCATACCATATTTTGTTTATCTAGCGTTGGTTGTTGATATGACCTGTTATGGTCTGTATTCTTTTTATGCATTCTTTAAAAGCCATTTTCCATGCATTTGTTTAATATGAAATTTTAGAGTTGGATTTTTATACCAGTATTATAGATTTATAGCTTAATACTAAGCTCATTTCGATACATTTAAAGTTCGAATATTGCTTGTATATTGCAATTTTTTTATATGCATTTCTTAATATAGTTGATACATAGTTTTTAGATTATGATATACTAGGACTTTATAAAATTAACAATTTAAAAACCCAAACTCATCATTGCTTTATTTTGTCAAATATGCGGAAATTTTATTGGTTTTCCCGTTTGAATGGTTTTACATTAGTAATGTTGGGGCCCTTTATAACTTGTTGTTCGGTTTGACCCAAGGCTCCGTGTTGACCTATAATGGTTCACTTTTATAAATTGTTATTTGGATGGAGAGTTGTCTCATTGGCACTCATACTACATCGTCCTATATATATCTACACAAAAAAACAAACGTATATGTATCAAAAAATTAACAAGACAGGCCGCAGTTAAAAAAAATACTAAGCTGCATATCAACTTAAAATTTTATCAAAATTTGCTTCTTTTACATCTGCATGTATGAGCAGGAATATGCAATAATAACCAAAATATATTGACAACTAATAACGTGTTTTAACAACAAAAAAATCCACAATAAACATTTAATAAATTAAAAAAATTCATCTAAAATGTATTTTCTTTGAATATGCATTTTATAATGTAAAAAAGTATAACAATCGATCTCCTAGGTAAATTAAAAAATAATGTGTCTATAGTACACGGATGACCCACTCACACGTTCATTTTCTGTGTTCAGTGCTGCGTGCGTTTGGAATCAAAACTCTGATTTGGCATTAAAATTAGAAAGAACATACCATAGGAAACATCTGTACTAAATTTCAAGTTGATTGGTCTTCAACATTGAAAACTATCTTGACAAAATAATCTAATCTGAAGCAGGACAGACGGACCGACGTACGAACAGACGCACATATAAAAAAAAGCATAATACTCCTATGTGGCGCTTAAAAAGAGGTCCAGAAAAACTGACAAATGACACAATATCAATCAAAACATTTGATCTGTACATCAAATTTGGTTTACGGTAATTGTTTTGTACATAAATTAGGCTGTTAGTTTTCTCGTTTCAATTGTTTTACGTTTATCACTGAGGGTCTTTTTAGTACAACTTACTATGCAGAATTGGTTTTGTCCAATGTTGATGTCCATACGTTGACCTATATGTTTTATCTTTTACGTTAGTTTGTCTCTGATGGAAAAAGAAATGTGATAACAGCCAAACAAACAAAAATATATCAAACTGTAGAATAATACAACTGAAATCAAGCCAAAGACAGAATTCTGTTGAAAAAGTTTACAGCAGTTAATCGTTCAAGCGTCTTACCTTTGAATATTTACTCTTAGACTCTCGTTTTCTCTTATTAACTCGTCAATTCTCTTCTGATGATCATCACATTTTTGACACAAGCTTTAAAACATAAATAGTTATATTAATCGTGTTCAAAATAGCAGCTCAAAACAGGTTTCGCATTTATAATTGTTGGTATATGTGTAATAACTACAATTATATAATCTGACTGATTCATTTTATGAAATTTGTGTTTTTTTTCATATTTTTATAATAATCATGTTTTTTTCAGACTATTTTGATGCCTTTACACAAAATCCGTTGTATGTGTTGAGAATTATATTTAAGCATACGAACATAGTTTTTTATAGGTTGGAGCTGTTTTATGTTAATTTCGAATAAATGCGAGTAATATTAGATCGGCAAATTGTTCCTAAATTAGGTTTTTTTATTTTGATGTCTTTCTTTCTTCTTTAATTTTCTTTTTTGCGTGATTCGGTCTGATGATCCATATTCATTCCAAATTATGTTAACATTTTTTTCAAAGGTTGTGTTGCTATACCACTGACTCGGTTTACGTTGATGGTTAAACTCACATTAACAATTTTAAAATCAAAACATCATCATGTTCCAACTCAGGAGTGTACTTGTTGAAAAATGTGTCATGCCTAAGGATTTTACTGTTTACTATGCGGTTTGGGTTTTGCTCATTGTTGAATGACGTATGATGATCTACAGTAGTTTACAACATCGTATTTTGGTATCAGGTGGCTGACTATTTCCTTTGTCATCATGAGTTTGATATCTAAAATGGAGTCGTTCGTATTGAGTAAACAGCAAGAATTTCTACATGTATAGCACTGTACGAATTAATTAAAATCATTCAGTATGGTTCACTTCACCAAATACTTCAGCTTGTCATAGTATAAAAAGTTACCGGCTTGGTTAATATTGTTATTAATAGATTATAATCGGTTAATAAAATAGAAATAATAAATTTACCTGTGGTCGACCTTTGATTCCATATATTCTATGATTTCTTTATACAACATTTTTTTTTCGAAAGACTGAACATGTGTTATTGATGGTTCGGCGGGTACATTTACTACAGTTTGAATATCGATATCAATCACTTTATAACATGAGTGAAATGTTTTGCCGTGTTTTTCAAAAAGCAGATTTTCTAATTCTGATATTATATGCGTGTATTGCTTATGTATCAGCTCATTATTTTTAATAAATGATTCGTAGCTCTGATGCTCTAAGATTTCATAATCTTCTACTTCTGTTACTTTTATATTCTTTCTTGCTTTGATAAAGGTCTGTAGATCTTCACAGACAAAATCTATGGTCACAATGCAGTGTTTGCTGTCAACATGTAGTTGGTCAATGTAGCATCCAGTTTTTTCCTGGATCTTCGGTATTGCTTCAATTTTGGCTCTTAAATCCGCAATTTGTAGTTTTGCTTTTTCCCTTTCATCTGACACCTCTCCATCAATTTCCACGCGTGAATGATCTTTGTGTGTTGATATCAAACATTTACTGCAAACAAAAGTATTACACACCATACAGATATATAAAAACTCCTCATCGTGTGTGCGACATTTGGACTCCTTACTGAAATCTGCACGGTCTATGGTGCTGGTATTTGTAATCGTATGTCCACTTAAAGTTGACACACGATCGTGTCGTTCTCGGCATATAGTACATAATACATTTTGACATTCATAACAATAATAAACTCCATTGTTTTCGGTACACAGGCGGCAGATTTGTGTAGAAGCCTGAGCCATAGCAACCACACAATATAGGCAATCGTGGTCACGTCACCGGGTGTGTATTTCGGTATATTTAAAAGTTATTCTTTCGAAATTGGTTATACTCAGTTAAACTGTTCCATACAGATATTAAAGAATTGTCTATGTATCAGTGGAATATATCTCATTTAATAATAAACAAATCAAAAATATTCTAATTCTAATTCATGGATTTTCTCGTTGACGAACAATTAAATATTGTGAATAACGTTATTTTATATCTATTACAATAAAACATATTAATTTCCTAAATAATCAATGAAAATTGTCGTGTTGGCTTATTCTTATAATATACCAAACATATGTTATTCCTATCGATGTTGTGTTCTCAATTAACAGTATTCAATATATAAATATAATATAATGATTCATAAATATATGAAAAATATATTGTGTCTAACGTGTCTAATGAAGGTCATTTAACTTTTTGTTATTGAAATTACAAATGTGCAAATGGTGTTAGTTTCACTCAAAGTTTCCGATGGTAATAGGCCTTTTTTTAAATGTTGGTTCTTCCAATTATTATTTTTTTTAAAGATTATTTTTTACAGATTGTGAATTTGTAAGGCGAGTTCTGCATGCTTAAACTGTCAAAGTACTCGGTCTCGCTAGGTTTGGAGTATATGCCATTCCTCCGTTTAGATTTGTTGACTTGATTTGTCGAATCCATCGAATTACGAGATTCGAACATTACTGTAGCCTTATTTTATGGCATTTAATGAGAATGCTTGGTCCCCCCTAAATTTTGATAGTCTATGTTTTCCTGTTGCACACACACACACACACACACACACACACACACACACACACACACACACACACACACACACACACTAACACACAAATGTCTTACTAATACTTTGACTCAATGGTTAGCTCAAAGTAGGATAGTTCAAATTTTAGCAGATTGCAAAACAGATCTTCAATAAGAGAATCGTTTTCAATTTTTTCACCTTTGGCATTCCTGTCTACCAAAGATTTGCTGTCATATACTGTGATGTTTGAGATTAATTAACTGATAAATACATTTTTTAACCGTTAAACGCATTCAACGATTCCTTTTGAATCTCTAATTATTGTAGAACATTATTTTATCAATAACAAGAATGTGTACCCAGTACACGGATGCCCCATCCCCACTATCATTTTCTATGTTCAATGGACCGTGAAAATTGGGAAAATCTCTAATTTGGTATTTAAATTAGAAAGATCATAGCATAGGGAACATGTTTACTAAATTTATTTCGCGTTGATTGGACTTCAACTTCATCAAAAACTACCTCGACCAAAAACTTTACCCTAAAGCGAGACAGACGGTCGGACGAACGAACGGATGGACGAACGAACGAACGGACACACAGACCACAAAATAGAATGCCCATAAATGAAATGTAGGAGATGTGACCTGGAACAACACCATTCCTTTTTCAAACGGTCTTTCAGAAGCCTGATCATATAGCAAAGACAAAATTTTGTAGACTACCCTCTACTCTTAGCGAAATAACTAGACATCGATAGACTATAAATCATCGCTAGTTTATACTGTAGCTCTGTGAATGTGATTAACATTTTCAACTCTACTTCTCGAAGTCGTGGTCGTCGTCATTTTACATTATCTACTCTCCATGATGTCTATATGAGTAACATGCTGTCGTTTATAAAAAAAAAAGTTAGGTATTAACCATATTCGCATGAAGCTTTATTCATTACCCCTTTCAAAACTTTGATATATGTACAACTTGAATGAGAAAAAGAAAATAAGATGAAAAGGAGAAAATATCCTTTTTTAAACTTTCTTTCACAAAAAATGTCTTGATGCCATCAATTTAGGCAATATCCTTAATCATGAATTAGTTCCCTCCTAATTTAAAGACAAGTCTGTTCGTATCATTTCTTGTACCTATACCAAAGCAAGTGCAACTAAGCATTTTAATTCCAAAAACGTGTTGTAGGATCTCAATATTGACCACTTCTAGTCTGAACACACATGATTGTACCTATTGCAGTTCCCCATTCAGATATAATCCGACTGGTCACGTAGTAACTGTTAACCTAAATAGTAGCAATAACACTTGTCGGAAATGTGTGTTAATAAAAGCAACATCGTTTTGTGTGTAAATCATATTACGTACACTGCCTGATTTGATTTAGTTATTGACAATTCAAATGGAAACTCAACATAATTATATCCCCACGACACTTGCTAAAGAGGAAATCCTGAATAATCATATCTCAGCTGTATGTTCCATTGGAAGTTCAACCAAAGATGACGAACTGAATCAGATGTTGTTTATAAAACATTCCAAAGAAGTTTAGAGTACAATATAATCTAAGATTCAGGTTGCAATAGCGTTAAAAGAGATGAGTTTCTACACTTTACACAAGTATTCCTCATTCCCATTTCTTTAAAACTAACATTGTCAAGATGCTTCAGATCTTGTTTGACAACATATTAATACGTTTTAATGACGTGTTCTTCAACAAACAGTTGTCATTTCAATGGAAACAAACTGCCCCTCGTCTTTTTGTCAACGTGTTCATTTGCTCATATGAGCCTGACTTCAAGCAGGAAATTTTTAAGAAGAAAGAAAAAAATTAACAATATCTTTTAACTTTATTTTCCGCTATATAGATGATATTCAGTCACTGAATATTTCAAAATTTGGTCACTATGTTGAATACATGTATCATATTGAACTTGAGATAAAGAATACGACAAAAATAGACAAGTCTGCCTCAAACCTAGATATTGACAGTGAGGGTTGGTTGAAAAACAATTTTTACCACACAATAGAGGATTTAAACTTCCCTATTGACAGCTTTTCATTTCTATTTAACAAGATTCCAGAAACAATAAAGCTCATTCATTCGTTTGTACGGAGTGAATATATATCTCACAGTTGATATTTCAGGACTTTTATATCATAGCATGATTTCCTTGAAACAGAGTTGTTGTTGTCTAAAAGGTAGCTATAAAGCAAGAGTACGAGGCTGTATAGTTGAAATCAACCGTTTTCACGGACGCAATCACAAGTAAGTTGACCGTTATGGAATATCTGTGTTACCGGTTACGACGGATATATTTCAATTGTTGTAACTACAACCCCATCCCTCTTACCCTAATATGACCTACCTAATAAGAATTATCACTGGGTTTAATGTGTACTTACATAATTACGACGGGTGCCATATGTGTAGAAGGATCTGCTTACCCTTCCAAGGGATTTGAGATCAATTTTAGTTTTTGGTGGGGTTTGTGTTGTTCAGTCCTTGTTTCTATAATGTGCTTTGTGTTCTGTTGTTTGTTTTAATGATTATCTGTTTTTGTAGGGTTTTTAAGCCATGGCATTGTTAGTTTATTTTTAATTTTTTTGGGGGGGGGGGGGGGCTGTGGTGAGAAGGTCCCTTCGGTATCGCTCACTTCTCTTTTGCAATAAATATAAATGAGATTTTTACATTTTATAATGCATTAGTTCAATTATAATTTAAACATCAAATACATTAAAATGTGAAATTTGGCAATTTCAAAAGTCATTTGATCTATCAGTGCATTAAAACGTGATTATCTTTTACAATCTACAATTAAACAATCAAGTCATCTGGTCAATGGTATGCATTACAATGTAACTTTATTTTTTACATTTACACTATTTGATTAATATTATGCATAAACATTTAATTTTTAATCAAGTCGTTCGATTTATGAATTCTAGCAAAATGTCATTCTTGAAATAAAAATCAACATTTGTACAATGAAAATACAGATAGTTAACAGGAACTGTAACACGCAAATTCAATGATATAAACATGTATTTTGATATGTCTATAACACATATACCAAAACATACAAAAAAAGACAAAAGAAATAAATAATTGTTGTTTTGTCCGAAACGTAAATGTACTTAAAATCATTAACATAGTATGTAAATGTCAATTTTTACAGTTTAAAAGTGAAGATAGTCAATGACTGACATTATTGTTATTGACTGAATGATAGATATTTTATTGGTGATTGCTTATCGTTCGGTATACATTCTTGTTTTGTGTATGTATATGAAGGACCAGCAAATGGTGGTTCTTTTTCACATTGCCAAAGCGACAGTTTGGTATTTTAGGATGAAAATAAGTATATATTTTGTGTTTCAATTTTTGAAACTACAGTTATTGCTGTGAGAGATAACAAAGGGATATTCAAACTTATAAGTGGAAAATAAACTGATTACGCCATGAAAAAAAAAGACCAATAATGAGATTGATATTATGTTATCAAACTTCATAGGGACATCCCTTATGGAATAAATATAGCAATATTTGTTTTATGAATTTAATGAAAAGAAGGATACAGATATGATTAATAAATTAAGATCCAAATATACACCAAAATATTTCAAAATATCCTTCATTTTTTTTTTAAAAGATGACATTTGTTTAATACACCAATCCAAACTCTAATGTAACAAAGACTTGTGATTACATTTAATACAAAAAAAAACGATAGGCTAAAATGATATGTGCCTTAATTTATGATAATAATATATAAATTAATGCCATATTGTATAATACATAAATATGAAACGTTCTGGTTATAATTTTAGCGATATAAAATTGATTAGTAAATAGGTATGACAAATTGCACCACATTTCTATGTTACACCATCGAAATTTCTAAAAATCTTTCACCTTAACTAAATTTCACTTTATTTTTGGTAAAAAACACAAATATGCGTACTTGATGGTTCTTTGCTTAGATCTATACCGATCACTAAATCACTAACGCCTGAAGATGCCGCCAAACATTATGAAGGCCATTGTTTTTACATAACCCAAAATTCTGATGTAAGTGAAGTTATGTATACAATTTGATTTTTCTTAGTTAGTAAACCATGTAAAATTTGCGATTTTGCATAAAAAATACTACAATCAATGATGGGCAGAAATCATTATCATCTTGTTTTTCTGGACATGTAAATTTGATAAATAACATTTTCATTATATAATATAGACTCTTTAAAATCATTTCCCGATAGGATGTGATACTTTTAAGATTTTGAACCTGTTAGTAAAACAACTACGCTGGAAATTGTGCTATTCAAATCAACTGTTAATCTTTTTTAATAGTCACACTCGTTAGACACATGTCCATAATTGCCACACCTGTAACACTTTACTCTATTTTCCGGACAGTTTCGTGCATAGTGGCCAATTTCATGACATTTATAGCATTCAACACCACGTGGTTCATCACAGTCTCTGGCATAATGACCATGCCTTCTACATCTATAACATCTGTCGCTATAAGAATTGAACAAAAATGTAACAGACACAAAATGCGCAGAATAGGCAAACTATTTTAAACTGATCCTAGAATCTTTTTGTGCTAAAAGCTATCGACAATAAAAATAATAACTCTGATAATAATAAAGTAATAGTAATAAGAGAAGGACAGGTAAAATTTCATGAAACGTTTAAAAAGAAACATTTGAAATTTGTATTTCTGGTACATTAAAGGATGATTGATTTTCATGTACACAAAAGACAGATCCGATCTTCCGTCTTTGATTGAAACTCAACAGGAAAATGAAACAGACCTTATCTTTTGTAACATCATAAACAGTAACTTAACAAGGAAAATTACAGACGGAAAATCCATTATCAAATGGCAAAAATCAATCGCCCAAACATATCGAAAAATACTAATGTAATGCACCAAATGCGTGTGTTAATACTTTAGCGTATATTATATGTCGCCCGGACAGAAGCCCGGAAGTCTACGTAAAGATAACAGGAAACCTAACAAACTAAAGGAAACAATTCAATACTACCTGCTACCGTTGATGTCGGACTTTATTGTTCGGTAGTTTTGACTAACGGTCCGGATATGAACATTTCGATATGGACGGAAAGGAAAAATTTAATGTTATCTATTTTGAGTCTTAGCAATACTGTTGTTACTTTTGAAACGGAAATAGATAATCAGGTTTTTCATGCTGACATAAAATATCAGTTCATAACGTAATTTTTCATAAAAGTAGCTTTCATTAAAAAATAAGACAGATGAATGATACCAAAATGACTTTCGGTATTAATCAGTCGAAAAAAGACGACTCAAAACAAAAAGACAGAACAATTAAAACAAAGAATACACAGCAAATTAAAGACTGAATAACGCGAAACCCATCAGATGCTCCGGCTGTATTAACAGATCATGCTCTACTAGTGACAAACGACGCATTACTCATAGTATGTAGAAACTTTCATTCAATGTTGTAACTGTTTGAAAAATTAAGTTCTTCTACCATAAACGAAATTTGGCAACAACAAAACATTAAATTGTCATGTTCTTCTTATGCAGTTAGTTTGTAAAAAGCAGCTAGCAGGTTTGACCCTCAAATAGTTGAATATGTTTAATGTATTAACCCGCGGAAAAAGGGGGCGGGGTGGCTCTTCGATACTCACATGATAGGGTTGTCGCATATAATTTAGTTTTTAAAAATGTATACCTTTTCATATATTGTCATTGGAACTTCATTGACGTTATCATATATTTCTGATACATATTCCAGTGGGTATGTTAGAGACTAGTCGAATATTATCAAAAGAATATAAATTGTTTTTCAAAGATATTTTGCTTTTCTCGAATTAAAACAGATGCAGGTAGATAGTTGCATTTCTTAAATACGTTTAAATATTTGGTGAATATGGTATTTCATTACATTAACATTTTCCGGAATATTCTGTTTGAATTACAGCTAATTATCAAAGATAAATTTTGCCATTACATTGATTGTTCATTTATAAATCTGTTTCCGAAAGACCATTTCACTCAAACATACCAAACGCATAACTTGATTTTAAGATTTTAAAATACATACTCAGGCCCATCTGAATCTGTGTCATCAGACCTGTAAAATAAATAATACTTATATTTAAAATTATATTCCGACTTTTGATTTGTGTTCATATAAAACATTATCGTCATTTGGGTATTGGTAAATAGTTGACTTATTTGCAATCTTCCAAATATTTTTGCATACCATTTTTTCAGGCAACCGAAACTACATCGAAAGAATCATTTAGAGAATGTATTGAAATGTTAAGGTAACATCAACTTGTATATGAAATATCGAGATGTGGTATGACTGCCAATGAAACAACCATCCAACAGAGTCCAACTGGCGTAAATATAGGTCACCATACAGCTATTGACAAAGGGCAACACTACTGACGTGTAGGCAACTATACAAATTAAGCAACAATTTAAACCCCCCCCCCCCCAAAAAAAAAAATCAGCTTCAAGATTTATGATAAAGCGAATATGATAGACGGCAAGCAACGACAACCTTTTAAATAAAGACTCCAAATTTGGAACAGACACATAACGAATAGGAATTGGTGGCGGGGTCAACATCTTTGGAGGAGCGCCTCCGGTGTACGTAGTTTATCTGTAGACTAGTGATAAAGAGTAAAGGACCAATGCTTGGTAAATATCTGTGTAGGTTTGTTTGAAATAGATTGATTAACCGTCATCGGGTCATTGATACAATCGGTTTTAAGTTTTCCTCGTCGGTATTGAGCTCTTACAAGGGACATTTGATAGATTTAGTTAAAAGATTTCAATGATAATGTTTAACTCCTTAAAACTGAATACTAGTACATCTTGTGACAATGTTTTCTCAGACTATTTATTTTCAAATAAGAAAGTGTGATATAATTTATAATGAAACAAGTATCCCCTATGGTTAAAATGACGTGGTGGGTAAGACATTTTAGGTCACCTTACTGTCTTAAACAACAACCAAAAACCTCTACCGTAAAGTGGGCTGTAAAAGGCCACCACAAAAAATGTGAAACAATAAAAACGTGAAAAAACTGTAACACAATCTATTCTAACTTTAGACTGGCACATACAGAATGTTGCGGGGTTAAACATGTTTGTGAGTTTGGAGCGCCCAACGTTCCTCTTATCAGAGATAGTAGTGTTATATTACAATATAAGAACACACTGTAAAATATCAGTTGCAAATGTTTCCACTCTATAGAATGTAGACCATAACAGAATTTATTATTTGTATTCCTAATTAAAATATGTATTTTGGTCTATATATATATATTAAGAATTCATTATGGGTTCTAATTATTATTATCATTTTCATAAGCTTCTGCAGAAGTTATATTTCTCAGTATTTAATATTAGTATGTAAAATAGGGATAAAGAGGGACGAAAGATACCAAAGGGACAGTCAGAACTATTAATTCTGATGTAGATAATTTAACCCAAAAAATAGATGCGAATAATACATTTAATTCCAATGTAACTCAGAGTGTTAATGACACCGTCGCCAGTATATCATCAATATTATACAATGCTACTTTTTTAAGTAATACTAATAGGACCCCTGTTAAAGACAAGAGAAGTAAACGAAGGAAAATAAACAAAGTCATATTATGATAATAAATGTGAATCTAAATATAGGTCCCTAAAGAGTCTGACTAGAAAATTATGTACTGAGCCCTGGAATGACAGTCTTAGACACAAAGTATTATAACATAAAAGGGAACTGAATAAACTCATAAGGAAAAATATAGACAATTTAGACATAAAATGATAAAACAGATTATAGATTCAAATGATAGCTGTCCAAATGATTTTTGGAAAACAAGTAAAAAACTGAAAAAGGAGAACTTCAAGGATCCAAGCTCTAACATACAACTTAAAGAATGGTTTGAATATTTTAATAAACTAATGAATATTAATTATGAAAAAAATGTTTGTAATGATAAGAAAGAGTATACTTCTTAAGTCTGGTATCTACCCAACTTTATGGAGACATTTTTTTATTAAGCCCATTTTTAAGGGTGGGTGTTTTAATGATCCATCTAATTATCGAGGTATAGCCCTTTCAAGTTGTTTAGGAAATTTTTTTCTTAAAGTTTTATATAACAGATTAGAAAGGTATCTTGATGGAAATAAACTTATTTGTCGTGAGCAAATTGGATTCAGAAAGGGAAGTCGAACAAGTGATCATGTTTTAACTTTAAAAACCATAATTGATAAATCATTTAAATCATCAAAAAAGATATATGCCTGTTTCATTGATTTCAAGAAGGCATGTTATACTATTAACAGAGATGCCCTCTTTTACAAATTGTCTTATTACAACATAGATGGTCCCTTTTTTAGTAGAATGAAAGATATGTATAAAGTGGTTTTGTACACGGTAAAGATCTCGGAAGGTATCACTGATTTTTTTAATTCCTCAGTTGGGGTAAAATAAGGGTGTATTTTAAGCCCTACATTATTTTCTTTATATATTAATGATTTACCATCTATTTTTGACTCCACATGTGAACCATCCAAGTTAAATGATAATAGCATATCATATAAAAAAAAAAGATGTGGTATGATTGCCAATGAGACAACTATCCACAAAAGACCGAAATGACATAGACAGTAACAACTATAGGTCCCGTACGGCCTTCAACAATGAGTAGAGCCCATACTGCATAGTCAGCTATAAAAGGCCCCGATAAGACAATGTAAAACAATTCGAACGAGAAAACTAACGGCCTAATTTATGTAAAAAAAAAAAATTTAAATGGACGAAAATCCAATATGTAACACATAAACAAACGACAACCACTGAATTACAGGCTCCTGACTTGGGACAGGCACATACATTAATAATGTGGCGGGGTTAAACATGTTAGCGGGATCCCTACCCTCCCCCTAACCTGGGACAGTGGTATAACAGTACAACATAAGAACGAACTATAAAAATCAGTTGAAAAAGGCTTAACTCATCAAATGGACAAACATACAAGTGGACGTGGCCCGGTACTTATACATCCCGACACAAAAAGACACAATGAACAGATCTGAGAGTACTCGCAGTTATCTGACAGCTAGTTCAAAGCCATTAACAACTAATAAAAAAATCTTGCATCTAAGACTAAATGTCTGTTATACGCTGATGATTTCTGAATCTGCTAATGGCTTGCAAAAATGCCTTGACAAGCTTAGTTCATATTGTACTAGTTGGGATTTAACAGTTAATCTTGACAAAACCAAATTATGATTTTTAACAAATCAGGTAAAAAACTTACAAAAGACACATTTGTTTTTAGTGATAACATTTTGGAACACTGTACAGAATATAAATATTTGGGTATACTGTTTAAACCATCTGGTAGTTTTACAGAAGCAGTGAGACTTCTTTGTAAAAAAGCCTCAAAAGCTATATTTTGTATTAGAAAACTGTTATTTTCTGAAGATATCAATGTATTACCTCACATAAAACTTTTTGATGCTTATGTTAAACCTATACTTCTTTATTGTAGTGAAGTGTGGTCTCTTTATATGATAAAAATCTTTACAAATCTAGAGTCAAAATATTAGTCATTGGCTACCATCAAAGTTCAGATTAAATTTGCAAAAACTTTAATTGGAGTAAATAAATCAGCTGTCTATTTAGTAGTACTAGCTGAACTTTGTAAGTATCCAGTTTTTATAGAAGCTTTAAAATTGTCAATTGGCTTCTGGTTGCATGTAATAAAATCTAATAATAATTGTTTACTTAAATATGTATATTGTTCAAACCTGCAACTAACCAATGGATTTGCTAAACAGATTGAACAGTTACTTGCTGCATTAAGTTTTTCACATGTTTGGAAAAATCATGATACTATTTCAAAAAGGCGTTTATTATATGCAATTCATACCAAACTTAATGATAGATATCTTAATTATTTGAAAGAAAATATTTTTTGTGATAATAAATCAGTACACGATAATAAGCTGAGAACATATAGACAGATTAAAGAAAATTATAAATTGGAAACCTATTTATTGGTAAATATAGACAGAAAAGTAATAGGGCATTTTGCTAAAATTCGCATTAGTAATAGTGTTCTTAGAATTGAACAAGGGCGTCACACTAAAACCCCTGTAGAAGAAAGAATTTGTCCTTTGTGTCTCATAGAAGTAGAAGATGAATTTCATTTCACTTTAAAATGTACAAAACTAAATATAATTAGAGACCAATTGTTTTCCAAAATTAGTGAAATAGTTCCATCTTTTTTAAATATGACTAATGAAGCAAGATTTAAATTTTTGTATACGTGTGGTGAGACTGATATAATTAGAATTATTGTTAAATTTATAAGCGACATGTACATTTCTAGAAATGCTTTATTAAGTACTAAATAACTTTGTGGTACCACCTCCTTATATAAATATACAATGTTTATGAATTTGGTATGATATATATATTTGTATGTTTTGTATTGTCTTGGTATCAATCCTGTAATTTTGGATTTCAAACCAATAAAAATTACTTACTTACTTACTTACTTACTTACTTACTTACTTACTTACTTACTTACTTACTTACTTACTTACTTACTTACTTAAAATAGAAACTATAGACACTGGCTTCAGAGTACACACAGAGAATAACTTCAAAACTAATTTCAACTAAGAATAAAGTACATTATCCAGAGTAAAGAGTTCATTTTGTCGCGTGTTACTGTTTCTCTGGTATCTTTCGTCCCTCCTTTACTCTAGTGAACTTTTCACAAATATTTTTACAAACTATTACTGCTATTATTTCAGAAATACTTACTCAGACCAATAATCTTGTTGATAACCAGATGCTCTCCTGAAAATAAAGAGATATGAAAATATTTTGTTTAATACCAGATAAATACTTGAAGAACAATTTAGTGTCCTTGTTTTGTATTGTGTTTTTCAGTCAGCTACAATACTCATTCAAGTAACAGACTTTAATCTGATAAGTCATTACAATCAAATGGTCAAATATTCCAATGATTTCAATCTCCCTTCTACCCAGAGGTATCATCAGGGCTTCAACCAACTAAAAACAAGATACGTTCCTAGTTTGAGTCCCATCAGATGTAAAAAGAAAAAGGTAAAAGGCTAAGAGAATAACAAAACAACGTTATTTTTTCCATACAACAGGCCATAAAAAATTCTAATACGATTAAAATATTATTCAATAAGACGAATAAAAATTAAATTATTATCTAATTGATACCTTTAATGTTATTAGTACCACCGGGTTGATTTCTCTGCTGTTGGACATAAAAGAAGAAAAAAAAATCATCAGCCGAGAAGCCAGTTCTATAATACAAGCATAAACATACGAAAAGTGTTCAATGTAAAGTTGTTGGCACAGCATTTCGAAATGATATTGGATTTTTAATAAAGTTCATTTTTTATGGAATTCATTCATTCCAGGGCGGGAGCTAAGGTTTTGCGTCTCACATCTCTCACTTTTGCAGTGATTGTTTGCTGACATACCATACCTTAGTGCTACCTTGTTGTTTCGATAGTTATACACATTCTAGTTTAATAAAGTTTCATACGAAAGTAAACACCAGTTCAAATAGGTTCCATACATTTAGGTTTCAGCCAAGTTTCATACATTTAGGTTTCAGACCAGTTTCATACTTTTAGGTTTCAGATCAGATTTATATATTGCGGTTTCAGTTCCGTATATTGAGGTTTCAGCCTATAGCTCCAAACAACTGGTTTAAATAAGTTGCAGACTGAAAGGGTTAAACTGTTTCAATTTACCAGGTTCCGGTTAAGTTAATAGGTGTTGACATTCGTTTAACGTAGTATTTGTTTTATATTTTGACTTTGCATTGCCTTTCAAATCCCAGAAAACTGGTACGAACCCGAGGATAAACCTATTTAAAACGTCTCCGCCAAGTTACACGATCTGTTTATCCATTAGATAAAATAGGATTGTTAAGGTCATCGATGCATGCACTTTGACAAGGTAAATGATTTAGCTTTCTATTTTTTTCATTCGAGCGTCACTTTTAGCACAGTTTTCTGTAAGCAAAATGCGTGTCTGGTGTACAAAATAATAAGCCTAACATCTTTTTTAATTTTTTTTTAATTACTGGGTCTTTGGAACTCCCAGTTGAGGTTTTCTCCTCCAATGTGGTATCATAAGTCCAGACGTCAAAAACATGCAATGTCATTGATTTAGTCATAATATAAACTTATTGTTAAAAAAGGTTTTCCTTTTTCGAAATGATAATGATTTTCAATCCTAGGAATTATAGATTGCCATAGCTGTATTTGGCAAATCCTTTCGAAATGTTGGGTCTTTAAGACTCTTAAACTTCGTACTTAATTCATTCTTTTAACTTTGTTTTAATTGAGCATCAAAGATGAGATTTTCGTAGACGAAACTCACCTCTGGCATAAGAAAGATATCTTTAAAGAGTTATCTTTTTCACTCTTCATGATAATAACTTTAAAAAATATAGGTTAAATCCTCATTAAGGATGTTTGCTCCTTTACTTTTTTAATTTTCGCCAGATTTTGGGAATCCTCTGGTTTTATCCATGTATTGCCATTAACAAAATTTGCCAACTAACCCCTACTTTTCTTTTTATAATTTCAATACATAAAGTTCAAACAGCCATATTTCAAAATCTTATAAAATCCTTGTTATTTTTTCGTAGTTTTTGAACAAAAAGGTGCCAATGTTAAAAGTATGAAAAATCTAGATTGAATTATTTCCCATATGACTTAAATCTCGAAAACAAGCACACTGACCCTCCCTTTTTTTCAGCTTTTATTATTTCTTTATTTATATACTATCAATTCATAGCAGTCTTTTTAAAAGCTTGTTATTTTTAAACAGAGTAGCGAACATCCTTAAAGGGATATGACGTCAATTATTCGGTTAAGAATATTGTTTTGGTAAATCTTGTATTGGTGAAGGTTCTCTTCAATCAATTTTTTTATCAGATATGTATTTTTTTAAATAAAAATAGTAAAGCAAACACCCTAAAAAAACTGGATTTTCAAAAAGAAAATTCCTTTATCAAATAGCAAAATCATAGACTATAAAAATCTGTATGGAACACAATTAAAGGCAACAATAGTATACCGCTGTTCAATAGCCATAAATCAGTTAAGCGAACCGATTCGGGTTACAAACTAAAATCTAAAAACAAGTGAAACACATCAAATATCATATTCATAACTTGGTTCATGCATTTACTTATTTAGGAATGACTGTTATATTATTTTGTCTATGAAGAAATAACATCAAAAATGTGGTGCACACTGAATAACCCGCATAGCGGGTTATTTAAAGTGTGCACCACATTTTTTATGTTATTTCGAATAGGCAGAAAAAATTCTTAAATCCATTTTAAACCAGAGTAAATCATGAAAAAACGTTGATGACGTCACACAGTCACATAACAAAATTATGTCTACGGGCTGATAAACAAAACGACATCAACCAATCAGTAGACGTGTTACAAAATTAAATTATTGTAAAATATGCTGCAAACACGATTTAAAGTAATCATCTAGTAACAATAATTTCCATAATAAGTCAATAAAAATACATTTTTGACTTATTTGAAGATCGTATATACAAATGAGAAAAAAATTGTGATTAACCAGTCACAGTTCCTGCACCGAATCAAATCCCAAATAAATTGGCTTATGTGTAGATCCTGTGTTACTGTAAACAGTTTCTGTATTTTTTAATAGTTTAAAAGAAAATAGACAAAAAACTACAATTTGAAAAAAACACTTGATAAATTGCATGCATCCGAGGCGCTTTTCTGGTATTACTTTCATTGGGAACTCTCATAACAAAGGATGTATCACGAAAACAAAACAGTTGAAGAGCTTAGTGAACAAAAAGGACCTGAAATAGTTTTGAAAAAAATCCTCATTGATTAGAAATAAGTCAAATAGTCTTTTAATAATTTTGGATTTATCAAATGATTATTGGATTTGGTTTATGAAGATATCTTCATTTCTTTCCAGATACGATATCTATCAGTTCATATGGTATGTTATATATAATATTTAAACACTTAACAATAATCATAACTAGCAATACTGACCATGGCATAGCTGGACGCTCTTCGGATCGTCGTTCATCAGAATCGCTCAACCTACAAGTAGTATAAATAAAGTATAATATTGATGTCTTGTTCATTTTATGTATGTTTATTTGTCGAGATATTTGAAAAATAAACATAAACCAAAGAGAGTAAAGAAACTTGCATTTTACAAAAAAGAACTTTATTCGATGCATTTTATTAAAAAATAAAAGGATTAATACGAACAGATTCTTTTTTTTTCGAAAAAGAATCGTCAGTTTAAGTTAATCACTCATACTTAGACTTTAGATATCTGTTTTCGCCTATCAGGTTTCTGATTTCATCATCCTGCTCTCTCATGTGTGTTGCATTGCTATAAAAAAAATGATACATGAACACTCAGTGGCCAACAGTGTTTGAGGGGAAATGGATTGAAAATACATTCTTTTTTTAGAAGAAAATATTTACACAAGCCAAATTAATATACACATAAACAAAATATACATAACTTTACATACATACAGGAATATATCTATTACGAATTGGTAAGAAAATTCTATAGAAACTGCTTAAAGCTGTATTAAGATTGCAAACTCTATCAACGTATGCTCTTTTAACGGGCTTATTGTTATGCGTTTACTTTTCTATATTGGCTAGAGGTATAGGGGGGTTGAGATCTCATAAACATGTTTAACCCCGCCGCATGTGTGCGCCTGTCCCAAGTCAGGAGCCTCTGGCCTTTGTTAGTCTTGTATTATTTTGAATTTTAGTTTCTTGTGTACAATTTAGAGTTTAGTATGGCGTTCATTATCACTGAACTAGTATATATATTTGTTTATAGGCCAGCTGAAGGACGCCTCCGGGTGCGGGAGTTTCTCGCTGCATTGAAGACCTGTTGGTGACCTTCTGCTGTTTTCTGTTCCATGCTTGGTCAGGTTGTTGTCTCTTTGACACATTCCCCATTTCCATTCTTAATTTTATCTTTTGGAAGTTTATGTTAAATAACAATCTGTATCAACAGCTCGGATTTGTTTATAAAAAAAACTGAAACACTCTACCTTGAGACTGATATGACACTACATATTTGATTATAAAAGAGGGACGAAAGATACCAAAGGGACAGTCAAACTCATAAATCTAAAACAAACTGACAACGCCATGGCTAAAAATGAAAAAGACAAACAGAAAAACAATAGTACACATGACACAACATAGAAAACTAAAGAATAAACAACACGAACCCCACCAAAAACTAGGGGTGATCTCAGATGCTCCGGAAGGGTAAGCAGATCCTGCTCCACATGTGGCACCCGTCGTGTTGCTTATGTGATTACAAATCCGGTAAATAGTAATAATTCGGTAGGTCACATATGAAAGGAAAGGGGATTGTAGTTACGACGTAAGGAACATATCCGATATCATTTGTGAAACGGTTTTTCCATAACGGTCAACCAACTCGTGATGGCGTCCGTAAAATTTACGAAGGGATGATTTCAACTTCACCATTTGGAACTCTTGGTTTAATAGCTTCCTTGTGAGCAGTAACCCTCTATCAAGAAAATCATGATAGGGAATGCAAGCACGGGAATATCGTATCAATTGGGAGATATATACCCCGTATGCAGGTGCTGCTGGAATGTTGCTATTTAGAAATGGAAAGTTCACAATTGGAAAGCTGAAATCATCTCTTTTGTCGTAAAGTTTTGTTTTCAACCGACCCTTATTGTCAATTTCTAGATGTAAGTCAAGATATGAAGTCGACTTAACTGTATCTGTAGTATCCTTTATCTCCAATTCGATGGGATAGATGCGTTTCACATAGTCACCAAATTTTGAATTGTTTAGTGAAAGAACGTCATCTATATAGCGGAAAGTAGAGTTAAAGGATATTGCTAACTTCTTATCTTTCTTCCTAAGAAGTTCCTGCATGAAGTCAGCCTCATAATAATAAAGAAACAAGTCGGCAAGTAGAGGGGCACAGTTTGTTCCCATTGGGATGCCGACAGTCTGGCCTATAAAATAGGAATAAGCATCCTTTAAAACATACTAAGGGAGTAAGGGCAATAAAAGGCAAAACAGACCACAATAAAGAAGTAAACTAGAGAATCAAACCAAAAATACATCCTAGTTTTTTTTACTAGTTTTCAACATTGTATCAAGCAAAAGTATCTTACCATCGAAGATGCTGTTGATAACTTTCGTTTTCTTTCATTATTTTGTCGAGTCTCTCATGAAGATCCGTGCAGCTTTGACATACGCTACAATAAAACATGTTAAAGGTGTTTTGAATGATTAAAATATAGTTTGTTTGTATTTTAGTGTTAATGTCTGTATAATATTAGCATTTTTATGTTCTCCTGTATTGAGAGATTTTACAAGTATAAAATCTAAATGACCATTCGAAAAATATTTTCCGCAATTGTACACAGAAAAATTAACCGTATTGAATAAACATTTAGATTTAATTAAACTCATGAAACTAGTGTCTCAAAATATTCCGTTACTTTGCATTCTAGAATTATATTTTAATTTACATAAAATTCTATGATGACTGCCTGTTCATAACAAATATAAAACAATCCATAGAAAACTAACTAAAGGCTGGATTTGAATCGTTATTTCTTAAAATTTTACCATACAAATGCAATAAAAAGATCTTAATATATATATATACTGCGTTTTTTTCAATTTTATATGGTTTTTTATAATGTCGATTAGAAATTTTTTTTATGAATCAATTATAATTGTATATGTATCTGTGTAAAGTAAAAGGCAACTGATTCCAATTACGTCTTATATTGAATAATTAAAACAATATTTGTATTAATTTTGCAGATACAAAAACACTAGTACCTTTTTATTCACTTATTGTTCATTAGTGCAAGTGAAGGTGGGCTAACCAGGAGTGATTCGATTTAGTTCCCAAACAAAATTACAAAACATTCAATAACTTAAATACAATAAATTCTTAAGAACTTGTTAATTATTACATACTGTAAGTATCCAAGTTCCTAGCTATGCAACTTTCTATGACTAAATATGTATATATACCAGTTATCGTTTGCAAATGAAATTTGAAACTCGCTGCAAGATCATATTTATTTACTTATATAAGCCAGTGAATGCTTATTTCTTATAATTTTGTTCGAATGTATCGAGATATCTTTATGTGTTGACAAAATCATTTTATATTAGAACTGTGCGCACAATCAATGTTTTTACAACTATACAAAATTATGATAAGAACCATCTCATAATTACATGTTATGCTTCGCTAGTTTTTTAATGCATTATTATAACATTGTAACGGATAGCACATACGTTTATAGCTTTGGTATTTCACATGGAAATAATATTATAGGATTAAACGCCTTTCTAGCTCACCTGGCTAACTTGGCCACAATCATCATTAGGGTATCTAGTTAAAAAAATGTGTTCGGGGACCCCGCCAACCATCCAAGCTGGCCGCCATGGCTAATAATAGAACACAGGGGTAAAATGTAGATTTCGGCTTATAACTCTGAAATCAAAGCATTCAAACAAATCTGATGAGGTAAAATTGTTAATCAAGTAAAGATCTATCTGCCCTGAAATTTTCAGATGAATCGGACAATCAGTTGTTGGGTTGCTGCCCCTAAATTGGTAATTTTAAGGAAATTATGCCGTTATTGGTTATTATCTTGAATACTATTATAGATAGAGATAAACTGTAATCAGCAATAATGTTCAGCAAAGTAAGATCTACAAATAAGTCAGCATGACCAAAATGGTCAGTTGACCCTTAAGGAGTTATTGCCCTTTATAGTAATTTTTTAACCATTTTTCGTACATTTTTGTAATATTCTACAAAAATCTTCTCCTCTGAAACTACTGGGCCAAATTTTATCAAATTTAACCAAAATCATAATAAGGGTATCTAGTTTCAAAAATGTGTGTTCTGACCCGAACAACCAACCAAGATGGCCGCCATGGCTAAAAATAGAACATAAGGGTAGAATGTAGATTTTGGCTTATAACTTTGACACCAAAGCGTTTAGAGCAAATTTGACAAGCAGTTAAATTGTTTATCAAGTCAATATCTATCTGACCTGAAATTTTCAGATGTACTGTACAACTGGTTGTTGAGTTGCTGCCCCTCAATTGGTAATTTTTAAAGAAATTTTGCCATTTTTTGGTTATTATCTTGAATATTATTATAGATAAAGATAAACTGTAAACAACAATAATGTTTAGCAAAGTAAGATCTACAAATAATTCAACATGACCAAAATGGCCAGTTGACCCCCTTAAGGAGTTATTGCCCTTTATAGTAAATTTTTAACCATTTTCATTAATTTGGTAAATTTTTGTAAATTTTTTCAAAATAGTATCCTCTGTAACAGAAGGGCCAAGATTATTATAGATAGAGAAAACTGTAAGCAGCAAGAATGTTCAGTAAAGTAAGATCTATAAACACATCACCATCACCAAAACTAAATTTTGTCATGAATCCATTTGTGTTATTTGCTAAATATGCACATATACCAAGGTGACCGACACAGGCTCTTAAGAGCCTCTAGTTAACGGAATTTATTGGTGTATAAACACGACCAATTCACGCACAAACAAATAAAAGTCCGAAGGACTGATATGATATGTTTGTGAGTGACTTGGGTCCAGTTTATACACCAATAAATTCCTTTAAAAAGGCGTTCAATTCTTGTGATTCTTTAAAATTGGAAAAAAGGCATTAATTTTTCAACCCTCGTTACCTCTATCACACAAACATTGTATAATTGAGTCATTGAATAGACTTGGCGCATCCATATATGTGTTGGTCAACGTAAAAATATTTATTCCATGAAATTCGGTTTCTGATCAAATATAAACCACAAAAACTGTTTTTATCATTCAAACAAATGTTTTATGTTTATTATTTGATTTAACGAATAACGCGAAGTGAAAATAGCGTCGATCCGTATTGTTTTATTATTGCCGCCATCTTGTTTACATTGGTTACGAAAAGACGTTCGGTGAACGTCGTCTATCGAAAAATAAACAACGTCAGGAACAACTACCGGAAGTCCTTTCGACCAATTATATTAATGTATTTCCTAATATGCAAATTATATAAGAATTATTTGACATGAGAGTGTCTCGTGATTGTTGTTAGCCAATCAACATTACGGATTCTAATGAAACATACACGATATGTAATTTTGAAATTATCAACTTACCTGCCATCGACTTTAGATTCCATATATTCTATGATGTCTTTATACAACATTTTATTTTCAAAAGACTGCACTGGTGTCAGAGATGGTTCGGCTGGTACATCAGCTAAATTTTGCATGTCAATTTTAATAACTCCAAAGCATGAATGAAAAGTTGGGTCATGTTTTTCAGAAAGAAGATTTTCAAGTTCCGATGTTATTTGTTTGTATCGTCTATACGACGTCTTAGCATCTTTAATAAATGATTCATGGGTTTGGAGAGCAAAAAATTCATTATCCTCGACTTCTGTTATTTTTATATTCTTTCTTGTTTCGATAAAGGTTTGAAGATCTTTACTGACAGACTGTATTGTCTCAACACATTTTTTGCTGTCAGCTGGGAGTTGGTCAATGTAACTTCTCACCTTATCCTGGATGTTAGGTGTCGTTTCAATTTTTGATCTTAAATCAGTTAAGTTTCGTTTGGCCTGTTCTCTTTCCTCTGCCACTGCCTCAGAAATCCCAGAGAATGAATGATCTTTGTGTGTTGATATCACACAATTACTGCATATAAACTCATTACACTTCACGCAGAAAAATAAGAATTCTTTATTATGCGTAGAACATTTCGACTTCTTACTAAAAACTGCAAGGTCTATGTTGCTGGAATTTGTAATCGTATGTCCACTTGTGGCCGGGATCAAATCGTGTCGTTCACGACATATTTTGCATAATGCATGTTGACATTCATAACAATAAAACACACCACTATTTTCTTTGCAAAGACGACAGATTTGTGTAGAAATTTGTGCCATGACATGCAGGAAGCCTTTTCGATTTATCTTGATCACGTTTCCGGAAATGGTATATAAAGGTAATTTATTGCTTTGTAAATAATGACGTAGTATTCACCTGTTCTTAAGTTACTTATCAAACTATGCATTACAGATTACAGATTACATTTGATCATGTCATAATATCATGTATATGTCCTTTAGCGTTTGCCTACAAAATACACCCTTTTGAATACAAATATACCTTAAGAGGAATTATTTTATAACGTTGTTGCGTCTGATGCGCTTTTCTGGATTTTTGTTCATCAGAAACTCTCAAACCTTAACATTTCAAAGCCAAGAGTATAAAATTAAAAAAACAAAAAAAAAACACATTGTGCGCAAAATGCCCAATCGGAGAAAAACAGTCACTTAGATAATTAAGTCATTAGTGATAAGCTAAAAAGGGGGAATGTTTACAAAGTGAACATTCTGAAATTTACAGATCTTTTGATCTAATATTAGAAATTAAAGTCATATTGCTTTATTTGTTTTGAAGTGTTAACGATTATTTTACAAACAAACGAAGTAAAATATTTAAACAAAATAAAAGGGTATAAACAGGAAACATATCTTCATCGATACATACATTGTATGCCTCTTATAAGGGTATGGTTTTCTCCTTTATAAAACTTTACATTATAAAATAGATGTTTCAGATCATATGAATGAACAATCCCGTTTTACAGTTAAGATGAATTAAAGTGACTATAAATAAAAGTAAATATTTTGAATCTGTCAATAGTTCTCATGTGATTGAAAACACTGATTAAGCATATCTCTTCAAAACATAGTAATGACATCTTTATGGTCAGTGAATATCTTTACTCGGTACTGATGGAAACGTCAAATTGTGATTTCTGCGTCTGAATACATTAATCGTATTCGAAATTTGGCTGTAAGCCTAAGTGGCCAAGGAGCAGCGTAACTGCTTGGTTTAGTTCGTATTGTAACGTAAAGCAAAGTGATAATTGTTCAAATAAGCTAAATGATCAGAAGACATGTGTATTCTATCAAAAGTTTTGTTTTGATATATGATGTAAGATAAGATTTGTCACATTAATTACAAGCAGTTTTTGAGAAAAGAAATAGAGGAAAGAAATGACTAGTTTAACATGTTTAACATAAAAATAACACCATCAAATCGCAACCAAATAGTTAAATAAGAAAAATGTTAATTGGCTCTTCCTATTGAGCTTTTCTGGTATAAAAAAATATTGATAGGGTAGGTCGACTTTTCGTCAATTAATTGTTAATCTGTGTTTGGTTTTTATTACAACGGAGAATACCATGCCATAGAAAACTAAATGAGAGCGTGTCTCGTTTAATACTCGGACCAATGTCATTTGAAATTACATCGGGATCACTTTTCCACATGTTCGCCAGTAAACCATTTTTTCTCGCTTAACAATTTGGTTGAGATTTGAATGTTTAACAGGCGTGAATAAAGATAACAACATTGGTTGTTGAAAGCAATAATAAGCATGTTAATTGTTATTCGATACTATTATACAGATACATCTAACTCAATTTAAAATGTACAAGAACACACCCGCGAAATCGCGGGCATATATACAGCTTGTAAACTGTTTTTTTTGTAAAACATATGTATGGATAATTTCATAAAAGGTATCAAAAGCCCTATCCTGTTAGTTCGGCCGTCCATCTGTCCCGTTCCAGGTTAAAGTGTTTGGTCGAATTAGTTTTTAATGAAGTTGAAGTCCAATCAACTCGAAACTTAGTAAATATAGTGCCGATATGGCATCCGTGTACTATGGACACATTCTTGTTTCCACATGTTTTACTTATTTTAATATATATGCAACTGGTATGAACCCTTAAATAGTAAACATTTCAAAGAGTAGACAGAATACAGAGAGTCTCTATATATTAAGTGAGTCTTTTGTAGACGAAACGCGCGTCTGGCGTATATACTAAAATCAGTCCTGGTATCTATGATGAGTTTATTTAAAGTAGTCTAATCGTAGTTTACATGTTGATGAACGCGAAAAATAATTGTCCTCTCTAAGGAGGTATAATAGTTGTGGTTCTTGCGATCTAAACACCATGATATGGAGAACGCTCTGATTGGCTTATTTATTTTTCATTTTTGTTATCTATCATACGATTGGTTGTACTTGTGCATGTGTCAAACCGGAAGTCTTATCTATGACTAAAAGTCAGTCTGATGACGGAATCAATATTCAGACTCCTTTTTTGACGTTTTTCTCCAAAAATAACTCAATCTGAATAATCATAAAAATGGATGACAAATGCGACTATGCATGTTACCTATAGAACACAGAGGCATGATGATTAATTTATCGTGGAAGGAAGAGAAGCGACACACAAAATGAGGTCTTCTCGTTTAATAGTATAGATAGATAGATTAATAGTATAGATTGTTGATGCAAAATTATTTTCATTACAAATCGTTTATCTATAATTTCAACCCTCCATATTGGTAACCGTGTTTCATTTGTACATTTTTTCAATGAAAATGTCACGGAGTGACTGATTATTTTAGCCTGTGGGTTATCAGTGAGTACAATATAGATTATCTTAAAACTTCTCCGTCTAGCCACATGAAAGCAGTTTATTGATATAAGTGATTGAAAATATCGCCGGGACGTTCATCGTATCCAAACAATACACAGTCTGCTTTCACAAAGCTTCTCAGTCTATCAAGTAATAATTTTCCAAGAGATTTGTAGTGTGCTACCAACTGCTGTCGCTTCTCTGTTTTTGATATTTTATTATATAACAGTTTAGAAAAAATATTAACATTTGAAGGTTTCAATGTCGAAATATTGAAGTTTGACACTCTGTCCATGCTTATAAATCCGCGCAGATATAGCGTCTTTAAAACTCGTTCAAACACATTAACTTCTTCAAAGCAGGTCTTGTTGATATTCCCATAATAGTGTAAATCGTTTGCAATATGTAGCAGTTCTTCATTAAAATTGTGTCCCGCACTTAATCGCTTTAAATCATCATCTTCGAGCTTATTAAAACATAATTCACATCATCATTAAAAGTTTCCATTTTTCCTATTATTTTATAATCAATTTCACATGGTCTACAATGTTGATGTATAGGACTAAAATGATCCTCAAGAAGGCGTGGTTTGTATTCATAAGTATCTACAACATATTCTACAAACTCGGCAAATGTGACGTCATATCCACATTCCATACTTTCTACTGTAGCGTTCTTCCTGTACTTGCTTATAATTTTTGTTCCATATACATTCCAGTAATGTGGATTTGGATATAATAATTTGTCAATATAACCAGAAAAGAGTCTAGAATAAGGATCTCTAACAAATAAGACTGAACCCTCAACGCTGCTTTAGAGAATTTTTTCACATCTACATCAGTGTACTCCCAAGAGATTATTGGCAAATCCATTTTATGTACAAGAGATGTGTCTGTCAGATTTGTGACGATCTTATTTTCTAGAGACAGAAAAAATCTTTTCCAGAATGTACATGCAACTTTCTGCACAAAACAAAATAAAAAATTGTTTTGTTTGTTGTACAAAAGATATTTCCTTTTTGTCTGTTTCAGCTTCGCTTTTTGTTGATATAGTCTTGACTTGCAAGCTTGGTGCAAAACATGTATTCGTTGGCTATAAGGTTTTGAATCCAATCTTTTTGAATTCCTAGTAACTGAAATAAAAAAAAGTTAATAACATTAACATGTCTACAAATCATTTGCACACGTGAAGTACAGATCACCTTTAAGTTTAAACGTTGTAGTGATATGCATATCAAATAGCAGGCATTTTATCAGTTTAATATGCTGTTTACGGAATTATAAATGTTTTATAATTTCAAAATAGATCCAGACCAAATGCTACTATTTTCACAAATACACTTTGTTTTTTATTTCGGCAGAAAATAAGTTAATGTTACAATAATATCTGTATATGTTAATCCAATTTTACGTCAAAGCTTCAGACTGATTGTTTTTATCGTACAATATAAAAGTCAATGACAAATGATCCACTATCTATGTCAGACGATTAAATTGTAGTTCTGAACAAGGCATAACATGGTTTAAGCTAAGAAAAATCTGACTGCAATGATAATGACGATATAATTTCGATGAACACACACGTTTTAATTACTTATTGGCATAGGCGGATCCAAGAGGTCCCCTGGGGAACGCCCCCTGTTTTCTTTTATTTGACTTAGTAGATAAATACTTTTACTGTTTATCCTATTTTGGCAGTATCCATTCGAAATGGCACGATACTTGTAAACAGCTACTTTTGCATAGGTACTATTTCTGTACTAAAAAATTTGTAGTACTGGAAATCTACTTTTAAAATTCAGTACTATTTTGTTACTCTAAAATTATTGTAATATTTAGGTATCTGTATTTTACAGTACTTTATTTGTATTTGAAATTTAGGAACTACAGATGTTTGGTTACTACCGTTACATTTTCAGCATTTTGAAAGTATTTCTATTTCAAATCTCTTAAAGTAATGATTTTCAAACATGGAATATTCTATTATTTCTGTACCAAAATATTAAGTACAAATCGAGTACTGTAAATTACAAGTACCTAAATATTACATTAGTTTTAAAGTAAAGAAATAGTACTAAATATTAAAAGTAAATTTCCAGTACTGCATTTTTCTAGTACAGAAATAGTACCTATGCAAAAGTAGCTGTGTACATCCCTTCATTGTATTTTGTTCTGGTAAACAAAAAAATCTTCCCTTTCGTTTTTGCTAATGTGCTTTGATTTCATGTATTTTGTTTGTTTTTGATGACATATTTGCTTGATTTTGTAATGATTAAGATTATAACACAATTTTGATAGCTGTACCACTATTTTTAACATTTTTACCTATAATGTCTGTTTGTTTTGTTCACACATCGTTGACAATATAACTAATTTTATGCGACTGATATTCAAGTGAGAGGTTTAGATAGCTATACAACCAGGTTTAATCCACCATTTTCTAAAAAAGGAAATGCCTTTACCAAGTCATGAATAGGACAGTTGTTATCCATTCGTTAGATGTGTTTGCGCTTTTGGTTTTGCAATTTACTTAGGGACTTTCAGTTTAGAATTTTCCTCAGAGTTCGGTATTTTTGTCCTTTTACTTTTTCTTATCTTCATACCAGGGAATTTAGAGGAAATATTATAAATCATGTCAGTACCGAAGTTCTAACTACAGGGCTGGTGATACTCTCTTGGTTAATAGACTAACAGTAGTGTTATCGAAACAGTGCATGCTAGTAAATAAAAATAACTGTTTTCAAATATTAAATGTTCATCACAATATTATATTCAGCAGAGTATATTGAGTCTGATTAAATTGATAGAATTGTACTTCCATTGGAGTATATGTGGCATCACTGTCATTATGTTTGCTACATGCTCAGTCATCAACTATTGAGCAATAAAAGCGCTCTAAATAATTATTCCCTTTGTTTGAATAAGATTTGGCTTTGTACTTTTAAAAAGAAAGATGTTTAAAAATCTAATTATTACTTTGGTTAGTTATATGTTCATTTGAATTAAACCCGATATGCCAAATATTTCTAATGAATGTTTATACAGTTTTGGTGTGAATTATTTGTCGATTGGCGGAGAAGTTTGTATTTATTTGGCTTTATAAATATTTTGATTTGAGCGTCACTGATGAGTCTTATGTAGACGAAACGCGCGTCTGGCGTACTAAATTATAATCCTGGAACCTTTGATAACTATTTTCAGAAGAATGTGAAATTATTATTTTTTATGTTATATAGGAATCCTGAAGCCTCTTTGGAGTCTTGTATATCAGATAGGGAATCTTTGTCAAATATCTTCCTACAATTTTAAGCAAGATTTTCTTATTGCTATAAATCCCGATATTTGAATAATGATCCTCATAAGAAGCAGACAATATATAGAATAGAATAGAATAGAATAGAATATTTTTATTTACCAAATTAGGGCCCCAGGAGGGCATACAGCATACAGACAATATTATTATAAAAAATAACATATGCAATACACAGACAATAAAAGATATGTAACAAGTGTTATAAAAAATAAAAAAATAAAATAATATACTACAGAAAATACACTCAACAAAATAGTAGCAATGTATTATTATTCAATGAATACTATGTTGACATTGAGTCAAGTGCACCCGGTTAGTGTATTTTTACTTTGAAAAGACAAACAAGAGGCATTAGTAGTTTGTGCGGAGAAAACAGAAAAAAAAATACAGAAAAAAACAAAACTTTGCACATTTGACTATGAGGTATACTGCAAATAACAAGATTATTTTATAGTAAAGGATATTTAATATGACTTATCTGCAGAAAGCATCAAGAGTCGGTGCTTAAAGGGAAGTCCCTACTTGTACTTAATGCAGATGAGTCAAACTTCTAAATTATTTCAAATATATTTTAAAAACATATTTTTAAGATTATAGATACTGTGTCCAGCCAGCAAGGATCATCAAGGGACGGTGCCAGAGAATTTGAAATTCTTCTTATGATCTGTGCAGGCTTAATAACATTAACGGTACCAATTTTTCTGCACCAGATGCGCATTTCGACAAATAATGTCTCTTCAGTGATGGTCGTGGCCAAAATATGTAAAATCCAAAGCTTATATAAAAGATGTAGAGCTATAATCCAAAAGTTCCAAAAAAGTATAGCCAAATCCGTAAAAGGGACCAGAGCTTTGCACGAGGGAGATACATTCCTTAATTTATAATAATTTTTAACATTTTGTAACAGCAAATTTAATAACACAAAAAAGTCCGTATTTTCATGCCAGTACCGGAGCACTGGCTACTGGGCTGGTGATACCCTCGGGGACTAACAGTCCACCAGCAGAGGCATCGACCCAGTGGTAGTAATAACATTAACGGTACCATTTTTTCTGCACCAGATGCGCATTTCGACAAATAATGTCTCTTCAGTGATGCTCGTGGCCAAAATATGTAAAATCCAAAGCTTATATAAAAGATGTAGAGCTATAATCCAAAAGTTCCAAAAAGTATGTAACATGGTATCCAAATTCATATTAAAGAGTTATATTGAAATTAGCTATTGCAGATTATGATGTCCTTCAATTCTTGGTATCTCCTATATATTTATAAAATGCAAATAGTACATTTGGATCCTCATTATTCATTATCAAAATTAATTTGTTATTAATATTTAAATTTTGAAAGTTTGGACATGATTTTAGATTTTAATATATAAGACGATTGTATCAGTTTGCCAAAACGAGAAAATCTTAAAATCGCAACAATTTCAAAAATATTTAGGTGGGTTTTTTTTAACGCAAACTGTCTCGACAAAATAAGATGTGTGTTTCATTTCATATGTTTAATGGCAATTATGTTATTGTGTCCATTTTCCAAAATTTAATTCTTTTCTTACAAATATTTGTATCTCCATATATTTTCGAAGTTATTAATTTACTAATGCATATTTAATTCACACAAGAAGTAATAACTAGAGATTAAGAGATTAAAAACAATCCCCCCTTGGTCGGATGGTTTAAATTCGGTTGTCTTTATCAGAAAGGGTTACCTGATATTAGCAACAGTTGCATGTTTGTAATATACGACTTTTGGTTATTCAGAAAGAGCCATTACAATTTCGAGCTATTAAGAAAAAGCCAAGTTTGGACGTATGTTCGATCTTATGAAGTTTTAAGGATACATCATGAATGGACTTCTTTCAGTTGTGTTTTTACGAAGTGCTGAAAATAGTAATTTTTCGAATTACCCAATTGATTCCGAATTACGTACTCTTAACACAGAAACATGAATAGTTGACCGGATATAGGCGTTTTAACATTTTTAAACAGAAAAAAATACTATTGACATCAAACTTGCATAAATTGAAAAGGAAAAGACTTAACACATTACGTACAGAAAAAAAATCGTCTCTAACTCTTCATTGTTAAGGAAATTGTATGTTTTAACTAAGGGCAACAGCAACAAGAATCATTTCTAATTACAGGATCAATCATGGTATTGGCAAATAAACTAATTATGTTAAAAAAAAATGAAAAAAAAATACCGGACTTAGAGGAAAAATTCTAAACGGTGATTCCTTAAGTGATATACACCAACAGTTATTTTAATTCAGAAATAGGTGTTTCAACACATATGTATAAAGTATCTTTGTTGCGTTTTTATTTACACATTACATAGATACTGGGGATTTCTTCAATTGAAACTTACCTGTCGTATTTTTATCCTCTTTTGTGTGTTGACTTTGGTTGGTGACGATCATCAATGTAAACTATTTGAATAATAATAAAGTGAGATAATGTACGCTTATGAATGTTTTATTATCTAAAGTAGTGCAGAGCTTAAGACTTATAAATACACTTATGTGCAGCATAGGTGACTTTATGGTACAATGAAAGACTAAATTTTAATTGTATTCAGTCTTGTGTTATCATGTTTTGTAAATTTTAGAAATATGTAGAAAAATTTACGGATGGTACATATGTGATTATCTAACCTGAAACTCTTTGGAATTTTGCAATTGATACGGGGGCGTTGCTTCAAACACATGTTTTTATTTCCAGCCTCTTTTCCAAATAGCTGTCAAAGGAAGAACACACAGAAATTTGGTGACATTCAATTTTCATAAAATATTTTAATTTCCAATTTAAGAAAGATGGATACAACCGAGAAAATTACAAGTGTCAGAGATGGGGCATACAAGAATATGTATTTCGGAAAAGCACAAGAAATAAATAAAATGATAAAAAACGAGGTTGAAAAATCATCGAAATTTATCTTTCGGGATCACGACACGACACATTAATATTCATGCAAAGATAAATTTATTTCTAATGGAGTACATGAATACGAAAGGTCAATACCATTTATACAAGTCAATAAGAGGAGCAGTTATCAATGCCTGCAAAAGATGAAATAATTAGAGAACGGAAATTTACACGTATCTGAGCCGCACTCGAAAATTTTGTAATATTTTGTAAACTTCCGGTGGACAATCGCAACAAAATGACAATGATGCATAACCATGGTTCAAGTGGCACTAACCATAAATTAATACAAGATAACAACACAAAGCAGAAACTTGCATTATTGAATACAAACAAACAATTTAACGGATGAGTATCGTCCAGATTTATTTAATTATTCAAACAGGTTAACAATAACATGAATAATCAAGCTGAAATACAAAGAAAAATGAATACACATTCAATAAAACAAAATAGTCCTATTATGATATTATTTATGATTGAAAGTATCCGACTATCGTATTAAGTTAACATAAGTATATTCCAGACAATGCCTCCAAAAAGACAATCCTCGTATGGAGTTGCATGTGCCATTAAGAAAATGAAGACTGCTGCCCAGAGGAAGAAAAGTTCAACCGCTATACAAAGTGGGCCTTCAATCCCCCCAAATAATATAACAGTTATATCACCAGATGTCATGGAGGAGTTGACCAATAGGGTAACAGAAAGGGTAGCTAGCCGTATGGAAAGGAGGATGGAGGAATTTTTTCACAAGATAGCTTAAAAAAAATGGCAATTCAGATGTTCAGGCAGCTGAGGTCCAAAGTCATGTGGACAATCTGAACAGAAACATCCAAGGTAATGGAGAGCAAAACAATGACAGTAACAATGAAGTTGTCAGCCCAGAGGTTCTGGCTGTACAACCAAATGTTGATAAACAAGTTGTTGGGGGACAATCAGCCTTTGTTATTTGCTCACTCAAACCAGGGGGAAACATATCAGTTAAATTAAAACAACAGATCTGGGCCGAACAGTATATTAACTTCAATTCCCTATTGGAAAATGATGAGACAAAATACAGATTACAACTGGTTCATAGGGCGGACAACCCTGAATTGTCCATTACAGAAGAACAAAACAAGAAAACATTAACTCTAAACCAATGGCTATCAGCCTGGAATAAATTTATATCAATAATTTGCACTAAAACCCCTGAATTAGGGTCTGTAATTCCCCACCATATGGAATTAATCATGGAAATGTTACGAGAAGGGGGGAACTGGCAATTTTATGATATTGAATTTAGGAAATTAATAGAAAGAGGAGAAGCGCAATGGGGGAGTACACACCTAGAACTATATTTAAGAGCAAAATTGGCCTGATCCAACTGATTCATTCATTATCAATAAGGTACTGAAATCAGTGCACTAGGGAAGAAATCAAAATATGAGACTTCCAATCACTAGTACGATTTTGAATCAATCAATAGATGCATTGAAACAGACAATATCTAATAGGAATGATCAACTTCTATTCAAAGCAATGTTCACCCTAGCATAACATGCTTTTTTAAGAATGGGTGGGATGACAGTCAACAACAAAAACTACAATTTTCTAACCTTCAGTCATGTTTATTTGTCTCACAACTGATCATGTAATGACATATTTTGAAAATGAATTACTGCCGTTTATTATTTTATATTTTGTACAGGGCTTGTGGGTCACAGCTCATTACATATCGCATAAAGACTAACAGTTCGTATTATATGGAAACAGTGGACAAATGGGAAAGGTGAATTATGACGCTCATTTAAGCTGATACAAGGACAACCTAAAACCAGGAAATCATGTGTTTACCATTGAGATGATCAACTATTACTCAGAGGAAGTTGACAGAAGCTAGCTTGCCAGGACTGTTATCTTAAAATTTCCCATTTGCACTTAGTTGTATGAGACAGTAAAATTATAAGAATATATTAGGAAATAAAGTTATTTGTGAAACAATTTCTGTAAATTGTTTTCTTTATCATATGTTGGTTTGTATTAAGGAGATACACTTTTCATGCTGTTAGGACACACCGTCTGTAAATTGAGTCTTTTTATTATTTTTTTACTTGTGTCAAGACGATGCATTGATAGGACACAGTGTCTGTTAATTATGTATTTTTAGTGTCTGTTAATTGTGTATTTTTAGTATAATTTTGTTTTGTATCGAGAAGATACGTTGATAGGACTTAATGTCTGTAATTGTGTCTTTTTAGGATAATTTAGTTTGTATCAAGTAGAGACATTGATAGGACACAGTGTCTGTAAATTGTGTCTTTCTGGGATAATTCATATTTTATCAAGTAGATATGTTGATAGGACACTGTGTCTGTTAATTGTGTCTTTTAAGTATACGTTGATAGGACAGAGTGTCTGTAAATTGTGTCTTTTTAGTATACGTTGATAGGACACAGTGTCTGTAAATTGTGTCATTTTAGCATACGTTGATAGGACACAGTGTCTGTAAATTGTGTCTTTATAGTAAAAGTTGATAGGACACAATGTCTGTAATTTGTGTCTTTTTAGTACACGTTGATAGGACACAGTGTCTGTAAATTGTGTCTTTTTAGTATACGTTGATAGGACACAGTGTCTGTAAATTGTGTCTTTATAGAACAAGTTGATAGGACACAATGTCTGTAAATTGTGTCTTTTTAGTACACGTTGATAGGACACAGTGTCTGTAAATTGTGTCTTTTAAGTATATTTGTTTTGTATCGAGTAGATACGTTGTTAGGACACAATGTCTGTAAATTGTGTCTCTTTAGTACACGTTGATAGGACACAGTGTATGTAAATTGTGTCTTTTAATATACGTTGATAGAACACAGTGTCTGTAAATTGTGTCTTTTTAGTATACGTTGATAGGACACAGTGTCTGTAAATTGTGTCTTTTTAGTATACGTTGATAGGACACATTGTCTGTAAATTGTGTCGTTTTAGTATATTTTGATTTGTATCAAGTAGATACATCGATAGGACACAATGTCTGTAAATTGTTCCTTTTTAGTATTTTTGATTCGTATCAAGTAGATTTTTTAGGATAATGACATTCGAGTGACTCAATGTCTGTATATAGAATCATAAGTTTTATCATTTGCATAAGTAGGATGATAGATGATGCAGATTTACTTTGGGGCAGCGTTTTCAGCTCCATAAGAGCTTCATATGTCATGGCGGTATCTGCTCCAAAAAGTTGAAATGTTACACTATTATTAACAAATTTATAGTCAAGGGGAGATAACTCTAAATTGATTGACTTTTCAAAAAATTCAATTTCAATAATTGATGACATTTGTCTTTTCATTTATTACATAATATGCTCATTGGTTCAGACTGTAAGGTCTAATGATAGTAGTGTATATTTAAATTCATAATTGGTACTTATAATTGTAGTGTATGCAAATTTTATACATGTATCTTTTGATATGATTGATTTTGAAACATAAACTGTCACATCTGTGGCCTGCATCATCATAATATGTGTTAGTTGTTATTTTGACTTTAGCGGATCATAAATACACTTATGTGCAGCATAGGTGACTTTATGGTACAATGAAAGACTAAATTTAATTGTATTCAGTCTTGTGTTATCATGTTTTGTAAATTTTAGAAATATGTAGAAGAATTTACGGATGGTACATATGTGATTATCTAACCTGAAACTCTTTGGAATTTTGCAATTGATAAGGGGGCGCTGCTTCAAGCACATGTTTTAATTTCCAGCCTCTTTTCCAAATAGCTGCCAAAGGAAGAACACACAGAAATTTGGTGACATTCAATTTTCATAAAATATTTTAATCCCCTCCCCCTCCCCCTTCTTCCACCTTGAAAAGAGGTTTTTTAATTGTTGAATTAGATGAAGACAAAAAGAGCGGTATCTGCTCCCAAAAGTTGAAATGTTACACTATTATTAACAAATTTATAGTCAAGGGGAGATAACTCTAAATTGATTGACTTTTCAAAAAAATTCAATTTCAATAATTGATGACATTTGTCTTTTCATTTATTACATAATATGCTCATTGGTTCAGACTGTAAGGTCTAATGATAGTAGTGTATATTTAAATTCATAATTGGTACTTATAATTGTAGTGTATGCAAATTTTATACATGTATCTTTTGATATGATTGATTTTGAAACATAAACTGTCACATCTGTGGCCTGCATCATCATAATATGTGTTAGTTGTTATTTTGACTTTAGCGGATCATAAATACACTTATGTGCAGCATAGGTGACTTTATGGTACAATGAAAGACTAAATTTAATTGTATTCAGTCTTGTGTTATCATGTTTTGTAAATTTTAGAAATATGTAGAAGAATTTACGGATGGTACATATGTGATTATCTAACCTGAAACTCTTTGGAATTTTGCAATTGATAAGGGGGCGCTGCTTCAAGCACATGTTTTAATTTCCAGCCTCTTTTCCAAATAGCTGCCAAAGGAAGAACACACAGAAATTTGGTGACATTCAATTTTCATAAAATATTTTAATCCCCTCCCCCTCCCCCTTCTTCCACCTTGAAAAGAGGTTTTTTAATTGTTGAATTAGATGAAGACAAAAAGAGCGGTATCTGCTCCCAAAAGTTGAAATGTTACACTATTATTAACAAATTTATAGTCAAGGGGAGATAACTCTAAATTGATTGACTTTTCAAAAAATTCAATTTCAATAATTGATGACATTTGTCTTTTCATTTATTACATAATATGCTCATTGGTTCAGACTGTAAAGTCTAATGATAGTAGTGTATATTTAAATTCATAATTGGTACTTATAATTGTAGTGTATGCAAATTTTATACATGTATCTTTTGATATGATTGATTTTGAAACATGAACTGTCACATCTGTGGCCTGCATCATCATAATATGTGTTAGTTGTTATTTTGACTTTAGCGGACCATAAAGCATTTTAAGATAAATATTTAACTTGCAAACGATAATTCTAGAAGCACAGTTCCGACTTAACATGGACGATCTTGGTGGTTTGTATATAAATATTGTGTTACTTACAAAGAATTGCCAGCTAAAAGGATATTCAGTACTATTTATCAGTAAGATGTTCTGGCCTGGAAAGGACATTTCAAGTATATACCTAGGATTTGATTTTTTCAACTGAGTTTGAGATCGTGGCATTTAGGTTGATAATTCAAGTCTTAATATTGCCACGTCTTTCAGAAGCAACTTACAAATGGATAACATTTTTACAGGTTGATCAATTTGTGTTTTGTCTATCTGTATCCTGAAAGGGAAGTCTCCTATGCCAAGCAGACAGGGACTTGCCAAGTATCAAGGAATCGCCTGATACCTTTTCATCTACCCTCCTTACTACTAGCCACACGATATATGTGGAAAGAATCTTGTTGAATATGAATCTTTTAATCTAATTTAATATAATCTTTATGACCAGTCTGTTTGTTCTTCATCATTACAATACTAAACTTTTTAGAAATGGATCTTTACCATTTCTGTCCAGGTTTAATACAACATTTTCTACATACGGAAATGCCTGTATCAATCAGAAACATGACAGTTGTTTTCCATTTGTTGGATGTGTTTAAGCTTCTGATTTTTCCATTTTATAATGGACTTTCCGTTTTAATTTTCATTCGATATTTTTGCTTTGTTGCTATTTTTGTCATGATGATTTTATAAATATTTTGTCTCACATTCTTTTTTTAAGAGGAACAAACCAAAATGTTTGGTAAAGACGTCACCACCATGAAAGGATGGCTACATATTTTATGTGGTATAAATGCATTTTTTTTACTTAATAAAGTCATTATGTAAAGCATCACACATATTTGTTTTAAGATTAAAACAGAATTTGATTGAAAGAATGAAAAACTTGTCATAACACTATTAATTTAATTTGAATTTCATTTCAAACTATTTTAAATCCTATTTCCCGAGTCAAAGCTAAAATCTTAAAAAGAACAGTGTAAGAAAAAAAGAAAAAAAAGATTTCAAGGTTTTGAAAAGACAAACTTTCATTTAATTAACATACAGCACTTTAGCCCGGTATTCTTGACTCAAATTCATAAGATGATAAATTATTTAAAAAAATATGAAGATCAATATTAAACTGATCTCTTTCTAATCATAAGAACAATAAAATGCATTATGTGATCGAATATGCAAAAAATAAATCATTTACAATTTTGATTTGGGTACACCTGCTTTTAACAACACATTAAAGCTGAATTGTATAATTGAATTATAGAGCGTTCATATAGAAAGAGATATCACACCATAATCAAAATATTGTTATTCAATACAGCTGATACCAATAATATTAAAATCTTAATTTGGGCAGTCACTTTTAAAGTGTCCCTTTTGTTCACAATTAAAACACACTCTGTTTGGAAATTTCGCTAAATAATGGCCTCTCTCGTAACAATGATAACATTGAACTTTGGTGCATTCACTACGATAATGGCCAATTTCTTTACATTCATAGCATTGACCTCTACAAAAGAATATAAGACATATTCAAAAAAATCTTGAATTATAGCAAATTAAGTTCATTATAACTGAAACGTGGATAGTTTCTTGCAAAAAACTACAATTGACTCATATAACATTCGCAATAATGACACTTATAAAAATAATAAAAAGCGAAAAGGCATCAACTGATTCATATATCAGCCCCAATCATAATCATAATATTAAATTATAATAGAGGAAACAAAAACATCTCTCGTTTAATTAAAAATGTCAATTCTTTTAAACCAATCAGAAATATAAAAAATATCTTCAGTTTTGATTAGACATATATTACCTCGACTATTTATATTGCTGTTTCGTTTTGACTTTTTGGGGTTTTGGGAATGTTTTAACACCATCATTTTGATAACATAAACGGTACTAAGTTGCACCGGATGCGCATTTTGACAATGGATATAACTCAAGTGTTGACTGATTTCAAAATATTTAAATATACAAAATATGACACAATTGTTCAAGACCGTATAAAAAAAACCCAAAGAATAGCCAATTCCGCGCAAGAAACCAGAGCTTTGCACGAGTGAAATATTTACAAAAGGGTTATTTCGTCCTCTTCTCCTCAAAGGTGTAGGTTGCACTTATTTCCCAAAAATGTAATTGATTATCGGCCATGGACGGCTTGCATATAGTTCGTTTCGTTATATATTTTCCTAGAACATGACGAACCTATTTATGTTTGAATATTCATGACCGTAACGCACATTTAAATGAAATGCCAGAGAAAAAATTGAAACAACACTGTAAGAAGCAAATCTTCTCGCGTCCGAATCGCTCCTAAGAACCAACCTTTTCTAGTAAAAGAAATACCAACAGCTTTATGCATACATAAAATTGAAAATGGGAATGGGGAATATGTCAAAGAGACAATAACCCGACCAAAGTGCATACACCAGCCGAAGAACACCAATGAGTCTTCAACGCAGCGAGAAAATCCCGCAACCGGAGGTGGTTCTCAGCATAGTTAAAAGAGGGACGAAAGATACCAAAGGGACAGTCAAACTCATAAATTTAAAACAAACTGACAACGCCTTAATTAAGTTAATATTTATCAAAGGTGCCATGAAAAAATGACGAAATTTTCTTTGACAAAACCCTAGCTCTTATTTAATGCTGCTTACCATTTTCTTTTTTTTTATATAAAAAATACTTACAAAAAAGGGGGAGATTCTGGATTTGTAGCAGCCGCTTGCCTGTGAATACAGAAATGCGAAATACATTTTTACTTTTACCAGATAAAAAATTGAATATCAAAAATTATGCATCGATGTTTTTTTATTTTTAAAATCTTCCACATAAGAGAATTAGACGGCATATTAAGCAACATTTTTGCTGCGTTTTGGCACATGTCTGCAGGTGACACGCGAGTATTTCCTAGCCCATAAGGGATAATGATAGCCTTTTTAGAATTTTCACCACTTTCTGACACTGCAAATAAATTTACATTCATAGTTAACTGAAGTACTTTCCTTTTACTATTCAGAAATGAATTTGAATGTGTATCATGACCGTTTACTCTTTTTGCTATTTTTATAAACCTAAAGCCACTAGTGCTTTTATGTCTTTTATCATGCAGTGAATACGCAATTTAAAAATTGTCAAAAATTCATTTTCATCTGTTTGTAAAATTATTTCATATTTTTCTACACCTGATTCATCCCTCAGTTTGGGAAAGTGTGTTCAGTTGAAACTGTATTTTTTGTCCAATCATACTGTTCAGATATAATAAATTAGGTAGGGTACACAAAAGAGCAGCCTAAATTCTGGAATGCAAATACTACCGTGCCACCTGCATAGATGAAACCATTGAAACCAAATTGACAATTTCTTCAATAAATATCAATAGTTCCTCTACTAAAACACATGATCTACGATGTGTAAATTGAAAAAAAAACCGTTTTACATATTTTGTTAACTTCAATTTTTGAAATGGTATATAAAATTGCTATGCATAAAATGTTTCAACTTTTGAAAAGTAAATATGCTATACACATTTCATTTCATTTCAAATGTCGTTTGTTTGTTAACCTTAGAAATATAGATTCTACCACTGCCTGCATCAAGTGTGATACGATATTTATTTACTGGAGGCTGTTCAATTTTAAATTTTTTCAAGCGAGAATCGCTAAATATTTAGAATTTAATTGCCAAGAGAATAAATATCGTGTTGCACGATATTTGGATTTGGAATCTGTTTCTCTTATGATTTTAAGACGAAAAACAGACAATCACTTAAGTCTTAGATGCATTATTTTTTAATTAGTTGTCAGTGGCTTTGAACTAGCTGTCAGTAACTGCGAGTACTTTCATATTTGTACTTAGTGTTTTTTTATTGTTGGAATTCTGAGTACCCAGCCACGTCCATTATGTGTTCCATTTATGTATATCTATTTGTATCCATCTGATAAATTAAGTTTTTTCAACCTATTTTTATGGTTATTTCTTATGTTTTACTGTTACACCACTGTCCTATGTAAGGGAATTCCGCTAACATTTTTCATCCTGTGTGTTACATATTTGTTTTTTCGGACTTTTATTTTAATATAATTTAGACATGACCATATGCGTATATACTCATATGGTCCGACCATACGCGTACGGTCGGACCATACGCGTATGGTCGGGGTAATTAACACTCTGTTACACTCTGTTACAGTTTACTTTTTAAACTTATAAACTATTCATATGGTATGACAGTTCATTAAAAAGACGCTATCATATAGAAGTTTCACATAGTTAATTTTATTTTATTTTACTAGACGAAAACTATGATAAACACATTTTATACCGATTTGTTTTATTACGAGTGACTTAAAAAATAAACATTTCTTGAACTGTTACACAAGATTTGAAGGCACTGGAAAGTAACATACTTTACTTAATTTGTCTTGTGAATATGGTGTATTGCAGTCATGATACGATATTTGAGATCTATAGCTTTTTAAAAACATCGTAGACATATCGGAATGGCCCAAAACCTCGATATCACTGTACGCAGCTACAAAAAAGCTATCTTTTCACTCGCAAACAAAAGATGTAAATGAAAAGGATCGTGCACAACCAAGACTTGCAAATGGAGGAAAAAAGCTATGATACCGTGTGAAGTAAATGTCATCCCAAGCAACTATGGCATCGATGTTTAATTTTCACGTAGTATTTGAATTATAAAAATAATACACTGTCATGTAAGTAAACCATCATTGGTTTTTTTTAGATAAAGTTTTTGTATTATTAAAACTTTTAAATGCTATTTAGAAAAAATACCTATATGGTGAAAATACTCATATGGTCCGGCCCGTTAATAACCAAACAAGTATTATACTCATATGGTCCACCCATACGCGTACGGTCGGACCATATGAGTATACGTATATGGTCAAAATACGCATATGGTCCGGAACATATATATTGTAGAAAAACACTAATGTTAAAAAGAATATTAAAATACAGAAAGATGTTATGTGTTCATCTTAATATCTTATAATAAAGCACAAAAGCACAAAAAGTACCCCATTATCTTGCTCAGTTACTGTGTAAGTCTTTTCAAAATAATTATGTAACATAGTTCTATGTAAACCTCCTACTGAAAAATACAAATTACTTTGCATTATCGAAATCATTTTACGACTGGTATAAAAGGGCCTGTTTACTGTTCAAGGGAACCCGAAATCACATTGGCTTTTTATGTGGTTCTTTATGCTCAGTCTGTAGTATTCTTTAAATTTTTTTACTGTTGTTTTGGTTTTTTGGCCATGGTATTTTTTCATTTACTTTGACTCATGATGTTAATTGTCCACTGTTAATCTTTTAACAATACAAATTGCAAACAATATTTTCATATTTCTAGGGGTTTTTTGCACTACAAATTTACGTTACGAAACAAAGTAATGAGTTGTTTCTAAATAGAATTTTCTTACCGAATGGCATTAATAAAGAGGTTTTAGTTGCAAATGCAAACTAAGGTCTTGTTACTATCAAATGCGACAACATCCCTCATCAATTATCGGTCTAAACATTATTTTATCTTACTATAATAAACATAAATCTGTTCCTTTTTATCTCTTAGAACGTAGTATTCCTAACATACTCGTTACACTACAAACGCGCATTAATTACAAATGTTGACTGAATCCATTAGCATTTTTTTCAAATTAAAGGAACAAGTCTCAAGATTTTTTTCACCCAGTATTTTAGTTGAGGTAGCCTCAAGCATTGTAGATAACATTTACCAACAGCTTTGTGGTTGTTTTTTTTTTGCAATCAATTATTGCGATTTAAAGACAATCTATATACATATATATATCTCAGTTCTTATTATTGCCATAATCACCAAGTCGCATTATAAGCATTAACACTTCGCTATAATTAATGAATATATTGCCTTTTCTTAGACATCAAAAACTATATTTTTATGACATGTTTTAAAATGTCGATACGATTAAGAGCCCTTGTTTGTCTTTTTTCTAATAAAAGCACTTAATTTTTATCAATCATTATTTCATTCCGGAGTTGATAATAGGTAAACTTTCAACTCTTAACAAAATCTGTTTAAACATTTTTGTTTGGGGTTAAAAGTCTCCGGACTGGGTTTTTTAAATATTTTTTTTAACTCTCATGAACTTTTAGCAGCTTGATGACATCAGTTTTGAACGCTCCTGATAAAGACGTATGGTTCAAACGAACCCATGTGTTATATCAAAATTACTTACTCGGAAGAAACTGATTCTAAATCATCAGCAGATGTTTCTCTGAAAATAAAAATATACTACAAATATCTATAGTTTCTGCAAAATAGATGTTCATTATCAACAAAAACACTTTTCAATCTTTATTTCATTCACGAATGAAAGTTGATTGCATTTTAGCAGACGTCTACATAAATGAACTCTATGAGGGTTGTAGCGGATACCTGACATATTTCAAGACCATCCAAACAAAATTGTCAACTTCCTCATTATTACCTTATAATCTGTTATATCTACCTTATCGTTGATTTTTAAAATGATAAACGGTTATCTATTCGTTTGATGTGTTTGAGCTTTTGATTTTGCCATTTGATTACGGACTTTCCGTTTTGCATTTTCCTCGAAATTCGGTATTTTTTTTTTGTTATTTTACATTCCAACTACAATTTCGAAGAACAAAATCAGAATGCATGCATAAAAAAAAGGCAGCAACCAAACAACGTGAATCTTCCATAAGAGATAAATTCCGAACAATAGCAATTATTGTTTATCAGATAATTGAATTTAATGAGGCTACTGGCGTATGTTGTTTTTGGATTATGTGTTTGAAATATAAATTAAAAGTGTCCACTTACCTCGCCACTTACACTGTCTTACATTTTGGAACACCTCTTTCTGTTTTAAGAATTATCACGTGCAGTTTGTTCTTAAGAGTGTAAAGCACGTTATAACTTTCTCACATAGCATCTGTTTAGCTTCATACAAACATTTTGTTATAACAAAAAAATGCAATCCCTTTTGGGTTCATCAAACTTTGCATGTCCTGTTGTCGCGCCGGGGAGAGCTTTTTGCAGAAGATTGATTGATTCAACGATTGGTTTGAATAAACCACATTACAGAATAAGAATAACTTCGAACATAACAGCTGATCTTTTGATGTGGAAATCATTTTGAAAATTTTTAACGGTCTCACTATAATGCCAGATAGATTATAGACCTCTAACGACTCGCTCGAATTTTACACAGACAGTTCCGGGGGGTCCACACTTGGGTTCGGCATATATTTTAAGGGTAGATGGGCTCACGGGTTATGGCCGAGAACGTATCATAAGCGCGGTTTATTGTCTAACATTACATTTTTAGAACTATTTCCAGTCATGGTAGCGATCATACTGTGGGGGTCTGAACTTAGAAATAAAAAGGTGTTGTTTCATATTGACAACGAGGGAGCAGTGCACATTATTAATAAGAAATCATCAAAATCTTCGGATGTCATGATTTTAGTTAGACGTTTAGTTCTAGAAACATTACATCATAACATATTAATTAAAGCAGATCACGTCCCAGGTATGGCCAATACTAAAGATGATGCTATTTCTCGTTGCCATTGGTCCCGTTTCCGGAACCTAGCACCAAATGCATCTCTGACACCAACTCCAATTCCGAACCAAGTATGGATTCTATAACAGAGGAATCAGCTAGGCCTTTTTCGATTCGTTAGCCGGAAATACATGGAAAAGCTATTCAAGAGTGATATCTGTTCTTGATTCATTCCAACTTTTATATACACTGGATAAAGTATGGCCAGTTCCTGTTGAACAGTTACTACAATTCATCGCTTATTTATCAATGAAGCATTTTTCTCCAGCTAGAGTTCGATTATAAATAAGTGGCATTTCTTTTTCTCACAAGGAACGTAATTTAGGGGATACTAGGTATCAAAAATGCTTGAAAGTTTACACAGAAATCACCCACAGAGAGACAATAGGGCCCCGGTAACATTACCATTATTACGACAGATTACAGACGCTCTCCCTAGTATTTATTCATCTACTTATAAATCTTTATTATTTAAATCTACATTTATTTTGGCATTTTTCGCTATGTGTAGGTGAATTTACGACAAAAATTAAATCTGATTCTAGTACCGAGGCACTGCAATTGTCGGATGTGGTCGTGTCAGATTGTCAATTAAAAATTAACATTAAGAAAAGTAAATCGGATCAGAGAGGTTATTCAACGTTCATTGTGATAAATAAATACAGAGATAACGCGAGCATTTGCCCTGTGTTAACCTTGAAGAAATACTTAGCTGCACGTCCTGCGGTTTCAGGCTGTAATCATTTATTTATGCATTTTGACGGGTCACCGCTAACACGTTATCAACTGTCAGCTATGCTAAGAAAGTCAGTTAATTTTTATAACATTCCAAACCCTAACCTTTTGAAATCGCATTCATTTAGAATTGGAGCCGCCACAGAGGCGTGGTATTACTGACGAAGCTATCAAAAAATGGGGAAGGTAGTCGTCAGGTGTATTTGAGCGTTACATCAGGATTCCTTGGTAAAAATAATTTCAAATTTTCAATTTCCTTATATGTACATATAGAACATAAGTAATCAACATTATAAGAAACTCCTTAAATAGTTTTCGGTTTGTAGGTCATGAGCTGCAGTCATCTGTTTAGATAATGGAATCTTCTATTCCCCATTGGGCTGACATAACAGCTGCTAGCCGATCTGGTGGGGAAAACCTTAATTTGGATAGGCTAGGAGTACAAGTTAAATGGATACCTAAATCAGGAATGAAATGGAAAGATCTGGATTCATCTTTTGAAAGCGAAATTAAAAGGTGGCCAGCCCCTAATTATTTATTTATACACCTAGGTGCAAATGATTTGGTATTTATGAAATCAAAAGAGCAAATAGAGAACATCAAATGTTCAATTTTGAGAATAGAGGTTTTTGCACCTGACATCAGAATTATATGGTCAGACATTTTACCAAGGCCCTATTGGCATGGAACATTAAGGCCAAAAATAGTAGAAATATCTAGAAAAAGAGTCAATTGTGCTGTAAAATCGTTTATAAAGACCGAAGGCCAATATATTTCGAGGTATCCAGCTATCAAAGCCTCTGAACACAATTTATTTAGAAATGACGGCTGCCACCTTTCACAAGTCGGTATTGGCATTTTCCTAAATAACATTCAGGCTGCCATTGAAACTGTCGTACTCGGTGTTGCTAAGGTTTTCCCACCAGATAAATGAGCGCAGAGAATGTTTGGCGTTGAATGGGGATTTATAAGACCCCCATTCATTTGGCGGTTCAGGGAGACAATAAACGGACTTGGAACTGTCCCTCTCTGGCACATTTCTCTACCCTACCGGCTCTTTTGTGGAGGGTATCAAATAATTTCCTAGGGTTCGCTCTTGTCATCAAGAGGAATCCCCTCCACTTCTGGTATCAGAAGGGAGGTGTCATTTCCGCAGTACACCTAATTCAGGTTGTTTGCATTTAAAACATCGGAGAGACTGTTGTTTTCAGAGGTCTGTGTAAACAGAGGGGGGTTCTCCGTCCAGTCCACTCTTGCACGTAGGAGGGATGTTTTGACACTTATGTTATCATAGGGTCACCGATATGCTCTTTTCAATCCTTTAGCTATCGGTTTGTTTGTCTCCCTGGAACTGGTTTAACATTTTATCTGCGGTCTATCAAATATCCACACATACATATTCTGTACATATACTTGTTGTATTATTAGTAATAAATATTTTATATTCTTTCTACAATTTGTATTGTCTGTTTTTCAGCGCCAGTAGTCCGTTTATTAATATAATTTCAATTTTTGTTCCTTTGAAATGACTTTAAGTTGATTAAGTCTTATTCATTTGAACATACCATATGTGCTAATTGTTTATAAGGCCTAACAAGAAAAAAATATATAAACGAAGATATCCAACGACTATATACCTGATTTTAAACAGGCTTATTAAACTTGTTTTTTATATTTGATTTCTAAATCATTCATCTCGGCAGAAACAAGTAAATAAAAAAGTACAATAAGACCAAGTTAAAAAAAAAGCGTTTAACTCTTTAAACAGTACTACAGATGACAAAAAAAGGTGCGAGTGAAGCGTACCATTTTTAATTGTCCCGTTTCAAAGGAATGCTCACAATGGTCCTTTTTTTTTATTTCATAAATACTCACTTGGGAAAAGTACATTCCTGACTATCAGCTTCATCCCTGCAAATATATATATTATAGATTATATTAAATGTTACCAGAAAGATAGTAAAATAAGAAAATGAAGCTTACACATTCATTAAGCTAAAATCATCAACGAAAAATATTACGACAACACAAAACAAAACAGTTTCGATTCAGAGTAAGGCTTTATTTAAAAGCTAAGAGAATGACATTTTACGTATTTTTTTCGAATAATGCTATTCAAACAAAATTGTCAAATCCTTCAATCGATATCAATATTTCCTTTCCTATGACGGGCATTAAACACTAGTTATATTTTGATATAAAGAATGACATGATCCACGAATTAAGAATAGTATTGATATATAGCTAACTTAACAATACAATTTATTAAGAGGAGACATTTAAAAACGACAAATGTATTTTTGTTCGTTTGTCTGGTTTCACATGTTGTGTCTGTGCCTTTCAAAGCTGACTTAATGATATGAGTTTCCTCAGTGTTGATTTTTTTTTTCTCATTGGCAATCCTAGAACATCTTCTTATTCTAATAAGGTTTTTAAAATTTTTAAAAAACACACATACTAAGTTTCAAATTAAAACCGACTTTCTACCCCACGAATAGATTACCGTAGCTGTATTTGACAAACTCTTTGCCAAAATATGAGACCTCAATGCTGATTTAATTCGTACGGTGGGTTTTTTGTGCCGTTTTATATTTTTTATACAGGCGTAACAAATGAGTCTTTTCTGAAGAAACGCGTTACAAATTTACGTCCAGTTAATCACCATAAGATTATTTGGAATGGTCTATTTCAAGTGAAAGGTTTAGCAAGCTCTACAATCAGGTTCAATCCATTATTTTCTACACACGGAAATGTCTGTACCAAGTCATGAATATATCAGTTGTTTTTTTCTTTAATGTTTTTGAGCTTTTGATTTTCTCATGTACCGTTTTCAATTTTGATTGCAGTTCAGTAATTTAACGCTCCCCTGACCCACAAGGCCAAGTGAGCTTTTCTCATCACTTGGCGTCCGTCGTCAGTCGTCCGTCGTCCGTCGTCGTCCCTCGTCGTCGTCGTCGTCCGTCGTCGATAACTTTTACAAAAGTCTTCTCCTCCGAAACTACTGTGCCAAATGTAACCAAACTTGGCCACACTCATTATTGAGGTATTTAGTTTAAAAAATGTGTCCAGTGACTCGACCAAGCAACCAAGATGTCCGCCATGGCTAAGAATATAACATAGGGGTTAAATATAGATTTTAACTTATATCTTTAAAACCATAGCAATAAGAGAAAATCTGACATGGAGTAAAATTGTTTATCAGGTTAAGATCTATCTGACCTAAAATTTGCAGATGATTCTGGCTACTCGTTTTTGGGTTGCTGTCTCTGAATTGATAATTTCAACGACATTTTTCCGTTTTTTTGTTATTATCTTGAATATCATAATAGATAGAGATACAATGTAAACAGCAATAATATTCAGCAAAGTAAGATCTACAAATAAGTCAACATGACCAAAATGGTCAGTTGACCCCTGAAGGAGTTGTTGCCCTTTATAGTCAAGTTTTAACAATTTTTCATAAATTTTGGTAATCTTTTACAAAAGTCTTCTCATCTGAAACTACTTAAACAAATTTTATCAAACTTGTCCACAATCGTCCTTAGCGTATTTAGTTTCAAAAAATGTGTAGGATGACCCCGCCTGTGAACCAAGATGGCCGAATTGGCTACAAATAGAACATATGGTAAAATGCAGTTTTTGGCTCATATTTCTGAAACCAAAGCATTTAGAGCAAATCTCACGGAATGACATTGTTCATTAGGTCAACATCTATCTTGAATATCATAATAGATAGAGATACAATGTAAACAGCAATAATATTCAGCAAAGTAAGATCTACAAATAAGTCAACATGACCAAAATGGTCAGTTGACCCCTGAAGGAGTTGTTGCCCTTTATAGTCAAGTTTTAACCATTTTTCATAAATTTTGGTAATCTTTTACAAAATAAAATTGAGAAAGGAAATGGTGAATATGTCAAAGCGACAACCACCCGACCATAGAGCAAACAACAGCCAAGTCTTCTCATCTGAAACTACTAAAACAAATTTTATCAAACTTGTCCACAATCGTCCTTATCGTATTTAGTTTCAAAAAATGTGTAGGATGACCCCGCCTGCTAACCAAGATGGCCGAATTGGCTACAAATAGAACATATGGTAAAATGCAGTTTTTGGCTCATATTTCTGAAACCAAAGCATTTAGAGCAAATCTCACGGAAAGAAATTGTTCATTAGGTCAACATCTATCTGCCCAAACTTTTCTGACTTATCAGGCAACCCGTTGTTGGGTTGCTGCCCCTGAATTAGTAATTTCAAGAAACGTTTGCAGCTTTTGGTTATTATCTTGAATATTATTATAGATAAAGATAAACTGTAAACAGCAATAATGTACAGCAAAGTCAGACTTACAAATGATTGAACATGATCAAAATGGTCAATTGACCTCTTAAGGAGTTATTGCCCTTTTTAGTAATTTTTTAACAATTTTCATAAACTATGTAAATTTGTGTAAATTTTTACAAAATAATTTTTCACTGTAACTACTTGGCCAAGTTCATTATAGATAGAGATAATTGTAAGCAGCATAAATGTTCAGTAAAGTAAGATCTACAAACACATCACCATGACAAAAACATCTGTGTCCTTTGTTAAATATGCACATAGACCAAGGTGAGCGACACAGTCTCTTTAGAGCCTCTAGTTATTATTTTTCAGTTACATGTATTAATATGTTGAATAATTTATCTTTGCTTTTCAATGCATCCTGATGCTTAAAAATAAGTACATAGAAAAGGGTACAATAAAATATCAGTTCAGAAAATTTTAAAAAGCAGTACTAAAGATGATACCAAATCTACTTAAATCTACCAAAAACAGTATATATCACATTATACAAAATAAAATAATGAGGTGTGGTATGATTGCAAAAGAGGGACGAAAGATACGGAAAGTCAATCTCATAAATTGAAAACAAACTGGTAACGCCTGGCTAAAAATGAAAGAAGAGACAAGCAGACAAACAATAGAACATGAAACAACATCGAAACCTAAAGAATAAGCAGCACCAAAAACAAAGGGGTGATCTCAGGTGCTCCGGAAGGGTAAGCAGATCCTGCTCCACATGTGGCACACGTCTTGTTTGCTTATGTTATCACAAATCCGGTAAATAGTCTAATTCGGTAGGTGACATTCATGAAAGGGAAAGGGATTGTAGTTACGACGTAAGGAACATATCCGATATCATGTGTGAAACGGTTATTCCATAACGGTCAACTAACTCGTGATGGCGTCCGTAAAATTAACGAAGGGATGATTTCAACTTCACCATTGGGAACTCTTGGTTTAATAGCTTCCTTGTGAGCAGCAACCCTATATCAAGAAAATCAGGATAGGATTTGCAAGCGCGGGAATATCGTATCAATTGGGAGATATATACTCCGTATGCAGGTGCTGCTGGAATGTTGCTATTAAAGAATGGAAAGCTGAAATCATCTCTTTTGTCGTAAAGTTTTGTTTTCAATGCAAGTGAGACAACTATAAACCGAAGTTCAAAGGGAGTTGATGTAAGCAATCAAAAACAACCACACGTCCTTCAATAATGAGAAAAACATCCCGTTTTGTCGGCTAGAAAAGGGCATCAAATGAAAAATATGAAACAATTTAATCAAGAAAAAAAACCAGCTATTAAAAAACATTTACGAAAACAATTTGACAGACATCAAACAATGGCAACCACTGAATATGAATAAATTCATCATAAATACCAGGATTGATTTTTTTGTTTGCACAGTCTACAAAAGAGGGAAGAAAGATACCAGAGGGACAGTCAAAAGACTCATCTTGACGCTAGAATAAAAAAGTTAAAAAGTCCAAATAAGGTACGAAGTTGATGAGCATAGAGAACCCTAAATTCCTAAATGTTTGTTAAATACAGCTACACAAACTTATTATAGATACCCGAATTGAAATTATAAATTTTTGCCAGAGGCGAGTAACGTCTACATAAGACGCATCTTTGACGCAGATAAAAAAAAGTAAAAAAGGCCAAATAAAGTACGGAGTTGAAGAGCATCAAGGACCAACAATTCCTAAAAGTTGTGCCACATACAGCTAAGGTACTCTATTCCTCAGATAGAAAAGCCTTAGTTTTTCAAACATGTAAAGTTTTGTAATTACGACCAGATCAATGACAGTTCATGTCAACACAGAAGAGCTGACTATACTTCTGACTCTGAACAAACAAACAACAAGCTATATACATCAGTTGAAAAATCCATCAGATCGGTAAATTTATTTACATCAAACAAGAACACAGACTACAATACAAAGAAACAGAGAATACTCACAGCTTATAACAGTTAGTTCAAAGCTAATAACAACTAATAAGAAATAATCTATCTAATACTAATACTGTAAACTGGAAATATTTGCACTGTCGTAATTTCACGATTTATGAACACAATATAATTTCACGCCGTTTTATATTCAAAATATCACTGTGCCCTATATAAATATTTTCATAAATTCTTTCTTTTATTTCTTTCTTCTATTTCTTCTTTTTTATATATACAGTACGTTATATAAATTGCATGCGTCCGAAGCGGTTTTCTGGTTTTACGTATACCTTCATCATGAACGCTGAAAGCCAAATATTTGAAAGCAAATGTATATAAAAACCGATACAATTAAAGAGCTGTGTATTCTTTGTAGCTAATAATTTATAAAAAAAATATGGCTTCAAATAACAAGACCATGCATTAAACATGTTAAATAAATTAGATATGAGAAACAAGTATCTTTCGCATGTGAATGATTATGTGTTGTCAATTGTATTTAGGCAAAACTATTTCACTGATGTTCAAATAATCCTTTTAGAAGAAACAAATCAGTTAACAAACACAAACTGAAGGAATCGCATGAATTGCAAAAGAAACGGTACCAGTAATGTCTAAAAGGTTAACGTCTGCTTAGGATGAAATGATGTTAATTTTTGTAAATATTCCTTACTTATTCTTGAAACCTTCAATTTCCAATGCCAAGCTTCTAATTTCATCATCTTTTTGTGCCATCTGTATTGTACTCCTGAAAATGATAAACCACATATCAAAGTTAATACTTTTCAAATCAAATTTCAGTGAACTCATTGGCAATCCTTCCACATATTCATTTTTATATCATATTTTTAGATAACCTTTAGATTAGGACAATTCACCAATATGTTCATGGTTAACAAACTTACAGCATAATATGGAGGGTATTATAACAGTTGATACTATACTCTTCATATTGCGTTTATTATCAACTTTTTTGTTTGAATAACCCTGCTTAATATGAACCATTGTTTACCGGAAATCAAGTCATTAATTTGAAAATATTATTGATGCCTTCATAACCTGCTTGAGAGGAATGAAATATATGTTTGGCAGATGACCACAGATATGTAGCCACAAAATTGTTATCTTTCTTCATTATATATATTAGCAAGTAAGTTTTATCACCAATTTGTACTTTCAATGATAATCACTCTGGTGCCTCAAGTTGAGTCTGATCTGATTTTAAACTGACGTTGGTAACTCTTGGTATTGCAGAAAATGATAAAATGTCCATGCAGACAGACAAAAAAGAATCGAACAAATATATCTATGATATGCAAAGCAAGTAATTGCTTCCCTCTTATGTCATAAAAATAAGGCCTTTTGAAACATGTTAAACTAAATCGACGACTTTTCAATATGCACACTATATGTCTGTACCTGCATTTTAATGTATGTTACTTCATTTACTGCAATTGAATTTTGTCAGCAGCAAATGAATTATTTAACAGAAAATAATTCTAAAATATCAACTCCTTGATAGCTAAATTTAAATGTTTTTATTATTTCTATCACATTTGCCTATCTCACAGAAACAATATAATACATGGTTCTTTGTGAAAGCTTATACACTTCTCATTATACTGAAACACGAATACCCATATTTATAAGATGGAGAACGACAACTAAAGTCGATAGACCACCTCAAAATCGACAGGGCTGAGCAATATAAACCCGTTTAAATTATACCAAAATTAAGAAATCTCCGAAGTTGCTTAATTAAATAAATTTACTTAAAATGACTTAATGTACTTTCACGAAGATTAGAAATTTCGATAAATTGAAGGAGTTAATATGATTTCAAATGATTATAAAACAACAACAAAAAAGTAGAATACCATTCAAAGTACAACTTATCTATACCACATTCCCATTTCGGCAATAGATTTCTTCAGTGATGCTCGAGGCTAAAATATCTGAAAAACCCAGAAGCGTATACACAAACGAAGACGGAAAAGTATATCCTCTGGTATCTTTCGCCTTTTTTTCAAATGGTACAAAAAAATACACATACAGGATACCGGCATCACGTAATGTCAGTCGTCGCACAATCCTTCATAAAACGCTAAATAGTTACAGAAAAAAAAATGTTCTATAGCTGCTAATGAGATAATTCTCCACAAGAGGGCAAATCACACAAAAATGAAGAACTGTAGAAAGATTCTAGAAATAATGAGCAAAGCCAATACCGCATTGTCAACTAAGAAGGCTTCAAAAAGACAAAAGTATAATAATTTAAACGACATATTGTAGAGCCATTAATGTACATATGTATGTAATAATATCAAGTTTCATTTTAATAACTTGACAACAAAATAAATATCAAAACCAATAAAAACAATATTCAAAGATACAACTACAGTGTTTAATTGGTAACCATTTATAACAAGTTTATTTAAAGACTCGATAAGTTTACCCGGATCGTTTCTAAATTTCCGGGCTCGGTAACTAACATATCAGTAAAATGAGGATGCGCTATCCAGTTTGAAGTAATTGCTCTATTTGTACAAACAAACTTCACAACCAAATGTTTATATCAATGGAATAATTTAGTAAAGGCTGTAAGTGATTTGTGGTAACGGAATAATTTACCACATAGATTATGTTCATTCTATTCCTATGCGTCACAAAGACACAGGCATAGTAAAGGAGTTGTGATATAAACACCATACGATGGTGTAAAAGGAACCTTACCGTCCAATTAAGAAAGAAAAACAAGGAAAGGCAAAATTGTCCATTTTTTCGAAAAGTTTACCGTGTAAAACTGAAATATCTCAAAGTAGGACAGTTGTTACCGCTAATATTTGATTTATTCTAAGAAAAGTTCCTTTGGGAATATTTTCGGAAGTATATTTAGAAAATCCACGACTATTTAACGGAAAATATCATCAAAGTAACGGTAAGTGTTGTTGAATTTTTAAATTAAATGCAATGTAAACGGGTCTTTCTTTTAGTTTGGTAATAAACTGTGAGTCAAAACAGTACACGTTTTCTTTTAAAGGGGCTCAATAGGTGCCCATAGGAAGACCTAAAACCTGTCGATAAACTTTATTGACGAAACGTACATCAACTTTATTAAAGAGAAAATTAACAGCTTCATTCATCTCATCACACTTACAGTAAGTAAATCTAGCATATTTAGGATAGACGTCTTTGAATTGTTACATTCAGATTTTTCAAACCACCATTTAGGTAAATAGAAAAACTTTTGTTGATAAGATTGTACGGAAGTGTATTGTAAAGAGTTCAAAAGTCAAAGATGTACATCGAATCAAACGGACCATCAAAAGCAAGCATTTTATCTAAAACTTCTCAAGAATTGTTTTTTTTAAAGTCTTTTGAAAATTCTTTCTATCAAGACATTAAAGAGATTTTTTTTCAATTTTAAAAACAATGACATACTGTACCGTCTTTTGTAATGCTTATTACCACAGTTTCTCTAAATGTCAACATCTAGCGTTTTACCTTTCTAATCTGTTTTCTAATATTTCTTTTTCTTTCAGTATCTCGTCAATTCTCTCCTGGTGATTTTTGCAGCTTTGACATAAGCTTTAAACAATAACATACTATTTAAAAAGTGTTCAAAATGATCGCTCAAACGAGCTTTTTGTTGTTATGGATTTTAATGTGTATCTGATTCACCAGAGTTAAGCTATACTTTTTGTCTGTTTTTGGTTTATAAGATCTTCCTTTTTTAAATAGGAATTCTCAAATATATTTGGCCTCAAGCATCACTGACGAGCCTGAAGGAATTATCAATTCAGTAGCAAGTATTTCTGTACTGGTGCGAAAATACGGTTATTGAATATCCATTTTTTTTAAATAAGGAATATGTCTCATTCATTCAAAGCTCTAGTTTCTAGCTTTCTAGCTCGACTTTCGTTTTACTTTTTGTATTGTTGGTTTATATATATATATATATATATATATATGTATATGGGACGGCTGCAGTGCAGGCGATTTGGTGTCACGATATCACAGTAGCATGGGTTCGAATCCCGGCGAGGGAAGAACCAAAAATTTGCGAAAGCAAATTTACAAATCTAACATTGTTGGGTTGATGTTTAGACGAGTTGTATATACATTATGTACACAGCCATGTATCACCATTATTGATGGCGATCCGATGGATACATCTGTTGTAGGGTTGTCACTGACTCAGACGTACTTATGAATATAATTATTTTCTGTGACTGTATCTTACATTAATTTGTAGGATCCTTTACTATAGATAATTTAGCTGATCTGTAACAATAACATCTTCATGCCTTATATATCATGTACTGTAGTACGCCGCTAGATTAAAACTGACGTGGAAAGGTAACACATGGCCAGCGAAAGCTCTTTTTTAGAGAGCTCAGGTGGTTGTGTGGTCTAGCGGGACGGCTGCAGTGCAGGCGATTTGGTGTCACGATATCACAGTAGCATGGGTTCGAATCCCAGCGAGGGAAGAACCAAAAATTTGCGAAAGCAAATTTATAGATCTAACATTGTTGGGTTGATGTTTAGACGAGTTGTATATACATTATGTACACAGCCATGTATCACCATCATTGATGGCGATCCGATGGATACATCTGTTGTAGGGTTGTCACTGACTCAGACGTACTTATGAATATAATTATTTTCTGTGACTGTATCTTACATTAATTTGTAGGATCCTTTACTATAGATAATTTAGCTGATCTGTAACAATAACATCTGCATGCCTTATATATCATGTACTGTAGTACGCCGCTAGATTAAAACTGACGTGGAAAGGTAACACATGGCCAGCGAAAGCTCTCTTTTAGAGAGCACAGGTGGTCGTGTGGTCTAGCGGGACGGCTGCAGTGCAGGCGATTTGGTGTCACGATATCGGCGAAGGAAGAACCAAAAATTTGCGAAAGCAAATTTACAGATCTAACATTGTTGGGTTGATGTTTAGACGAGTTATAACCAACAATATCACAGTAGCATGGGGTTCGAATCCCGGCGAGGGAAGAAGCAAAAAGTACATCATCATTTGACAACATCAATAGCTCAAACAGCAAATACTAAGGGAAAACAACTGTCATATTTCTGACTTGATACAGGCATTTCATTAGGTGTAAAATTGTGGATTAAACTCTAGTTTTTATAACTAGCTAAACATCTCACTTGTAAGAAATGTGGCAACGAATTCTAGTATATTAAAACAACTTTATGCAAACAATACAAGTACACAAATAGGTATAGGTAACAAAGTAAAAAATGGGGGTACAGCAGTCAACATTTAATTACAATCACTATAAAACCAAACAAATATGTAAACAAAGAAAAACAAAACGGCATATTACCAAAACAAAAATAGACTTAACAGTAAAAGTAATTATTTACAAAGACACATAAAAGTTTACTATAAAATTTAATCAAGATGATAAATAGTGTCTATTTCAGAAAAAGGAGGTTTGGTACCATTAAAACGTGTTATTCCGCTGCAAATGTTTGCACTAGTCCTAAGTCAGGAATCTGATGAACAGTATTTATCGTCTGTTTATGTAGTTCATACGTGTTTCTCGTTTCTCGTTTTTATAAAGATTAGACTGGTGGTTTTCCCGTTTGAATGGTTTTACACTAGTCATTTTGGGGCCCTTTATAACTTGCTGTTCGGTGTGACCCAAGGCTCCGTGTTGAAGGCCGTACCTTGTCCTGTTATGGTTTACTTATTGTTATTTGGATGGAGAGTTGTCTCATTGGCACTCATACCACATCTTTCTATATTTATCAGTACCTAGAATTTATACCCTAAGACCATCAAGTAGTATTTTTTAAGTTGATACGGAATACACGGTATCTTGCTATGAATCGTTTTAGTTAAAGAACGAGACGTTCTTTGGCATACCCTTGTTCTTCAACTTTCAGCTCAGGCACTGCCTATCGTAAGCATGAAATTTAGAAATTATTGTTTTCGTTTTCTACAGCTCTGAGTCAATACCGCTGATGATGGGCTATCAGTCTTTGAGGGCATCATCAGTTCAGTAGTCAGTACTTCGGAACTGATTGTATGTATATCAAATTTTTCTAGAAGTGTTAATTGGTAATAGTTATCAAAGGTACCAGGATTATAATTTAATACGATATAGTTCTTCAAATGTTTCGTCCCTTAAACAGTAATGGCTGTGTGCGTTCCTAATGATTCAGTAGGAAAAATTAAAAAGTGTTGTTTTCAATTTTTTGAAATTCTATAAAATTAAAAATTTACCTGTCGTCAACTTTTGATTCCATATGTTCTAGGATTTCTTTATACAGCATTTTATTTTCAACAGATGGTACTGGTGTTAATGATGGTTCAGGTGGTACATCATCTAAATTTTGTATTTCAATATTAATTACTCCATAACATGAGTGGAAAGTTATATCATGTTTTTCAGAAAGAAGATTTTCTAGTTCCGATATTACCTGCGTGTGTTGTTTTAATATATGCTTACTATTTTTAAAAAATGATTCATATCTTTGTTTCTCCAATGTTTCATTATCTTCGATTTCTGTTATTCTTATATTCGTACTTGTTCCAATATAGGCTTGAAGATCATTTCTGACATCATTAATAGTGTCATGTGATTTTTTACTTTCAACTTGGAGATGGTCAATGTAGCATCGCATTTTTTCCCAGATTGTCGGTACCGGTTTAATTTTTGCTTTCAAATCAGTAATTTGTAATTTTGCTTTATCCTGACACCGTCTCGGCAATTCCAGAGAAAGAATGATTTTTGTGTGTTGATATTACACATTTACTGCAAATAAACTCGCTACAATTTACACAGAAAAATAAAAATTCTTTGTCATGTTGAGAACATTGGGATTTCTGTTTTACAACTGCAAGGTCTATTGTGCTGGTAGCAGTAATTGTATGTCCACTTGTGGCCGGGATAATATCATGTCGTTGACGACAAAATGTGCATAATGCATGTTGGCATTCATAACAGTATAATACACCACTTTTTTCGGCACACATACGACATGGTTGTGTAGACATCTGAGCCATAGCAATCACACACTCCTTGAAGTAAATAATATTTACCTTGCTCACGGTAGCGGATATGGTTAGAAAGGTATATATTGCTTACAATAGTTTTTAATGACGTAGAATCACCTTTTCATATATTTCTGTATATAAAAGAACCTTTGAAAATCAATCGACAAAAATTATCGATCTAAAAAACACTTAAAGAGTTTTAACTCTTCAGTGGTCTACATAAAGACGATATATATCAATAAGTTCACAATAAAACTCATTGAAAAAATAGTTAAAGATGAAAAGAAAATATAATTATGATATAATGTTATAGCAATCATTTTCCTCTTTATATTGCAAATGCCGAAAACGATAGGCTAAACGAGTCATATGTTATAATGGTTTAAATCTTTTTTTGGCGAATAAAGTCATCATGTTCCAACCTCGATTAATGTTTGTTCCAGCTGTTTACTTTACTTATAATATAATGAAAATATGCCAAACGCTAGACAAAGAATGTTAAAATATGTATACAGGTAATTTAAACACTTCTATTTGAATTTAATTTTATCTATGTTGATTCGTTATTATTGGTTGGATACTAATTTACGTGAATTTCACGCGTACAGGTGAACTACGAAATAATGTATTCAACGTATTACAAATGTTCTATGAGGTAAAAAACAGATGTTTGCATAACTATAAAATCAAATTTCCACGAACATGCAAGTTTAGCACAATCCACGAAAATTGGTATCCACTAAAATAAAATAATTCACAGTACTATGTAAATTAAAGAAAACATTTTCTTCTAATGAAAAAATTACATTTTTTGTAAATATATCGAGAAGGCTTCGCCTTTATCTGAAAATGAAAGAAAAATGTATTCAGGTTGAAAATAATAATACTGGTAGGTTTGAAAATTTAATTGTTTGAAAAGTTAGAATTTGAATCACGCCATGTATTATTGGAATCATTCTACATAGAATAAAAACTACTGTCTCTTTGTAAGAATGGGATCTGTTAATTAACATTTATTTTAACTGTGTCTTGTTAACGTATTAAAAAGTCTCATATCTATCATGTACAGTGTAATGCAAATTTAAAACTAAAATAAACGGAACGAATTAGTTTTACGGATATTTTGGTTTAGGAAAAAGTAAAATCACAAAAATACTGAACTTAGAGGAAAATCAATTCGGAAAGTCCATAATCACATGGCAAAATCAAATAACAAAACGCACCAAAAACGAATGGACAAGAACTGTCATATTCCTGACTTGGTACAGGCATTTTCAAATGTAGAAAATGGTGGATTAAACCTGCTTTTATAGCGCTAACCCTCTCACTTTGATGACAGTCTCATCAAATCCGTTATATTTACATTGAAAATTAGGAAGCGACAAATGTTACCTTCTTAAAAATGAAAACTCTCTTATTCTAACAAAAACAGAATGTCAAACTAAAAAATTATCATGGTTAAGCATGTAAACGTTATTTCTAATACAGGAAACTGTGAAAAAGATTCATCATATAGCTGTTCAAATAAAACGATTAAACCTGCGTTATCCTGAACTTCCCGTTTATATCAAGCTTTCTAATAGACATTTTCAACAATTGTCTACACATACCTTTGAGAAAAACTACGACAGGTTAGATGCGATAGGTAGTCTCAAAAATATTTTTTTTAAATAATAATATTGATCACTATTGATTTTATTGCTTGACATTTATTTGTTTGGCAACGTTACAATATTCAAATGACATAGATTTTTTTTTAATTCAGAATGAGAAAAAGGCGGGAATTTACTAGTAAATAACATTTATTGATTTAGACGTTGAGCTTCTAGCTGTGTGTGTTTGGTGCAATTTGTAAAATGAATAAAAACAACAAAAAAACATGTATTGTTGAAGTTGGTATTTGATAACAATGCTTTATGTCTGTTGACAAGAACGGCACATGTTTCTACAATTTCTGTAAGTGTTGGTATTGGCTGCCTCCATAATGTACTCATTACTTTACATCTTTTTAATTCGCAAATAAATTAAATAAAGAGAAGACTCTTTCATTTTACCTGGAAACTGTAGGTGTCATTAGTCGATGTCGAGAGTTGTTGAAAAGGTCTAATGAATACTGATGGGGACTGTCGTTTTAGAATTTATCAGGACAAAGAGATGATTCCAATTTTTCCATTAGGAACTTCTATGTGTACGCAACAACATCGCAGCATCACATATATATAACGTATGCATATTTAGTTGCTAAAATATTCTCACACTGTTTACGGTAGCAATACACAGTTAGGAAAAAAACTTAAAATTGACACTCATAACTCAGGTTTTGGTGTAGTTTGCGTTTCATGCCCAGTCTATCGTTTGCATGGTCGTGCTTTGTGTACTGTTTGCCTTTTTGTCGTTTTCGTTTTATTTTTGCCGTCGCAATTGCAGTTTGTTTTTGACCTATGAGTCTGAATATTCCTTTAGTGTCATTCACCTCTATTTTCTTATCGACATGCATAAATTTGCAATGCCATACATCATCTTCCTCTTTTTCAACATGCAGATAAAAATGTGCGAATTTGATAATCACAAGACAATAACATCCATAATATCGTGTTTAGGTATTGCACGTTTGACCCAGTGCATGTGAATGTAACGAGACCTTGAGAAAACTTTAACGTCAGACATGTTTGTTCAGTCTTCAAAAGTCAATATGTCAAATAACTAAATTTTCATATTGCAAACAAATAAGCATCGACGGAAACATTTTATAAAAATAAAATTGAGAATGGAAATAGAGAATGTGTCAAGGAGACAACAACAGATGGTAACCAATATGTCTTCAATGCAGCGAGAAATTCCCGCACCCGGAAGCGTCCTTCAGCTGGCCCCTAAATATGTATATACTAAGTATACTAGTTCAGTGATAATGAACGCCATACTAATTTCCAAATTGTACACAAGAAACTAAAGTTAAAAATAATACAAGACTAACAAAGGCCAGAGGCTCCTGACTTGGGGCAGGCAGGCGCAAAAATACGGCGTGGTTAAACATGTGTATGCAATCTCAACCCGCCCCCTATACCTCTAGCCAATGTAGAAAAGTAAACGCATAACAATACGCACATTAAAATTCAGTTCAAGAGAAGTCCGAGTCTGATGTCAGAAGATGTAACAAAAGAAACTAAACAAACTGACAATAATACATAAATAACAACAGACTACTAGCAGTTCACTGACATGCCAGCTCCAGACATCAATTACACTAATGGAAAGATTATGTCTTCATCATATGAATATCAAACACAATTCCTCCCGTTAGGGGTTTAGTATAATACGATCATAACATATATGAAAAGAACACGTGTCATGCCAACAACTGGTTTTTAAATAAATGTGTCAACAAAGTGAGAGGTTTAGCCCTATAAAACCAGTTTTAATCCACCAGTTTCTACATTTGAAAATGCCTGTACCAAGTCAGGAATATGACAGTTCTTGTCCATTCGTTTTTGATGTGTTTTGTCATTTGATTTTGTCATGTGATAATGGACTTTCCGATTTGATTTTCCTCTGAGTTCAGTATTTTTTTGTGATTTTACATTTTCGTTCTGATGCAAAGACCCTATAAGTGAATCAATATTAAAGCCAAAATATGCAATCTTTAATGACCTGACAACAGTATCGTAACTATAAAAATGTCTATTTTACCAAAAGGATTTAATTTTCATTACTGCTGATTCGCAAATAAATGAAATGAAAAAATGAATGCGTGTGGAAATCCAACTCAATATTAGTAATAACAATTTATCAAGAATTGTTATGTTAATGCAAAAAGAATCCTGATAATAGTATGTATTACAGATCCTGTATAACGCATCTCATGCCGAGGTGGATAATTTATAGTGTCTAAGTGATTGATAGAATTGGAGCACGTATGGGTAGAGTTTGAACCTTATTAAAACAACAAAATTTGACCATATTTGACGCAACTTTTTTGACTTTTGGATCTTCAATGCCCTTCAACTTTGTAATTTTTTGACTTTATAACAATTTGATCTTCACTGATGAGTCTTATGTAGACGAAACGCGCGTCTGGTGTATTAAATTATAATCCTGGTACCTTTGATAACCTTTTTTGAGACGTCGGATTGATTTGTTTGTTATGATAGTTCAGATTACTCAATAAGCACATGTCTGCCTTACTGCGCCCAATAACAAAATAATACTAGTATTTAGTAGTCTTTTTGACAGAAATGTCATTTTACATTTGAATTGTTTGCCTACCTTTGATGTATTTTAATGAAATTTTGTATGTTGATACTATAATTTTGAAATGCCCATTAATCCAATAAATGGACTTAAATCATGCAACTGCTTTAGCAGCCAATATACTGTAATTCGATATTCTCATTCAGGGTATAAGTAAGAATATGAAAACATTTTATTTGTCGGTTTACAAATATATTAATAAGTTATTGAAATGGAAGAGTTAGTTTGTATCATATTTTTATCATATCTAATCATTGTAGGAATCAGAATATGTCTACAAATTATTAATGCATTTTAGGTCAAATATCATACTAAATATCTGCTTCGTATGACAACAATTGAATAGTTAGACAGACAAATTATTAAGGCATTCTAGACCAAAATGGTATTGTTTACTAGTAACTTGGAGTTGAAGAGTAAAACTTGTTTTCCTTCGAAGTGATAACTTTGAGCTCCACGAATGGTAAGTCAAAATGTATAATTAGCTTTAATCTGATTGCCAAAGAATCGAATTTGTTATATTTGTTAAATAAAAGTGACAGGAGTAAAATCTATCACTTAAATTCCTCAAATATTCAATATTAAAAAGATCAAAAACAATCTAGAGCTTCTAAATATATCTTTTATAATGTCCTTGACTTATTAGGAACTTCACATGTAAAATTCTTTACGTCAAATGAGGTGATATCAGTATTGTCTCTGCAAGTATATTTTCTCTTATTGTAAAAGGTTAAGAGTAGCTGTTAAATTATAAATTATGTAACTCATTATTTTTTTATATTTATAAATGATTAAAAATATCGTCTGGCCGTGTATCGTATCCGAAAAGAACACAATCTGCTTTCACAAACCTTCCTACTTTGTCAAGCAACGATTTCCCGAGAGATTTGTACTGTGATACTAATAGCTGTCGCCTCTCACCTTTTGATACTTTACTAGATAACATTTGAGTATACTGTTTTACATTTGAAGCTGTCAACGAGGAAATATTAAAGTTTGATATGTTGCCTTTACTTAGAAATCCTCGTAAATATAGGGTCTGTCGGACCCTTTCAAAAACATTAACTGACCCAAGACATGTTTTGTTGAGATTCTTATAATAATGCAGATCGTTGGCAATATGAAGCAATTCCTCATTCAAGTTTTGTTCAACGCTTAATTGCTTAATATGAATTTCCCCGAGTTCATTCAATACATGATTCACATCATCCCCAAACGTTTCCATTTTTCCTATTATTTTATAATCAATTTCACATGGTCTACAATGTTGATGTATAGGACTAAAATGATCCTCCAGAAGGCGTGGTTTGTATTCATAAGTATCTACAACATATTCTACAAACTCGGCAAATGTAACGTCATATCCACATTCCATACTTTCTAATGAAGCATTCTTCCTGTACTTGCTTATAATTTTTCTTCCATATACATTCCAGTAATGTGGATTTGGATATAAGAATTTGTCAATATATCCAGAAAAGAGTCGAGAATAAGGTTCTCTAACAAATAAGACTGAAAATGCTGCTTTAGAGAAATTTTTCACATCTACATCAGTGTACTCCCGGGAGATTATTGGCAAATCCATTTTATGTACAAGGGACATGTCTGTCAGATTTGTGACGATCTTATTTTCTAGAGACAGAAAAATTCTTTTCCAGAATGTACATCCAACTTTCTGCACAAAACAAAATAAAAAATTGTTTCGTTTGTTGTACAAAAGATATTTCCTTTTTGTCTGTTTCAGCTTCGCTTTTTGGTGATATAGTCTTGACTTGCAAGCTTGGTGTAAAACATGTATTCGTTGGCTATAAAGTTGTACATCCAATCTTTTTGATTTCCTAGAAACTATGAAATAAAAATAATAAGTTAGTTACATTAACATGGATACAAATCATTTACATACGTGATACTAGTATTTTAATGCACCTTTTTTTCAATTTAGTCAGAAAATAAGTTAATTTTACAATAATATCCGTATGTTTTAATCCAGACGCTTTAGACTGATTGTTTTTATCATAAAATATATAATTCACTGACAAGAATGATCATTCTCTATGCAAGACGATTCAATCGTAGTTTTGAACAATATGGCATTACAAAGTTTGAGCTATCACAAAATTGACTGCAAAGTTAATGACGATATGATTTCGATGCTCACACTCATTTAAATGATGTAGTGGCATATGCGGATCCAGGGGGGTCATGGGCACCGCCCCCTTTTTTATATAGGGAATCACTGTAGCATGACTGGAGAGCCCCCTCGCTTTATAAAAAGTTTTTGAACTTTCACGTATTGGTTATCCAAAACTTTATAGGTATTATGTGTTGCGTTTGGAAGATAACCGAAAAATGTGTGTCATTCGTTTGGATTTCTTTAACAGGATCAGTATCTTTTTGTTAGACTGTTGGACCGTGCACAGCCGGTACAATCTGATCAGTAAGCAAACATTAGGGCTGGTATATTTTAGTCTCTAGTGTACCGATTTTTACGATAGTAGTTCTCGTCATTTACTTTTTTGTATCCTGAAAAAGGACAATTGAGAAAAAGGTTCTTACAAGAAACAGTTATATCTGATGTGCATGAAAATGAAAATGATATCCTCATCGGGAAGTTCAATCTTTAACATTTAAAAGACAACGTTCATACATCTCCGTACCAAATACCACTGATTAACAATTAGTTTCATTTGAAATTTAGCTAATTATTGAATCCACCGCCAACGATGCAAGAAATAATACACCCAAGTTCCGTTTTTTGTTTCTGTCAAGGCAGGATAATAGCCTACTTCATCTCAGGTCAATTTTGCATCACATGGTTGGGACCTTAGTTTTTTAGTACTGTGACTGAGCAGAAAGTGACAGGGTGTGTCAATAAACGTCTCGTACAATAAAAAAAAAAGAGTTCATTGGAAAATACTAAAACCTCTTTGATAAATATACTGTATCAAGTTCATAAATAATACATGGTATATTCTGACGTTGATTATCATCTTCATAATATGTTATAGTATTCTTTTATTTGACTCAGTAAATTATTACTTTTACTGTTAAGCCTTTTCTTGGCAGTATCCATTTGCCGTGGCTCGGTACTTGTACATCCCGTCATTGTGTTGTGCTATGGTAAATTTTTGTATTCGTGTCTTTTGTTATTGCTAATGTGCTATAATTGTATGCCTTGCTGTCTTTGATGGCATATTTGCCTGATTTTGTAGTGATTAGATTATAACACAATGTTCATTGGTGTACCACTATTTTTGTCATTTTTACCTATTATGTCGGTTTGTTTTGTTCACATATCGGTGTCAATATAATGGAATTGTATGCGACTGATATATACAAGTGAGAGATATAGTTAGCCAGTAAAATAAAAAGTAAAATCACAAAAATACAGAACTTGTGTTAGCTACAGATTTATATTGTGAATTATTTTCCAATTGTCGGAGGAGGTTCAGAAGGATATTAAATTATTAATTTTTGTGTTAAATATGAATCTTGAAGACCTTTTTGACGTCTTGTATGTAAGCTAAAGAATCTTTGTCAAATGTTTCCTACAATTTCAAGCAATATTTTTTATAGTAATAAATCAACACATTTGGTCCTTATAAGAAGCAGACAATGTATTAGTCGATTGCATAAGTTTGCCTAAAGAGGAAGAAAGAAAAAATACTTTCTTATGATATCTATGTTTAGGCTGAGGAAAATGTTCACCAAAAATATTTCATACGTTATAATGTGAGCAGACAGACAACAGAAACATATAATGAGGGATTACAATAATCCTTCAGAAAGAAAATAAATCGCAACTCTTTTCAAATATATTTTGAAATGCAAACTGTCTCCAAAAATAACTTTGTGTTTTTTTATTTCATTTATCTAATGGCAATAATGTTATTGTGTTAACTTGACTTCTTTTCTTACAAATATTTGTATCTCCGTATATTCTCTCAAATATTAATTCACCAATGTATATTTAATTCACACAAGAAGTAATAACTAGAGATTAAGAGATTTAAAACAATTCCCCTGGGTCGGATGATTTAAATTCGGTTGTCTTTATCAGAAAAGGTTACCTGATATTAGCAACTGTTGCATGTTTGTATGAAACAATTTGTGGTTATTAAGAAAGAGCCATTGCAATTTCACGCAATTAAGAAAGAGACAAGTTGTGGTAGATATCGTAATTCTATGCAGTTCATATTTACAAATTGATTAAAGGAAACATATCCTAATTGGACTTGTTTCAGTTGTTGTTTTTTTTTAAATAGTGCTGAAATAGTATGTTTGCCAGATACCCATTTCATGCGTTTAACACATTTTGTTTTCCTTTTCCATTTTTAACGTTAGACTGGTTCTACGACGGGTAAAATGAGCTGTTGAAAAGCTAAAAAAGATATTTAGGGATTTTAAACTTTTTAAAATAATAAAATTTGTAAGGGTTCCACGAAACCCAGTGTCTCGCCTACTCTTTCTGCTAATCGCAGGCTGAACAAAAATGAGGAAATAAATCAACAAAATATTCCTGTTGTTATTATCTTTAAATAGACCACTTTCAAGTTCATCCGTCACCGGAAAAAACTCGTCAATTATACGCGCCTTTATGACGTCATTTACCAGATAGAGGGGGTCGCCTGTATCCCTGCACTATTTACGTTCATCAAGCGTCTTGGTGATCGTCATTGTGCAGGATAAACTAGAAATAGTGGTTGTTCTGTAGGTACTTAATGACAATTCCCTAATGACATCAATGCTGATTGTCAATTTTGAGAATTCAATTTGTCGTATAATTCGTACAATATAGAATTATAGTTTTCCAACCACTCGCTCAACATTGGAATGGAAGTGACGACGCCCCTAAACGCACAAATGACGTTCACTAAAACCAGAGTTTTTGACGGAAATGCATCGAACTCGAAAGTTGTCTATTGTAAGAAGCTTCTGTCCAAGTTTGGTAAAAATCCAGGATAGTTTATGAATCTAATACTGTTGAAAAACTTTTAACTGCAGACTAAATGTAATGTCAACTGGAAGAAAACTAAATTTCCTTCTAGATACTAGCTTTTGATCATAAACAAGCTTTGGTACAAATCCAAAATAGTATAAGAAAGTTAAATTTTAAAAAGCTTAACTACAGAGTAAATGTGTTGTTTCCTGGCAGAAAATCTAAGTCCATTTAAAAGTAAAATACGAAAAAAATGGAATTTCATTTTTACAAAATTTCCTTCTAGATGCTAGCTTTTGATAATTAACAATTTTCTGTCCAAGTTTGGTACAAATCCAAAATAGTATAAGAAAGTTATCTAAATTTTAAAAAGTTTAACCACAGAGTGAATGTGTTGTTTCCTGGCAGAAAATCTAAGTCAATTTAAAAGTAAAATACGGAAAAAATGGAATTTTATTTTTACAAAATTTACTTCTGGATACTATCTTATGATCATAAACAAGCTTAATTCTGTCCAAGTTTGGTAGAAATCCAGGATAGTTTAAGAAAGTTATTAAAATCTTAAAAACTTTAACTACAGAGTGAATATTTGTGGACGCCGCCGACGACGACGACGACGACGGAATGTAGGATCGCTTAGTCTCGCTTTTTCGACTAAAGTCGAAGGCTCGACAAAAATCACTATTGACCTCACACGCCTTTACATATAATACGCACAGAAAATGTGCCTTATTGCTAGCTCTGTGTTGTTATTGAGATGATTTGTCCATCCTCAGGACAACCACTAAAAAATACTTTGAATACAGGAATATTTATGGCATTGGCAAAAAACTAATAATGTGATGTTCCCCGGATATGCAGTTTAATTTATTCAAACTGAGGATGTATTTTTCAGTCTTGTTGTAACTCGTTCTGAAATTATTTCCATAATATGGGGTACAAGTGGAAGATATCAAAGAATTTAAGAAATTTTATAATCAAACTTAGCTCTGTGAAATTACAATAAGTATGTTTTGAGTAATAAATTTGTAAAAGATGAAAAAAGTTTAAATGTACAACTGTGATAATAGCTCAAATATGGGAATAAATTGATGAAAAATGGGAAAATCATCTCATTCGGTACTTTTAAAGGCTGTGGCAAAAAAAGAAGTGCACTACTTTATGATTTTTTCTTCACGCAATTATTTTTTTACAGTCATATTTACACAAAAATCAGGATAAGAAAAAAAGTTTAATTCTAGAAATATTTGGCTTCTAAGATGTGTACATCCAAGAAAAAATAACCTGAATTTTTGTTAGAGCTATAAAATGTCTGTGTTACGTTTTTTTATACACATTACATGACTTTCCGTCGAGTTTTCTTCAATTGAAACTTACCTGTCGTATTTTTATAAGAATAAGATAATTCTCCTCTTTTGTGTGTTGACTTTGGTAGATGATGATCATCAATGCAAAACATTTGAATAATAATCAAAACAGAAGCGATGATAATAACGACCACACTTGCCTTCTTACAATACATGATTAAATCTCTTATCAACAAAGATGACTTCAGTAGTATTAAACTGTCATATATAATAAAGTGAGATAATGTACGCTTATGAATGTTAAATTATCTCAAGTAGTGAAGACTTATAAGGCATTTTAAGATAAAGAACTTTTAAAGATCTTCAAACGATAGGCTAAGTTCCGACTTTACATGGATGATCTTGATAGTTTGTATCTGAATATGTCGTCACTCACAGAAAAATATCAGCTAAAAGAATATACAATACTATTTATCAGTTAGATGTTCTGGCCTGGTAAGAACATTTCCGAGTTATACCTAGGATTTGAATTTTCCAACTGAGTTTGAGATCGTGGCATATTAGATCAGGTTAATAATTCAAGCGTTAATATAAAAGCAACTTACAAAGGGATATCAGTTTTACTGGTTGATCAATTGAAGAAAAAGATTCAAAATGTAAATTGATTTTGTGTTCTGTCTATCGGTATCCTGAAAAGAAAATCTTTAGTGCCAAGCTGGCAGGGACCTGCATACTAGCAACGAACAGAGGTTGCATGAGACCTCCTTGCTACTAGCCACACGATATAAGTGGAAATAGTGTTGAATATGAATCTTTTCAACGACATTTTATCATCATTACAATACTAAACTTTTGAAAATTAAACTTTAACCTTTATATCCAGGTTTAATCCAAAATTTAATATATATGGAAATGCCTGTACAAATCGGGAACATGCGTTGTTTTCCATTCGTTTGGTGCGTTTGAGCTTTGAACTTTGGCATTTTATAAGGTCTTGCATTGGAGTTTTTTTCTATTTTGCTATTTTTGTTATGATTTTATAAATATTTGTCCCACATTCTAATTTTTAAAGGACCAAACCAAAATGTTATGGTAAAGATGTCACTACAATGAAAGGATGGCTAAAACTTTTATATGGAAAAAATACATTTTTTTTTACTTTATAAAGTGATTATTCAAAGCATCACAAATATTTGTTTTAAGATTAAAACAGAACTTGATTGAAAGAAAAAAGCATGAAATACAGCTATCCACTAATTGAATAATATTTAAAAATCCAATTCTTCCAGTCTAAGCTATAAATCAAAAAAAGATCAGATTAAGTAAATAGTTGCTTTGTTGCTCAAGAAATGATTAAGTCACCAATGGGTGTATACATCTTTCTAAAGAAAGAATATGATGATATTGGTCTACTCCTGTATGTCAAATTTTGCCTATTTTCTCTGATTTGTTGTTCATCAGGTTTTCATGACAATCATATGACAATCAAACATCACTGAAGAGACTTTTATTGTTGAAATAAATATATAAGGCAGTAAAAATATTTCAAATCCTTCCTTAATAGTTTCTGCATAAAACACTTATCTGTACTTATACATCCCATACTATTGTAAATTCTTGGATTCTTGTCTTTCATTTTTATTAATTTGCTTTGTCTATATGCATTTTTGTGTTCCTTTGTTTTTATAGCGATCAAGATTATATTACAATGTTGACTGCTGTACCCCAATTTTGTCATTTTTACCTGTTATGTTTGTTTCGTTCACACACCTGTGTCAATATAATAGAATTGTATGCGACTGTCATACAAGCTAGGGGTTTAGCTGGCATTAAAACCAGGTTTATCCATCATTTTTTACATAAAGAAATGCCTGTAGCAAGTCAGGAAAATGACAGTTGTTGTCAATTCGTTTGATGTGTTTGAGCTTTTAATTTTGACATTTGATTAGGGACTTTTCCTTTTGAATTTTCAACGGTGTTTGGTATTTTTGGTATTTTACTCTTTTCTCAATGATACTTTTCATGTTAGATTTTTTCATGAAAAATGTCTTAACCATTGAGCATTACATGCATTTGAAATGAGAAAACCAGAATGGTATGGATAAAGTGTATTTGTAAAGTCTTTCAAAGGTTTCCAGTCACCTAGTTACTTATCTGACAACACACATATGAATGTTAAGGGAACCTATGGGTGTTGGGTAGCTCACAGCTTATAGTGTTTCCTGTATAATTTTCTATCTGCTTATTTTTATGTAATTTGGTGTTGGTATTAAACCTTAAGCTATCTAGTTGATATAAAACTCGTCTTACACATCTAAACCTGATTCATGGTTTTACATTTGCTTACAAACCAAACATGAAATGCAAAGATTGTTGAGAGCACATCAACACATCAAAAAGAACAACACTAGAGATGTACCAAAACGACAAAATCAGAATTTACAATACATTAAACAAAGAATTCTTGATGACAAAAAAAACGTGAAGTATCAATTAAGGCAATGTTGTATTACACTTTCTAAGTAAATAATGATGCACTATTTCATTATTGCGTTTCCATCATGTAAATTTTTTTTCAATTTTTATTTTAATAGAAACCCAGCATTCATGTTTGAAAACCCTGATGCGACATGCCTCATGGAAGTTCTTTGCTTTTGGTCTAATACATTCACCAACTTGTTAATTTTCAGTTTAGCACACCTATATGATGTGTATAAATAACACTTGAGCCATAGATTGTTTATTCTAATTTTTATTATAACGGTATCACATTTTGTCTAAAGGCGTTATTCCTAGTAGTGTCATACCATTGGCAAGAGTTGTTTTAGCACACTTGAAAACTTGTAGACGTGCCTGAAACAAAAAACAAAACAAGTTGACTTATAATCTATGAAAACGAAATAATACTAGCTCACAATCTTGCACAAAAATATCTGAATTTAAAAAATACTATTCTTGGTGTTACTTAAATTTTCTATCCAGTATCATTATTGTTGTTGTGAATGACTACATCTATTTATTAAAAGTTTGATTTGTAAACTCTTGTTTACAATCAAAATACTGTAAATTCAGAAATTACAAAAAATGCAATAGGATAATAATTGCAATAAATTAAACTCATATTAGGATTTTTTTACATGAATTAAACAATATTTTTCTCAATATGTAAAAAATTAAAATCGCATTTTAGCCTAAAATGACAAGATAGCAATAATAAATGAATGCAATAATTTCTGAATTTACAGTACAAGTTTTATATCTATTTTTATATTAAAAATATACAAACCTGAGCTATTTCTTTAGGTTGGTCTTTTACTTTTAAATTACGATGAGCAACACTTATAAATTTACTGAAAATGAAGAAAAACCTGGTTATACTTTCAAACAAAAGAAAAAGTTATCCAAATGTGAAATTAGCAAAGAGATAGCAAAAATATCCCAGAAAGTCTTGATACTAGAAACTAGTACAAAATATTAGAATAGGCTAGTCATCACTTTAAATTACTTATCATTTTTTTTTATGATGATTTCTGAGCAGTGCTATTATGTGCTATTATATTGTTTTGCAATGTCAAAATATCAGTATATTAATTTCCCACTGTTGTGTGATTTTTAAACCACATCTCTAAGCCTTATAATTGTATCTAGTTATTTTTACATTTGCTTGTAACTTTAATTAATACTTCCATACCTTTCATTCAATATAACAAGTCATCAAAACATTTTAAAACCTCACCTTAAAGAAAATAAATAGTGGACAAGATGGCATGCTTCTAGGCTGGTCAAACACTTATCCACTGTGTCCTCATAACTGTATAAAAAAATCAGAATAAGTGTGTATATTTAATGAACAAATGTTATAATTTGGATGTTATAGTTTTGATATTTACCTGGTTGTTTTTAACTACAACAAATCCTAACCTAATCTTTTTATAGAAAAAACGTATTTAGTAAACTTAAAAATAATCTTTAAAAAATTCTTTTTCTTACAAAACTCATTTCCTTTCAAAGCAACATTATCATAACCTATTGCAAGATGTATTTTCAATATAGATAGTATGGTCAATATTGATATATTTGACAGATTACATATAAATTAAACATTATTGCTACTTTGTGTACTTTTTCTTTGATCTGTTTTTTCATAATTTTTCATCCCATGCTACTGGCTTGAGATAGAAAATGTTCTACAGAATCTAAGGTGCATGTGCTATTGTCAATGTAAACATCAATAGCAATAAACAGAATATCAATGGTCTTTTAAACTGGAGGATGTTTCTTTGCCACATCTCATCTCAGGGCTATTGTTAACACCCTCCAGTTTGAAAAAAACATCAATTTTTAATAATTTCCAGTACTGATAACTTTTAAAATGTAAGCCTTTATAAGGCCATTTGTATAACCATATCTTACCTAGCAATATGTAATATAAGTTGTATAGCTTCTGGTTCTGTTAAATATTTAGTGTCAAAATCTATACTATGAATATCACACCCACACTGTTCTATCAAGCTGTAAATAAAATAAAATATCTTTGAATCATTTAAAAAGAAATTAAGCCACACTCAAAATAGTTTCATAAAATTATTTTCTAAAAGATAAGGAGCAAGTGATTGTTTGCCATTTTTAGCAGTAAAGTAAAGATTAATTTTCTATCATGTCATCTTTATTGCACACGTTTTTTCCAAAAGACTGATGAAAAGACTAACACTTATCTGTATGTGTGAATCTAACATGTGAAATTAAAGAGACTGAGTAAATTTACTTAAAATATAGTCTTCATGATTATAAATTCCCAATATGCTTATAGTTTAAAAAAATAAGGAAAAAACACAAATAAAACCAACACAGATCTCTGATTTAAAGAGATAAAATATTATTCAAAGAAGTTCAGTCGATATGAACAACAAAGCCTACTGTCTTTAAAATAACCTAAATACAACTATAGTCATTACTAACCTACATAATCTAGCATGAGCATACTGTAACACAATTCCTGAATCTCCTTTAAAACTTAAAACTTTATCCCAACTAAATTTATAAGTATTCAATCGTTTTTCTTTTAAATCCTGTACAATTATAGAGCTAACACCAAGTATGTCTGCAACAGTCTCTGTACTTTCTACTTCTTTTGAGGCTGCAAGTAAACAATTAGTTCTTTAAGTTATGCAATTGTTTAAATTGATTGATTGATGATGGCTTTACGCTGCTACATTTGATTAAATGTATTTTTGTCATCAAAATAAATTGAGAATAATGTAGCAATTGCTTCTTATCATATGATCCCAATTTATTTTTTTTACAAATTTTAATAGCAAACTATAAATTTATTTTTCATATTGAAAATAATTATGTGTGTATTCAAATGTAGGGTATACACTTACTTTGTTTATTATGAATTGTTTTTATTATCCTTTCCTTGGCCTCATTTAAAATATCATCAAGAAATACTGCTTTTCCTTTTCTTGTACTGAGATTAGATATTCTACCAAACCGTATGTGAATCTGGTCACCATATCTAAAACAAAACTTTAAGTATCATTTGCAAGAAAAGTAAAACTATATCTTCTTTAAAAAGTACGGGTAACATCTCATCTTATTCATAAAATATTAAGAAACCAAACAACCAAAAGTTGAACTTTGAGGGAAAGAGTAAAAAATATTTTAGGTATAGGAAACCCTATAAATCTCTCAGATCAATAGCTAAAATACAAGATCACACTTCTTAACCTGGAGAACAGTCTAGCATACTTAGATGCAATTCTGTCATGCTTTTTTTCAATAAGTTGGAAATTGAATAAGTATGATATGGATTAAACCAAAAGATAACAGAGGTGATCTCTATATGTTGTTACAGCTGCACTGTCAGGCAAAATAACTAAATAGAATATAAAAAGGACATTATAAAACAGTTGACAAATATCCATGTAATTTTACTATGAGACCTCCATGACAAGTAGGTCTAAGTAATTAATAAAAAATTTACCTTTAAAGATCACTTGTCTATCATTAGTTCAATAATCAAGAGACAAAACAAAAAGTAAAAAGTTGGGTTTGAAAGCTTTTCAATTTTTTCCAGTATATGTTAACTACAAAAAAAGAAGATGTGGAATGATTGCCAATGAGTCAAATCTCTACAAGATACCAAAATGACACAGAAATCAACAACTATAGGTCACCGTATGGCCTTCAACAATGAGCAAAGTCCATACCGCAAAGTCAGCTATAAAAGGCCCTGAAATGACAATATAAAACAATTTAAACGAGAAAACTAACAGTCTTATTTATGTGAAAAAATTTACAAAAATTGAAAAACCAATTCAAATAAATGATTAAAAATAAAGTTGCCTTTTCTTTTAGTTTCTATGTTTCAAAACTACCAATACACATTTTCCTACCTTTGTATCCAAGGCACATTTAACTTGTGTAATATTCCTTTTAACATTTTGAAGTGTAAATCTTGTCCATCTTCTACCTAAAAATGATAAAGCAAACTATTCAAATTCTATCATTCATATTCTTATGTACTGCTTGTATCAACAAGAATGTGTCCATAGTACATGGATGTCCCATCAGCACTATGGTTTTCTATGTTCAGTGGACCGTGATAATGGGGTAAAAACTCTAATTTGGCACTAAAATTAGAAAGATCATATCATAGGGAACATGTGTAATAAGTTTTAAGTAAATTGGACTTCAACTTCATCGAAAACTACATCGACCAAAAACTTTAACCTAAAACTTTAACCGGAAATGGGACGGACAGATGAACAGACGCACAGACCAGAAAACATAATGCCCATAAATGGGGCATAATAATATAAAACTGACTACAACCTGAAGTGGTACTATCAAACAAAACAAAAATATAAGAGAGTTCAAGTACATCCACAATGCACATTCACAGAAATGATGGGGATTTAAGGTTTACCCTTGCTCATCTGTATGTCTGTCCATAAGCATAAGTATTTCTGAACATTGGTTTCCTTTCTCTAACATTAGTTTGCCTGAACAAATGTTATAAAACTTATACAAAATGCTCATTACCACAAAAAACAGAACAAGTTAGATTTTGGGTGACGTAACTTTTACTTCTCCTTTATAATGTTGTGTGCAAGTGGGACATCATATTTGTCCCAAGGACACATGCTCCATTTATTTTTATTCAGTATTCATATATAGGTTATGAGTAATAATATCAAAACTGCACAATGTCTATTTACTTACTACATAATGTGTTCTGTCAAAGTTGTATCTTTTATGTCTGTCTAGTACTGCTGCAATATCTCTGGGGGAAAAAATAATATGATTTTTGAAAAGCCGTATTAATCTTTGGTGCTTTTTAATCTTTATCCACATATTGGTTATGGCAATTTCAAAGTTCAAGTGAAATTAAAAATAACATACATTGTATTAAAGAAGTTTTTAATTAAATGGTCATCTTTCCAACTCTTGAGCTTATTACAATTACAAATGTCCATGTATTCCTTCAAACTCCTAACTGTAAGAGGTCCAGCAGAATTTGTAACCTATATTTCAAACAGTTACATAATTTTATTTTTGTATTTAATTTAAACACTATTTTATTCAAATAAATCATTACATAGTATACAATTCTGATACATGAAATAAATAGGATTCAGAAGTAATCAAAATTTCTTCTATTTATCATTAATTTTATTTTTAACTAGTTCCTAGACATAGAACCTTCATACAATTGACATACATCTAACATACATACATCTATGGCCAGGTTGTTGCCGCTTTGACACGTTCCCCATTTCCATTCTCAATTTTATCTAACAACTTTTAATCAAAACTTCACTCATTGACTGAATGGTATACTCCAATGACCATGTCCCACCATTTGTAACTTTTCTAACATGTTTAAGGTGGTACCCAACACTTCACTAAAATTAATTTGTCTCGTTTAATTTTCACAAAATTTTGACAAAGTGTTTACTTTGACCATTTGACAAAAATATAAAACTTTTAAAAAATTTGAACCAACCATTTTATCAGAAAAATTACACTGGTTATTATTATAGCAGTTTAACAAAAACTGATTTTGATCATTAGAAGCTTAATATTCCCTTAAGGTAGCACTATACAAAGATTTTTTTACTTCCAATCACTAACCTTTGAAATGCTGTAACTTTCTTATGAATGCATAGAAAATAATAAAAGAGGTATATATAGATAGATAAAAGATTAATCTTTTAAATGAATGCAATATTTTTATTATGCAATCATTATGTAATCAATTATTATGTAATTAGTGGCAAAATCTGGGTAAGTTCACTTGAATGAATTTAGCTCTATCATCTCTTTAACTATACAAAAAAATTTTAACGGAATCTTAATCAACACATCATGGGCTTCAAAAGGGTGTCTCAGATTGTCTCTATGGTGTTCCATTCTCTCATAAATCTCTAATTAGTGTAAACATCCTAACCACATAAAAGAAGATAATGTTCAATTAGATGTAAAATTTGTTCTATACATTCTATCTGAAATCTGAGACACCCTTTTGTAGATAATGTCCATAGGAACAACATATAATAAAATCAATCCTCTAGAGATACCTATGCAGAAGCTAATTTCATTTGAAAGAGGAAATTTGGTGAAAAATATTTTAGACACAGTTAACATTATAATTGGTTACATAATTGTTGCATAAAACCAACATTGCATTTATTTGAAAGAGTATTCTGTTATCTGTCCAAAACTACCAATTTTATAAATTTTCAAGCATTATTAAGAAAGTTACAGCATTTTAAAACTTGGGAGTTGGAGTTATAAAATCTTTGTATTGTGCTACCTTAACAACACAACTTAATTAAAACGTTTATCTGATTTTACAGAGTTATCTCCCTGTAGTGTTAGGTACCACCTTAATAACTATCTGAATTAAGGAATGTTTGGTAATTGATTTGGAACTTAATAACGTTGAGTTATAGCATGTAAGTGCATTTCCTATCTGTCAAGCAGTCACTAGCTGTTACACAATACTTGGAATTTTCATTATACTCCTGGAGTATCATTGCATGGAATTTAATCAACATCTTATTACACGCAGTGATAAACTTTGCACAGCATATAGTGCAACTTCTTGCTATTTTGTTATCATTCAAAGTCAATAAAAAGTAATTGACTAAGGATCATGTAAACATGACCTATATTGAAGACATAACACCTATCTGATACTGTGGATCCATTTTTTTTCATGGGTACCAATTTTTGTGGATTGAGAAAAACTTGTATATTCAAGAATATTTAACTTAGTGGTTTGGGAACAGTCAGCACACATTCCTTTAGAAACTTTATAATTTGTTGAACATTAATATTTATGGTTCCCCTGTACCCACTAAATCCATGAAAATTATATCCAACGAATTTTAATGAATCCACAGTATCTATAATGACTACAAAATACCTTGTCAGGTAGAGAGTTGATCCATCACTTTTCTGTACAACAGCTTTTATATTATCTTTTTCATCTTCAATATCTATATAACCTTTTCCTGTTGTGCTGAAATGTAGCAACTAAAAATAAATTGACTTTTCTTGTAAATTCATATCTAAAATATATTTGATAATTCATGGCATAATAAAAGAGATTTCTAAATTTTTCTTACACGTACTGTTAAAGTCAGCTATAGGTTATGTGTTTTTCCCAATTGCTGAAGGTCATAATGTGACCTGAAATTGCTTATGTCCACTTCATTTGGATTATGGTGGATAATTCTCTCATTGGCAATCTATTTTGATATTATAAGATATTCTCAAACTTTTTTTTCTTCAGATTTTATCTAATTTGAACTTTGAAGGATGTATGGTTCAACTAAACTTGGAAAGACATTTACAGGAACAAGTATTCTTTTTGCTCTTGATTTTCTTCTGTCTTCTGCTGTTCATTTCTTATCTTAAAATATTTTTTTTCTAAATCGATCAGATTTAGAAAAAATTCACTGATGATTGCTCTATTCCAAATAAGATACCTAAAACCAAAATAACAAGACCAGAATGAAGAGCTACCATCTACAACAGTCATTTTGTTCAACATTCACTGCAGACACATATACTGAAACATCTAGTCCTCATTAACTTTTAGTTCCTTATATTATTTTATCTGTAAAACAAGAGAAACTTTGAAAATTCTTTTTAAAACTATTACTTACTCATCAATATGTAATAAATCTCTTTGTTTGAGCTCCTCTATCAGTTCTAACGACTTTTTAGAGTACATAGACTCTCCTTCATAATCTGTAAACTTTATATTTAATCTCTGAAGAATATAAACACACACAATTGTTATAAGACAAGTTAGTATACCCTAAAGACTTCCCATAAACTCTTAAGATTAAAAAACTTTTGTAACTGCATTCAAAAGATAAAAAAATCAGAATTATTCCCAATTTGCTGATAATATAGAGTTACATTTTTTTTTTTAATTTTCAACTTATAAATTTTCCAGTTTTTACCAATGCAGAAAAGAAAAACATGGTTCCCAACGACTGCAGTAATACAATACTACCTCTAATAATATCAATTCAAGTTTATTTTGAAAAATTTGTATTACTGCTTCTGCTTTCATACAATTGGGTTTTTATGTACTACATTATAATGCATTGGTCAAGAAGCTAAAAGTTTAACAAACGAAACAAATTGTGATCACAGCTGACTTTTTAATATTTCAAGAAATAACTATTTGAACTGTGAGGTATTTTTCATATTTGATACCCTGGCTACATGTATTGTGGAGAAGCAGATTAGGATAGTGCACACCTATTCAGTCATGCAAGAATCATCAGGCACTGAAAGATAAGATATTGAATTCATCAACACTAATAAAAGAGAAGCTGATTAATGGACCAGTGGATGTCCTACAGAAGACCACCAGATTTGTTGAGAAGACTGGTATTCAGGTGTAAAGGCAAACGATAAGAAGAAGAAATCTGTATATTTTCGACTTATAAGTTTGAATATCTCTTTTGGTATTTTTGGCCTCTCTTCAAAATATCAATGTTTAGTCAAACACAAAATGCTTTAATATAAATTTTATATTTGGAATAATGATATGGAATCAGGCAAGATTATTTTTAAGACTATCCACAAATGTTATATATACTTTTGAAAATTTAAGTAAACAACTTGCCTCATAAACTTCTCTATATTTTTCTATACTTATGTCTCTAAAATGTTTCCATAATTGTAAATCCTCTGATGCTGTCCCTGGAACAAAATTGTTTGGTTAATTTTACAATTGTTACAAAAATGTTCTGCTCTATAAATTTTAAAAGAAAAAGATACTCTTTAAAATGTTAAATGTTAAAGAAGTAACAGTTATTTTTTAACTCAAACAAATATGTTTTTCCTACTCATAAGTTGAAAAGTTTCTGGTTTCTTTTGGAATGACAGAAATAATCTATTTTTATTTTTTTAATTTGTACTGTAAATGTAAATATTTAAGCAGTTAGACTATTGTGGATTCATTTATTTTCGTGGGTATCAATTTTCGTGGATTAAGGAAAACTTGCATTTTCGTGGATATCTAATTTCGTGGTTTGATGCAGTCTGCAAACAAGCCTTTAGAAAATGTATCCTTCGTTGAACATTTAGTTTTGTAGTTCACCTATACCAACGAAATCCACGAAAATTGGTATCCAACGAATAATAATGAATCCACAGTATTATTGAAATTATAACATAAAAAATGTTTTTATCTCAGTATGTAATTTTTTTACCCTGTTCCATGTTTCTGAATATTTCTAGACTTTTTCTGTGTGTTTCTCCTTTTTCATGTTTGTCAGGTCCACTATTCTGTTGTTCCTTTGCAACATCTTCATTTATTTTTACATAAACCTACAAAAAATTGAATAATTGAACAAGTGAGAGGTTTAGTGCTATAAAACCAGGTTCAATCCACCATTTTCTACATTAAAAAATGTTGATAACAAGTCAGGAATATGACATTGTTGTCCATTTGTTTGATGTGTTTTGTCATTTGATTTTGCCATGTGATTAGGGACTTTCCGATTTAATTTTCCTCAAAGTTCAGTATTTTTGTGATTTTACTTTTTACTCATCTTTATTTCTAAAAATAAAGTGTAACCTGAAGTATGTATTGATAACTTACAAAATGACTAACTATACATATTGTGTATGGCCCTGTCCAACCTCATAAAACCTATTTAACTTGGTTAACAGTTGCCTATAATTGCTGACATCCACTACATTTAAACCTGGATGGACAGATGTCTCACTGGAAATCATTTCATATTTGGAATCTTACATCAAAACACTTTTCTATGCAACTTGGAAATTGTGTACATTTTTAATTGAAAAAAAAACTCCCCATTCCACAAAGAAATTGTCCCCCTGAAATCAAAGCTATTTTCAGTAAGTGGTGCCTCTCTAATGATAGAAGAAAATAATTGTATATATTTCTAATGCAAAGAAAAATTGTTGTGTTTCTGGTTGGACAAAAATGTATATTTTATCAATAACTGTTATCTCAAGACTTTGATTTATGTAAATATGGAACGTAATAATAATACAGAACTGATCTGAATTTCTAACGGGAGTTATTTAAATCATTGATCATGATCTTGGTAATGTTTTTTGAATCAATACCAGATGGCTTTTGATGAATACAAAATGACATGGGGGTTGGGGATGTCTAAATGAGTTATGGCAACAATGATGCAATTTATTTTCATTAGTGATTCAAACGAAACTATTTCACATTGCTGGATTTTCTAGCTGTGTTGAAGACCCATTGGTGGCTTTGGGCTGTTTTCTGCTCTTTGGTTGTGTTACCTCTATGACACATTCCCTGTTTCCATTCTCAAATTTTATCATTGAATAATTTAATTTTGGATGTAACACGTCTTCTGAACGGCTGACGTTATTTTGTTATCAGCCCATAGACATAATTTAGTCATGTGACCATGACGTCATCAACATTTTTTCATGGTTTTCTACGGTTTAAAATGGAATTTAGAATTAAAATATAAGAAATGACTGTAATATTTTTTCTGTCTATTCGAAATAACATAAAAAATGTGGTGCACACTGTTAAATAACCCGCTACGCGCGTTATTCAATGTGCACTAAAAAAAATTATGTTATTTCTTCATAGACAGAAAAAATATTACAGTCATTCCTTATTCAAGACATCTTTCTTAAAAATAACCACCACTCTTCAAATTTTAATAAAAGTGCCTTCCTTCCCCTCATACAATTAATTCTGGAAAAGCCCTTAATCTGAATACCCTTTCATCATTTGGGGAATATAAATACTGGCAATATTGCTTACCATATATAGATGCTTCATAGGATCTTTATTTAAGTTTTCTTTATTACCATATTTATTGAAACCTTGGGCCAATAAACCTGTAACATAGAAAACAACTTTGACATTCATCTGTATGTAATTCTTAGTTAAAAGTTTTATGCAAAAGTTCAAAGAGCTATCTACAACTCCTAAACATGAACTTAACTTAAACAAATATCAAAGATATAAATGCAAACTATTGTTGTATCAGAATTGACATTAACATTGTTTAGTTAACCTTGTCTTTATGTGTTGGTCAAGTTTACAAAAATATATTTATTAGTATATTTTTGTTATTGTATTCCAATTATCTTAACGCAACCATCTATTCTGTATTATGAAAATTATTGATGTTGTAATGTTAATGCCCTTTGGGGCCCATAACTGGAAATAAAATATCTTCTTCTTCTTTTATTCTAATATGTACTGTCCAATCATACACAATTTAATTGTTCATACATTATAAAACATGCACATGAATGATGTGGTTTGTGTCCTTTGCTCATCATATTTGGTACCCCAATCACTTGTATGAGTACTTTGTGTTATACACTTACCGTACTGGGAACCCCAATCACTTGTATGAGTACTTCGTGTTATACACTTGCTGTACTGGGTACCCCAATCACTTGTATGAGTACTTCGTGTTATACACTTGCCGTACTGGGTACCCCAATCACTTGTATGAGTACTTTGTGTTATACACTTACCGTACTGGGTACCCCAATCACTTGTATGAGTACTTTGTGTTATACACTTACCGTACTGGGTACCCCAATCACTTGTATGAGTACTCTGTGTTATACACTTACCGTACTGGGTACCCCAATCACTTGTATGAGTACTCTGTGTTATACACTTACCGTACTGGGTACCCCAATCACTTGTATGAGTACTTTGTGTTATACACTTACCGTACTGGGTACCCCAATCACTTGTATGAGTACTTTGTGTTATACACTTACCCTACTGGGTACCCCAATCACTTGTATGCGTACTTTGTGTTATACACTTACCGTACTGGGTACCCCAATCACTTATATGCGTACTTTGTGTTATACACTTACCCTACTGGGTACCCCAATCACTTGTATGAGTACTTCGTGTTATACACTTGCCGTACTGGGTACCCCAATCACTTGTATGAGTACTTCGTGTTATACACTTACCGTACTGGGTACCCCAATCACTTGTATGAGTACTTTGTGTTATACACTTACCGTACTGGGTACCCCAATCACTTGTATGAGTACTTTGTGTTATACACTTACCGTACTGGGTACCCCAATCACTTGTATGAGTACTTTGTGTTATACACTTACCGTACTGGGTACCCCAATCACTTGTATGAGTACTTTGTGTTATACACTTACCCTACTGGGTACCCCAATCACTTGTATGAGTACTTTGTGTTATACACTTACCCTACTGGGTACCCCAATCACTTGTATGAGTACTTTGTGTTATACACTTACCCTACTGGGTACCCCAATCACTTGTATGAGTACTTTGTGTTATACACTTACCGTACTGGGTACCCCAATCCCCAAGGTAGTTGATTCTAATCACTTTGTGTCCTACAGCCTCATACAGATTAGATATAAAGTTCCCTATAATAGCTGATCTCAGATGACCTGCATGGAATGGTTTTGCAATATTTGGAGAACTGAAATAAGGTTTATGCTGTATCATCATCATATATCATTTGTTAATAGTATTAATCTGCATCTTCACATTTCATAAAATCCCTCTGACTAGTTAGATTTCATTCAGACTCCTTTGCAAAACTTTACTTAAACACCTTAACGAAATGCCAGAATTCAATGACTTTTATAATGTATTGGCTAAGATCAAAACCTTCCACATGTAGCTCTGACTTAAGGTTAAAAAAGTAAAATCCCCATAAAACCAATGTCATGTAAGTGATGACAGAAACACATGATGTCCTTAATCATTTTTCTAAGCAGAGGCCACATTTTAAGCACAGGGGAAGAAGACTTGAGTTTCCAAGAAAGGAGATCTAGTATTGTAATACTGATTACCTGTACTCAACCAGAATAGTCTGCTTATCTTTAATGATTCCATGATAACCATAAGTATCTCCTTCTGATAAAACTTTCTTTAATATAATCTGAAATATGTGTGCTCTATGAGAATGATGTTAAACATCTGTAGTAATTCTGTACATTAATTAGGAAATAGCAAACCAGTCCAAAACCACACTTCACCTGTAGTTTATGGTTCAAAGTTCAAAAGATTGTCAATTGGTACTGTAGTTATTGTTAGGAATCAAAAAGTATAACAGACAGACAGACATGTGAATCACTATATACCCTTCTTTTCCACTTTTAGATGCGGGGTATCATAAAGACATGTGGTATAAATGCTAATGATACAACTTTTCCCAATTAACTAAGAACCTGGTATGAAGATAAAAACAATACTGTATATATATATATATATATATAGGTATGATTTTAATGGATACAGATAAAGCTATTCACTTATCAAATGATTAACTTCATCTGTGTTCTCACTATTCATTCATTTTCTTATAAAATACATTGCATACTGGCATCACGAGAAAAATTTCTCAGACCACAAACATCATTGCAAAAAACTCATTTCTTATCATACCATACGGTGACCTATAGTTGTTAATGTCTGTGTCATTTTGGTCTTTTGTGGATAGTTGTCTCATTGGCAATCATACCACATCTTCTTTTTTATATAATTTAATTTCAATAATTTCTAGCACTGTTTACTGAATAGACATATTCATACTAATAGTTACAATATCATTTATATTTCACTTCATCAAATCATGATTGAACAAAACTTACATTACATAAATAACACGGCTTTATAAAGAAGTTAATTCTTCCATTTGTTTCATCTGCGTAGTCTATAGGTAAAGGATGCAGTTCCTGAAACAATTTAAAAAAAGTGTATTACTATTTAACAAAATAAGTTACAAAAGGAATCTGCCTATTTGTTGCATGACCAACTAAATTTCATCTAAAGTCTATTGAGAGCCAATTTAATTCCAATAAAAAAAATCTAACTAAAGAATCCTTACCAATGAATCTGATTAAAACCAGATATTCTTTAGCTCATAGTTGGTATAGATAAGATAAGATAAGAATTTTATTAATCTAATCAAGAATCCATAAAGGGCATCATTTTACAACACAATATGATTGGAAAAAGCAAAACAGAAAACTAATACCATACTATAACGTGATGGACAGGATCAGAGCCTAACACAACATGTGTTTTATATAACTATTATATCAAATCTTATATCAATAAAATATTATATTATTTCATATATTTTGTTTACATCTGGATCTTATTTCTAAACCTTTAATAATGTTATTTCCTAGGCACATGAGAGTAGGTATATATAACGATCTGAACAATCCAGATGAGGTGATATTCAAAATTAAAAAAAAAAAGACTTTGTATCTATCTGATGAGCCCTTTTCGAAATCTTTCATAGTGTTCAAAGGTAGTGCTGTTACACAACAGTCCTGTGTTTGAGGAGAGTGTGGGGCCCATAATCATATTTAACCCTGCCACATTCTGCATGTGTCTGTGCAAATTCGAGGCCTGTAATTCAGTGGAAGTCGTTTGTTACTGTTGCTCAAATTTGTTTTTCTTTCATCATTTTGTACATAAATCTGGCTGCTAGTTTTTCATGTTTGACTTATTTTAGGTTTGTCAATTCCTCTGCCATTTATAGCTGACTCTGCATCATGAGTTTTGCTCATTGCAGAAGGCCATACATTGACATATAGTTGTTGACCTCTATGTCATTAGAGTCTGGTGGAAAGTTGTCTCATTGGAAATCATTGAAGAGCCTGTAATTCACTGGTTGTTGTTTGTTGCTGTGTTACATATTTGTCTTTCGTTCATTTTTTGGTACATAGATTAGACTATTAGTTTTCCTGGCCTGAATTGTTTTACATTCAGGATTTCTGGCCTTTCATAGCATGTGGTATTGGCTGTGCTCATTGTTGAAGGCTATTAGGTGACCTGTAACTGTTAATTTCTGTATCATTTGGTCTTTTGAGGAGAGTTGTCTCATTGGCAATCATACCACATCTTCTTTTTTATATTTACACATAATACATGACTATTACAGTAAAAATGTAATTTAAGTACATATATGGTTTTAAGATTTTTTAAGCTGATATTATAAAGGAAATTTTAATGATAGGAAAGTTAATTCTGTTGTATTTTCCTCTAGTATTTTATTATTCAATATTGTTTAGTATGTTCTATAGTATTGAACGCTTTAAATTTGTACCTGTGATATAGCCTGGTTGTCTGAAAACAGTGTCTGGTTAAGTCCTGGAATAGTTTCCTTCACATCGGATACACTGATATAAAACTGGGGGTCTTGGAGTCTAAAGGAATAATAACAAATGCTCATTCTTTGTTTATATATAGAGAAATATTTGAAAGTAATTCAATGAAAAAATGAAACACTTCACAGAAGAACTTATCTATCATGTCTATATTTATTTTTATTTTTTTTAAGTAATCTTCTAGCATCAAAGGTAAAAAAAATTGTGAACACTTTAGAATCATATTGATATATAAAACAGATTATAAAATTATCAAAATAAGCAGAAGACATTTAACTTTCAATGCAGCAGCAGCCTTAAATCAGAATCTGTTCTCGAACTATTTCAGTTCAGACAAGGGATAATGGTATTCTCTGCAAGATGATTAATATATTGTCTCATCCCTAACCAGAAGTTGGGAGAAAGATTCTAATTTTTAAAAGCAACTTTTCTTGTTTCTGAATCCTAGATATTTTTGTCAAGTGTATTACATTATTAATTATGTGATGATTTATCTGAATGCATAAAAAGTTGTCTCCCTGAACAGGAAATTTTGCAAAAATATTTTGTCTATTACAAATGTAATTACGAATTGATAATAGACAATGATAGATATATTTATACATTCGAGCTATAACAATGAAAGTTGTTACCGGGTTTTCTTTGTCACAAGTCTGTATTTGATATTTGCAGTTAATATATCTTCTAGTGCTTCTGTCCTCCCTGATTGTGTCACCTCTTTGTTCCCACTTCGTAAAAACTTTATTACCTGAAACAATAAGTAAATAATGACTAAATTACTTTGAAAATCCGGTTAACAAGAATGTGTCCAAAGTACACGGATGACCCACTCGCACTATCATTTTCCATGTTCAATGGACCACAAAATTGGATAAAAAATATAATTAGGCATTAAAATTAGAAAGATAATATCATAGGGAACATGTGTACTAAGTTTCAAGTTGATTGGACTTCAACTTCATCAAAAACTACCTTGACCAAAAACTTTAACCTGAAACATGCAATTTCATTTTCTATGTTCAGTGGACCGTGAAATTGGGGTCAAAAGTTTAATTTGGCTTTAAAATTAGAAAGATCATATCATAAGGAACATGTGTACTAAGTTTCAAGTTGATTGGACTTCAACTTCATCAAAAACTACCTTGACCAAAAACTTTAACCTGAAGCGGGACAGATGGACGAACGAACGGACAGACGGAAGAACGAACGGACAGACGGACGAACGGACGCACAGACCAGAAAACATAATGCCCCTCTACTATCGTAGTTGGGGCATGTGGGGCAAAAATTATTGTCTTCAAGCCTCAAATATTGCTAGCCACCAAAAACAATTTGACTGTATCTTTTGTCATTAAAGTGCATTTTTTTACAATCACTATTTAAGCCCTAACAACAATTAATCTTCATTACCATGTGATTACAGTTAACCCTGATTTACAGGATTGTTTTTATAATTATAATAAGGCTTTAATAATTTATCTGTGATAAATTTGCATGCTGGAACGAGTAGTCAATTAGGCATTCGTAGGCTACCCTTCCCCGCATTCAAAATGCCATCAGTATGGGAATATAACAGGAAATATACATGGAAATTGTCGCAATTAATGGATAAATTGATTACTACTTACAGAGACATATAATACTTAACTCAATAGTTTTATAAACAATTATATAGTAAGTGAACAGTTTCTTTCAGTAAAATATTCTTAGAATGGAAGATTAGGATATATATGAGGGTTGTAATGGGGGTACCATCATGATTAATAACGGTTAAAGTTCTTGTCAAATGAAGCTAATGGTAATTTTGGTGTAGGACAATAAAATGTACACTTTCTTTTAAAGGATAAAAACATCGAATGATTTTGACGAATATTTTTCCAAAAATGACCGTAACGATAATTATTTGAGCCTTTTGATTAATCACAATAAGGATAACGAATTTGACGCTAACGGTAGCCGAAAATGACCGTTTGACGCTGACGTGAAAGGGCATTAATACCCTCATATATGTGGGGAAGACATTTAAAACTATGGAACACTACCTTTAAACTTTCCTCATTATTCAATCTACAAAATTTAGTCTATTCATATTATCAAAATACATGCATCATGACAGCTTTTATTATTTTATTTTTCAACTAATAATTTTTAGTTTACCTTTAAACCATTTTAGTGTCGGCCTTCTTTTTCTTTAAGGGTCCTTAGGTAGCAATACACAGTTAGAAGTTTAGTTTCGCATTATGGCCCCTGTGAATTTTTTAAATATGAAAGTTTTTGTACAATAAAATTGATTTTTAGATAATTGAAGAATAATATAGCCTTCTTAGTGGGTTTATATGACCATATAGATTGATTTTAACATGTTTTATAGGCCATTTCAATGATTGACAGTCCGTATTTTCCTATCCGTACCGTTCATAGGTCCATAAATTATTGTAGTGTTTATCAACAAAGATTTTGCGCTCGATCTTTTCAATTCAATTTTATGGAAAAACGAGCAGGAAAGCATATGATTTTTTTTGGACCACTTGATAGATATAAACCTATGGATTCAGGAAAGGTATCACTGTAGTTCATTGAAATTTTCCTTTAGACCAAATTTTGGAGACTTTTGTGACATGTTCACCCCCCTTTTTTGCTATATTTTGTATCTAAGAAATGCAGATTGTTGCCATGGTTACAGCCAAAAGGGATTATATTTTACCCTTATGACCATTAAAAATCAAATCTATTGAAGATTTTCTTTCTACAAGTATATACATGCATAACACACATATAAAGCCTTCTTTGTTAGACAGGAGAGGAAAGAGGGTGTTTAAAAATTATGAGTGTCAATTTTAAGTTTTTTTTCTAACTGTGTATTGCTACCTTATGGCATTTGACAAAGCAAATAATTGCTGTTTTTTAGACAAACATACCACAAAACTATTGATATTTATGTTATAGGTACAATTCTAAGGGAGAAACAACCTTTAGTATGACAGCATATGTTAGTTTTGTTGTTTATTGTCCTTAGCAACCAATATAGACATTTTGACACAAAGACTTGGTTCCGTTATAAATTGATACTTTATTGGCTACCCCTTGGAAAAGAAGATTGCGCGTTATGTAGAAACCTTAAAAGGGAACGCTTTATATTTTTTCATTCGACTAAATCAAATTTATTATTTTAGCAAGTATAAAGTCACAATTTAGCATGAATTAAGCCTAAATTTTTTCCCGCTGTTATAAATAAATTATGTATTTACTAAATTTTAACCAAGGCTTTGGTATGGTAATACACAATAAAATTGACATTCTAGAGCTTTAAAATAGCTTTAACTTGTAAACGTTGTCTACTGTTAAGGTTAATTTAAGTTTTTAAACAAGAAAAGACAGGGTTAGAAGGTATAGTTTTAGAAAATTGACTAAAAAAGGAGAAAATGCACTTTGACATGGCATGTTTCATAAAATCACTTTTTTGTTGCATTTCAGTGTCAACTGCTAACCTTCATAAAATATTTATTTCTGAACCGATTTTCAAAACAAGCAGGCGAAAATGCTCGTTTTAACTAGTAGAAAACAGAAATCCATTTAAAGTGGAATTGGGAAAAAAAATGTTAATCCTTAAGGTAGCAATACACAGTTAGAAGTTTAGTTTCGCATTATGGCCCCTGTGAATTTTTTAAATATGAAAGTTTTTGTACAATAAAATTGATTTTTAGATAATTGAAGAATAATATAGCCTTCTTAGTGGGTTTATATGACCATTTAGATTGATTTTAACATGTTTTATAGGCCATTTCAATGATTGACAGTCCGTATTTTCCTATCCGTACCGTTCATAGGTCCATAAATTATTGTAGTGTTTATCAACAAAGATTTTGCGCTCGATCTTTTCAATTCAATTTTATGGAAAGACGAGCAGGAAAGCATATGATTTTTTTTGGACCACTTGATAGATATAAACCTATGGATTCAGGAAAGGTATCACTGTAGTTCATTGAAATTTTCCTTTAGACCAAATTTTGGAGACTTTTGTGACATGTTCACCCCCCTTTTTTGCTATATTTTGTATCTAAGAAATGCAGATTGTTGCCATGGTTACAGCCAAAAGGGATTATATTTTACCCTTATGACCATTAAAAATCAAATCTATTGAAGATTTTCTTTCTACAAGTATATACATGCATAACACACATATAAAGCCTTCTTTGTTAGACAGGAGAGGAAAGAGGGTGTTTAAAAATTATGAGTGTCAATTTTAAGTTTTTTTTCTAACTGTGTATTGCTACCTTATACTTTAGAGTTAGGCCAAGGATTCATTCATGGTTATGGTTAAGTTAGGGGATGTTCTAGGTAACGTTAGGGTTAGGTTTTAGGGTTAGCAATGGTTAGGGTGCGAATTTAGGTATGGGTTAGGGTTAGGTTAGGGGTTAGGGATAGTTAAGCAGTGGAAATCCAGGGGGGGGGAGATCAATACACCTTATCGCTAATCCCGGCTGACCTGTCCGCTTGAACTTTTGACGTCAACAACAATCACTTTTCCATTGTAGCATCAGATATTTTGTTTTATGACGTCAACATTTTAAGGGAACCTGTGTGATATCCAGCAATGGCGGACAAATAGCGATAAGGTGTATGCATATATGGGTTGGGACTCCTTTAAAGTAAAAGAAGGCCTTATTGTCTATGAACTGTGTTTTTATAGTGCTATTTCTGTCCCATTTTAATTAATTGGATCTGACAAATTTCTGGTTTTTATCTTGAATATATACATTTATATATAATTATATTGCATTGCCGAAACGACCAAGTCCGAATCAAACAAGGCCATAAATTATATTGGCTCCTTGGGCGAAACGTCTTGTTTCCTACTTTTAGACCGTTAGTTTTTCCATGATTAATGATTGGTTTAAGACTTGCCAGTTTTGCAAATTCTCTCCGCATGTAAACCGACATCGTATCAATCTAAAAGTTTGATTTTGATTGTAAACATGAAAAATCTTCAAAATTCGATGTCGAGGATTCTTCTGGGCATGGGGAAAGGAACGATATTTTCTGTTGTGGAAATTATATATTCGGCAATAATAACTTCCGGTCGGTAATTAATGATGGCGATTCAGTATCTGCAGCTGATGTTGATGTTGCTACCTTTTGTAATTGGATCATTAACTTATGATAAATGTGGGTGAAAGTTTACAGCCATCATTGCATGGCCAAAATAATTCATCACGATCACAGGATAGTTTTCAATTATATAAATGTTAACCACAATCTAAGGAAAATGATAAATAGAAAAAAATAAGCTATATTATAAAATGAAACAAGACATCAAGTATGCTGAAAAGTACAGACATCTGAAAAAAACAAGTACAAAAAGAACAAAGAACAAAGAACGGCATACTGGGGTTATATCCTCAATCCTCAATCTTAAGGCCTTTTGACAATGTGCGGTTTACCTCTCTGGTGCGATTTCCTCGACGTATTTTCTTCTCTGTGCTATATACATGTTATATATTTTTTTTATATTGAAAAAATATTAGACCTACCCATAAATGATCCTGACCAACAGTGCAACAATCAATCTAAACCTAATTACAGTGACTTGACTGTTAGTGTTGCTGTAACCATGGTAACCAGAGAGCATGAATTTCTTTACAAAATTGCTTGTGCTCTCCGGTTACATTGGCGCCCAACAATAATAACCCACAGTTAGAAAAATTACCTAGCCAGGTTAAAATATAAATATAAAAATAAGATGAAAATATCATCATTACAGAGTATGATGACTCTTGAGATGGGGGAAGTGTGACGGGATTGCTTCCCTTAGAAAAACAGACCTGCCAACTATCCCGATTTTCGCGGTATCATCCCGATTTTCACCCCTCAACCCGAATCCCGATATCGGGATCGTAAAACAAGTCAAAAACCCGATTTTCACAAAATATACCCGAAAAAATTATTGGTTACCGATTTTGAAGTTTTTCTGATCAATTTTTAAAAATCTATAATTTTACCTGGGGACATATTATGACAAGTTTATATTAACCCTGTGCTAATCAACGGTCACAACAGGTGTCATAATTTGTTGTTGCAAGTAATCGGATTATCTGATGGGTCATAACAATCCTCAAAATTAGTTAATAAACAGAAATTCAGTCAGACGGCCTTTGATTTTTAACCAATTTATCATATAAGCACAATTTGCAACGTTTACCGTAGTTCCATGACAAAATCATATTAACTAAAAGATGAGAACAGTGTAATGAACTCTTAAGAAAACATCATTTATCTTGAAATCCATTTAATTTTTGAAATCAGACATGTGTCTGTTGATTTAAAATCGATGCCATTTTGTATACACTTCTACTGTATATAAGCCTCCGCTGGTAAGAGCACCTCTGAACACAAAGAAAGATAACTCAAATTTTATCCATTTTCTCATTAATACTGGCAGACTTAATAAAAATCTGAATTTATTTTTCTAACTTTAGGACATATAGGTTCATGTCTTTTGAGTCGTGGTCTAAAGACAAGCAGGTCTTTGGAGGGGGGAAAGGGGGGTCTTCATTTTTTATTGTCATTTTTCTTTTTTCTTAAATTGTTTTGTCAATTTTAAAATAAGTACAAGAATCATGCAAATAAAAGATATCAAGGCTTATAAGCTTATCATCAGTATACCAAAAGAAAAAAGAAGAGATATGAGACTATTTTAAGAGTAAAAAGCAGTGCACGCAGAAATGCCGTAAAAACTGTAACCCTTAAAAATCTGGTCGCGCACTAAATCCCCCATAGGGATTTTCAAAAGTTGGCAGGTCTGGAAAAACTTAGTAGATACTTAGTCAGCCGTAAGCGGTTGAGCTAGGGAAGTACTTCTTTAGCTCAGTCAGTTAACGCGCTGCCTTGTAACACAGAGGTCCCGGGTTCGAGTCCCGGTGGAGACAAGCAATTTTGTAATGAAATTCGTGCTCTCCGGTTACATTGCTCTCCACCAATTGCAACTCATTCAAAATTTTGACCAAATTGCAATTTGTTTTATAAAATCAAATACTTCAACTAGTCAGAAATTTGAACCAACTGCTGTAGAAAACCACAGCCAAGTCATGAAAGTGCAAGGTGATAAAATAAAACATACTTACAATCCTATAAGACTTTAACTCTATAAATATAGAATACTTTTAGAAAGAAAAACTATATGAAAGCTTAGTTTGGACAATTTTATAGCAATTCAAAATAAACAGTTCCTCTTCAGCATGGAAATGACTATAATATTTATACAAACTGATAAACCAATTTTTTCACAACATCATTAAAGTGGAGTTAAAGTCTTATAGGATTGTAACTTTGTACATGTAAGTATATTTTATTTTATCACCAAGGTTGCACATTCACATTTTGACTGAACAATTTGTTCAATATTCTGACCAGTTGAACAATTTGGTTTAATAAAACAAATTGCAATTTGGTCAAAATTTTGAATGAGTTGCAATTGGTGGAGAGCAACACTAACAGTCAAGTCACTGTAAAACATGTAAAAAGCTATTAAATCACTGTGCACAGATAACACCGGTGTCGCACCAATGAAAAAAGAAGGACAGTTAATAGCTGATACAAAGCAAAAGGCAGACATCCTCAACACACAATTCCAATCAGTGTTTACAACTGAATCAAATAACTCCATTCCAGAGAAAGGTCCTAGCTCACACCCTGTGATAACACCACTTGAAATATCTTTACCTGGTGTCAAGAAACTCCTACACAATTTAAACCCACATAAGGCAACCGGCCCAGACAACGTCAGCGGCAGAATACTAAAAGAACTCAAAGACCAAACAGCTCTAATTCTCACACTTATCTTCAAAATATCACTTGAAACTAGCATTACACCAACACGCCAACAAAGCACCAGTATTCAAAAAAGGGGGAAAATATAAACTAGAAAATTACACTCCTATATCATTGACATGTATGTCCTGTAAACGTATGGAGCATATCATCACTAAACACATCATCAACCACCTTGAAAAGAACAATATATTGTATGACCTCCAGCATGGCTTCCGTTAGTCTTGATCTTGCAAAACTCAACTTATTTCATTCATCCAAGAATTTGCAGCAAATAATAACAACACTCAAATAGACTTCATTTTAATGGACTTTAAACTGGGTCTCTGCCTTCCCAAATGACAGAACACAAACACTTGTCCTGGTTGGAGAGTGATCTGACCTAGCCCCAGTCACCTCAGGTGTCCCTCAAGGCACAGTTCTGGACCCAGTATTATTCTTGGTATACATTAATGACCTACCAGAATACCTATCATCCAGTAAGCGCAGACTGTTTGCCGATGACAGTATCATCTATAAAACCATCAAATCTCAAAGTGACTGTGATGCACTACAGTTAGATTTAGATGCAGCTGCTAGGTGGGAGCAAGACTGGTTGATGGCTTTCCATCCAGACAAATGCACAGTCCTTACAGTCTCACAGAAGAAAAACCCATTTAAACATGACTATATCCTCCACAATCACAAACTGGAACTTGTCTCTTCGGCTAAATATCTGGGCATTACACTTCAAGCAAACCTAAAATGTTCAAAACATACAGACAACATCATAGCTAATGGCAACAAATCTCTGGGCTTCTTAAAAAGAAACTTAAAAACATCATGTCAGAACATCAAAACTTGGGCGTATCTGGCACTAGTCCGTCCTAAACTGGAATATTTATGTTCAGTATGGGACCCTCACACAGTTGAACAAACCTCTAAAATCGAGATGGTCCAAAGGCGAGCTGCCAGATATGTCTGTAACAGATACCATAACATCAGTAGCCCGACAGATATGATAAACACCCTAAACTGGCCAACTCTACAGGAAAGAAGAACACGCACAAGGTTAATAATGTTCTACAAAATAGTACATCAAATCGTAGCTATACCATCTGCTATTCTCATACCATCAGACAGTAGTACCTGCAAAAACCATAATTATACTTTTAGACACATTGCAACCAAAAAAAGATACATATAAATATTCATTTTTTCCATATACCATAACTCAGTGGAACTTATTGCCAATGCAACCATTCTCTGTCGCCACAGTCAACACATTCAGAGAACATCTCACACCAGCTGTTCTCCTCAAATTCATCTAACTCATTATAAGCCTATGTACATAGTTTTAACATGTTTAATCACAATTTAAAAAAATTAAATTACACACCTCAAATTTATTTCCAAATGTTTTTGTTTTTGTAAATAAATATATATAGGCCTGCTGCGCAAACAGTAAATAATCTTCAGTTAATTGAAGGACTACGGAAAACCTATAAACATGATAAAGAAGAAGAAATGTTTACAAATTTTTCCTATTCTGCCTAACGTGAGGGTACCCAAATTGCACCTATTTTGACAGGTTTTTTTCCACCTACCTTTCTTTATCTCACCTGGCCCAATAGGTCCAAATGAGCTTTTCTCATAACTTGATGATGTCCGTGGTCGTCATCCGTTTACTTTAAAAAAAAAAAAAAAGGCAAATTTTTCAATTTTGCAGACTGATCAAATTATCTTCAAAATGCTTTAACTATAGAAATTGCTATTTGACCGGCACCAGCAACATAGTAAATTTGTTGCTGTTGCTGGAAAAATAGAATATGTTAGTTTGCTGGCATTATAGGTAAGCGGAAAACAAGTTAAAGCTATTTTAATGTTTATAAATATATGCAATTCAAAATCAACATGATCAAGTTTGAATTTTAAATATTTTTGATTTTTGAAGCTATATGTGATTGACTTTGTTATATTGTATAATACTATATTAAATTTATGATGCAATGAAATTTTTAATGTTATATTGTATAATACTTTATCAAATTTATGATGCAATGAGATTTTTAACTTATAAATATTTTTTTTCATAACACATGTAGTTAAAAAATCTGAGATTTTATTCTTATGCATACATAAAGCATTAGACTGTCACTGACTGATTTTAGAAATAAATACATCTACATGTACATGGTTAGATATGATTTCATTGCAACAAATGGATGCTCAATATTTTTATTTTGGTTTTTTCTTGCTCTACATTCTTAATAGTTTTAGTCTTTGACTGATAAATGTTTTTACACAATTATATGTGTCTCAAATGATGTAACTTTAGCTGTTTACTTATTTAACTACTGATACATCTATAATTATTTGTTTTGTTTTATGTTGACATTGCACATTTTCATATTACTTAAAAAGTAAATATTAAATTTCACAGAGATTAACAAAGAACCTACAAATTAACAAATTCACTATATTGCTGGTGCCACACCCCAACCCTGAATCCACCTATACTATTTAGCATTTAGAACAAATCTGAAATAGGATACAAATGTTCACCAGGTCAAGATCTATCTGCTCTGAAATTTTCAGACACATCAGACAACAGTTTGTTGGGCTGCTGCCTCTAAATTGGTAATTTTAAGGAAATTTTGCAGATTTTGCTTATTATCTTGAATATTATAATAGATACCGATATAAACTGTAAACAGCAAAATTGTTCAGCAAAGTAAGATCTACAAATATTTTTTGCATGACCAAAATGGTCAATAGACCCCTTTAGAAGTTATTGCCCTCATCATCTCATAGTCAATTTTTAACAATTTTTTGTAAATTTTTGTATAAATCTTTTATAAAAAATCTTCTTCTCTGAAACTACGTGGCCACACACTATTCATGTGAATCGTTCAATGCCCTTTAGCTTACACTTCAACTTGTATTCATGCACTTGACATGTGACATAAATGATATCATGTACATATATGTAGATCTCACAAACATGACAAACATGTTTAACCCCGCCACATTTTTGCGCCTGTCTGAAGTCAGGAGCCTCTGGCCTTTGTTAGTCTTGTATTATTTTAACTTTTAGTTTCTTGTGTACAATTTGTAGTTTAGTATGGCGTTCATTATCACTGAACTAGTATATATTTGTTTAGGGGCCAGCTGAAGGACGCCTCCGGGTGCGGGAATTTCTCGTTGCATTGAAGAACTGTTGGTGACCTTCTGCTGTTGTCTGCTCTATGGTCGAATTGTTGTCTCTTTGGCACATTCCCCATTTCCATTCTCAATTTTATGTCTTATTTGAAAATATTATACTAAGATCTTATCTTTATCACTGGGTTTATTCAATTTGTTTAATATTCATAAACATTATTTGTATAATACAAACTTCTACAAGACAGACAATTAGGATATCGATATATACATGTATTTGAATATTTTGTTTATAGTTTAAACATCCCTGGTGATCAAAGGTGGATCCAAGGCCAGTGGAAGGGGGTGGTCTGGACCTTTTGTGGGAAAAATTTGGTTGATTATATAGAGAATCACGGAAGCATGACTGGATCCTCCCGTTTTAGGTCAATCAGCACCCCCTCCTTATAAAAAGTTCTTGATTATGGAGATCTGCCACTGTTGATGATGGTGATAAGAGACTTATACTAAACTATTTATTGGTAAAACAGTTTGCATCAGCAAGCTGTATATTTAAGTACAGTATATAAGCCAATATGTGTTTTTTTTCAAATTTTTATAAATAAGACTGAAAATGCTGAAAATCAAAAATCTTTTTTCATATTTATAATTCCAGATTACTACATGGATGACAGATGTGGGGAAGTAATTGATATGGAAGAGGAAAATATTGAATCTGGAAACTTAGATCTAACAATCTTTCTAACGTATGTACCAAACATGAAATGCCAGTTAACAATTAAGGCTCCTGATGACAGGCAAATCATGGTATATTTCACTGAGATTGATATAAAAGAGAAAAAGGGAAGAATTAATACTTGTGAAGATTACCTGGAATTATTTGATGGATCAACTACATATAACAACAGTGTTCCAGGTAATTGTTGTTTCCATCTACACAATACTGTTCCTAGTATTTGTTGTCATACAACTTATATATATAGTCATGACAATTGTGTTCCTGGGATTTGTTGTCATTATTCTTCTGAAAAAAGTGAGAAATAAATATAGAACAATATTTTAATTTTATTTACAAGTTTATAATGATTTTTGATTAACATGATTAAGCAAAAGACCATTCAAAGTTTATATATCTGTATAAACCAAATATTATCTTTAAATTGACAAGGATTATGAAAGGCTAATTATCGTGAGTATTGACTTTTTTATTGAGTGTCATTGCAGCAAACTAGTTTAGGTGATTCAATATTTTTATAGCAAAGATAGAAGGTTATTAAGATACTAGATATACCTGTATTTTTACAGATTCTGATTTGAAGATTTGTGGTGACTATGAGCCTAGAAGAGCTTATTACACTAGTGGACAATATCTGACTCTCAGGTTCACGAGCGACTATAGAAAACAAGACACAGGATTTGAACTGTTGTTTACTTCATTTCATACAGGTATATACATGTGATATACATGTGATATACATGTGATATATGTACATTTATCATGTTTATATAAAATATTTAGATACAAGAATTTCAGAAATGATTTAATTACATTGGAACCAATCAATCAACCTTAAATGTTTAAATGCACTTTAAAGTCAAACTATGATGTTTTTCATATCTACATGCACTTTGTTGCACTTTCATATCTTTGGTGCACTTTTATATCTTTGATGCACTTTCATGTCTACAAAAAATGTACATGCACTTGACTGTCCCTCTGGTATCTTTTGTCCCTCTTGAAAATTTGTACTTCTATTTTCCAGATTTTTGATTTATTATATATATCTGAAAGAATAAAATGAATCTTTATTGGTGGCATTTGGTTGTTGTCTCTTTGACACATTCCCCATTTCCATTCTCAATTTTACTTTATTATACATGTACAACTATAAATTTTCGTTTTCTCATTGCCTAAAAGTATTTAGAACCCTCTTTTGTAAATCATCATCACCACTAGAAAAATCATGAGAGATTAAAATAAGATGGAACAGCTAAGATGTACCTTAATAAAGCACATGAAATGGGAAAGGATGTATATATATGTTACAGTGAATTTGTAGAATAAGGGATTATGTTCTATACATGCATGCTATAATCACTGAAATTTTCAGGGATTATTATAAACATTATAAAAAAACTATTAGAAATAAAACTCATTACACTAAGAATTGGTTTTTGATCTCTATTTAATAATATTTTATATACATTTAGGTGTTTGTAATGTGACAAAAGAGTTCAGATGTCGACAGGGACAATGTATATCTAAATCCTTCCAGAATGATGGTTACAATCAGTGTGGGGATAACAGTGATGAACCTATAACCAATACTGACATGGATTACTATGCTGCCGGTTCAGTCATACTAATTATATGTATAATTCTAGCTGCATGTTATATCTGTAAAAGACGTAGACAAAGAGGAGCTGTCATCAAGGTATTTATTATTTAAATCAAATATTTTTATGCCCCATTTATGGGCATTATGTTTTCTGGTCTGTGCCTCAATTCGTTGGTTTGTTTGTTCGTCGGTTTGTCCTGCTTCAGGTTAAAGTTTTTGGTCGAGGTAGTTTTTGATGAAGTTGAAGTCCTATCAACTTCAAACTTAGTAATCATGTTCCCTATGATATAATCTGTCTAATTATAATGCCAAATTAGAAATTTTATCCCATTTTCACAGTCCACTGAACATAGAAAATGATAATGCAGATGGGGCATCCGTGCACTTGGGACACATTCTTGTTATGCCTGTTTTAGTGCACAGTTAAATTTTAGAGAGGAAATGTTGAAAATGAATGATCTTAACTCAGATATTATGCAGAGAATTGACAATTTAGAAGGCATGGTATTGAGCAACAACCTATCAAATAGCACACAGAACAGAAAATATAAATGTTATTGCTTGCTTTTATAAAAGCATATTCAAAACAAAGTACCGGAAATGATTTATACTAATATTAAACATGACTTCAGCTCATAGAATACTTTCAAGTTATGTCCTTCACCAAAAAAAAAACAGTCATCAATTATAATGAGTTGTAGTATATATCTTATATATTTTAATCATGGTACATGTACATAGAACTATTATGTCTAAACAATTGTGTTTATATGTTGTATGTTTGCTTTTTTCTCTTATTATTATCATTTTGTTTTTACTTGTATTGCATACATGTATATGAGGGCCTCAGGGAAGATTAGTAATTGTAACTAACTGTGTTTACCCTCTTTAAATAAAGAATTTATTATTATTATTATTGTTATTATTATTATACTTGTATTTAATGAGTGTAATTTATTCTTTTTTTTATTAAAATTCACAGAGATCAGGAAATCAGTCAGAAATACCACTAACTTCACAACCAGTTTCTCAGCCATTTCAAGGACAACAACCAGCTGGCTATCCACAACAACCAACAGGCTATTCACATCCACCAGCTGGCTATCCACAACAACCAGGATATCAGCCACAGTCTGGATACCCACCACAACCTGTATATACTGATCACATGGGACATCCTCAACAAGGATATGTACCTCTGTCTGGGAATCCTCAACCAAGCTATGTACAAATGCCGGAGAAGCTGCCGCAACCAAGCTTCCAACCACCACCAGGATATCCCTCTCAACCAAACTATCAACCGCAAAGTGGTTATTCTCAGCCAGGATATCATTTAGTAGATCCTCCACCATATACAGAAAGTCCATATCCTTCAGCACCACCAAAACAGTAAAGATAAAAGGCAGATTTCATGCCTCAGTTTGTGGCTAGGGCATTAAATTTTAACTATCATTGTTATTCTATAAATGTAATTATAATAGTTGTCCTGACATTCTTTTTACATGCATTGTGCTAATTTTGGTGTGTAGAAAAAATAAGATACCAATTGAATAGTATAAACCAATGTCAATTAGTTCCTTTGAACTTTATGATTTTGCAATTTGACATCCTTCTGACTTATTATTTGTGGTTTGTTTTAATTGACTTTCCTCAGATCTAGAAAATCTCATGAAAGTTGTACATTTTTGTATGACTTAGGTGGAATGCTTGGTGAGCTTCACAATTTGAATTTTCCTAAGTGTTCTGTATTTTTGTGATTTTACTTTAACTCTTAATTTAGACAGGAACCTATTGACACAAAAAAGCAAAAGACATTTTAGAAGTCATCATATACTTATCAGTAATATACAATCACTGACAAGATACTATATTAAAGACAGGAACATGAACATTATAAAGTGGGGTTAACCGATTTCAATTTCAAATTTCCTCTTTTTATCTTAAGGAGGCTTGCGGGTATAAGATTTTCAGAAAAAAATTAAATATTTATTTTTCATTACAAAATTTTATTAATTACCTTTAGTAGTTGTTACTTAATCATATGGTACAAAAATCGTCCCAAAAATCATAAAGTGTTGGCCTCAGGTGACTTTTAGAATGTAGATATCATTGAAAAAGCTCAAAATTATCTCCCTTTGGTGCAAAAATGCTATTTTTTGGCATTAAAATTGAAATATCTTTTTTAACTCATCGGTGACCAATATTTTTTATTGTTGTTTTCGAATATGCTGTACATATTATTAAACTAATTGTAAAATTTAAGTGATTTCTGTAATTTAGTTCTTTTTAGCTCACCTGGCCCGAAGGGCCAAGTGAGCTTTTCCCCATCACTTTGCGTCCGTCGTCCTCCGTCGTCGTTGTTAACTTTTACAAAAATCTTCTCCTCTGAAACTACTAGGCCAAATTAAACCAAACTTGGCCACAATCATCACTGGGGTATCTAGTTTAAAAAATGTGTCCGGTGACCCAGCCAACCAACCAAGATGGCCGCCATGGCTAAAAATAGAACATAGGGATAAAATGCAGTTTTTGGCTTATAACTCAAAAACCAAAAAATTAAGAGCAAATCTGACGGGGTAAAATTGTTTATCAGGTCAAGATCTATCTGCCCTGAAATTTTCAGATGAATCGGACAACCCGTTGTTGGGTTGCTGCCCCTGAATTAGTAATTTTATGGAAATTTTGCAGTTTTTGCTTATTATCTTGAATATTATTATAGATAGAGATAAACTGTAAACAGCAATAATGTTCAGCAAAGTAAGATTTACAAATAAGTCAACATGACCAAAATGGTCAGTTGACCCCTTTATGAGTGATTGCCCTTTATAGTCAATTTTAAACCATTTTTCGTAAATCTTAGTTATCTTTTACAAAAATCTTCTCCTCTGAAACCACTGGGCCAAATTAATCCAATCTTGGCCACAATCATATTTGGGGTATCTAGTTTAAAAAATGTGTCCGGTGACCCGGCCATCAAATCAAGATGGCCGCCACAGCTAAAAATAGAACATAGGGGTAAAATGCAGTTTTTGGCTTATAACTCAAAAACCAAAGCATTTAGAGCAAATCTGATATGGATGAAGTTGTTCATAAGGTCAAGATCTATCTGCCCTGAAATTTTCAGTTGAATCGGACAACCGTTGTTGGGTTGCTGCCCCTGAATTGGTAATTTTTATGAAATTTTGCTGTTTTTGGTTATTATCTTGAATATTATTATAGATAGAGATAAACTATAAACAGCAATAATGTTCAGCAAAGTAAGATCTACAAATAAGTCAAGTGACCGAAATGGTCAGTTGACCCCTTTAGGAGTTATTGCCCTTTATTGTCAATTTTTAACCATTTTCGGTAAATCTTAGTTATCATTTACAAAAATCTTCTCCTCTGAAACTACGGGGCCAAATTAATCCAAACTTGGCCACACTCATCTTTGGGGTATCTAGTTTAAAAAATGTGTCCGGTGAACCGGCAATCAAATCAAGATGGCCGCCACAACTAAAAATAGAACATAGGGGTAAAATGCAGTTTTTGGCTTATAACTCAAAAACCAAAGCATTTAGAGCAAATCTGACAAGGGGTTAAATTGTTTATCAGGTCAAGATCTATCTGCCCTGAAATTTTCAAATGAATTGGACAACCTGTTGTTGGGTTGCTGCCCCTGAATTGGTAATTTTAATGAAATTTTGCTGTTTTTGGTTATTATCTTGAATATTATTATAGAGAGATAAACTGTAAATAGCAATAATGTTCAGCAAAGTATAAAGATTTACAAATAAGTCAACATGACCAAAATGGTCAATTGACCCCCTAAGGAGTTATGTTCCTTAATAGTCAATTTTTAACAATTTTCATAAAATTGGTAAATTTTTATTAACATTTTCCACTGAAACTACTGGGCCAAGTTCATTATAGATAGAGATAATTGTAAGCAGCAAGACTGTTTAGTAAAGTAAGATGTACAAACACATCACAATCACCAAAACACAATTTTGTCATGAATTCATCTGCTTCCTTTGTTTAATATTCACATAGACCAAGGTGAGCGACACAGGCTCTTTAGAGCCTCTAGTTTTATTTCGATATTACTGCTATTTCTCCTATTAGTTCAACAGAAAAAAGGACATTAACAAAAATGTATGCTTCTTTTGAAGGCAGATTGTGAATGTAAATGAATGGCAGTTATTATTAGTAAAATAATAAATAGTTAGAAACAAGAACATACCATGAAATGCAGTGATCTCTACAATAACCAGTGTGAAATTTTACAAAACCAATTTAATCAGAATGTTTATAGCAACTAAAGCAAGTTTAAAGTACTTGACCTCTACTGATATGCAATGATGCCATCCTGCATAATCTTTTCTACTTTACCCAATGTATATAATTTGCTGATTTTTGGTGTAGATATATAACATAAAAAAATACTCATTATTAGTCAATCAATCATTCTAAATGAAAAATGCATATAAATTAATAATGTGTTAGTGTAAAAAATTGCTAAAGCATCCAAAAAAAAGCAGTGAATAATCTATATGCATTTAATGCTATTATGAACACCCATTTAGACTATTATAGATTAAATTATGTGTTGATCATTAACAGTATTTGATCGACACAATATGTTCACAAATACACAGTTGTGATATCATTGCATTTAATTATAGGAAACCATTTTTATCAGCATTTACCTTATACCACATCTAGTGTGTTCAATAGTTTTAGTTGAAATACTAAATCTTTCAGTCATATATTATAGTGTTTCTTTTTTCCTTAATTATTGTTTGTGATAATATCTTTGATATATTTATTATTGTTCCAATGTACATTATTTTAATGAGTGGGATTTAAATCCCTGAAATTGGAAAAAGATCTACCAGATCCTGAAATCCTGAGCTTAAAAACACCCAATCCTGGAGTCCCGATAAAGGTCCCCCCTCTTTAATAAGTTTTGAAAAAGCTGGAATTTCATATATTAGATTGTATTATTTGAGTAGAATTTAGATGTTTTTCATTTAATGTTATAACTTATTTGTATGAACAATAGATGGTCAGTATTGTTATTATTTGCTGTGATCCAACATTGTTGGACTGAATTTTAGACAAAGTTTATCCATTTATATGATGTAGGTATTTAAGATAAATAAATAATTATGTACTTCATTTTAAAGTTTGTGTACTCTTTAACATATAGCTATTTATATTTTATTTTACTTTAATACTGTTATTTATCAATCAAATTTACTTGTGATATGTACTTAAACTTGGTCTGTCTTTGTTCTTGTGATATGTTATAAAATATCATTTAGCCTTGATTTTGCTTTTGTGCTAGTAAATGTTATAGACTATACTGGACAAAATTTGGTTTAAGTATTATCTTTTGACATTACTAAGCATCCATTGTCATCTTTCTTTATTGGACATCTACATTTTTAAAATAATCTTAAAATTTTGATCTGTTATTCTTGACCAATTGAAATGAAACTTTATCTTATATTGACCTAATATTGATTTTTAAAATTAACAAATTTCAGTTAAACAACAAATTTGCTGTTCCTTTTTCTGCAAAACAGCTCTCTGGTCAATTTCAGTTTACACAACATTCTATTCTCTTTTCAGTTACAACAGCTTTCTTTTTACTGCAAATCATCTTGGCAGATACAGAGCTGATATTTGATTTATAAATTTGTATTATGATGAGTTTCAATGCCTTTTTGAGTTAATATTGGTTGATTTGCTTTTAATGTGAGAATCATTTGATAACAGCTTTTTCATTGATAACAAAAAAAATCCTCGTTAATTTGAAGCTCAATATTACATTTAAAAATAAGTTTCCAGCAATTTATTAGGAGAATGCTTTCCCACTAAAAACTGGCTGTACATGGGGATTTTTAGCCAATTTCATGGGATATTGTGGTAAATAATATTCAATTTACACAGAATGTTGTTTTATTTATTGACTACACCTGTACTATCAAGCCACATACGCCCAGATATTTGAAACACCCTGCTTAGATATTTTGGTTTTGAGTTTCAGAATGATATTCAGCATTTATTTTTAACTTTTCTAGCTCAATTGCAGGCATGCTCTTTTTAGAATCTTATATGAATATGAGTCAAGATTGTTCGTTGATACAATGTGAGCAATACAGACTCATTGGGGCCTCTAGTTAAGGAGTTTTTAAAGTATAAAAATTTCTTTTAATAAATGTTACTTGTTATAGATTTTTTTCGTTATGACAATTTTAAGATTTCGTACTAATTATTAAGTATGCTGTACTCAAAGTAATATCATGTTAAACTTGTGCAATAAAATAGTTAAAGTGTTTATCAAAGATCTTTTTGATTTTTTTCCCTCTATGCTATGAACATGAATGTTAAAGTCCATATTTCATTGACAGACAAAAGCAAGATTGCATTTAGAATAATAAAGGCATTACTCTTCAACAGATGTGAACATAAACATGATAAAGATATGTGTATACCTCAATGAAGCAGAACCTATTAACACAAACAAGATTGCACAAACTAAAATGTCTTGCCTTCTTTACTTACTTTTTATATTATGTTGATAGTCCTAAATATAAAGCTTTACTATCACATAAACTTCACATAATCGATGAAAATGAGGTTAAGGTCAGGTAAACCAAACTAGAAATGCATGTTCACCTTACAATCATTTCATACACCAAATACAGTAGACCTATTGATTACAGTATTAGTAGAAAAATAGACCAAAACAGAACAACTTAACTATAACCACTGCACCATGAAAATGAGGTCAAGGTCAGATGACACCTGCTAGTTGGACATGCACACCTTACAATCATTCCATACACCAAATATAGTAGACCTATTGCTTACAGTATTAGTAGAAAAATAGACCAAAACACAACAACTTAACTATAACCACTGCACCATGAAAATAGGTCAAGGTCAGATGACACCTGCTAGTTGGACATGCACACCTTACAATCATTCCATACACCAAATATAGTAGAGATATTGCTTACAGTATCTGAGATATGTATGGACTTGACCATGAAAACTTCACCTTGTTCACTGATCCATGAAATGAGGTTGAGGTCTATTGAAAACTGTCTGATGAGCATGATTGACGTTGCAAGGTATGTACATTCCAAATATAATTATCTTATTACTCATAATAAGAGAGAAATTTATGTTTCAAAAAATCTGAACATATTTTCAAGTAGTAACAAACATAACTAGAGGCTCTAAAGTGCCTGTGTCGCTCACCTTGGTCTATGTGCATATTAAACTAAGGACACATATGTTTTTTTGACAAAATTGTGTTTTGGTGATGGTGATGTGTTTGTAGATGTTACTTAACTGAACATTCTTGCTGCTAACAATTACCACTATGTATAATGAACTTGACCCAGTAGTTACAGTGGAAAATATTTTGCAAAAACTTACAAAATTTATGAAAATTGTAAAAAATTGACTATGAAGGGCAATAACTCCTTAAGGGGTCAAATGACCATATTGTTCATGTGGACATGGACTTATTTTAAGATCTTATTTTGCTGTACATTATTGCTGTTTACAGTTTATCTCTATCTATAATCAAATTCAAGATAATAACCGAAAGCTGCAAAATTTTCTTAAAATTACAAATTCAGGGGTAGCAACCCACAGACAGGTTGCCTGAATGGTCTGATAATTTCAGAGCAGATAGATTTTGACCTAATGGACAATTTTACTACATGTCAGATTTGCTCTAACTGCTTCTGTTTCAGAACTGCATTTTACCCTATGTACTATTTTTAGCCATGGCAGCCATCTTGGTTCACGGGCGGGGTCATTGGACAAATTTTTTAAACAAGATACCCTAATGATGATTGTGGACAATTTGGTTAAATTTTCTTAGTAGTTTCAGGAGAAGAGTTTTGTAAAAGATAACAAAAATTTGTTAAAAAGTGACTAATAACTCCTTAAGGGGTCTACTGACCATTTTGGTCATGTTGACTTATATGTAAATCTTCATTTGTTGAACAATATTGCTGTTTACAGTTTATCTCAATCTATAAATAATATTCAAGATAATAACCAAAAACAGCAAAATTTTCTTAAAATTACCAATTCAGGGGTAGCAACCACCAAACAATGGGTTGTCGGATTCATCTGAAAATTTCAGAGCAGATAGATCTTGACCTGATAAACAATTCTACTAACATGTCAGATTTGCTCCAATGCTTTGGTTTCAGAGATATAAGCCAAAATCTACATTTAACTCCTATGTTCTATTTTTAGCCATGGTGGCCATCTTGGTTGGTTGGCCGGGTCATTGGACACATTTTTTTAACTAGATACCCCAATGATGATTGTGGCCAAGTTTGGTTTAATTTGGCCAAGTAGTTTCAGAGGAGAAGATTTTTGTAAAAGTTAACGACGACGGACGCCAAGAGATGAGAAAAGCTCACTTGGCCCTTCTGGCCAGGTGAGCTAAAAATGAGGTTAACTGAAACATAAAAATGAGGTCTAGGACAATGGATATAAGGCATCTATATACAAAGCATAAAGGATCCAGGTCTTCAACCTTCTGAAACAGTAACCTTTAAAAAGTTAGTTAACCCCGTTGAAGGATCATATAATTCCTATGTCCAGCTTTCTGTGACAGAAGTCGCAGGCTTGTTAAAACCAAAAGAAATAAGTGGAGGTCAGCATTCACGCTTCAAAATTTGATAATTGTTGATACAGTTAAAAGGTTGAATCTCATGATCAAAGTCTCTAATTCTAGAATGATGTGTCATGTAAAGCCATATTAAAGGGTGATGGTTGGTTTCACTTGTGCAATCATTGGCAGTGTTTCCAGGATATTTTGAACATTTACAAGTTATATTGCATTAAAAATGGGAAAAACAGATCCATTATGAAGATGTGCATCGGATAAGAGGACACAACTTTAACAACTTAACATTGACCAATGAACCAAGAAGATGAGAGAACAGATGATTCCTGCCAAACAGACATGTACACAATCATTCCATACACCAAATATATTTGATGTATTGTATAATGTATTTGAAAAACAGACCAAACCATGGCAAAAACTTTCAGAGAATCACTTAAGCATGACTGGTGCAGGCCCGTTATTAAAGTAGTCAGTAACCCCCCCCCCCCTCGTGAAGATTTCTGGATTTGCCACTAAATTAAATATGTCTTTCTACATTGAACCAACTTGGGACTACTGTTCATGGCTTTAACGGAACTGCATCTAATTGTAAATCAGTTCCATACTAAAGAATCAAATATAAGAAATTTCACAATAAAAAAAGAATTCTTGAATATTGCATTTTTTTATTTAAGAAAAAGTAAACAGTAAAAAGTACATGATTATGTATAATAAATGTGTAAATGATAATATCAATAGTTCACACATACAAACAATTAAAGCATTGCTTCTATAACTTATCAATTAACATGATACTGACAATCGGTTAACACTGATTATTATTGTAATGAAGAAACAGAGAATTTTAAATACAGGTGGATTTTTGTTTTTCACATTTTATTTTTTTTAATTTCTATAGTAAACTAATTATATTTGTTCATGAATATGCTGTCTACTACATTTATTTATAAAGAGTTTTCTACATAAAATAAAAATTTCTTGAAAAAATATTGAAAATGATACATTGGAAAGACATAAGTGTTTAAACAAGAGGCTCTCAAGAGCCTGAATCGCTCACCTTAATTCTTTTGGTTAAATCTCTCATCAATGATTATTTTGGCTTTTCAATTTATTTAAATGTTTTTTGGATCGTCCTATTTTCTTCAAAAGCCAAAAAAAATAATCATTTTCTCCTATGTTCTATTTTAGCCATAGGAGCTATGTTTCTTGACAGACAAGGAAATAAAATATAAAATTTATACTAGATACTCTGTAACTCATTTAGCCTAAGTTTGGCTGAAATTGATACAGCAGTTTCAAAGGAGAAGATTTTTTTAAAGTAAGTCAACATGATGAACAAATTGTGAAAAAAAGTCTTTAAAGGGCAATAACTCCTTAAGTGGTCAATTGACAATTTTGGTCAATTTGACTTAATTGAAGATCTTACTTTGCTGAACATTATTGCTGTTTACAGTTTATTTCTATCTATAATTATATTCAAGATAATAAACAAAAACAGCAAAATTTCCTTAAAATTATCAATTCAGGGGCAGCAACCCAACAACAGGTTGTCTGATTCATCTGAAAATTTCAGGGCAGATAGATCTTGACCTGATAAACAATATTACCCACGTCAGATTTGCTCTAAATGCTTTGGTTTTTGAGTTATAAGCCAAAAACTGCATTTGACTCCTATGTTCTATTTTTAGAAATGGCGACCATGTTTGTTGATAGATCATAACTTCGGATACAATTTACAAACTAGATACCCTAAGGCACATTCAGTTAAAGTTTGGAAGTATTAGGCCCAGTAGTTTCAGAGGAGAAGATTTTTGTAAAAGATTAATAAGATTTACGAAAAATGGTTAAAAATTGACTATAAAGGGCAATAACTCCTAAAGGGGTCAACTGACCATTTCCGTCATGTTGACTTATTTGTAAATCTTACTTTGCTGAACATTATTCCTGTTTACAGTTTATCTCTATCTATAATAATATTCAAGATAATAACCAAAAACAGCAAAATTTCCTTAAAATTACCAATTCAGGGGCAGCAACCCAACAACAGGTTGTCTGATTCATCTGAAAATTTCAGGGCAGATAGATCTTGACCTGATAAACAATATTACCCAGTCAGATTTGCTCTAAATGCTTTGATTTTTGAGTTATAAGCCAAAAACTGCATTTGACCCCTATGTTCTATTTTTAGCAATGGCGACCATGTTTGTTGATAGATCAAAACTTCGGATACAATTTATAAATTAGATACCCTAAGGAACATTCAGTTAAAGTTTGAAAGTATTTGGCCCAGTAGTTTCAGAGGAGAAGATTCTTGAAATAGTTTACGATGACGACGACAGACGACGGACGACGACGGACGCCAAGTGATGGCATAAGCTCACTTGTCCCTTCGGGACAGGTGAGCTAAAAACATTCAGGAGAAGAAAAAAAATAATCAAAAATTTTAGGCCTACAAATAGTTTAAAAGAAATATTGGACTAACATCAAAGCTAGTGATATGATACGAGTGATTGTCTTACACCAAAAACATTATTGTAACTTCTAAATGTCTATTTGTTTATGAGTGTTTTAATTTTAATGCTGTATAATATTATTTTGTCTTCCTCCACCATGTATTCCTTATTTGATACTAAATAGTTTACATGCCTCGGATAAATTCCACAAGAAACACTTCTATAAACAGCTAACCTGATTTTTGTAAATAAATATGTTATACAAAAATTGCATTATTCCAAAGCCCACATTTTTTTGTACAAATTTGGAAAAATTAACCAGCAGAGATAAATTTTGTGCTTTTGTTGAAATTTTCTTAAAATTTTATATTGACACTGAACTGCTTTTGTTGAAATTTTCTAAAAATTTTATATTGACACTGAACTTGTTTCTATAAAATTCTGTGTAGCTGTTTGCATCTGTTAAAATACCCATTTTACTCCAAAAAACTATATAACAATAATGTATAAAAAAAAATAAGCAAAATTTAACAAATATGCCTGGTACAATTGAATACAGAAACTATAAAATAAGAACAACAATACAACATATCCTTAAGATTTGCTAAAAAAAACAACCTTTTCAATACACTACACTCTACAGATATAATAAAGATTCTACTTCCGTTCAATACTACAGATTTGTGTTTTCAGATAGTTATAAGTTATAACAAAAGTATGCACCTAATAAAACAGAGAATTTAGTGTCATACATTTACACTATATTAATACAACTTTTCTAAAATCATAACATAACCTTTGGTTTATTAACATATTGATGGAGTAAGAAGCTAAAAATGTGTCACAGCATTCATTTTAAAAGCAGAATAACTGATTAAAAAAAGCCCAATGTATAAATGCTATGTTGTACCCTATACAACATATGTAAGTGCTTTTAAGCCACCATCAGGCAAACAGGCGAATTATCTAAATACAGTGTACCTGCCTAAACAGGAACCATAAGATTTCGATTTCAGTTTTGGCAGATGTTCGGTTTAATTAGTTTCACAACCCATACAATGTATATGCCTCTGACTTAAAGAACATGGTTGGGTTAGCCAGGTTTCACTGTAACATTAAATGCCAAACAAATATAAGCATGTTGTCAATAACAGATCTATGCCAGTCTTAAAAGTCACAAAATAAAAATTCACTGCAACAGTCACTCTTAAAACATGATTACACAACCATTTTTAAAACATCAATATTGTTCACAATTTATACAATATAATTTGCAACAAAAAACCTGAATAATAACAGTGTAACACAATATTTAAGAATGGATTATCATCCTGCATAGATGTAAAGCTGTCATATTTGTATTTTCTAAAGCATTACAATACCACACTTGTCTACATTTAAATTCCAAATAAATGGTTTATGATGACTATATGTACATGTACATTGAATTCTCTTTAATTGCAATATTTGGAATGTTTTAAAGTTATGTACAATGACTTTTTGTTAATTGTAATTTGACAAAGGTATTTTTTTATATACTATACCAACAATAGCTGTTTCTAATTTTTTCATGGCTGTTTTATCATAAAAGAAGTGGAACAATTTCATTTTGAAATGTCTGGCTATTATAATTTCAGTTGGATGTATATGTAAAAGTATATAAATCATACTCTTACTGCACAAATTTATATATTGAAGTTTTGTACAGGACAAAGTTTATGTTCGTTATGATGCTCTTTTTGCAATCCTGTGGGTTCAATTATTTCGTGGGTATCAATTTTAGTGGATTGCAGTTATATTGAATTTTCATGGATATTTGATTGTGTAGCTGTATAAAAGTTTGCAAACAACACAATAGTAAACTTGTAGTTTGTTAAACATTTAAATTTTGTTGTTTAAAAGTACCAAAGAATTCAACGAAAAATAGGTATTTCACGAATAATAATGTTTCAAGTCTATGGAGTTAATGGAAGTGAGATGAAAATATATCAATATATTGTGCTTTAAATATGTAAGGTTCAATCTTTTAAAGCATAACTTATAAAATATAGCTAGTTATTTAACCTAAAAACCATCACCTTATTTATACATGGTTTATTTACAATGCTCTACAGAAGGACAGATTAGAATATATTCTAATCAAATTCAATATGAAATGTATATCAATAATGCACACAAAAAGATATTATATTCAAATATTATTGTTTCAAAATAAAGAGAAATATATAATAAAATCATGATCAACAACAATTACAGCAATAAAAATTATTTTGATTTTGTAATTATAAAAATCTTTATCACAGTATTAAAGGAACTAGAGATGTGTTCACAAGTATATGGTACCCCAGATTATTGTATGCTTCACTACTTTGTATATCACATGGGCCAAATAATGCCTATTCATGCACTCACTAGGAAAATTAAAAGTTGTTCAGATCTTTTAAAAAAAAATCCCTAGCACCATGGATGCTTCAGTCGAGTCAGGTGGTTTAATATATAAATGTTTTAAAAGATATCATTATAGCTGCTGTTACTTTGACTTTTGACAACAATGTTTATGGCTCAAAAAATAATGCCCAGAATCTGAAAATTTTAACCCCATTAACACTGCATCAAATCATAAGTGGTCTGACTTTGTTGCAAATCAATTAATGCATATTAAGTACATTTATATCATGCACATATATTTATATTTTTGGAAATTGTCAGTGAATTGTTTTGAAGGGTTAAATAACAACTGACAATAAGGCTTGTCTGACTGAAAGACTACATATAACTGAATGGACACAGTGACCTCTATAAACCCTTCTACCCACAAAGCAAGGTGTACATAAATATTACTGACATTAATTGTAATATCACAATCACTCAGTTATTTTTAATATCCTGACATCTCCTCAATTTATTTTAAGTACAATACTTCTTAATTCAGCTATTGTTTTTTCTTCTTACCCATTATCTAGTATACAATGTAAAAGTACTTTTTTTTAAATCTTTCATAGGCATAATACTAAATTAAGAATTCATTACAAATAGTCCCGTACCCTTTTATAGTTTACTGACAACCCTATGAAAATATTTTTTTTTTCTATTTAAACAGGTATTATACCCCTTAAAAGCCAGTATCTTATTGTTAATAGTAAATTTTTCTTAATTCATACTTGTTTGTACAAAATCACTTTATAAAAGATTATCAAACTGCAAAAGTGAATAATATCTGAACAACAAAACTTCAAACTGGAATATACATGTACATTAAATAGAGAAAGGAAATGGGGAAATTGTGTCAAAGAGAAAACAACCCGACAAAAGAGTAGAAAACAGTCCAAAGCCACCAATAGTTTTGGAGAAGTTGTGGTAACAAAGTGTGGACAGATGGATGGATAAACATAAAACTTAATCACTTTATATACTGCATTAGTAATATAAGCCCTCAATTTTAGAATTCATACATACATTTTTGCATTATTCAAAATTATCAGTCAAAAGGTGTTCTACAAGGATCAGTTTGTTTTTGCAGAAATGCTGAACAATTCATTTCAGAATATTTTTTTCAATCACAATTTTTCTCATTACATTTCATAGTCAAGGAAGACTCAAATAAGAACCTTAATTTTATCATGAAATAAAAGAAATGGAAGTCCGTCACATATTACTGATTTATTGTTTTCCTGGTGCTCCGTATGGGTACGGGTTATCACTGTATGGTGGTGGGACAGCTTCTCCAGAGGGATAGGGTTGAGGTGGATATCCCGGCTGTGCTGGATATCCTGGCTGTGCAGGATATCCCGGTTGTGCTGGATATCCTTGTTGTGTAGGATAGCCTGCCGGTGGTGGATAGCCTGGTTGCTGGGGTTGTTGATATCCAGGTTGTTGTCCTGGATACTGGTTTGGAACTGGTTGAGCGGCCATTGGTATGGTATCATGCTGGTGCTGGAAAATTGAAAAATAAGAATTCGTTAAATTTCATTTATCAGTATCCATGGTATGAAGGCTTTTAATAAAATAGAATAGACATTTGGAGCAATTGTGGTTACTATAGACAGATGGATGGATAAACAGAAAACATAATCGCTTAATGTAATGCCCAAGAAACACATGTCCTCAATTTTTGAATTCATTCATACATTTTTGTATTATTCAAAATTATCAGACAAAATGTTGTTCTACAAAAATCATCACAACTTCACCTTTCTTTTGATTCCTAAATACTAAAATATATTCTACTTAGTTTGATATTTACACCTATGCATAGGAACTTTTTGCTTTTCAGGTATGTTCTTTTTTTATGAGGCCGTAGTCATGGTTGTGGGTGATGTTTCATCCTACTTGTCAACCCCAATATTTTGCCCTAAACTTTATAGTAACATATGATATTTGCTGCCAAGTTCTTCTACTTATATCTTCATGTGCCCCATGGTTGTCTGCCTAAATCATACCAGTTTGCAAAGAATTCCACTCAAATTAATGCTAGGGGGCGTCTTAAACTTGCAGTAAGATGAGGTTTTTTTTGGTCCATGTTGAAGGCCTCACTGTGTCTTTGAGATGAGCAACAGCCAAAAAATGCTGTTCTTTTGCTTTTTGTGTTTTTTGCTGTGCATGTACTGATTTTATATTATTGATGGATACCCCATTTCTTTTCTTTTCTTTTCTTTTCTTTTCTATAACAATAACATCAAATGCTTACTTCAGATTGTCTGCATCCTCTAAAAGATTGCAATAATGATCGATAATGCACTGAGAGAATTTTTGTCCAAATCCTCTACACAAATGGCAATAATTCACTGAAAGATTTTTCTAAATCTAAGCCAATACCACCCCTACCCCTACTTTAGATGGGCCACGTCTTATACAAAATTATAATGACCAGTGACCATAACATACTGATAGCATTACTGGAAAATCAAAATTCTTGTGATATTTTTTTTTGCGAAAAATGCGACAGGGTTATAATTTCAATAACAGATAATTTTTTTCATATTGTAAAAATTCTAATTTCATTTTAGTCTAAATATACAAAATCGCATTAAAAAATGTACACAATAATTTTTGAATTGACAGTACTGTGGATTCATATTATTCGTTGGATACCAATTTACATGGATTTTGTGGATACAGGTGAACCACGAAATCAAACAAATACTAAATTTTCTACAGGCTTTATGCAGAACATGCAAGTTTTCCTGAATCCACGAAAATAAATGAATCCACGGTATGTTAATCTTAATTATGCAACACCTTCAGTACCGATCCTCTGGATTGTCCACGGCTTCTACGGTAAAAGTAAAACACTGCAAACACAATCAGACCAATCACCACCACAGCTGCAATGGCCCCCAGAATTTTGGCGAGAGATGAAGCCGAGATCACTCTGTTTTCGTCACTGTTGTCACCACACTGATTATAGCCATCATACTGAAGTCTTTTGGATATACACTGTCCTAGTCGACATTTAAAGTCATTAGTACCATTGCAAACACCTAAATAAAATAAAAAAAGAAAAAATTCTCAACTGAATATTAAATAGAGATTGAGTCATTAAGAAAGTAGTTTACTAATAAGTCTATAGGGAAATCATGTATGCTTGCATATACCTTATACAGGGACCTAAATCAAGAACTAGAAAAGTGATGCTACTAAAATTATACTTGATCTGAGTTTTGTGGCAATAACCATTGTTGTCAGTTTCATAATATTTGGTTGAGGCAAACATAAGTTAGAGAATGAAAGCAATATTTTCATTTGGTAAGGGACATAACTCTAGAAAGGTAAAAGTGACTCCATCAAAATTAAAACTTTATCTGTGTTATATGATAATAAGCATTGTGTATAAGATTTATAACATTTGGTAAAGGCAAACTTGAGGTAGAGAATAGAAACAAAATATTCAGCAAATTTTTCATTTGTAAAGAGGCATAACTCTTGAAAGGTTGAAATGGTGCCACCCAAATTCAAACCTGATCTGGGTTTTTTTTTGGTAATAAGCATCATGTGCAAGTTTCATAACATTTGGTTGAGCAAACTAAAGTATGAGAACAGAAACCAATTGTGGGACATACAGACATGTGGACGCACATACATTAGGGTATAACTTAAAATTATAAAAAGGTTTCCAATTTTAAACATTTATCCAAGGGATAAAATCGTGATCAGAGAGAATGAAACAATGGAAGTTAGTCTTTCTGTGATTATGCTTTTATCTCCTAACTTGTGGCAAGTGATAAAGTAATTACCCTAATCTAGATTTGAAAGACTACTATTGTGAGACGTTAAAGTCATATGAAACCGCAAAATTGATGCATATGTTTTTTTATAACTAAATGAATAGTTTTCATTATAAAACTTATGTAGTAAATATACTTTGTTTTGAAGAAAATTCTATTATTTGTCCACATTTAGAAGTTTATTTTTTTTTTATTGCTTGCTTCCAGGAAGCCATTAGCAGAAAAATCTGTTGATTGCAATACGCATATAGACCTGTCATTGAAATAAACTATTATCTGATAGTACATATTCATGCTTCTATGTTGATTGTTTACTATGATGTGACAATCAGTAAACTATGAATTCAAAACAAGGCAATTAATTAGCTGCCATATTTGTTAAATCATAACAGACAGAGACAAAAACAAAATAATGTTTGAGGATATTTTTGCGTAAAAAATGATAAAATCATGGACAGAAGACTAAGTTTTTGATATATACCATGTATACATGCATTATATTGGTATAAGAATTGGATAAACATTATTTTTCACCAGTCACTTGTTTCATATAACTTTAAAATATATTTACATGTATATCATGAGTATAAAATATTTAAGGGCTGTTTATCATCATGGTTATGTGATGCTATATTGCTAGTATCATAGTATGTCATGCTATATTGCTAGTATCATAGTATGTCATGCTATATTGCTAGTATCATAGTATGTGATGCTATCTGGAATGAATTTCTTATAGATAGCATTATGGATGACGCTTTAGTTTCTAGAAACAAGGATATGTTTCATAATTTCCTGTTTACCAGAAGTATAGAAGAAATTTCTGTGGAGAACACTGTATAAATTAAAGAGACTTATTTATAAGCAACTAAGTTGTATTCTTTATACCTGAATGAAAAGAAGTAAAATATAGGGAAAAGCCATCATCCTGTCTGGTAAAGTCACTTTTGAACTTCAAAGTTAGGTACTGTCCTGTCGTGTAAAATGCACGTTTAGGTTCATCTTCTCCACATATCTTGTCATGTCGTAAACCTAGAAAAAACAAAGCATAATTGTCCTAAATAGTTATCTGGATAAATATATACATATACTTATTTCACATATCTTTGAAAAATGACATATCTCATATATCTATGAATTTTTTATCAACTTATAAAGTTATTCAACAGAACAAAGAACTAAAGTTGTTCTTTACTTCACGCTCATATACATATTTTCATAATCATGATAATGTTATTTAGCTATGCTCTAAATTATTAAAAACAAAGCTGTCTAGAATACAAACACGGGAGAAATAAATGTATTGCATGTGAGTTGACAATATGAGCTTAATAAACAACTACATCATGTACATGATGACTTTTAAATACAAATATAAATGTATATTACATGTCATTTTGACTCTGGTAGAAAGTTGTCTCATTGGTAATCATACCACATCTACATTTTTTTTATGACAATTATCTGGGGCGTAGCTCCATATACACTGTCACGCCATAGCGTGCACATCGCGGGGTCTAAAAAAATAATTTACGCCGATAAAATATAAAAATATACAAACGAGTAAAAAATATTAAATCTAACTTAACCAAGCAAAGTAGAAAACGATACAGTATAACTATTTTAATAACGTCACAATAATATTTCCGTCTGTAAAATCAACCCTGACCGAAATCGAGAATTTTCTTCTAGTACACGACGTAAAAAGCAGCGTATAAAACAATACATGAACAGTTCAAAGCGTGACAAGGACTGACAAGCCTAAACGTTAGACATTTCTTTTTTCTCTCACAAAAACGCCTACCAACAGTGATAGTCATGCAGAAACACACCCAGCAACAAATCAGGACAATTTAGACCCCTGAAACGTCAAAAATTGACGATGATTGAACTTAGCTTAAGTGCCACATCAGTGTCATGTCAAAGCCAGTACAAAAAAATCTGGGACCATCTTATCCAGATATTTCTCTGTTGAAAGATTCGAATTCTTAGGAAAAGATGTAAAGTTACAACTTTTGCCCGACAAATGGAAAGATGTCCACACCTTCAAATTTCCGACAAGGTATATTAACTCCATTTCAATTTAAAAAATATATAATACGCGTCGTTGAACTAACAGGGCTGCAGGGGTTGTAAACTCACGTTTTTGTTTAGATAAGGGTTGTAAATTTCGTACATTATTTTGGCAAAAAAAATGACCAATTGACTTTTGTTCAATTTTTATCTCTCAACTTTGGTTCCGACCCTGAACAATTTAATGAATTACAGTTAAACTTTATATGAGTTTGACTGTCCCTTTGGTATCTTTCGCCCCTCTTTTATATGTAAATTACGATAACGGTAAATACAAATCTGAATTCCCTCTTTAAATTATTGTTTTGAAGGGCTACTTCATATTGTTCTGTTTTGACACCTTCCTGTCGAAATATTAAGGCGTCAACGCATTAAAAATAAAATCGCCTTTCAAGACTTCATCAAGTTCCGCAGTACTAGTCCGTTACTGAAATGTTGCGTTCCGAGCAAAATGATGATAATGTTTGGAACGAGCTATACCAAACCACTCTTGATATAGCAGACCTTTTTGGTATAGTTGAAAATGTTCCTAGGTGGTGTGGAAGACAAACCTCGAGAGCCAACCATCCAGCCGAAACACCTAAGGATAACTGGCGAATTTCTCTCTACTATCCGTTTCTGGATCATATGATCACAGAATTTGATTCTCGACTCCAGAAGTCAGAAAACCGTATACATGCACAATATCTTCTTCCATGTGTGGTCGAACAAATAACTAATGACAAATTGACCAATACTGTGTGTTCTCCTAACAATGCCCTTCGTTAGTGCTACAGCTGAAAGGTCGTTTAGCATACTGAAACGTTTGAAAACGTACATCCGTTCCACAATGAGAAATGACAGATTATCGGCTTTGGGTTCCACCGTGATTTTGAGGTCAATTTAGACAAGGCCATGGACGTTTTTGTTGCAGCTAAAAATACGAAGGGCAGATTTTTGAAAAATATTCAGGATGTTTCTCAATAAAAAATGATCAAATACAGTCTTAATAATTTGCTCATCAAACCAATTTTAAGCCATCAGAACACACCATTTTGCGTCTAGCCAAAAAAAAAATCTTCGGGGGCAATCCCCCCCAACCCAACACCCTGGTTGGCGTGCACTTCAAAGGGACCCAGCTACGCCCCAGATTATAATTTAAATAAAAATACCTGAAAGATGTCTGTTTGATGTGCCTGATCCATCATATAATTCAAGATAATCTTCACATGAGTATCCAAAGGAGATTCTTGATTCTTTTATATCAATTTTTGTAAAATATATCATGATTTTCTTGTTTGTGGGAGCTTTTAATTTAAGTACACAGTTCATATTTCTGGAATAATCACTATGTCTTGTCAGCTTCAACTTTGCTGTCTCAATTCTTTCAGTTTCCATACTAATTTCTCGGTTACAATTTTCATCCATGTAGAAATCTGAAAAACAATGAAACACAATAAATTACCAAACAGAAGCTAAATTACCAGTAAATGTACCACAGTGATTTTTTTATGATAATCTGCATACAAGCTGTTTTTCACCTGGTCATTTCAAATATGTTATAAAAAATATTTCTTTATGTGCTAAATTTACATATAAATGGGGTAAAAATTTTAAGACATTTACATGTACCAACAAATATCATTTTCTTGGACAAATTTTCTATCCTTTGTTTCAAAAGCTAAACACAGTCACACAGGTGGATTTTTGTTTTTCATGAAGAAAAGATTTTCATAGATGAAACTTCGGATTTAACTTCCTGAGGAAAAGTTGGTCACATATGGATTTGGTTATTATTATTATGTCCATATTGGTTATATACAAAATGTAGCCATTCTACTGTTTCGCTTCTATACATCCTGAGTGACTTTGGAAAAATTCAGTTTTGAGCATTGATGAATCATGATGAAGGTAAATAAGCATTTCAGACGCATGAAATTTGTACTGTGTTGTAGTATCAATTTTTACAATAAAAAAATTGTCTTTTTCTATAAATTCTTCATATTGATCTCCAATTTTTGGTGGGGTTTGTTGCCCTCAGCATTGCTCAGTCTTTAGTTTTCTATGTAGTGGTTTTTTTATCTTGTTTAAAAGTAGGAAGTTGTGGTCTGAGATATACTTGTCCACCAGGAAGAATGTCTTTCTCCTCAAAAATGTGAAATCCTCCAAAAATGAACATATGATGTCAATTACTGCACAAACAATTCTAGCTCGTTTAGGACACCTTAAATGTGTCATTTTCATAACTTTCAATCATCTCCATAAATTTTTTAATTGCCTTAATCTGTCCACATTAGTTTTTACAGAAAAGTGATTCCTTTATATAACCCGGATATAAGACTGACCTTTACCTTCATTTTACCTTCAGCCAACAAAGGTTCATTTTCAGCACTGTTGAGGGGGGATAGGACCTTTATCGGGACTCCGGGAATGGGTGTTTTTAGGCTCTGGATTTCGGGATTGACCCTTATGGGATCTGGAATGTCTTTTTTCAAATTTCGGGACCTCGTGATTTCGTGTTTTTAAGCCCGGGATTTCGGCATTTCGTATTTTTAAGCCCTGGAATTCGGGATCAGGACCCCTCCTACCCTCCCTCACTGTTAGCATCACTTGATAAAATTTTGACCATGATTTGTAAAAATGTCCAAGAGATATATGAATACAGATATCTGTGTATTACCATTTACCTCAAATTTAATATGTCACTGCATTATTGTATTATGTTTGAATATAGACTTCATGTCCTATAAATTTATGTTAAATCAAAATTTCAAAATAAAATTCTATAAAATAGACAATTCAACATGTTTAACAGATCTGAAAATGATGTTTCAATATACAAATAGTTTTACTGAATGAAAATGTTTGATAACGGCCCTTTACATTAATTTTTGTTTTCCTTTCTGGGCAAAATTTTGAAAGATTTCATTTTGAAGGATAAGCTGTTTCATCCTTATAAGGTTGTGATTATTGTGTTGTGTCTTCTCAGTATTTACGAATATAGGGCTGCCACATTGCATACAAAACTATTTGTCACTTTACAGTTTCTTTTTAAAATTCAAATATTTCAAGTCGGAAATTTTATTCTACCGAGGTAGTGAAACATAATATTTTACATTTCAAAATAAATTGAAAGTAACAGAGTTCACTTGTTGATCCGATAAATTAACTCTTGGGTTTAATTTAGATTGGACAAATTACCGTAAAAACATCATTTTGTTTTAAGCCAGTTGATATTAATTTTATAATATTGAACTATTAATGAACCGAATATTGCTCACTGAGTAGGTCATAAAAGGTTCTAATTGTGGTAAAATCGTCTTTGTTGAAAAAAACAAAAATTATGACCTGATCGGACTATAATGAAAATACAAAATAAGTGTTTTATTCGTATTTTTATACGTCTGTACGCTGTATGTCATATGACAATGACATGGGCATATACATACAAGAATAATAATCTTATTTTAAATAGAAATGTCACACTTTTATCTGACAATGAAAGGACATTTAAATAACGTATTTTAAAGCACACAGGTGCAATCAAGATCGATTAAATGTACAAAGGTAATAAATCTGGCTAATCCGATGATGTTGTCACGCGTCATTAATTTTCAGAACATCCGATGGGCAATAAACCAATTAACAGCCACGCGGTGTTGGGAGAGAATCTTTGGAGGAAATTGGGAGTATAATCCGTGATTCGCGGTGTCACACCGCTACACTCAGAAATCGGTGATTAGAGTTCGCGATTACATACCCTCTGGGCGTACTGTATATATGAAATGGACCCTTCCAAGACACAATGTCAGTACTGTATATGGAGGTAACACAAGATAACCACAAACAATTTGGAACTTTCTTGTTACACATGTTATAATCATGATAATTACATACATCATGTACATGAAGGTTGTTTTTTTGTCTATTTGGACATCAAAAGCGAAACCAAATTCCCAGTCTTTCATATTGGAAGTGCTACTGGTACATTGTACTTCCTGGATGGTATACTGTTCCGAGTGCGAGAATTTCTTGTTGCATTGAAGACCTGTTGGTGACCTTCTGCTGTTGTCTGCTCTATGGTCGGGTACTTATAAAGTGAGAAACGGAATCGAAACGAAACAAAACGAAATATAACGAAACGAAACGAAATACAACGAAACGCAACGAAATACAACGAAACGAAACGAAACGAAATGTAAAAATGAAGAAACGAAACCCTCTTCAAAAGCATCAAATATATTGCCCCTCCCCAGCCCTTTTAGTTCAAAAGAAATTTTCCTCAATCATAATACAAATACTTCAAAATAAAACTATTATATAGAAAAGATATTTTCAAATTCAATTATACAAATGTCATGTATAAAGAAGTCTTTTCAACGACCCTGTAATTGGGCAGGTCCATGATTTCAATACGGGTGGTGTAAAAGGGATTGAATTTGCCGTGCAGAAAGAGTCACGAACACAAAACTTTAAATGGTGACGCCCCTCACAAGAAAAAATGATCTCCCCTTTCTCAAGTTTCTCGGATTTACCGAGTTTAATAATGCTATGTAAGTACTTATATTCGAAAAAAAATATTAGGATAGGAACTTGTTTTTCCCCAATAGTACCGACCGTGCAAGGGCTTTATAGCCAGTCAAGGTCGTTAAAAACTCCCGTAGTACCCAATAGTTCTCCGTTTCTGATATAAAGGCCAAAAGATTTTTTTCAACGGCTTTTTATAATATAGTTCGTTCCTATATTGGACGGTCTTCAACAATGAGCAAAGCCCGTACCGCGTAGTCAGCTATAAAATGCCCCGAAATGACAAATGTAAAACCATTCAAACGAGAAAACTAACGGCCTAATTAATGTACAAAAAATTAACGAAAAAAAAAAACAAATATGTAACACAGCAACAAACGGCAACCACTGAATTACAGGCTCCTGACTTGGGACAGGCACATACATATACACATACATGCATACTGTGGCGGGGTAAACATGTATTGAAATATTTTGCCATTATGGTCTATAAAGATATCAGATATCAGCTGGTTAGCTACTAAAAATTGCAATGACTCAACATCAAAATGTTTTTAAGTTCTGTTTCCTTAACTACTAACACTGTCGAAATAAATTTTAAAATGTACATGTATAAGGGTACTTACATTTTCTTTTCCTTCTCATTGGGCTCCATTTTGCGTAATAACGGTTGAATAAAAAATATTCCTTTTATATATACCTGGCTGGAGCCCGTGCAACATCTGGTGCTGAATGCGTTTTAGAAAACTTCAAAGACCTTTGATTTTTTTTCTCACGCTCACAACTTACCCATATATAAACTCAGGCATGATAAAGGGAGCCGACAGGATGAAAGACAATGCCTTTAAAAAGTATTTTTGGAACATCAAAGTGTTATATTGTACGTCAGAACGGGTAGCACGTCCACACGGGGTTGTAGAAAAGTATGCAGTCTTTCAATAAACAATAAATTAATTTACAATCCTCAATTAAGAGATCAAAGGAGTTTTTCTTTTCATCTTACATACTGTTTTAGCGTGGTTGTAACAATGATAACTACATCAACAGCACCACACAATTGCATAACATAAGGGTCAGATTCATTTCGTTGTATTTCGTTTCTTCATTTTTTCATTTCGTTTCGTTTCGTTATATTTCGTTTTGTTTCGTTGTATTTCGTTGCGTTTCGTTGTAATTCGTTTCGTTTCGTTATATTTCGTTTCGTTTCGTTTCGATTCCGTTTCTCACTTTATAAGTACCCTCTATGGTCGGGTTGTTGTCTCTTTGGCACATTCCCCATTTCCATTCTCAATTTTATGTTATTTGCTCGTCCAAATTAATATGACATCTTGAAAGGTTATCATATTTTTTGGCTGTTACATATATGGGCTATTTCAAAAAAAATGATGCCAAAGTGTGACAAACATGGTAAAAAATTAAGTCATTGCTAATCTTTTTTCTATCATTTTTCTTTAATCCAGAGACATTCAAGTTTACAAAACTACCAAGGGTTAATGCAAAATAATAAAAACAAAAATTTTAACAACATTTTACTCATAAGAATTCATCCACTTTTCAAAGGAAACAACATAATAATAATATCAACTGACAAACATAAATAAGAATCTAAATATCAATGTAATTTTTTTGTTTGTTGCAATAAAGGTTCTAAATGATTTTCCTGCAATTTTTTTTTACTTATAAACAGTTTTTTTTTTTTAAATATGTAAATTTCACCAATTTTTAGTGTATTCTTTAATATCTTATTTCAAAAGTTTTTATATCTCTTTGCAAAAGCTTTAATTTTATATAAAAAGTATAAGGAAGCAAACATATATGATCTAATTACATCCTCTGAAAATTTCACAACAATTGCTTCAGTCAATTCTAAGTTTTCTTCATTTAAAAAATACAAACATGTGTTTGTTATCCTTTTGTTACACTCCTGACATATTTTTTCAGTAACTGTAAGACTGTTTTTTAATGGAATGTTTAGAAAATCAGTAATGATATCTATTTTAAATTTACAATCTCACAAATAAATAAATTTATTAGATATTTGATTACATATTTTTTTAATTTCTGAGCAAAGAGCAAACTTTTAACATGTTTAATGAGAATTACACTTTAATTTTTAAGAATCTTTGGTGAATAGTGTGCAGAAAAATCACTTTTACAAGACAGATCAGCTTTCTCATAACATTGTAAAGATGTTACAATTATTTTAATAAAGAATCATGTTGAATTTTGTTATAGATAAGCTACATCAGAAACTTGTCAGGAGTGTAACAAATGTTACACTCCTGACCATAATTTATTTCTACCATATTTTAACCTGAAACTGACCTGAAATCATGTAGAGTCTTTATATTTCACATATTATTTTAGTGCAAATTAAGAACAGGTTAAAGAAAATTATATACTTCTTACATATTTACAAATTTTGCTAATTGTCTATTTAAAAAAAAAGATGGCTTTCCTTTAAACCTTGTTCAGTCTCTTGTTTGATACTATATATATGCTGTTTTTATGTCAGATAATGTATTATGATAAGTTTGTTCGTTCTTCCAAAGATGGTAGCAGTATGTGCTCTGTATATTAAAAATTGTCCAAAAATGTACCCAAAAATGTCAGGAGTGTAACGCTTTAAAATGTTTAAGTGTAACATTCATGTTATTTTTTATAGAAACAATGTTGTTATTATTGGTTTTCCTTTCTGGAATTTGAGTGTGAACACCATCTGTTGCATATTTTCAGTAACAAACATGCCATTATTATGGCCTTTATTGCTTGTTTATGCTCAATACTTGTATGTCAGGACTGTAACACACTTAAACAAGCTAGTTCAATTGCAATTTTAGTTCAAAAATTTCAAAAGTAATGATGTAGACTTGTATTCTGTGTTAAGCTGAGGTGTAGTAATGTCATTTTATAATAATTGTCAGCTTGTTTTTCTTCCAATAACTTACCTTTGCTAATAAGATTGAAATAAGGCATTTTTTTGTGTTACACTCCTGACATTGAAGTATTGAGCATACAAAAGCAATGAAGGTCATAATAATGGCATGTTTGTTACTGATAAACTGTAACAGGTAATGTTCACTGAAAAACAAGAAAAAACAACAACTATAACAACATTGTTTCTAAAAAAAATACATCTTAACCCAGTTGTTACACTCCTGACAGACCTGGGTAGTCCTCTTATTGTAACCATAATATTCCAGTAGTAGAACTTCAGGGTCAACTGGATGCACCTGTGCCAAGCTATGATACTTACCTAAAAGAATAAACCGTGCAAGATGTACAGAAACATGTTATTTCACCTACAAAGACATTTTCTGGCAGCATATTGACTTTTACTAACATTTTTTTTTAAACACAAACTTATTTGACTTACCTTATGAGGCACATAAAAATGTAAATATATGGAAGAATTAAACAAGAAATCATAGTAAAGATATAATAGTTGGATGAAAGATATTGTTTGGTATTGTATCTGCCCTTATTTATTCTATATCATCAATGAATGCACATGCTTTCTTCTAAATGTCACACTAAAAGCGTTACACTCCTGACATTTTGAGGTACAATTTTGGACAATATTTTTTAAACAGAGCACATACTGCTATTATCTTTGGTAGTTAGGACCAACTAATCATAATACATTATCTGACCTAAAAACATTACAGATATAGTATCATACAAGAGACTGACAAAGGTTTAAAGGAAAGGCATCATTTTTTTTGAAATAGCCCATATATGTATATCCTAGCTAACTCTAAAGATTATATTTAGAGGGGGGATAAGAACACCCCCCCCCCCCCCCCTCCCCCCAAATAAGACCCCCTTACACATATTTTTTACTCAATGTTTACTACAAACTTTAGAAATGTGTTACTATTTTGAAAACTTACACTTGGAACTATAAGATCCAAGAACAAATGGAAGGGAACAAAAAGCCAAATACCAGAACATTGTGTATGTCTATACTAAGATGTATGTCACTATGTTCTATATTTATAAAAGAGGGTCTTGCCGGAACTTAATCTAAAATTATGATGTCATATACAAATTATGTATTGCAGCACCGGAGACGTTTTTTTATCGAAAATATATAACTTTTTTGATAAATTTAGTCAAGTGAGGTAACGAAAAAGCAAGTATTAAATTACTGCTAATAACACTTATCCTTGAATCATACACAACTAGAAATTTTATTTCGAAAATTTGCTGAAACAAGGATTAATTATTTTTCATTAATTTAGCTTTTAAACCAAGGGGAGATAACACATAACTGTCACGTCAGGCGATCGGCGATCACACCAGTGACAATGTCTGTCCACGATTCATTAACTCTGTATGTATTTGTTAGTCGTTAAAGAAAACGAATGTCAACCTATGCATTAATTGTAAAATATCATAGAGCTCATAAAAACCGGGAAAATTGCTTTTCGAAAATACAGTCAATAAGTCATGATCTTCAGACAAGTCAAGTCGGCATCAAACCGTCATGACTGTCATTCAGAGGTATCCGGTCGTTCCGGTCCCAAACCGATTCGGCCCCAAGTCGATCCGGCCCACGTCGATCCGGTCCCATGTCGATCCGGCCCCTTAATAAAATATGAATAAACTATATTGTTTTTGGAGGAATTTGTGACAAATTTTAATAGTATAAATTTTTAAATGGAATTTGATTTTTATTTTATTTAGATCACACACAGAATAGCTAAATAAATATTTACAGTCCAATGGAACCTTTAAAATTTCACATCATAATGACTTCAAATCATTAGTCTATAAAATTGAGAATGGAAATGGGGAATGTGTCAAAGAGACAACAACCCGACCAAATAAAAAACAACAGCAGAGGGTCACCAACAGGTCTTCAATGTAGCGAGAAATTCCTGCACCCGGAGGTGTCCTTCAGCTGGCCCCTAAACAAATATACTAGTCTAGTGATAATGAACGCCATACTAATTTCCAAATTGTACACAAGAAACTAAAATTAAAATAATACAAGACTAACAAAGGCCAGAGGCTCCTGACTTGGGACAGGCGCAAAAATGCGGCGGGGTTAAACATGTTTGTGAGATCTCAACCCTTCCCCTATACCTCTAACCAATGTAGAAAAGTAAACGTATAACAATACGCACATTAAAATTCAGTTCAAGAGAAGTCCGAGTCTGATGTCAGAAGATGTAACCAAAGACAATAAACAAAATGACAATAATACATAAATAACAACAGACTACTAGCAGTTAACTGACATGCCAGCTCCAGACTTTAATTAAACTGACTGAAAGATTATGATTTCATCATATGAACATCAGGCACAATCCTTCCCGTTAGGGGTTTAGTATCATACCATCATAACATATATGAGAAGAACATAACCCGTGTCATGCCAACAACTGTTTTTAGAATAAATGTGTTTAGTTCCGATGCAAAGACCTTATCAGTGACTCAATATTAACGCCAACATATGCAATCTTTAATGACTTGACAACAGTATCGTAATTATATCCCTTCTTAATAAGTCTATTCAAAGGTTTTGTAAGTTTCTGAGGTGAATACTGACACCTTTGTGCTTTATAAAGAATATTACCATAAAAAATTGGATGTGAAATACCTGAACGTATTAGAAGTCTGCATGTTGAGCTATATTTACGAATGATGTCTTTATACCGATGATAAAATTTAGTAAATGTTTTGACTAGTTTGTGATATCGAAAACCCTGGTGTAATAATTTTTCAGTAATACATAAATTTCTCTCATTAAAATCTAAAACATTGTTACATACACGAGCGAATCGTACAAGTTGAGATATAAAAACACCGTAAGATGGTGACAAGGGAACGTCACCATCTAAAAACGGATAATTAACGATAGGAAATGAAAAATCATCCCTTTTATCATAAATTTTAGTATTCAGCTTTCCATTAGTGATATAGATATCAAGATCATGAAGATCGAGAAAAGGGCTGTGGTCATTGTTAGTATTAGCTTTATTTAAAGTAAGTTCAACAGGATAAATTTCATTAATATACATACTGAAGTCGTCATTATTGAGAGCCAAAATATCATCCAAATATCTAAAAGTATTATTAAATTTGTTTATCAGATGTTGTTTCGATGGGTCTATAACTGGTTTGTTTATTCAACAACTGTCTGATGATTGTGAACTAAGGTGATGCCACTCGTAATCACTTAATTCAATCAAATCCTGATTAATTAAAGTTACGTAATCAACAAGGTCTTTATAGTTTGATCTTTTGTTTGGTGTATATAATAATAATTAATTGTATTTTTTTTTTTCATTTAACATCAGAGGCTTCTATAACACTTGGGTTTTTTTTTGTTTTTTTTTGTACTGTGGAATATATCTGGCAATATATATTTTTCTGCAAGTTGACAATATTTTGAATAGTTGTGGGTAGATAAAAAAAAACATGTTATATGAGTATCCATTAGGTCCGAGACCACAATTATTTCGTAGTGCATTTCTTTTACAACATAAATGAAAATTTAAAAAATCCCACCTGCGCTTTCTCAAAGAAACTTTTACAGTGTGTTGTACTACTTTTGGGACAAATTATATCAAAATTATAGAAAACTTCATCGCCTCTAACTCAAAATATGGACAATTTTATCTTTAGGGCGTCTTGAAATGATCTTTTGACAGCTTCCGAAGTGCTATTTTTCAACCTTTTTCACCTGGACCAAATCACTACTTTCCTTTAAAATTCTGGACCCAAATTTGTTCATGTTGTTTACAGTGTAATTTCACCCCCCTACTTGCAATATGAGGCATTAAAACATGGAGAAATAAATTTGGAAGGGGTATAAACATGATAAAAATTAATGGCAAGTAACCCACTGTCAACACTAGGGACTATATTTGTGAACAACGAAAATCAAGGGACGACAATTGTGGTCTCGGACCATTATTCTTTATTGCAAGAAAAGGTTTCAAATTGTTGGGGTTATTCATCGTTTCTGTCAATTTTTGGATAAACATCAAAATTAAACTATGACTCATGGTTCTGTATTAGTCAATCACATAATTGTTTATAATGTAAGGTATAATAATCTACATTGAAACTTAAATAAAATTTAAAAGTCTAGTGGTTAAGACCGATGGCTACAGTACTGAAGGTCCCGAGTTCGATTCTCACTCGAGATGTGGAATTTTCAGTACATCACAAGGCCGTAACTACCATTGAGGCAAGTGAGGCAATTGCCTCACTAAAATTTCGACACTAAAATATTTTTTTGTATATGTGTTTATTTGTTTATGGTAATTAAATTCGGAACATAGTCTAGTCTTCTGTTGTTCTGTCTCAACTTTAATTTCTATAACTTGTCATCATTCCTTTTAAACTATTCTTCCTCAAAATAACTCAGCATCTCAATGGGTGATGTTTCTCGATTACATTAACCGAGTAAGGGTAACCATCATGGATCTTTGGTTAAAACAGGCTCTTGCAGAAAATAAAAAGCGATACTGAAGGTGAGGAAGGAATAATTCTAGTAAATTTACTGATGGTGCTTGTGATCACAACAGAGGTTTGAGTATTGAAAATAACCTCTGGAACTAATCCAAAAACTATAACTAGACTGACAAGTAAACTGTGGCATCGCACGAGAGCAGTCCTTTCTGCCTATTCGTTTCTCCGATTCACCAACTTTATTTGTTCTTTTTACAGACAAACAAAAAATAATTATAGAAACTATTACCTGGTATTTCTGTTGATTATTCAGGTGAATTGCAGAAGAATCGAGTATTTCTAAATGTATAAACCTGTCACACGAAACCTGCATGAATTAGTTTTATCCATGTTTCTTCAACCTAAAAAAAAAAGAACATCCTGTATTCAACATGTTCAAATTTGACATTATTGAGAAACGATAAGACCTTTAAAACAGGATTTTGTCTTTTTTAATTCTGGACTTCTGAATTTCGTGTCTTTATATCCAGGATTTCGGGATCGGACCCCCACCCCCAATTTATTTATTCTTGATCTTAAATATGTCACCACTGACTATTACCAGAAATAATTTGAAATCACAGACCTACTTGTTAACAGCGAACAACTCCAGGCCAATTCCCCTGTACCCATATCACACTAGTAAACTAACTATGATAGATAGAATCATATACATGTATCTTATCTTATTCTATATCTAGTTTTTTACTCCTTGTCAGCAAAAAAGCAAGTTTAATATTTTGTAAAACCGATTGTATGATGGTGCTTATTGGAATGTTAATTAATTCCTGTTTTTTCGGGAATTTTACACAAATGTGCCACGTGTTCTTGTACTTTTATTAACTCTCCCAGTGACAATACTCTGGTGTGAACGTTCTTTTTTCTGCCCTGAGACAACTGCAAACTAAGGAAAGCGGTTATGCATGAGAGGCGATCGATGTTGTGGTCTTGCCATGCTCCATTTTCATCGCGATAAGGATGTCAGCAGACCAAATATTCTGAAACGATTTCACGAAACCGGCCACTTGAATCACAATTTCTACTGAGTCAATGTTTGGTCTATGTTCTAGTGGCAGACTCCAACGTTTATTTGGATGTTTATCTGACATATAAATTCAAATAAAAATTCAAGTTGGTGTTAGTAAATGTCTTTAAACATGAACAATTTATATAAAAAGTGTCCAAATTTTAAACATTGTCAAGCTCTCTTGAAATGCTCAGAATGTAGGATTTTGCACCATTCATTCCATACCCTGCCAAAAAATGTTCGCCTCGCTTCGCTCGGCTCAATTATTCTGCCTCACTAAAATAATAGGCCTAGTTACGGCCTTGCATCAGGAGGAGGATTTTCACCCTCCCACACACATCTGGTATCCAGACCGTAGTTAAAACTAGATTGGATACTTCGGGGGCTTCGGTAGGTCAAAGTTGTTCCCAGCTTGACCTGGAGATCAATCTTCTGAAATCTCTTCGGGTTGTCTGTTCCCGCCGAGAAGTTCAGTGGTTCTCTCTGAGTACTTTTGCGTCCTCCACCATAATAACAGACATCCCAGTGTCCTACACGCTCCCTTGGGCGGTGTTGGGTGGGGATTGTTCTGGTGGTGGGATAATATTGTAAAGGACACATCTTAGGGAGTGTACATGGATCTGCTGTTCCCTTGCAGTCAATCAAGGAGTGCGTCTCAACTGGCGGAATCTCAAAGTACAATAATTGTGTATTATTTATTATCAATTCTATTCTTAAAGACCAACTTCAAAAGGATATGGTAAGAGACCTTAAAAGATTTAGAAATACTATAACCAAATGATCTAAGTAAGGTTCAAAAAGATATATATATATACATGTTTTTGTATATAAATTTTATAAGGTTAGTTGAAGCGAATACAACATACATTATATAGATGTGATGTAAATGTTTCATACACATTGCCAGATGTGAATTGTAGAAGTATACACTTACTTGGTTGATAAACAATTATGGTCAATAAACTATTTCTTTGATTTGTGTTCAGATTTGGTTGATGTTTTATGCTTTCGGTGTTGATCCGGCCCCACGTCAATCTGGCCCAAGTCGATACGACCCATATGTAAAGTCGATCCGGCCCCAATAAGAAATATATTTATAAGGAATAAAAAATAAAGATATTTATATATTAATTGTAATTCATAAATGTTTATGATTTTTTATTTTTTTTTATAATGTTAACATGGTTAAAGGTGTACGGTAAAAAAAATAAAAAAGGCCTTTGAAATTTTTTTTCTTTAGATGAGTATAAAACTACTAGGTTGATTATGTTTTTATTACAAGTTTTCAAGATTATTGGGTATAATTATATTAAAACGTATATAAAAGAATTCAGACATCAACATTAAACAGCAGTAATTAGCATTTTCTTTCAATTGACTGTGATCCTAACAAGTCTTTCATCTTGTGTAATAACAAATAGTTACATACACAACTTTACAAGCCGATCCCCATACAAAAGTCAATATGGAAAATATCTTCACATTTTAAAATATGTTGGAGCTGCTATACAAACAGACACAATAACACTCAGTTTCGTATCGATTTAAAATAGTTCTTTAACTGGTACTCCAACATGTCCAATACTTCACTTACCTGTTGTCATCCATCATCGACACTTTTTGCAAATTCCGTTTATACTGTTCAAATTTGTCACAAATTCCTCCATACAGGGAATATAGTTTATTCATATTTTATTATGGGACCAGATCGACTTGGGGCCGGATCGACATGGGCAGGAACGACCGGATACCATGTTTAATGTACTTAATTTTTTTTTCAGACATATTACTGCAGACAAGTTTTATATAGAACCAAAAGATTCAAAAGACAGTGAGATACTTATAATTGATCGTGTTTCACAGGAAATAAGCCTTCAAGGTACATAAGTAATGTTAGAAGGTAAAAATGTATGAATTTGACATACACAAGAAATGCATAACACCCTGTAAACATGGTAAAGTACATCCTGATAAATGGTGTGCTAGTTTATTGACTTAAAGTACCATTCATTAATCATGATTTAACTTCATGCATTTGAAACAAGTGTTGATCTTAACACTGTTTTGTTTGAATTTGGAAGTCTTTATTGAGAATGTTGAGGCTGAATCTGTGAAAACAAGATGGAAATATATGTATTGACTAACAACATGAACACTGCTGGGAAAAATCTGTTAAGAAAGTATCAGTTTATTATGTAAAGCCATTATTATAGCAATTTTTCAACTAAAATAGAATTTGCAGATAAATGATAGCATCAAAGGCATAAACCTTGCTACATAAAAGAAGCAAAAAGTTCATTTTTTGCAATTTAATTAATGAAAAGTTTAAGATATTATTTAAACCATTGAGTTTAAAATTTTGGTAAAACTACAAATTCACAATTTGTGACAAAACTTTGAATTTGCTACTCAATTAACATGATGAGTCTCCTGACTGATGAACAAATGTACATGGTAAAAAAATTGCATTTGATATACCTGGGCTGAAACAATAGGCCTTCCTGCTATATAATTCAATTTTCAATTTAATGGTCATGGTTTGAATTGTATGTTTTAATATGATTTCTCGATTTCTAACCAAGCACACCACCCATCAAACAACCCAAGTATAAGACACCCAATATGTTAAAGTAATAAGAAACCTCAAATTAAAAAAAATATGCATACTGTTTTTATGCCCCACCTACGATAGTAGAGGGGCATTATGTTTTCTGGTCTGTGCCTCCCTTCGTCCGTCCGTTCGTCTGTGCCTCCGTTCATCCGTCCGGTTAAAGTTTTTGGTCAAGGTAGTTTTTTGATGAAGTTAAAGTTACATCAACTTGAAACTAAGTACACATGTTCCAGTGCTTTCATTAAGACCCGGTACCCGGTACTTTTACCCGCCTAATGAAACGTCTGGTACCGGCAGAGAAAATAAAAATACCAAAAAATCATGTGCAAAATTCTTGTTTGGTACCCCCTATAATCTATATAGTACCTCCAGTCTAAAAAAATAATGAAACCCCTGATGTTCCCTATGATATATGATCTTTCTAATTTTAATTCCAAATTAAAGTTTTGACCCCAATTTCACGGTCCACTGAACCTAGAAAATGATAGTGGGAGTGGGGCATCCGTGTACTATGGACACATTCTTGTTATAACTAAATGGATAGTTTTCATTGTACAACTTATGTACATATACTCTTTTCTAAGGAAAATTCTTTAATATGTCCACATTTAGAAGAAGTTTACTTATTTTTAATTGCTTCCTTCCAGGAAGCAATTTGCTGACATATTTTCCGTATGCATAGTGACCTGAGCGTAACCCTTTTCGTAAAAATCCGGTGGTCGCAATACGCATGGATCTGTCATTAAAATAAACAATTCTCTGATTGTACATGTTAAACACGTGCTCAATACCCATGCTTTTTGTTATTTGTTTACTATAGGGTGACAATCAGTAAACTTCGGCTGCAAAACACTGCATTTAATGAGCAGCCATATTTGTTAAATCATAACAGACAGAGAAAAAAAAATTGTTGATTATATGTTATATTTGCGTAAAAAATGAGAAAATCGTGCACAGAGGTCTAAGTTTATGATATATACATGCATGGGTAAAAGAATTGGATAAAAAAAAAATTTCACCACTCACTTGTTTCATATGACTTTAAGATAAAAAAGGAAACAGTAAACCAGGACAGCATGTAGTTGTCCTACTGGACAAAGTTTTATACAAAACTCTTCAAAAATTCACCAGAAATATACACTTTTGCCTACATCATGTACATTTTATCTTTTTGATAACACAGAACATATTTCTACATTTTTTGGTCTCTGATATAGAATATCCAATGGCAACCATACCACATCTTATTTGATATCTATATGGAAAAAAATGATTAACTGATAGACAAAACTGCAATTAAATACTCACCTAAATGGCAAATATGATTGAGTATCAAACTAAAATCTAGCTTCCAGGATACAATAAACATGATAAATAGTGTTTAAAGTTTGAAGGTGGATCAAATGTTGTGCATAACAGATACAGTAGATACATACCTGACAGATAGTTTTGAAAATTTGAAAATGAAAATTTTTATAATGCATCTAAACCATGATTTATTGGTTCTTCATTGTTCTGTAAGTTAAACATGTTAAACCAGCACAAATTTCTATATATGCATATAGTTATTAATTGTCTGTTCAGGAAATGCTGAGATACCTCCTGCTGTGACAAAGTCAATATGGGGAATCTTTGGTATCATACGATTGACAGCTGGACCCTATCTTATTGTGATTACCAAGAAAGAGAAAGTAGGAGAGATATGTGGACATACAGTATGGAAAGTTACAGATACAGAAATGCTCTCATATAAAAGAACAACTTTACATCTTACAGAGAAACAGGTAACAACAGATATATATATATATTGGTTGTCATTTTCACCCAAGTTGATACAAGGCAAAATTGCTGGCAGAGTATTCATTGTCGTATTATAAGATTTAAATTGTTGAAACCTGGCATACATGTTATGAAAGCTGACATGCATTCTGGTCGTCCTGTTATCAACATTTCAAGTTCTGGTCAAAATCTTTCGAGTCAGAAAGAATATCTTTTCCAAGTTTGGCCTGATAATGTCACATGGAATGAGTAAGAACCCCCAATTCATGTAATGAGTTTGAAGTCAGTAGGTCAAAGGCAATAGTCCCATAAGCTATTGGTAGACTAGATTTATTATGTGATGGCTGATTCAGTTCAGTATTATCATGATGAGGATTCATGCAGCTTCAAAAATTTAAAAAAAAACAGCAGAATTGACAGTTTCTATATAGTTTGGAACATATATATTCTAAAACCCAAAATACATTTCCAGCTTATATTGTTCAAGAGTTATTCACCTTGACATATATATGGAAATCCATCAAATTTGTGTTGTCTCAATTATGTCTTCAATATACTGGTATCTTAAACAAAAGTATACTGTGCTCATTTTAGAATAAATGTCATATCCTGGAGTAATGCCACATTTTGAAGGATTTCCCTTTAAGATCCTTTACTAGAACATTTATGTTGGTAGACCATGTAGACTATGCCATGTATGTAGAATTCAGGGATCATCATGTTTGCTTTTGCCAGCATTTTCATTGTTTGTCTATTTTGTTAAATGTTTTAGTTTACTGTGTTGAATGCTGAGACATGTTTTTTTTTTAATAAACTAGACATCAAATTGGTTAATGAATATTGTTACATAATAGGAATATAGTTAACTACTTATATTTTCTTTCTAGACCACAGACAACAAGACATATGTCAACTTGGTAGACCATTGTCTAAAGACAGAAAGTTATTATTTCTCAACTACTTATGATCTCACTCACAGTCTTCAAAGATTGAGTAACACAAGCATTGACTTTCTTAGTATGCCACTTCATGAGAGGGTAAGTCTACAAAGAATCAATCATCAGAATTAAGAATGAATTCATTAACCAAAATCTCTGAATGGGGAACCATTTTTTGTGGAGAGTGTAATCTTTTTGTTGTCACCAGGGTATCATCATAATTTTAAGTTGAATTTAGGTTTCAGTCATCAAAATTAGGAATGAGTTTGTTAATCAGAGAAATTAAACAGGAAATTAATTTTTTTTTACAGGAGGGGGACTTGTAAAAATAATTCACATTAGAATAGCACCTTCGTATCTTCTTTAAATTCATCTGTTCATTAATAGCTTGGATGAGCTTGATTAACAGAAAAATATGCAATGAGCACCAATTTTGTGTAAGGATTGCATCAAATGCAATCAAAACCCTATGTAACTGACTTGACATCTAAATCTTCCAAGGATCATCACTACTTTTGATATACACAAAATATAGTGCATTGATCATAACATTCTATACATGCTATCCAGATATTTAACAATTTAATAAATACTCAGATATTCAAGTCACAAAATGATGCTGCACCTGTCAAGAAAATTACCTTTGCAAGGTGCAGGAATCTAATATCTGTTCTTAAAATATAAATGAAAGTCATCTATAAAATTTGAATCTCCCACTGTCCAGAACTGTAGTTGAATCAACTACAACCAATGCTTTATTGACACTGCAATATTTAATTGTACTTCCCACTGACAAATGAACACATTCTTTACCCTTCTGTGCCTTAATACAAGCATTTTGATTAGTGGATGGTTAAAAAAAATATACTGTATTAATGAAATGGGGTACATAAGTTAGATCACTAAATGTTCTTTCAATTTAGATAGTTCTTATAGTTTTTGTCAGATTTCCTAATTTTAGTTTTATTTCTCGATTGCAGGCAGATTCTAGGTTTACATGGAATGGTCATATTCTTAAAGAATTAACACAACAACCAGAACTACACAGATTCTGTCTACCTGTTTTACATGGATGTATCCTTAGTAGCTGTTATAAAGGAATAACCATCTCTGGCATTTTTGTCTGGGGTCAGGTGGTAGTTTACATTAAATGTACCTCAAGTGGGTTCAACTTCTTGCTGGGTTAAACAAAAGCTGACAGATATCAGTAGTTATACTTTTGAATTTGATTTACGTATTTGTATTCTTGAATTCAGTGTAAAATTACCAAAAAAACTGATGAAATATTCTCATTTTGAGTTCTTGTCATTAATATTTAGATATAAACCACAGCTTAAAGATATTGTTTTACTTAATGTACTGACAAAGATTTCTTTTGGAGTATAGCTGCTTTTCTGAATTTCATATCTAATTTGTTCCAAAACTATTTGCAATTTTGCCATTTGTGGTCAATTTGGACATGTTTATAACATTATTGTGACATCATAAGTGACCTTTTTGCACCAAAGTGTCCAGAATATATTACCATGTCCATTTATCAATTATATTGACATAATTTTGAAAGTCTTGCATAATTTTTCGGTTATTACTGGGGCCAAATAATTCTCCTTCCTTCATTTGACTGTAAAACATGGATATGTTTCATCCTCACTGCATCATGTGATTGAAAGAAAATCAGCATCATATTTGAAACAATGTTTTTAGTACAATCTATAGACATGATCATGATGATAGAGAAAGGTAAGTTTCTATAAACCTTTCTTTCAGTCCTACATGTCCTATATTATCTATAAATTCTTGCAGTCTTTTAATGTTATATTTTCTTACCAACTTTTAGGTGAAAAGTTATTAAGTGTTCATAAAGAGTTCTTTTTTAAATTCTTATGGAACAAGTTTTGATATTTCAATGAAGAAAGTAAGCTATTCTATAACTGCAAACCTCTTTCCTTGGACTTCAAGACAATTAAATGGTGTTTTCCTCAACATATGTTTAGTTATTTGTATAACACCATCGTTAATAAACAACAGATCATTTGACCATATTTTGATATCTCGGAGATGTGTTTTAAGAGTTGGTACTAGATTCTGGGTCAGGGGAATCGACACTGAAGGTCAAGTGGCCAACTTTGTAGAAACAGAACAGATAGTAGAATATGAAAAAGTCAGATGTTCATATGTACAGGTATGTCAAAAACTTTACAGCTAATTTCCTAATTCTTGCAGAGTAAGAATTTGTTTGTATAAGTGTTTGCTCAAGCATTGTAATATAGATTGACATCTGCATACAATATAGATAGGCAAACATATGGCATAGTTAAACCTTTATACATTATATTTAAATTTATTTGATATCATCCCTTTTACAATTGTCAATATAAAAACAAAGAAAGTAAGCTAGCCAAAGTTTTACTCTACATGCATTAGGAAATTAGCTCTAAGGTAAATAATTATTTTTCCTATTTATTTAGACTATCATGTAAGTAGATACATAGATGTATACCTGTTTGTCTGACTGTCTGGTTAGGTAAACTATTTTTGATTCAGTCCAATTATCAAAACCACCATTTGCAATCTTATAGGATTGAGTAAAACACTGCTAAACAAATTATGATTTTGACATCATCACTTTTAAAGTATTAATGAACCATTACAAATACGAATTACACCTCTTATAATGCATTTGACGTACACAAAAATATACATATCTATAACAATTTATTTGACACAAGGAAGCAATGTGTTAAGATTATTTTACCATCATTGAAGTCTATAGCACTCTTTGATATGACATTTGTGAGAAAATCATGGAATGAAATAAACCCTCAACAACTATGGTAATAACTCACTATATTGATTATGTGACTTTTATTATAAGAAAAAACAAGTTTTTATGCTTAATATTTTTTTCAGACAAGAGGATCAATACCTATATTCTGGTCACAACGACCTAATTTGAAGTACAAGCCAAAAATAAAAATCAATGCTGCCAATTATGTAAGTATTGAAGTGACCATGTTTTTCTGGTTACTTGTACGAGGCGAAAACGATGGAAGTTTTTAATGACCTTGACTGGCTATACAGCCCTTGCATAGTTGAATGTACAAGGATATATATACCTAAGCAGTTTGCCTGTGTGCATTAAGGCACTTAAAAAATATATTTGAATACAAAAGATATAAAAAGATGTGGGATGAGTCCCAATGAGTCCATCTGCATCCAAGTCACAATTTGTAAAAGTAAACCATAATAGGTCAGAGTTTGGCCTTTAACATGGAGCCTCGGCTAACACTGAACAACATGTTATATACATTATTTATATGAATTTAAAACGTGAAATGATGATGAAAAGTAAATCTAGTAGGTTTTCTGTTGTACATTTCCAAACTTCACAATTAATAGAAACAAATGAACTACACCATTACTATATCTATGCATAGAACTTTCTTGTATTGTAATCTAATTCATTGTAATATAAAGATGTGGTATGATTGTTGTTGAGTTGTCCATCTGCAAAAGGGAAAAGTACTAACAATACTTCAACCATGTGGAAATTGTTTCAAATTATGTATATAAATGAATATTATTTATTTTTTATGTATTAATAGATGCAAATTTAGATTGTTTTAAACATTTTTTGTACAGCCAGAAGTATTTCAAAGACATTTTGACAACCAGGTTTATAACTATGGAGAACAAACAATTATTAATTTGGTATGTATTTCTATTCTTTGATTTTTATGAATAAAATGCACACATACAAATGTTAGCAAAATCACACTTATATACATTTTACACACACTTATTAATAATGAGTAACATTATTTTTTGAAAATATCTTTAATTTTCCAGGTAATAGTCTATGATATTATAAATTGTATGTTTCTTATGGACTTTGTTCCAAATTTTTCACTGTTTTAATGACATTTTAATGAAACTTTTTTATATCAATTAAGATAACCTCCCTTTAGTTTTTCAGATATTTCTTAATTATATGACATTGAGAAAATATTAAACTTTATTCTTTTAAAATGTGACGAGCTTATCGTGTGCTCAAGGCACAGCTGTTTATTCAAAATGCCTTCTGTAGCTATAGATATAGGAAGATGTGGTATGCATGCCAATGAGACAACTCTCCATCCAATTCACAATTACAAAAGTAAACCATTATAGTTCAAGGTGGGATCTCCAACACGGAGCCTAGGCTCACACTGAACAGCAAGCTATAAAGGACCCCAAGAATTACCAGTGTAAAACCATTCAAATAGGAAAACCAAAGGTCTTATCTATATAAAAAAGGTATGATATACAATGTATAATTTTTTAATAGAACTACTCTAAAATTTCCCTAATTGTATTTTTTAGGTTAACCAGGCAGGATCAGAAGGACTTTTAGAAAAATCTTTTTCTCAATTTATAACAAATTCTCAGAATAAAAAAATGAGGTAAGTGATGTTTCTATAGTGACCAAAGGTACATGTATTCATATTGAATTACTGTAAATTCAGAAATTATTGTGAGGTTATTATTATTGCCATATTGTCATAATCGCAATAATTTAAACTCTTATTTTGATTTTTTTGTGTATGATTAAACAGATTTTTTTTCTCATTTTAGTCTAAAATAACAAGATCGCAATAATAAATGCAGACAATGATTTCTGAATTTTCAGTAATAAATATTCGTTGTTTTAAGGGTTGAATCTGAAAATGATGCAATGCAAGCTTTTATTTATGAGGGTGGTAAAGGGGGGGGTGCTTGCACGAAAAAAACGTTGAAATAAGACATAATTTCTCGTTCAACGTGAAATAATTTCTGTTATGAACGTTGCACGAAAAATAATTACTTTTATTTGTACCTTTGGTGACTGAGTCACTGTCTTCTTTTATATATTAACTCTTTGTTTTACTTGATATTCCCGATTTAGTATACACATTTATGATATAATTGGTTTACGGCTTTTAAAAAAGTATTTCTTGACTATCCCTGCCAAGTGTTTGAATTTTATTTGAAAAATACCGAGCACGCAAAATAAGACTTTGAAAATCAAGATGCACGTAAAATTAAATAAGCAGAACACGTTGAACGAGGCACCCGTCTTGCACGACTGAACGTCAAATAAAAAAGTAAAAACATGTTGAACGTGAAATAAAAAACAGCGATCACGTTGCACGAAAATAACCCTTTACCACCCTCATTTATGTTATGTAGTGACATCTGTTATAAATAACAATACAAAATACCGGTTTTTAAAACTAAGAAATTATTGCATTCTATATTATTGCAAATTTTAAATATTCTACTAAAATGTGAGATTATTTCCATGTTAGGAAAATCTGCACACAGTTTAATAAATGAGCTGTGTCCTATAGAAATCAACCTTATGTAAGTGCAGGTATACATGTACATTGCTAATACTTTGATTGTTAATGGAACATTCAAATACGAAATAAAAGACGAATGTTGGTCTGTTTTGTACAGTTCTTATATTGCCTCAATTTTCAAACAGTTGCAAACTTTGCTTAGATATTTTTTCCACCTGAAATGAGTCAACAGATGTATTGATATTTCTTTGTATAAGGTGGATTTCTATCTGACGTACAAATTATATTATATATGCCTAAGCAGACAACAGAACGTAGGATCGCTATGTCTCGCTTTTTTGACAAAAGTCGAAGGCTCGACAAAAATGAGAAAGAACTTTTTACAACAAATTTCAGAATAGTATGTTTCTTTTTATACGGTTTTAACACTGACTCGTTTAAATAAACTCTTTAGCTAATCAGAGTAAAAAGTTCTTAACATGTCTATGACAAAGAAATGATTGAACATGTCTCTACTATTAATGTTTTCACTACATTCATTTCAGATATGAGTATTTTGATTTTCACCATGAATGTGGAAACACAGGATTACGTTGGGACAGACTATCTATATTAATGGAAAGATTATCAGATGACATTAGAAGACAACAGTAAGTTTATAGGAGATGTGGCCCAGGCTAAACAAAATCATGTGGATAAAAAAAATGGGTTGAATTTTTATAAACATTATGAACATTCATTTTACATCACATTGGCATGGACTTTTACAGTAGACTCCACCTAATCGGATATCGGTTAATCGAATATATCGGCTATTGTAATATTATTTCAAAACACCGAACCATTCCCTATACATTTCAGTCAAAATACATCGGATAATCGAATATCGGTTATTAGAATATATCGGCTAATTGGATAGAAATATTCATGGAAAATGTGTGAAAACCATGCACAATCGAATATTTTGAAATAATTTCATATTTTTTTTTGACAGGAAATGAAGCCGGAAGTTACGCCATTACGAAGTTTAAGAAAACTTCAGTACAGAAATGTTTCATTTTATTAATAAAAACGATCTTTCATAGTCAAATAAAACATATTTTTTCTTATTGTCTTGTTTATTTTATGAATTTGATATTATATTCTGCCAAAGATGTGTTTGTTATGTGTTTATCCAAATGTGATCGTTATCATTTACTTCACAAACAAATTATGACACGACAGAAATGATAAACTGTGCGAAATGTTCATCAATGTTTATTAAATATGAATGAAATGTACCTCTTTCTCAACAATTTATTAAAATATATATAGAAGTCCCGTGTAAAAACATGGAATCGTGTGTCAATAGCATTTGTACACACGTACGCCATTTTCCTAATTTACATAATATTCAGCCTTTTATTTTGAACCACGACAGATAAGATAGAAAAGCAAAATTAATTATACTCATCTTGATGCCAAATTTTATATTCATAAACATAGTTATATTACTTAAAATTGGAAATGGGTTTCATAAATAAAAAACTGTAGAAAATTAGATCCGAGTACGATTACAGTTAGAAGTTTATAGTCGGCATGAATTCGTAGCTATTAATAGAATTTACCTGTGGCCTACTTCCGAGAATTCATACCTATTTTTAGCTTTTACCTGTTTTAACACACAAATGAAACAAATCACGCAAAAACAACAAGTCACATTATTTAAATGGTACAAATTTTATTCAGATAATCAACACACAATTAATAATTAATAATCAATAGACTGACAGATAAACAAAATACATTATAATCAACTGATCGATCTGTTACTCAATCAACCGAATTCTCCGAACTTGTACCTGAAAAAACAATGAGATTAATTACAAATTTCCATTAGTAAAGCAGCTGTAAATTAATAGCTATTGGTATCTTAGGGTTGTGTCTGTCAATTTTGAAAAAAAACTTGGAGGAATATACGTTCATCGGCTAATTGAATATATCGGACAATCGGATATTTTTAGCTGACATTTTGGGTATCCGATTGGCCGGAGTCTACTGTACTATGAATTTCTTTTGAGAATCCTCACGTTTAGGAGTGTTTTATTCAGTTTTGGACTATGAGAAGACTATAATTTTTGAGATATTATGCTAAAAAGAAAAAAAAAGAAGCCAGTCTGATCTTTTTTCTTCCTTTGGTGATCTTTGGTATCCAGCATAAGGCCTTTATGAATACCTTCTCATTGAAGCAGTGAATTAACATAAATCAAACATGATTTAAATCATTCCTAAAGAGAAATCCGTAAAAATAATGACACCAAATAACTTTCTAAACCAACTCTCATGGTATTATAGATTAACATACCAGGCCTTTTAGAAATGTAACTGATTTATTCCATAATTTATGTTCCCCAACAATTTTGTTCATATTGGTCTTCTTTTTATCTGTGTACAGCCTACAGACTTAACAAATTAATAACAATGACAAATTGTGCTATGTATTCATTACATCTTGCAGTTGAAGGAATGAAGAATACAAATAATTGTGTCAATATATAAGAATATTATTATTTCAGTTATTTTATGATGCAAAAAGATGGTACAGTTCTGTCACAACAGGAAGGGATCTTCAGAACCAATTGTATTGATTGTTTAGATAGGACCAATGTTGTTCAGAGTTTGATTGCCAAAGTGGTTTTACAAAATCAGTTAACAGTAAGTCTAAGTGTTAGATGTTATAGATTATGGATTCTGATAATAAAGTTGACTTATGTTAAAGATACTGTACGCTTCCATTTTTAACCGGATTTTCGAAAGAAAAATTGGTTATTGATTTGTGGATTTACAGTGGGCTGCCAAACAGTTTTATTCATTATCATGAAAATGCTTTTACAATTTTTTTTTCGAATTTAGATATGTTGTTTTCTGTGACTGAATGAAGGTCAAGTTCAGTTTTCACAATTTGAGCTTTTCTTGTTGTTGAGTTTAAGACCTTTCAATAGCAACATTTATTTTCATTACATGTATATGAATTTGAGTTATATCCCTTTATTCATTTATTATATGAGCTGCATCAGATAGATATTGACCTTATACAAATGAATATCAGTACATCTGTTAATAAATTTTGTATGAAGTAATCTCTATTGAATATCTGTAACTGTTTGAAAACATTAAGTTGTTATAAGAAACCTACAAAACAGATAAAAATTTATCTTTTATTAAGAAGTTGAATGTTTCAAAATCAATCAAAGTCTTAAATATATAATCCTGTGAAATGCACAAAATGAAGGGCTCTATAGGATATAGGACCATAAATGATAAAGCAGGATAAAATAATTTGTTTTAATTCTGTATTAATTTTACAGGACACATAAACAGTGTGTTTCAATATGTATTTTGTCCTTTTCTTTACAGAAATTAGGTATACTGGATCAAGGCCAACAAATTAAAGACTGTAAAACATTTAACTACACGTACAACAATGGTGAGTTTGTTAATATTTTATTATGATAAACTTTTTAAGAATGCACATGATATTGTATATGGTGCTCTATAAACTTGGGACTTTTTAGGGCTTGACATATTGTAAAGACAATTGTCTATTCAAGGTTATTTTGACAACTAGATGTCTTTTGTTATTTATTTAATTAAGTTGGTTTTCATTCACTGTATGGATGGGCATATAATTTTCAATTCATAATGATTTCAATTATTTCAAATTGTACTGTATCTTATAATTGGTAGTTCTCTTATGACTGGTATATTAACAGTTAACTGATTCCAATTTTTAGATTGGGCTGATAATGCAGATGTGATGTCAAAACAATATGCAGGGACTGGTGCTCTGAAGACAGATATTACAAGGTAAGATACATGCATGTAAAACCTACAGGAGTGCTGAAGTGATTATACAATTAAAATGTATACCTCTACATTGACAACAACACTTAGGTAAACTGCATCTTTTATTGTTGACATGTTTAGCCAAGTAGATGTAAGTAAAGACTAGAAAATATTCAAACACTGCAATGTTGAGAATTTTTGTAACTGTCAAAGGAACTTATAAATCCGATCAAAACAAACACGAAAAACTAAAGGGGGACATGTACAAATATCATTAGAAACAAATATGATATGAATGTGACAGGACAATGCTACTGATTTCATCAAGTTTGCTAAAAGAACTATAAAATTTCAAAATATATGATATTAAAGCAAAGAATACATATTTGGATGGTATTTCAGATTTTGTAAAATTTGTATGCATTTCAAACATATTGAACAATATTGAAAAACCATAAAATATTGCCAATTACACATATTGTGCTGTATGCTAGTATTTCTATTGAAGCTTAAAAGCAACTTAATGAAACATTTTTCTATACTTTCAGACAAGGAAAAAGAACAAAATATGGGTTGTTAATGGATGGTTGGAATTCCTTGATAAGATATTTCAAAAATAACTTCAGTGATGGCTTTAGACAGGTTAGTCTGATTCATGTAAACACATTGTTGTCAAATACAGAAAAAAGCACAAATGTCTTTGTCAAATATATCTTAACGGCTGTTATATTCTTCTTATTAAAAAAAAGTATAAGATATTAAAAAACTATGAGCAAGGAATACACAATTTTCTCATTTTTTATCTTTGAATCCTATTTATAACTGAGAGTTTTAATTGTTGAAGATGCACCTAGGTGTGCAACACAACCTCATAGTAGCCTTTAGTCTGTGTTTTAGGCAAAAACTAATGTAGACCAGTAGAAACTGAAACCATAAAAAATTATCACTAAGACGTGATCTACAAATAATTTTGATAACCAAAAGTGTCAGTAAACCCCTTATAGAGTTTCTTTCTATGAATATTTTATGCTTTTTTTTGGCATTTTTGCCTATAGACTTGAAAACTATAATAAAAATTGAGAAATTATGATTGTTAAAAATCAACATGACACGATCACCAAATTAAGTCAAATGGTCAAAATGGTTCTGTCTACTTCTTATTGTAATACTCTAATGCCAATCTTGATTGTAGTAAAGATAATTGATCCATTCACTCCTTTTAATATTTGTTTTAAAGATACTGTCATTTTCGATGAGAAATTAGTGTCGATCTTTAAAAGTATTGATCTGTAAATTTTAATTTTCTAAATTTTCGCCTTATTAAACATGTTGAAGATTCTTCAACATTTCTACATTTGTGTGTTCAGTGTCATGTTCAAATGATATAATTAGAGTTTACAAATGACCTAGGTGTAAAAGCAGTACATATAATAGCAGCTATATAAAATAGGAAAGGAGAAGTAATTCAAGATTTAAAGATATATTTTCATATGAAGAAAATAAGGATGTTTGCTTGTCATGTTTTAGAATTTTTGTCAGATTTTTGAAATCCTCTGGTTTTATCTATTTGAATGCCTTAAAAAAATTTGCCCATTGACCCCCATTTTTCTTTTTATAAATCTTTTACATGTAAAATTATAAGCCATCTGTTAAAGTCTTATAAAATCCTTGTTATTTTTTAATAGTTTTTGAGCACTTAAACTTGTCAATGATAACACTATGAAAAATCAAGAGAGAACATTTTCCCTCCAAAATTTCAATGGCTAATATCTCGAAAACAAGCACATTGACCTATATACTTTTTTTTTATCTTTTGGTTCCTTTAATTGTTACCTATCAATATATACTAGTGTTATGAAAAGCTTGTTATTTTGAAACTAAGTAGCGAACTTCCTTAACATAACTTTATCAATAATTGTGAGTCAATTTCACTTCAGAGGTAATTTGTGTTGGATACTTTAATTGATATTTTTCATTGTTTGTCCTCTCCTATAAATTATTGGTTAATTTTTGGTATACATATATATATTTCCCGGGTGCTGGAATTTCTCGCTACATTGAAGACCTGGTGGTGACCTTCTGCTGTTGTTTTTTTTCTATGGTCGGGTTGTTGTCTCTTTGGCACATTCCCCATTTCCATTCTTAATTTTATGGTATAGTATGTCTCCATTTCAGTACATTATTACTCCATTCTGGTACATTTAGGACTATTCAGTATATAGACTATGGCTGTCAGAAACCAACTTCCTATTTTTGAAATATTTTGATTTACTATTGAGGCCATTTGAGGGATGTCATACAGCATCTTATTTATGCTGACACACACACACCATAAATTGGTTTCATATCTGAATGCTTTTTTAGCTCACCTGGCCTAAAAGGCCATGTGAGCTTTTCTCATCACTTGGCGTCCGTCGTCGTCGTCTGTCGTCGTTAACAATTTTTCAAACATCTTCTCCTCTGAAACTACTGAATGGATTTGAATGAAACTTAAAATGATTGTTCCTTAGATTATCCTGCACAAAGTGTGTGCTTCGATTTTTGATCCGTCAAAAACATGGCCGCCGTTACTTAAAATAGAACATAGGGGTCAAATGCAGTTTTTGGCTTATATCTCAAAAACGGAAGCATTTAGAGCAAATCTGATATGGGGTAATAATGTTCATTAGGTCAAGATCTATCAGCCCAGAAATTTTCAGATGAATCAAACAAACCATTGTTGGGTTGCTGCCACTTAATTGGTAATTTTAAGGAAATTTTGCAGTTTTTGGTCATTATCTTGAATATTATTATAGGTGAAGATAAACTGTAAACAGCAAAAATGATCAGCAAAGTAAGATCTACAAATAGGTTAGTATGACCAAAATTGTCAATTGACCCCTTAAGGGGTAAATGTCCTTTAATGACAATTTTTCACAATTTGTTCATCATATTTGCTAACTTTAAAAAATCTTCTCTGAAACTACTGAATGGATTTGGATGAAACTTAGCATGATAGTTCCTTAGATTATCCTGCACAAAGTGTGTGCTTCGATTTTTGATCCGTCAAAAAACATGGCCGCCCTTACTTTAAATAGAACATAGGGGTCAAATGCAGTTTTTGGCTTATATCTCAAAAACGAAAGCATTTAGAGCAAATCTGACATGGGGTAAAAATGTTCATTAGGTCAAGATCTATCAGCCCTGAAATTTTCAGACGAATCAAACAAACCATTGTTGGGTTGCTGCCACTTAATTAGTAATTTTAAGGAAATTTTGCAGTTTTTGGTCATCATCTTGAATATCATTATAGATAAAATGTCCAACTGGCAGGTGTCATCTCACCTTGACCTCATTTTCATGGTTCAGTGGTTATAGTTAAGTTTTTGTGTTTTGGTCTGTTTTTCTTATACTATATGCAATAGGTCTACTAAAATTGGTGTATAGAATGATTGTAAGGGGTACATGTCTAGCTGACAGGTGTCATCTAACCTTGACCTCATTTTCATAATTCAGTGGTCAAAGTTAACTTTTTTAGTTTTGGTCTATTTTTTTAATACTTTATGCATTAGGTCAACTATATTTGGTGTATGAAAATATTTTATGATCTATATGTCGGTTACGCAGGTTTTATTTGAACTTGACCTCATTTTCACAGTCCATTGCTAAGTTTTAAGTGTTTGTGTTTTGGTCTCATTTTCTTTATTTATAAACAGTAAGTCATATATATTTGTAATATGGAAGAATTGTTAGCTGTACATGTTTGCCTGGCATGGTTCAATATGTTCAATAAGGCATTGTTTACCAGGTGAGCGATTCAGGCTCTTGAGAGCCTCTTGTTATCATTTGATGTTCTGATGTTATTGGCAGGTCTTTGAAAGTTCTTGTTATATATATATCAAAACTTTCAAAACTAGGAGTGATCTTGAACTTGATATGTATTAAAGATGCATGTCTGTTCCAGACTGTATGTTGTCTTCAAGATGTCTTTTGGGTTTCTTCTGTCTTTTAGTTGCCCCAATGACATTTACACCAAATCTCCTTACAAAAGTCTCAATGACATTTACACCACATCTCCTTACAAAAGTCTCAATGACATTAACACCACATCTCCTTACAAAAGTCTCAATGACATTTACACCACATCTCCTTACAAAAGTCTCAATGACATTAACACCATATCTCCTTACAAAAGTCTCAATGACATTAACACCACATCTCCTTACAAAAGTCTCAATGACATTAACATCACATCTTCTTACAAAAGTCTCAATGACATTAACATCATATCTCCTTACAAAAGTCTCAATGACATTTACATCTTATCTCCGTACAAAAGTCTCAATGACATTAACACCACATCTCCTTACAAAAGTCTCAATGACATTAACATCATATCTCCTTACAAAAGTCTCAATGACATTTACATCTTATCTCCGTACAAAAGTCTCAATGACATTTAAACCACATCTCCTTACAAAAGTCTCAATGACATTAACACCACATCTCCTTACAAAAGTCATAATGACATTAACATCACCTCTTCTTACAAAAGTCTCAATGACATTTACATCACATCTCCTTACAAAAGTCTCAATGACATTAACATCATATCTCCTTACAAAAGTCTCAATGACATTAACATCACATCTCCTTACAAAAGTCTCAATGACATTAACATCACATCTCCTTACAAAAGTCTCAATGACATTAACACCATATCTCCTTACAAAAGTCTCAATGACATTTACACCTTATCTCCTTACAAAAGTCTCAACGACATTTAAACCACATTTCCTTACAAAAGTCTCAATGACATTAACACCACATCTCCTTACAAAAGTCGTAATGACATTAACATCACATCTCCTTACAAAAGTCTCAATGACATTTAAACCACATCTCCTTACAAAAGTCTCAATGACATTTACACCTTATCTCCTTACAAAAGTCTCAATGACATTTAAACCACATCTCTTTACAAAAGTCTCAATGACATTTACACCATATCTCCTTACAAAAGTCTCAATGACATTAACACCATATCTCCTTACAAAAGTCTCAATGACATTTACATCACATCTCCTTACAAAAGTCTCAATGACATTTACACCACATCTCCTTACAAAAGTCTCAAAGACATTTACATCACATCTCCTTACAAAAGTCTCAATGACATTAACACCACATCTCCTTACAAAAGTCTCAATGACATTAACACCACATCTCCTTACAGAAGTCGCAATGACATTAACATCACATCTTCTTACAAAAGTCTCAATGACATTTACATCACATCTCCTTACAAAAGTCTCAATGACATTAACACCATATCTCCTTACAAAAGTCTCAATGACATTTACATCACATCTCCTTACAAAAGTCTCAATGACATTTACATCATATCTCCTTACAAAAGTCTCAATGACATTAACATCACATCTCCTTACAAAAGTCTCAATGACATTAACACCATATCTCCTTACAAAAGTCTCAATGACATTTACACCTTATCTCCTTACAAAAGTCTCAATGACATTATTATATCTTATACCCAGACTTTTTTCATATACATGTGATTCTATTTGACTTTAGAGGTAATTCATGTTGGATGCTTGTAATTATATCTGATCTTTCTCATTGTTGCCCACTTGCTGTTAATTATTGTCCTATTTTGGTATTGTATGACTCCATTTCAGTTCAATATTAAACCATTCCCGTACATTACGCCCTATTTAGTATAAAGACTATGGCTGTCAGACACAAACTCCCTATTTTTGAAATATTTTGATTTACTATTGAGGCCATTTGAGGAATGTCATGCAGCATATTATTTATGAAAAGTACTCGATGACTCTACACCACATTCCCTTACAAAAGTCTCAATGACATTTACACCAAATCTTCTTACAAAAGTCTCATCTCCTTACAAAAGTCGCAATGACATTAACATCACATCTCCTTACAAAATTTCAATGACATTAACATCACATCTCCTTACAAAAGTCTCAATGACATTAACATCACATCTCCTTACAAAAGTCTCAATGACATTAACATCACATCTCCTTACAAAAGTCTCAATGACATTAACATCACATCTCCTTACAAAAGTCTCAATGACATTAACATCACATCTCCTTACAAAAGTCTCAATGACATTTACACCACATCTCCTTACAAAAGTCTCAATGACATTTACACCACATCTCCTTACAAAAGTCTCAATGACATTATCATCACATTTCCTAACAAAAGTCTCAATGACATTAATATCACATCTCCTTACAAAAGTCTCAATGACATTAACATCACATCTCCTTACAAAAGTCTCAATGACATTAACACCACATCTCCTTACAAAAGTCTCTATGACATTTACACCACATCTCCTTACAAAAGTCGCAATGACATTAACATCACATCTCCTAACAAAAGTCTCAATGACATTAACATCACATCTCCTTACAAAAGTCTCAATGACATTAATACCACATCTCCTTACAAAAGTCTCAATGACATTTACACCACATCTCCTTACAAAAGTCGCAATGACATTAACATCACATCTCCTTACAAAAGTCTCAATGACATTAACATCACATCTCCTTACAAAAGTCTCAATGACATCAACACCATATCTTTACAAATTAAAAGTCTCAATGACATTAACATCACATCTCCTTACAAAAGTCTCAATGACATTTACACCACATCTCCTTACAAAAGTCTCAATGACATTAACACCACATCTCCTTACAAAAGTCTCAATGACATTAACATCACATCTCCTTACAAAAGTCTCAATGACATTTACACCACATCTCCTTATAAAAGTCTCAATGACATTAACATCACATCTCCTTACAAAAGTCTAAATGACATTAACATCACATCTCCTTACAAAAGTCTCAATGACATTTACACCACATCTCCTTACAAAAGTCTCAACGACATTAACATCACATCTCCTTACAAAAGTCTCAATGACATTAACATCACATCTCCTTACAAAAGTCTCAATGACATTAACACCACATCTCCTTATAAAAGTCTCAATGACATTTACACCACATCTCCTTACAAAAGTCTCAATGACATTTACACCACATCTCCTTACAAAAGTCTCAATGACATTAACACCACATCTCCTTACAAAAGTCTCAATGACATTAACATCACATCTCCTTACAAAAGTCTCAAAGACATTTACATCACATCTCCTTACAAAAGTCTCAATGACATTAACATCACATCTCCTTACAAAAGTCTCAATGACATTAACATCACATCTTCTTACGAAAGTCTCAATGACATTAACATCACATCTCCTTACAAAAGTCTCAATGACATTAACATCACATCTTCTTACAAAAGTCTCAATGACATTAACATCACATCTCCTTACAAAAGTCTCAATGACATTTACACCACATCTCCCTACAAAGGTCTCAATGACATTTACACCACATCTCCTTACAAAAGTCTCAATGACATTTACACCACATCTCCTTACAAAAGTCTCAATGACATTTACACCACATCCTACAAAAGTCTCAATGACATTAACATCACATCTCCTTACAAAAGTCTCAATGACATTTACACCACATCTCCTTACAAAAGTCTCAATGACATTTACACCACATCTCCTTACAAAAGTCTCAATGACATTTACACCACATCCTACAAAAGTCTCAATGACATTAACATCACATCTTCTTACAAAAGTCTCAATGACATTAACATCACATCTCCTTACAAAAGTCTCAATGACATTAACATCACATCTTCTTACAAAAGTCTCAATGACATTAACATCACATCTCCTTACAAAAGTCTCAATGACATTTACACCACATCTCCTTACAAAAGTCTCAATGACATTTACACCACATCTCCTTACAAAAGTCTCAATGACATTTACACCACATCCTACAAAAGTCTCAATGACATTAACATCACATCTCCTTACAAAAGTCTCAATGACATTTACACCACATCTCCTTACAAAAGTCTCAATGACATTTACACCACATCTCCTTACAAAAGTTTTGATGACATTTACACCACATCTCCTTACAAAAGTCTCAATGACATTTAAACCACATCTTACAAAAGTCTCAATGACATTTACACCACATCTCCTTACAAAAGTTTCAATGACATTTACACCACCGTCTGTCGGAAGGGGATGATAAATGGCTGACCTGTGTTAAGAGAGAGTCATATCTCTTGCATGTAAAAGACACCCATGTATATTTTAAAAAAGAGTAGGCTAATTACGCTACAAGGCAGCACTCACCCCTGCAAAATGGAAAGGGATTAATATAAGTTGCAAAACTTGTTTCCCAATTCACTACAAATAAATATGTTTAAACTTAACTATTTACACCAAATCTGCTTACAAAAACCAAAATTGGAACCTTTCTCATTTATAAAGTTTAACTTTACCAAAATAAAGCTACTTTAGTTAGATAGTTTATAGAATTTACATGAGGATAATTCAGTTCTGAATTTTATTTTTAACAAACAATAGAGAACTCTGTGCTGATGGTACACATGTGACAGTTTATAAAAACTTTAGTGAGGTAGAATTTATTAGAGTAATTGTTAATGTAAGAGACAAAATCATTTCAGGGTTTTACTTTTATTTAAATTATGATCTCTAGTCTTGAATCTCATATTAAGGCCAAATAAAGAATTATGTATGAAATTGTTTTATTCGATTTAAAAACACATACTTTGATGCTACATTAGTAAAAAAGTATTGAGATGACCATTGTCTCACCAATGTACAGCCCTCACAATGAACTTCCAACATAAGTATTTGTCAACAAACAAGACTATCTTTCAAACTTAAATGTTTTATGAAAGATTTAGCATCTTGATATGGTCATTTCGTATATCTTGGCGTACTCATTTTCATTGTCTTCTGATATACCACATCCAATGTAGAGTTGTCCTGACAAAGAGAACGCAAGAGACCATGGGGAGATTATGTTCATGTCAGTTGTTTTATAATATGTCATCAGTAGGCCAGCATTGTTCAGGATATGAAGTGTATGAGTATTAATATCAGCTAAAATAACATTGTCTCTAGGTGTTGTCACTATGTCTCCTGGTATGAATGGTTTAATCTTTATACCATGGAAATCTTGGTTGATCTCTGCATGTCCAGTATAGATATTGATTATATCAGTACCCTGTCCTAACACTACTACTTTATGTACACCTTTACTTTCTCTATCCACCACATGAATATTCCCATTTCTGGTACTGGTTATACTCGTGGGATAGGTTAACATAGGGTTTTTATGTTGATCATGTTCATATACTCTCTCATGGTCACCATTCTGATTCATTAGTACTACAACCATAGTCACATGTTTAGGGGGGCCGTCATTAAGACATATGCATCCTACTAGAACTTTATTGTCATTGGTAATATGGACTGCTGCAGGAAGGAATGGTGACACATTATATACAGAGTCTGTAATTGAACCTGTCTGATCACTGATTTGTTTTAGTCTTGATTCCCCGGTAGATATAAGTAGATTATTTGATTGAGTAACAGCCATACTGTAAACCTCAGCTTTATAACTGGATAGTATCTTCAGTTTGGTTCCTTCAGGTTTCACTTTTTGAACTAAACCAAGCTTAACAGAAGTCATCCAGAAAGACTGATCAATAGAGAAGCATACCTGTGATACTACATCAAGCTCAGTTTGATAGACTTTATTTATTTCCAGATTTCTATATGGTTCATCAGATGGATTTTCATCCAATTCTAACACCCCAATGTTAAATTGAGTTATCTGCCCTGGAACAAAGTTTGGTGAAGATAAAGTACTTGATCTTGCTAGAGGCAATTGGATGTCAATATATTTTTCTAGGTTGCTGAATTCTGTAAAGAATTTAGAAGTATTGGTTATTTTAATGCTTTCCTGGACTTCATTCGTTTTAGTGTCAGCTTGTTTAAGAAGGATTGAGACAGCATTTAAATCAGATTTGATTGAGTCAGAAACATTATTGTAACGTTCATCCAATTCATCTCTGAGTTTTTTAAAGTACATTTCGACTTCTTTTTTGACATTTTTTTCATGCTTAAGAATATTTTGATGTACCTGGTTATATTTAGAATTTTCTGATGATAAAAGTTGATTAAGCCGTTCTTGTATTGAAACAATATCTTTCCTATTCCTTTGAATTTTACTTTGTCCTTTTCTCAACTTGTCTATTTTTATATTATATCCTTCCTGAATTTCTGTTAGATCATGTTTCTTGTGAACTTTTGACACACAGGTTGGACAAACAAGAGCGTCACATGTCTTACAATAAAGACAGGTATTTTGTCCGGCATGTTCCTGACAGGGAATGTTTGCAAAATCAAGTTCTTCTTTATAAAGCCCAATTTCTTTTAAATCAATTATTCTGTGATCCTTTGCAGTTTTTACTTTTAAATGTACTTTCTCCTTACAATGATTACACAATAAAAGGTCACAGTCTAAACACTTCCATTTGATGGGTCTATTAGTTTCACATAATTCACAACTAACAGGAATTTGTCCTTCTTGCGCTGATTGTGAACACGCCATTTTACATTTTTATCTACAACACAGGTATTCTATACTTCCTTGATAACTGTATTCAAAGTGAAATAATTTATAAAATCTTTATCAGTTATAGATAACATTTTTAGATAACTGCATGTATTGAGTTAGAAATACTTTTAATATTTAAGTATGGAATGCCATGACTGTCTTCTGATGTTGATTGTTTAATATGTTTGGTGCTTTATGCATTATGTTCAGTAGTATGTATATTATGTTCAGTAGATATCCTATTATGTTCAGTAGTTATTACATTATGTTTAGTAGTTTTTACATTATCTTCGGTGCTTTAGTTAATATGTTCAGTAGTTTCATTATTATATGCAGTGGTATTTTAATTATGTTCGGTACTTCTGACGTTATATTCAGTACATTTTTCATTATGTTCAGTACTTTCGACATTATGTTCAGTAGATTCAATATTATTTGCAGTACATCATGTAATACCTTCAGCAGTCCCGCTTTCTTTATATTCAGTAGATTATTCATTATGTTCAGTAAAAGCATCTGTATTATATTCGGTTCGTTCAACTTTATGTTCAGTGGTTGTATCATTATGATGATGTAGTAAAAGTCGGGAAGTCAATAACGGAAATTGTCGGAAAAAAACGAACGCGGATATTTTTGACGGACGTTTAATTCATGAACACCTTTACATGATTAAATGAAAATGAAAGAAATGGAAGCAGTTTTAAATCGGTGTGGTTTACGTTTCCAAGTTGGCATTTTTCACCAGGAAAAATAACTCCTGACTTTAATTGTAAGTTGTCGCTACAAGATTTCGCATATTTAGGTACATGTATGAACGACAGGAGAAAAATAATAGAATTAAGAATAGCTTGTGTTCATTTCAGCAGCAATATTTTGACTAAGATAGCTCGAACAAATGTCTAACGGATAACTTTTTTCAATCCGTTCATGTCCGCTAGACGTCCGTTCTTATCTGTTAGACGTCCGTCCATATCCGTTGCATGTCAGTTTAGCGTACGTTTAATCCGTCGATGTCCGTTCTGTCTGGTGGAAAATTTTTAGCATGTTCAAAACTTTGCACTGACGTCCATTGGATGAAATGTCCGTTGAACGTCCGGTAGGCGTCTGTTTTGTACGGTACTCGTCCGTTTCACTTCCGTTTTGTATTCATAACGTGTCCGTTATACATCAGTTTGAGGTCTGGCAGATAAATTCACCAACGGACTTCTAACGGACGTCTAACGGATAAAACGGATGTTGAACGAATGTGAAACAGACTTCTACCGGACGTATAACGGAATAAACGGATGATGAAACGATCTTAAACGGATAAATGCCAATTGAACATTTCGCGTCTGAAATGACAATTAGCCTTTCATAAGATTCATGAATTCTTATTATTCATAATCGATCTTAGAGTAAGGGCACGTCTTCACAATCAAGCAGCTTTTATTCAGTCCAGACACTGCCCTTTGGCGTCATTTTTGCTTGTGGTTTAACGGATAAAATTGATGTTCAACGAATGTGAAACGGACTTCTACCAGACGTATAACGGATAAAATGGATGATGAACGGATCTGAAACGGATAAATGTTAATTGATAATTTCGTGTCAGGATTGTCAATTATGGGTACGTCAGATTTCTTGAGGTTCATGAATTCTTATTATTCATAATCGATCTTAGAGTAAGGGCACGTCTTCACTAGCAAGATTCTCTTATTCAGGCAAGACACTGACCTTTAGTGGTATTTTGAAGAACAAACCAAAACCAAATACACAGAAACATTTTGATTATTTACAAGATTTACATGTATTTTTATTGTCGCCTTTAATTTTTTCGGATTACTGTGTGAGAAGGGGATATTTTTTCTTAATTGGCTTAAATTAAGAGGGGAATACAAAAGATTTTAAGTTTTCATGGGTAAGAAAAAATTAATGAGGAGCCGCAAAGCACCCATCACCTTTAACCGGTAAAAAAAATAGAGGTCTCTTGCGTAATTGTCTCTTTTTATTTTGTTATTCATTGGAACGCTTTATATCAAAGGAGAAAAGGGGAGGGTAAACAAACACACAATTGATCATGCCAAGAAATTACCTCCGTTGAAATTCTGCAAACATCCCATAGAGCAAATTACATGGAAGATTAATATTGACCATTCGGTATATAGCTGTGTTCTAAATGACACGTACATGGAGGTCCTAAATTAATTTCTTGAATGAAATCAAATCTTTAAATACTAATGGGTGCCGTAGGAGGTCGACCAGAAATTTTTGCTCGGATTTCTTGGCATGTAACAGATAGAAAACTCAGGATTAGAATTCATAGAACAAAAAAGTGGCAGTGGCAAATATTTCATGTATATTTTGAAAACAGAGATTTACCCCGGCACCCTTTTCCATAAATTTTCTTTTTCTTATTTGTGCCTTCGGACTTAGGCTATTTCTTTCTTTGCGGGCGTATACTCCAAGCAAACAACATGCATGTGTATAACGGCACTTTAGATTTTCGTATTAAATAAAGAAAGTTGCCGGTCCGGTGCATGAACAGATTGGTTAGAAAGCAAGGTTTTAATTTTAATTAGATTGGAAAGCTTAATTCGAGGGTTGAAAATAGAGAGCACAAAAAAAGGGGGGGGGGGTAGTCCACAGTGAATATTTTTAAAACGGTTAAATCGATTTCAAGCAGGGATTCCAGTGCTTCTTTGGGAATAAAAAAACTTGTTATTAATTACTCAGTCAAAATATTGCTGCGGAAATGAACACAAGCTATTCTTAATTCCATTATTTTTCTCCTGTCATTCATACCTAAATATGCGAAATCTTGTAGCGACAACTTACAAATTGAGTCAGGAGTTATTTTTTCTTGTGAAAAATGCCAACTTGGGAACGTAAACCACACCGATTTAAAACTGCTTCCATTTCTTCCATTTTAATTCAATCACGTAAAGGTGTTCATGAATAAAACGTCCGTCAAAAATATCCGCCTTCGTTTTTTCCGACAATTTCCGTTATTGACTTCCCGACTTTTACTACATCATCATAATGATAAAACCACTGAACATAAAGTTGAACGAACCGAATATAATACCAATGCTTTTACTGAACATAATGAATAATCTACTGAATATAAAGAAAGCGGGACTACTGAAGGTATTACATAATGTACTGCAAATAATATTGAATCTACTGAACATAATGTCGAAAGTACTGAACATAATGAAAAATGTACTGAATATAACGTCAGAAGTACCGAACATAATTAAAATACCACTGCATATAATAATGAAACTACTGAACATATTAACTAAAGCACCGAAGATAATGTAAAAACTACTAAACATAATGTAATAACTACGGAACATAATGTAATAACTACTGAACATAATAGGATATCTACTGAACATAATATACATACTACTGAACATAATGCATAAAACACTGAACATATTAAACAATTAACATCAGAAGACAGTCATGGCGTTCCATATTTAAGTGTAAAGACTTTTATTAAGATGTTTATTGATTTTAATGCAATGCACATACAACGACCAGTATTTATCAGTTTGAATGGGTGAAATAAGCCTTAACAATGTAGAGCTTGTTGTTGTACATACATATATTGTATTTATTATATATCTATAAATATTATAATGATTTAAAATCGGATTTTTATAGAAAGGAAAGAGATATTTTATTGAAAAAAAAAGAATAAAGTTTAAAGCTTATCTGTGTGCATAAAGAAGAGAGATATAGGGCAAGTTGTAATGTACCTACTGAGAAATATCAGTCAGATACCTCCTTGATCATTGAATTAACTTGAGACAGATAGTTAAGTACACTTTTTTTATGACAATAAACAAATAAAAGCAAATCAAGAGTAGAAGTTTCTGTATGAAAACAAAAGAAGAGACTTTACTGTATGGGTTTTATTTATTGTTCAAGGTTGTATCATGTTCTGTAGTTGTTTGCATCTTATCGTCCCTAATTTTCTTTTGGATAGTCATGTTTTATTGCCAATTATACCATATCTCCTTATTTTTAGCTCACCTGACTAAAAGGCCAATTGAACATTTCTCATCACTTTGTATTCTTCTTCTGTCACCTCGTTAACTTTTATATAAATCTTCTTCTGAAGTACCTGGCCAAATTTAACCAAACTTGTTCACATCTTTTTATAAAAATGTATCTGATGGACCTGCCTACCAACCACAATGGTCGACATGTTAAAAATAGATTATATGGGTAAAATAAAAGTTTTGTCTATAATCTCGAAACTGCTCTGAAAAGAAAATTTTGTTGCAATCCAATCAAATGTCCATTTACGTCAAAACTGTCAGACAACTTCTTGTAGATTTTTGCTAATTTTTTGTGAAAACTTGTCAATAGACAGATATAATCTTTAAGTATGAAAAATTATCAGCCAGACAAGATCTACAAACAAGTCAACAGTATAATTTAAAGTACACAACACAGAGCTTTTGTTCATACTGAACAGCAAGCTATGAAGCACCCCAAATATGACTAGTGTAAAACCATTCAGAAGGGAAAAAAACAACGGTCTAATCTATATAAAAAAGGAGAAATATTTACCTGTAGGAGTTATGAGTCTTTGAACTTAGTTTATAATTGTTTTTTTTTTTATTTGATGAGAAATCTGCAGCTAGTTTATAAATCCTAATTAAACAAACTTTGCACTATTTTGACAGGACTCGATGGATTTGTTCCTAGGAAATTACATAGTTGAAGAGAACGAAGGTGTAGTCAGACCATCACCTTTACAGTCAGAGAGAGATTGGAAATTTTATGCTGTAAGATTCTACATTAACTTCTATCTGAAATAATACAATTGTAATATTAAAGGTGTTCTAGATTTTATATACACTTGAGGGAATGAGAGGCACATTTTTTAGTCACCACACAAACCTTTTTACAAAACTTTCATAGTACTTAGGATTTTTACAAAATTCTTAAGAAAATGCAAAAAAACACAAAGTATTAATTTGAGTGCCTCCTATCCCCCACAAGTGTTTAAATCTGGAACAACCCTTATCCCATATTACTTTAAAATATGCCTAAGTTTATTTGGCTTACTATTCATTTGCTATTTAAAACTTAGTGTTTTCTGGAAATTTAAAAAGTAGTCCAAAATCAGTTAAAATAACATCTAAATGTTTTTAAAACCCCTCTCCTCTATTATTATTTTCATTGTTAAATTTGTAAAAAAATAAATATTAATCATGAATGAAAAAAGACCTGTTTTTTACTGAATTTGATGTATGCTTTGAAAGAACATGTGCTGTACAGATATTATCCTTTTATTGTATAACTGAAGCCATTTTGTTTTTACTATTTTCAGATTCCTGTTGTATTTGTAATAGCCACAGCCATGTGTTTAATTTGTATACTGATTCCAGATGGTAAGCCTTAGTTATGAGTGTAAATTAAAAGTGTGGATTTCTTTATTTTCTTTGGTACCAATTTTCATTGTTTGAGGAAAAATTGTATTTTCCTGGATAATTGATTTCATGGTTAACCAAAATCTGCATACAAGCCTATAGAAATTGTGTACTTCCTTCAACATTAAACCTTGTGGTGCACCTGTTACCACGAAATACACGAAAATTGGTATCTCAAGAATATTAATGAAACCACAGTATGCAAGATCATTTAGAACCATTGCATTGGTTGCAAAGAAATACATCCATTTCCCACTAAAATAAAAGTAATAATTTTACATGTGAAATGAATCCTGTAATTTACTCCTCGGACCTCAGTGATCAATAGGTTGCAGCAAAGTATAATCTACTGGTAAATGTCAGGTTAGTGTCATATGTGAGAAAAATATCAACTTTATAAAACTGCAGAATAATTTATGACTGAAAATTAGGGTACAACACACTTTACCATGTTTACAGGTTCAATCTTAACAATTTCAAAGTTTTTTTTCAGGGAAAATTAAAATTTACCAGTGCTTTTATCATATTATGGGAAACTATTTTCAAATGTATTGTTGCTCTACTTATTTTATATATTAAGTTTGGGTCATTTTGTTAACTGTTTGTATGTAAATAGGCATTTTCTTTTTCTTTCAGAGAATATCAGCACACAGTTGATGTACATTTTGTTTTGGGGAACAGCTAGTTTCCTGTCTCTGGCAGCCATTTATATATTTGGCTCGGAATTTGTTGACACTCCAAAATTAGTACACTCAAAAGACCTATCTACTTCAAATTTTTACGACGCCGTGAAAACAACCAAGACATCATGATAAAGATAGAATCTTAGAAAAAAAATGAATATTTTGATGGTGCAATGTTGTAAATTATAGGATTAAGCTGTAGTTGTGTTTATTTCTGTTTTGAGTTCTTTCTAAATTCTGTTGAAATATCTACCAAGCAGAATAAAAAATTCACAAAATAATGTATATTGGGAACATTCTTATATGTCTAATTTTGGATACCTCTGCTTTAAACAGTTTACTTTGAAAATTTTACTTATGATTTAAATGCATTTTACAAGGCTATGAAATGTGAACTATGAATTCAACTTTGATTTAACCTCCCCATCTAATGCCAATATTCTGAACTTAACAAGCCATGATAATAACCCTCTGTACATATACTAGAATGTGATATCCCAGTTTCATCAAATATTATGATTTCTTCTTGAAAGTTGTTATTATTCACAGACAGAGTGAAATGTCATAGATTTATTCCAATATATAAAATTGTACATGGACTTAAACCAGATTATTTATTAATACAGATTAATTAAAATGATTTACTTTTTACCAAGACAAAATACTGATTTTAATAAGGAAAGAAGACATGGAATGATTTACCATTCACAATATAAACAAATGTTTTAATGTATTAAAGAAACATTGCTACAATCATTTTATGAAAATATTATGCACAACATTATCAAATTTAATCATGCTACAAATTTTTGTTTAGAATATTTAAAGTTTCATTTTTGTAGTTATTTTAACGAAAGAATGGTTTTATATGTGTATGTTGTATTTTTGTTAATGAAAGTGTACTGTATGCACATATTTGTGTGAGAGCAAGAATGAAATTAGATATTTTCCAATTGATTTTCCCTCTTAAAATTAAGAATGAATTATTTTTACTAAAAAAGAAATAATCTCCCTTAGAAAGCACAAAAGAAACATGATAGTCTCTATAAAGTAAATGCATGGTATTCAAAAGTTAACCAAAGAGTTCAACATGTTCAAAGTGGAAAGATGGCCATTTTAAGTTGAAACAAAACACCCTCAACAGGCAAAAACAGAATATCTTAATTTTATAACCATAAGCCACATTTTGTGGTTTATTTTATGCTTCGCTATAACTCAAAACAGAAATAAACCTATGATTTGATAGAATTATGTAAATATTAATTGTCTCCAGTTGTACATTAGGTCAAATATTGTAATTATTTAATCCTTATCATGAAATTGAGTATGCTATTTCATATCCAAAATTCTGGTCTAGTTGAGGTTGTATTATTGTAAATTCAGAAATTATTGTGTGCATTTACTTTTGCGATTTTTGTCATTTTAGTCTAAAATGTGATTTAAATTTTTGCGATATTGAAAAAAATCCTGTTTATTTCATATAAAAAATTTCAAAATGCAAGGTTTAAATGATTGTGATTATTACCCTGTTGCATTTTTTGCAATAATGAAAACATCGCAATAATTTCTGTATTTACAGTATTGTAAAGGTTAATATTTTGTTCCTGAGAAGGTCAACATCACCATTATTTCTTTAAACTCAAAGCTTTGTCCGCAATAGTAATAGTTGACCAACTTTATATGAGATGTTCCCATAGTGAGCCAGTACCTTGGCACAAAACAAATAATATTGATTTCACCCCTGTTCTGGAAAAAGAGTCAGTAGCTACTTAGATATATTTTTAGCTCACCTGGCCTAAAAGGCCATGTGAGCTTTTCTCATCACTTGGCGTCCGTCGTCGTCGTCGTCGTCGTCGTCGTCGTCGTCTGTCATCGTTAACAATTTTTCAAACATCTTCTCCTCTGAAACTACTGAATGGATTTGAATGAAACTTAACATGATTGTTCCTTAGTATATCCTGCACAAAATGTGCGCTTCGATTTTTGATCCGTCAAAAAAACATGGCCGCCGTTACTTAAAATAGAACATAGGGGTCAAATGCAGTTTTTGGCTTATATCTCAAAAACGAAAGCATTTAGAGCAAATCTGACATGGGGTAAAAATGTTCATTAGGTCAAGATCTATCAGCCCTGAAATTTTCAGATGAATCAAACAAACCATTGTTGGGTTGCTGCCACTTAATTGGTAATTTTAAGGAAATTTTGCAGTTTTTGGTCATTATCTTGAATATTATTATAGATAAAGATAAACTGTAAACAGCAAAAAAGATCAGCAAAGTAAGATCTACAAATAAGTTAATATGACCAAAATTGTCAATTGACCCCTTAAGGGGTTATTGTCCTTTAATGACAATTTTTCACAATTTGTTCATCATATTTGCTAACTTTAAAAAATCTTCTCCTCTGAAACTACTGAATGGATTTGGTTAAAACTTAGCATAGTTGTTCCTTAGATTATCCTGCACAAAGTGTGTGCTTTGATTTTTGATCCGTCAAAAAACATGGCCGCCGTTACTTAAAATAGAACATAGGGGTCAAATGCAGTTTTTGGCTTATATCTCAAAAACGAAAGCATTAAGAGCAATCTGACATGGAGTAAAAATGTTCATTAGGTCAATATCTATCAGCCCTGAAATTTTCAGATGAATCAAACATCCAATTGTTGGGTTGCTGCCACTTAATTGGTAATTTTAAGGAAATTTTGCAGTTTTTGGTCATTATCTTGAATATTATTATAGATAAAGATAAACTGTAAACAGCAAAAAAGATCAGCAAAGTAAGATCTACAAATAAGTTAATATGACCAAAATTGTCAATTGACCCCTTAAGGGGTTATTGTCCTTTAATGACAATTTTTCACAATTTGTTCATCATATTTGCTAACTTTAAAAAATCTTCTCCTCTGAAACTACTGAATGGATTTGGTTAAAACTTAGCATTAATATTCCTTAGATTATCCTGCACAAAGTGTGTGCTTTGATTTTTGATCCGTCAAAAAACATGGCCGCCGTTACTTAAAATAGAACATAGGGGTCAAATGCAGTTTTTGGCTTATATCTCAAAAACGAAAGCATTAAGAGCAAATCTGACAGCCCTGAAATTTTCAGATGAATCAAACATCCAATTGTTGGGTTGCTGCCACTTAATTGGTAATTTTAAGGAAATTTTGCAGTTTTTGGTCATTATCTTGAATATTATTATAGATAAAGATAAACTGTAAACAGCAAATATGATCAGCAAAGTAAGATCTACAAATAAGTCATTTGACCAAAATTGTCAATTGACCTCTTTAGGAGTTATTGCCCTTTAAAGACTTTTTTCACAATTTGTTCATCATGTTGACTTACTTTAAAAAATCTTCTCTTATGAAACTGCTGTATCAATTTCAGCCAAACTTAGGCTAAATGAGTTTCAGAGTATCTAGTATAAATTTTATATTTCATTTCCTTGTATGTCAAGAAACATAGCTCCTATGGCTAAAATAGAACATAGGAGAAAATGATTTTTTTTTGCTTTTGAAGAAAATAGGACGATTCAAAGAACATTTAAATAAATTGAAAAGCCAAAATAATCATTGATGAGAGATTAAACCAAAAAAATTCAGGTGAGCGATTCAGGCTCTTGAGAGCCTCTTGTTCTCATAAGTTTCAATATATGCCTTTTATTTTTTTTCTTCAGATTTTGATGCGGTTTTAATTTCTATTATAATTTGTATTTATATTATCTCAATTGAATTACTAAAGATGTATTAAATCAGGTTCAGGTTATTACACAAAAAATGTCAACTTTTTTAATGTTTAGCTTAATTTGAATGCATTTTGTTTCACAAAAAAATATTTTTTGGCACCATTAAATTTTTTGGAAGATTTAAATTTTTTTAGAGCTTTGAAGGGGCCAAATGAGAGAAAAAAATCACAGTATAATGTTTATGTTTCATCCAATTTAGATTCCTGTTTTCTGTAGCATGTGTAGGGTTCTTTAAACTGGAGCTTTCTGGTTTACAGAATATTTCACATTGTTATATTTTACTTTATATTCACTGTAAATACTGAAAGGGACCTATTTAAAGAAACATTCTTTTCCTTTGTCACCTTATATTAACTGTTATGCAATAAGAATTTAATCCTTGTGCAATATGTATTTAGATTGAAATAATATCAGATAACATAATATTTTGATTGTTTGTTGGTTTGCTGACCATCCAGAGGTAAATATTTCATAAATTTTTCGGGTGAAACCAATAACAGAAAATTCCATTTACACCACTGGTACCA